>NC_034188.2:42187804-42897179 GCF_002021735.2 Oncorhynchus kisutch | reverse complement strand
TTTAGTAGACACAATACATTACTTTATACCATGGCTTGTTGAATACTGGTTTCTGATTGGCTTGGAGGGCATTCTAGTGTGCATTATTTCCTTCTTGTTATTATTATCATTATTATTATAATGCACAGTAAGTCCCAGTCGGTATTTAATAGAACGTTGCGGCCCCGCCCGCTCGTGGGGAAAGCAATCGTTGTTACATTAGTTACCCAATTGGCTAACAGCAAAACGTTTTAAAATGCAATTCTTTAGTTTGTCTGCTTGTTTTAGTCAGTTATAAAACTAAATTTACGAAAGATACAACATGTAGAAAGATTACTTTCCAACACTGCATGCTTCCAAGTGTTCTCACTACATAAAAAAACATCTAACATCCCAACAAACGGGACGTCCTGAGGACATTTGGCGACATTTGGCGACATGCCAATTAGGTCCCTTAAGGGTTTTGGCGCAACATTTTCTCACTGCCGTTCTCGGTATGACCTTTGTCTAGTTTCCTGTATGCTCCTGGGACATCACAGAGGACCATTTCAGGATCTTTTTAGGACATTCTCAGGACTTTCATTTTACTAGTCCTTAGGATTGCGCTCTTGGGACGTTGTGTCATGGTCCCCTGAATGTTCTTGGGACGTTGTGTCATTGTTCCCTGAATGTTCTTGGGACGTTGTGTCATTGTTCCCTGCAGGTTTTGTTTAGTTCCCGTTCATTTTACTAGTTCTTAAGACTGCGCATGATGGTCCCAAGGGATTGTTCTCTGGGATACATTTTTATAGTTCCTGGTTTGACTGGGGACGTTTTTAGGATGTTCTTGGGACATCGTGTCATGGTCCCCTGCTCTTTCTTGGGACGTTGTGTCATGGTCCCCTGGAGGCTTTTGTCAGATGGTGGGCACAGGTGTCCCAAACCATTATAAGTAGAGTCATATAATGGCTTTTTTTTTTTTAGGTAAGTTGTTCAGTTAAAATAGTGCAAGAGTCTTTCATCAATGACAATATGATTATATTTGACATGATCAAATCAAATGTTATTTGTCACATGCGCCGAATACAACAGGTGTAGACTTTACCATGAAATGATTACAAGCCCTTAGCCAACAATGCCGTTGGAGAAATAGAGTTAAGGAAATATTTACTGAATAAAATATAATGAAAAAATATATATAGTAATCCAAATGTAACAGAAGAAAATGACATCACAATAATTGGGCTATATACATGAGGTACCGGTACTTACTGACTTTATTGTCCCCATGGGGAAATGTTGTTGCAGTGTCATGTACACATTTAAAGTGGTGTTTAAATACAAAACAAAATTGACAACACAACTTTCATAACAGTTAGATAACAATAAAATAAAATAAATTATCATAATTAGAATAAATAAAAAAAATCAAGACTAGCCCACTGGCCCTACGGAGTCAATATGTACATTAGCCCGAGCTATTTAGGAGGGATATTACATCTGGCACAAATGATTGTCTAGTTCTGTTTTTCCTGCTGAGGGGTGCCCTTTACCTGCGCCCAGAGGGGAGTAGTTCAAAGTCCAGGTAGAGGGGGTGGCTTGGGTCTAAAATGATTGTGTGAGCCTTACGGAGGACCTGACCTTAAAGATCTCATCCAGGCCTGACTGTTTGACTCCAAGCACCTTGCTTGCTGTGGTAATAATCCTTCTCAACATATTTCTCTGACTGACAGTGGCATTGTCAAACCAACACACAATACAAAAAGTTAAAATACTCTCAATAAAATATTTGTAAAATAGAGTCAGTATAGTAGTCTATATTAGAAGAGCCCAGCTTTTTGAGAAAGTACAGTCCCTGTTGGCTCTTTTTGTAGATCACGTCTGGACATTTACTCCACTAAAGCTGATTGTCCAAAAGGAAACCCAGATATTTGTATTCCTCTACAATTTCTATATTCTGACCTCTGATGGATGTTGCAGAGGTAGGTGTTGTACGCTTCCTGAAGTCTATGCACATCTCTTTGGTCTTGTTGGTATTGAGGACCAAGTGTGATTCCTCACACCAATTTACAAAGTAATCTAGGACTTGGCCATAATGGTCCTCGTCATCATACTGATGACGCTGATCAAGGCAGTGTCATCAGCAAACTTAACGAGGTGTCTGTCAGTATGGGAACTAGTTCAACTATTTGTGTACAAGATGTACAGGAGTGGGGACAAAACACATCCCTGAGGAGAGCCTGTGTTGGTATTGCGTATATCTGACATATGGGGACTTATTTTGACTCGCTGTGAGTGTTGGCTCAGGAAGTCCAACAGCCACAAAACCAGTCCCCCATCTAAGGAGAAGTCTCTGTGTGGGGGTACAGGTTGGTCGAGTTAATTTGTAAAGTGACTATGCATAGATACTAAACAGCGAGTAGCAGCAGTGTAAAAATAGTCTGGGTGTCCATTTGATTAATTGTTCAGCATTCTTATGGCTTGGGGGTAGAAGCTGTTAAGGAGCCTTTTGGTCCTAGACTTGGCGCTCTGGTACCGCTTGCCGTGCAGAGAGAACAGTCCATGACCTGGGTGACTGGAGTCTTTGACCATGTTTTGGGCCTTCTTCTGACACAGCCTGGTATAGAGGTCCTGCATTTAAGGAAGCTTGGCCCCAATGATGTACTGGGCCGTACGCACTACCCTCTGTAGCGCCTTAGATGTCAAGCAGTTCCCAAACCAGGTGGTGATGCAACCAGTCTGGATGCTCTCGATGGTGCCTCTGTAGAACTTTATGAGGATGTGGGGACCCATGCCACATTTTTACAGTCACCTGAGGGGGGAAAGGTGTTGCTGTGCCCTCTTCACAGGTGTCTTGGTGTGTTTGGACCATGACACTTCGTTGGTGGACACCAAGGCACTTAAAAATCTTGGCCCACGCCCTGTCGATGTTAATGCCTGTTCGGTCTTCCTTTTCCTATTGTCCATGATTAGCTCCTTTATCTTGCTCACATTGAGGGAGAGGTTGTTGTCCTGGCACCACACTGACAAGTCTCTGACCTCCTCCCTATAGGCTGTCTACATATTCATTATCTATGACACATCTCTGCCCCTTAGCAAAATAATGCCATCTGCACTGGTAGTTTAGTCATCAGTTAATCCGATTATTTTCTCATTGATTTCATGAACTTATTTCAGTATAGTTGTTTAATGTTGGTGGGGCATATTATTCTGTTTAATGTTACCCCTGAATCACTATGATAAATATATTTGTTTTTCTTCAGTGTATTTTTAACAGAGCTGAGATTTACTTTGTGCAAAGTGTAGGAATAGGCCTACAGGTGAAATGTGTCATTGACACAGACATGGTGGCATGGCAATAAGATCAGAATGTCATGAACCAAGAGATTGTGAGTTCAAATCCCAGGGGAGGACATAATAATAACGACTGTATGAGTAAACATACACAATGTAATTGTGTATGTTAAAAGCATTGTTCATGTGTCTGGTTGTCCCTAGCATTTCCAAAACACAAAGAGTTATGACTGGATCAGTGGTTCACAATTTAGGTCCTTGATGGCTTTGGCAACATTAAAAAAGGATGATGTGTAATGTAACTGAGGTGTACGTACCCTGGGTAAAATATAAAAATCATTTGTGGGTGGGATGTTTCTGTGCGACCATCAGTTGACGTCCTCAGGACAAACTTGGAACTTGACAAGACCTCCAGGGGACAAGGAGACAGCGTCCTAAAAAAATGTCCTTAGGGACATCCCCAGGGCCAACCAGGAACTTGATAAAATGTCCAGGGGACCATGACACAACATCCTGACGACTTTAGGCAACCATTTTGTGAAGTCCCAGGGACATCCTAACGACTCATTATTGTTTGCAGGGTATGCTCTCTCCAGTTCGTTGACATTTTTGCAGTTAGGCTTCATCATAGTGCTGTAAATGAGTCTTCTGGAGAATCTCAGTTAGCTAACCCCCTGTGCCTCAGTGTGATGGCTACTGAAGCCAATACAGATCAGCTACCTCAACTCTGTTATTAGCCAAGCCTGTACTGCTGTCATTCAGACACAGACCCCTTTGAGTTTACCTGAGTTCCCTGAGTTTCGTTGGCAAATGATGAACGGTTCCCAGGTATGATGCATCTGTGTGTATCTAATCTATCCATCTCTGCCTGTCTGTGTGCCCACCTCTCTAGCTCTTCATTTCCCCCTGCTATCAGTGCTGGCTCAGATCACACTAACAACAGTTTGGGTGCTCTCTATGGCCCTATCAGTGCTGGAGTTGGGCTGTGGTGCTGTGTTGACTGCGGGCATGCCGCCCCACCCCATCCCCTAGTGTCCCCAGGAGTAAGACATAACCCTCGGCTTTGTGGGCCTTGAATGGTGGGGGGACACTATATCCCCAGTCACCAGATCCCTCCAAACATCCCACTAATAACCTCACCCTCGCTCATCCTCTGCATCGTTGCTACCGTCGCTAGATTGATTTGTGGCCCTGGTGTAACTGTGTATGTCTCTGTGTACTGTAAGTGTTTCGTCCCCGCACTCACTGGGCAGTGGGATTGTTAGAAAATACAAAATAAAACCAGGTGGGAGCTGTATGATGGCTGTAAAGAAATAATAGGCTTCCCTGGTGTCAATGAGAATACCCCTTTCTTAATAGCTTCCACACAGCTCGTTTGACATGTTGTTTGCCTGCCCTCCCATCATGTATGACTCGCTGCAATAAATGTAGAAGTTGCAATGAGAGACACGATTTTTATTTCACACGATACAAGGGCATCATATAGGCTAGACGTGGTAGGCTCAAAAAGCAATTGAATACCACATGTGGCGCGCGGACATTGCAAGACAGGTACATTGTGGAGACATGCTTTGAAGTAGGTTTTTATTACTTAATATTTGAGTAAAGATAGGCAAGTTCAATTAAACACTGAGGCTTGATTTGAAATTTCCATGTGAAGGTTTATCTAAATAGCACGGGATGGCTTTGAACTAGTCAAGATGGAAGCACTTGTATTAAGGAGGATACTTTTAACATCCTATACTTTGATATTATTTTCCATTTGCATGCTGAGGCTTACCACAGCCACTGCCCACAGCCCAATCCATTGTAACTCCATAGAAGTCTTATTGTTGAACTATCTGTCACTATTATTGAATTAATATGTTCAGTCTAGTGGAGGACTCTTGATAAAGACAAGTACAAGTCAAAAATATGTCTCTTATTAAAAAGTCTGTAAACGTTTGCGCTGTAACCTCTTGGTGTCCACTCTGTGACGCAGACCCAGGCAAAACATCATTGACCCATATATTTGCCTGTGACCAGTTCACACCCCATGTAGTCATAGTCGGAAGTGTCTGTGTATTAGTAATAGGGATGTGAACCGTAAATCGGTTAGCCACTGAAAATACATTTGACCGGTCATGCTTATCAGTCTGTAGGTTCATTTCCATAATTTGGGGTAATTAAATTGGCATACAGAGCCCATTTTGAGGAGTGGGATAGCCTATTTCCTGTCAGGCAGCGTGAGAGCAGGTTCGTAAAAAATCAGTTACTAGAGTGAAATATGTGTCCAGTCATTGCGCAACAAATAACAATTCTAAAAGCAAATGCATGCTAGAAACTGTATTGATGGCCACGATTAAAACAAGCTACTATTTTTATTTCTCGATCTCAACTCGTAATTGATAGCCTGGCGCTGCCAGCCACAGTTGTTTTATAAAGACTTCCTCAAGCCATTATTAACCAGCTTTTTTTGCTCCTGTTCTATTGATTATCATATTAACTTTATTTCGTTGTCCAGAAGCCAAAGGCACAATCCTATTAATATCAGCAACCCATCCTAGTTGTTGTTATTAGTTTTCCATCCAGTATTTTAAAAAGTATTTAGTCAGTCACCAATTGTGCAAGTTCTCCCACTTAAAAAGATGAGAGAGGCCTGTAATTTTCATCATAGGTACACTTCAACTATGACAGACAAAAAAAAAATCCAGAAAATCACATTGTAAGATTTTTTATGAATTTATTTGCAAATTATGGTGGAAAATAAGTATTTGGTCACCTACAAACAAGCAAGATTTCTGTCTCTCACAGACCTGTAACTTCTTCTTTAAGAGGCTCCTCTGTCCTCCACTCGTTACCTGTATTAATGGCACCTGTTTGAACTTGTTATCAGTATAAAAGACACCTGTCCACAACCTCAAACAGTCACACTCCAAACTCCACTATAGCCAAGACCAAAGAGCTGTCAAAGGACACCAGAAACAAAATTGTAGACCTGCACCAGGCTGGGAAGACTGAATCTGCAATAGGTAAGCAGCTTGGTTTGAAGAAATCAACTGTGGGAGCAATTATTAGGAAATGGAAGACATACAAGACCACTGATAATATCCCTCGATCTGGGGCTCCACGCAAGATCTCACCCCGTGGGGTCAAAATGATCACAATAACGGTGAGCAAAAATCCCAGAACCACACAGGGGGACCTAGTGAATGACCTGCAGAGAGCTGGGACCAAAGTAACAAAGCCTACGATCAGTAACACACTACGCCGCCAGGGACTCAAATCCTGCAGTGCCAGAAGTGTCCCCTGCTTAAGCCAGTACATGTCCAGGCCCATCTGAAGTTTGTTAGAGAGCATTTGGATGATCCAGAAGAAGATTGGGAGAATGTCATATCGTCAGATGAAACCAAAATATAACTTTTTGGTAAAAACTCAACTCGTCGTGTTTGGAGGACAAAGAATGCTGAGTTGCATCAAAAGAACACCATTCCTACTGTGAAGCATGGGGGTGGAAACATCATGCTTTGGCGCTGTTTTTCTGCAAAGGGACCAGGACGACTGATCCATGTAAAGGAAAGAATGAATGGGGCCATGTATCGTGATATTTTCAGTGAAAACCTCCTTCCATCAGCAAGGGCATTGAAGATGAAACGTGGCTGGGTCTATCAGCATGACTATGATCCCAAACACGCCGCTTGGGCAACAAAGGAGTGGCTTCGTAAGAAGCATTTCAAGGTCCTGGAGTGGCCTAGCCAGTCTCCAGATCTCAACCCCATAGAAAATATTTGGATGGAGTTGAAAGTCCGTGTTGTCCCAGCAACAGCCCCAAAACATCACTGCTCTAGAGGAGATCTGCATGGAGGAATGGGCCAAAATACCAGCAACAGTGTGTGAAAACCTTGTGAAGACTTACAGAAAACGTTTGACCTCTGGCATTGCCAACAAAGTATTGAGATAAACTTTTGTTATTGACCAAACACTTATTTTCCACCATAATTTGCAAATAAATTCATAAAAAAATCCTACAATGTGATTTTCTGGATTTTTTTCTCATTTTGTCTGTCATAGTTGAAGTGTACCTATGATGAAAATTACAGGCCTCTCATCTTTTTAAGTGGGAGAACTTGCACAATTGGTGACTGACTAAATACTTGTTTGCCCCACTGTATGGAACCTCTCACATTAGGTGTACAGTTTAGAACTGTGTTTTCCCACGAATTCCATTTTGGCAAATGTTTGAAAATTATATTTTATTAGCAGCTTCATTACAGGAGTTGCATGTTCAATAATAGTCTATAATATTTTGACTGTAAGACGATAGGCTTGCTATTGTTGCATGTTGCCATTAAGCTCTTAACGAAAAATGTCCGTTCCTTGAATGCTTGCATACTATTTTATGTTGGTCATGTCATGTTACTGTTTGAAAAAAATCAAGCCGTTTGTTGACCGGTTAATGAGGGTCAGTTAGTCAGGAGCAAAATTGACTGAAATGTGCATCCCTAATTAATAACACTAAAGCCTATACATGACACCAGTAACTACTCTCCTGTCCTGTCTGATCCCCTAAGACATTCACAAGTCTTTGAAGTCCTCACTTGAAAGGGTTGATCTGAATAGTGAGAGTGAGCAGTCCAAAGGAACTCTGTAAACAGTGATTACAGACTGATTAATGAGCTCGAGCCACTCTACCGGGCACACACTGACGCACGCACACTCACTTTTCAGGCCACACAGAATGTTGTGCTGAGGCAGATTCTGGAGTGAACCAACTCAGCCTAACCTCAGCAAACAACGCTGATTGGAACAATCTACATCAAAGACATTCATATTTATAGATATGCAGTTCGTCTGCCATGTATTGAACTTTTATTATACAGTATATTAATGATATAAGTATTTTCTCCATCTTTCTCCAGTTTCTGCCGAGATCCTGAAAAGCAGTCTGAGCACCATGGAGCGACACATCCAGAGGCTAGAAAACGACATTGAGAATTTCCCCAAGACAGACGACAAAAAAGATAAGTTTGTGGAAAAATTGTCCATATCCTTTTCATGTATTTCATTGATTGTCTTATCTGCAACTGTTGCCGAAGTAGAAAGCCATGCTAGACATGGTTTGGCCATTGGGCGCCTGTGGATTCGCCACCAGAGAGACTGTTCTGTGCTTGTGTTCTCCCTGGCAGGAAAGAGTAGTTAAGGGCCATACGTGTGACTAGTGGTACCCAGGGGCTTAAAGGAATGGATATGGCTGCCTTGCCACTAGTGAGATGTTTATCAGATCTCCTCCTCCTCTCCCCAGAGAGAGTTCAGGCCTGGAGCTATTTTTACCACCACTCCACCACTGCCTACCCTCCGGGACTCTAATGGGGGATCGTTCCCCCACGCTGACTTATTGCCACCTCCTGATTTCATCTCCCGACCGGCCACAGCCCTCTCCACACAGACCTTCTGTGGGCTATCACCTCTCATGGCCCTTCTCTATTTTCGATAACAGAGTGCTTTCACTTAAACTCAAGCGGTTCGGCTCTCAAATCAAATTAGTGATGCCTGAGCACTTCTCAGTGTCCATTTTAAGGAGGACGGCGCCTCGGCAGAATAGGTTTGTCTAGATATATGGCACTTATACACACAATATAGGTTCTCATTGGGGCTATGATACCTCCTATCGATGTCTGCAGTAAAACAGACAGAATTCCTGTATCCTCTGTCTCTCGATATGAGTTACCACATTTATTAAGGGAGTGCAAGAATCATATTCTCATCATATTCTCATCATATTCTCATATTCTTCTGTGTCACCCACAATCGACGTTGGGAGTCGAGGTGACTCATATGGCAAGGAGGAGAGCATATCAGTGTGTATCAGTCCTCCCTTCTGCTCTCTGTCTCTCTTCAAGGGCAATTCATCAATTCAGCAGGCATTCCATATGTTCAATGCTCACACTTAAGATGGTGTTTAACCTTAATTTGAGTTATTTCTTAGTGTAGTCAAAGTGGAGATTTATTCAAGCTTGCTTTGCACTTTGGCTGGCATAAAAGTAATAGCCAACTCATGCATTAGCAATCTGCTCCCAGTCAAAAAAATCTGTGTAATTAAAAAACAGAGGCTCCGGCTAAGACCTCCCTTGCAGCTCTGAACCAAACAGGCAGAAAAGGCAGCTCAAGGCCCCTGATGTCAGTATCGATTCCGGGGCTTCTTGTAGAATGTGAGCATGAGTGAGATGAAATGGAGAACTGCAGATATACTGCAGCAGTGCTTTCCCTCACTGTCTGGATCGTGTCCCCAGAGAGAGAGAGAGAGAGAGGGAGAGAAGCTGTCTGGAAACGCCCCACTTCCTCCCACCTCCTTCCTCACCTGATCTGGCATCAGAACCAAAATGGAGCCTCAGTTGCATTTGCCGAACACATTTTAGTGACTGCCTCATTGTGAAAATAGCTATAGAGGAAATATTGAAATGTGTTGTTTTCAAAGCTCCATTTCGTAGCGTTCCCACCTACCCTCTTTCTCTGTGTTCAGCCAGATTGAGGGTGAATGACAGGGGATTGTAACCAAGCTACGCTCACGCCTTTGCGCATGACAGAGTAGGCATTGTTATCCTTGATGAAGAAAGCCAGAGAGCTGTTTTGCTTTTTCCTTTGTGTCACCCACAATCGACGTTGGGAGTCGAGGTGACTCATATGGCAAGGAGGAGAGCATATCAGTGTGTATCAGTCCTCCCTTCTGCTCTCTGTCTCTCCCTGTTAGCAAACACCTCCCTCTTTCACCTCTAGAGTTTGACCTGCATGTGACCTTTTTTTTCGGGTAATGAAGTGATAAAGTTAATCTGCTAGTCAAAATAGCATTGCTCAACCGCAACTAAACAAATCAGTTCACATGATTAGGCATCAAGGGTAATTCACAAGGTTTCTAAATAATAGATGTGTGATCGAAGGTGCATTTCTTTGTACTGTAGGATCCTGAACACACTTCTCCAGGTGTGTTGAATGTTTCACGCCCCTTCAGTTTTTTCCTTACAATTCATGATGTTGAGCTGTCAAAAAGGATGAAAATCGGCTTTGCTTTGAATCATCCTATTCTCTTCTTATTTTCTCCTTGAACATTGAAGTGAACATAAACAATAGTGTTGTGAAAGGTTTTCACATGCAGAACATTGTGTGTTTAAAAAAAAAATGCTTGCTAAGATATCAGATCTACAGTTGTGCCCCTAGGTAAGAGAGGGAAGTGAAACCATATGTGTGAGATAAACCAGCCAAGTCAAACGCCAACATACCTTTTTTAAACTTCTTACTGGGATTAAAGAAGGCCGCTGATGCCTTGAAACATGACCGATGAAACAACAACAACAACAACAAAAGCAGAAAAGGTCATGCATTTGATGGTTGAGCAACCCTGAAAAAGTTGCTTATATCATCTTGACTGTAGAGCAGTGATAAATGAGGAAGTGTGTATGGTAGAGTTTGTATGTGTGTGTGTGTGTGTGTGTGTGTGTGCTTGTGTTTGACAGAGTCCCTTTGGCCTTTTTTCTAAGACTTGCAGCAGTTGCCAATTGAGGTTTTGAAAGGTAACAATGAATATATCAAAGCAGCACAACTTTAATTCACCTCTTGAGGTTATTATTGTTTTTATAATGAATATGAATCTGTTAAATGTTTCTAATGAATTCAACTGGTTTAGAGATTATGAGTTAGAACTCAGCTTGAGTTCACTTAGAATATCCACACCAGCAACTGGTGAATACCTCATATACTTTAATTCACAGATTTCAAACGGCTGCATTTACCAGTTCATATCTGCAGTCGTTATCTACTGAACAAGATAGCCTGAACCCAACTCCTAGTACTTTCTGGCCTCACACACAGCCCAGCGGAAGTATTTAATTTAGCTTTCCGGATTTATTTTTCTCCCTCCACTACCGTAATATATGCAAAGTACTGAATGGGGTGTTTGTTCAGCAGTTTAGTGATATCTATCTATCAGATGTAATGGTAGCCCACAAAGGCTGGGAATTGAGGCATTGGCCCCTGGGGGCTACTAATTCACTGGAGAGGCTTGAGTGGCTTGGTTGATCCCAGCCCCCCCCCCCCCCCCCTTTTACTAATCTATAACTAGTGGATATGAAGGAGTAGGACTCTGAGGGAGGGACAGACTATAGGGACTGTGGATAACATGCTGGGTTGCTAATGGGAGTGTCGTGGGTCGCCGTGGCAATGAGAAGCAGGACTGAGCATTGATGGATGGTTGGCCCCTGCGGTACTCAATGCCATAGTTCAGCCCGCTGATATTTAGTTTAACCTTTCAGCCCCCAAGGGACCTGAGAAGTCGAATTCAGCTTGTGTAATTTTGAACCCCTCCCCTGACACATTAAGACCTGTAGCTGTGCTTTGGTCACGTGGGGCTATAGCTCACTGCATTCGCTGTGTGGCGTATTGAAATAAGTATACAGCTAAAAGCATCACTTCTTATCTGAGGTAACTCCTCCCAGGTACAATACATTGCATAATGTGTTTAATAAAATTAATTTAAATAGAAGAACATACAAACAGATGAATTGCATTGTCTTCCCATACATACTTGTTATCTTGGAACAGTATAAAGACAAAAGGACAGGAAATGAATTAATGGATTGCCACTCACCCCATGTTCCCCCTTATTGTACAGTGATTTGTCCTTTAAAAGTTGCAGCGTACTGCAGCACAGCTTGCATGGTGCCGCAGAATTCTTCAACCACTGGTACCATTAATGCTAGTTAGTGCTAGTTTGACCATAAGAGGGCATCTTTGAGAAGCATTTGATAGCCTTCAATAGTGGCTGTACTAGAAAATGTAAACATTTTTTTATAAGAACATAGTATATGGGACTGATTTTAAGAAATGTTGCTTAACCTGTCTGGGCGGAACCTTGTTCCACTAGCGGAACCCCTCGCCAACAGCCAGTGAAATTGCAGGGCACCAAATTCAAAAAACAGAAATCTCATAAATCTAATTTATCAAACATACAACTATTAGGCACCATTTTAAAGATACCATTCTTGTTAATCCAGCCAGTGTCTGATTTTAAAAAGGCATTACAGTGAAAGCTCCACAAACGATTATGTTAGGTCACCACCAAATCACAGAAAAACATACATTTTTCCAGCCAAAGAGACGAGTCACAAAAAGCAGAAATATAGATTAAATGAATCACTAACCTTTGATCTTCATCAGATGACACTCATAGGACTTCATGTTACACAATACATGTATGTTTTGTTCGATAAAGTGCATATTTATATCCAAAAATCTCATTTTACATTGGCATGTAATGTTCAGTAGTTCCAAAACATGCAGTGATTTTGGTAGAGAGCCATAGATAATAGATACAACTATTAGACATGGAACTTTAGATAAACTTCTCCTTAATGCAACCGCTGTGTCAGATTTTTTTTTAAGTTTAGGGAAAAAGCATACCTTGCAATAATCTGAGTACGGAGCTCAGATCCCAAACCAGCCAAATAAATATCTGCCATGTTGTGTAGTCAACAGAAGTAAGAAATAGCATTATAAATATTCACTTACCTTTGATCTTCATCAGAATGCACTCCCAGGAATCGCAGTTCCACAATAAATGTTTGATTTGTTCGATAAAGTTTGTCATTTATGTCCATATACCTCCTTTTGTTAGGGCGTTTGTAGTTGAAAAACTACAAACCTCAGATTTCCCACTTCCTGGTTGGATTTTTTCTCAGGTTTTTGCCTGCCATATGAGTTCTGTTATACTCACAGACATCATTCAAACAGTTCTAGAAACTTCAGAGTATTTGCTATCCAATTATCCTAATACTGTGTAGCAGACAGTTTACTCTGGAAACGCTTTTCATCCAAAAGTGAAAATGCTGCCCCCTATCCCAATGAAGTTAATTAATTTGATTAATATTATGGTGTTTCTATTCCAAGAAAAACGAAAAACCTTCTGGGTTTCCAGGATGGAACGGAAAATATGGCTCTGTACAACATGATGGTTGGGAGTAGGCTACAGTACTTGGATATTTAGCTAAATAATTCCCTTGTCGTGTGGGGACGCTGGAGACCGGGGTTCAATTCCCCGATGGGAAAGGAGTAGGCTGTCCTTGTGACTAAGAATTTGTTCTTAACTGACTGGCCTAGTTAAATAAATGTTACAAGAGCATAACATTTCTACACCCTAATTGTGTAATTGCAGTCTAACCAATACCCACACAGAGATTCAGTGAAAATAAAAAATCTCATTGATTTATCAAGATCAGTCCCCATGCTTGTCTTAGAGCAGCACGGAACGGTGCTGAAATAGTTGTAGGCTATTGCTTCAAATCCTATTGCTTCTAACTTCAATATGCTCTTTAAATAAATAAGACCGACACCACTTTTAACAGCACATTACTCAACACTAGTGAGACTCATGTCGCTTACGGTAGGCCGGCATTATATCAAAATATATAATGTGACTCTCCACCAATAATGAAATATAGAGGATTGGAGGTTTCTAAACCTGTTGCGACTCTAGGGGCAGTATTTTCATTTTTGGAAAAAAAACGTTCCCGTTTTAAACGGGATATTTTGTCAGGACAAGATGCTAGAATATGCATATAATTGACAGCTTTGGATAGACAACACTCTATCGTTTCGAAAACTGTAAATATATTGTCTATGAGTATAACAGAACTGATGTTGCAGGCGAAAGCCTGAGAAAAATTCCAATCCGGAAGTGCCCAATATTTTGAAAGCGCTGCGTTCCAATGAGTCCCTATTGAGCTGTGAATGTGCTATCAACCAGCTTACGCTTTCTACGTATTTCCCAAGGTGTCTACAGCATTGTGACGTAGTTTTACGCATTTATGTTGAAGAATAGCCGTAGGCGGCTACATTGCGTAAGTGGTCACCTGATGGCTCCCAGGTTGACTCTCGCGTAAAATACAGAGGTAGCCATTACTCCAATCGGTCCTACTGAAAAATGATTTGTCCCGACGGATATATTATCGAATAGGTATTTGAAAAACACCTTGACAATTGATTATAAACAATGTTTGCCATGTTTCTGTTTCGATATTATGGAGCTAATTTGGAATATTTTTCGCCGTTTTCGTGACTGCAATTGAGATGACAGGGTGATTAACAAAAGGCTAAGCTGTGTCTCAATATATTTCATTTGTGATTTTCATGAATAGGAATATTTTCTAGGGATATTTATGTCCGTTGCGTTATGCTAATTAGTGTCAGGCGATGATTACGCTTCCGCATGCGGGATGGGGAGTCAGTAGAGGTTAAAACCAAAAGCCACCTCATGTGTCTTCCGGTGGAGGCTGGCATGGGTATCAAACCTGCATCTCTAGCAACGCATTTTGCACTGCGGGAGGCCCCATCGACTCCGGAGCCCCCATCCACAAATTATCAAAATATAGAGAGGTGTTGGGAAAGGTATATTGTCCTGCTAATAGCCCATAATGGGCATTTATAACGCTGTACATGGTGTCCAGGTCAGGATAACCAAAACATGTATTTATTAAAGACTATCAGAAAGAATTTTGGTACTTATTTATGTTGATCCAAAGCCATGAATGAGTGAGTCACTCAGCATTATGTAGGTGCTGCTATATAACTGTGCCACCATCCTGATAATATAATGATATTGTGGAGTTAAAAAAAAAATGTTTTAAGCGATTGTAATCTGAATAAAGGCCAAAATAATATTTGTAAAGGCCAAAAACATGTATTTCTGTTTTTAGAGGGAGAGAAATGCTGAGCCAATTGTGGGCCGCTCTATGGGACTCCCAATCATGGTCGGATGTGATACATAATAATAATAATAATTTTTGTTGTATTATTTGTTTTGTCCTTTCTGGTGGATTAAACTGAAATTGCAACCAATCACAGCCGGTCGTGACTAAGAACCTAACTAAGAAATACATTTGACGATAGAATTCTCCCCCTACCTTCCTGCTAGGCAGGTCTATTGTCCAGCTACCAGCTAATAGCCATAATGGCGCTGTACAACAAGACCATGTATGTTTTGAAAGAGTATGTTCCAGTAAGCAATCATTTGTTTACCTTCGTTAGACAACTTTGTTCCAATATTTCTGTAATTCAGTGATATTTATTCCCATAGTAATTTGTTATTGATCCTTAACTAAATAAATATTGGCATTTTGAAAGAGTGTTGTCATTATTTTATTAACGAAAGCATAAAGATGCCATTATGAGTTACATTGTTTTAGTTTGAACATGCAGACTGGCACTAAGAACAGCGGGAACGTTTCCCTTGCAGCGCCATTATTAGTGCAATGCCCCTACATGGCCCCACACGTACCTCTAGGGGTACCATCCCCCACTGCTCAACTGACACAGTGGCGCACAGAACGCAAAAATATTCTTAGAAATATTTAACCTCCACACATTAACAAGTCCAATAGCTCAAATGAAAGATAAACACCTTGTTCATCTAGCCAGCAAGTCAGATTTCTAAAATGTTTTACGGCGAAAACATAGCACATATTTATGTCAAACCACCACCAAAAGATAGGCTAATTTACATAGCCATTTTGTAGAACAATAGATGCAATCACAAAAGCAGGATTAAAAGAAAAATAATTCACTAACCTTTTGAAAATCTTCATCAGATGACAGGAATAGGACATGTTATACAGTACATTTATGTTTTTTTCAATAATATGCTATTTATATCCATAAATCACGGTTTACATTGAACGTCATGTTCAGAAAATGCTACTACAATGTCCGGAGAAATTATGCCAGATAACAGAAATACACATCATAAACGTTGACAAAATATACATGTTCTACATATAGTTAGAAAGATACACTTCTTCTTAATAAAACAGCTGTGTTACATTTATTTTTAACGTTACAGAATTCGTTCACTTGTCAATAATATGAGACGGCGCTCATAGATTAGCAATATGGCTTCGCTATTTCGGAGTCCACAGAAACACATAATAACCACATAAATATTCCCTTACCTTTGCCGTTGTTCGATCAGAAGTCGTGGAAGAAGTCATACTTACCAAAACCAGCGTTTGCCTTTCAAATGTGTGTCTTTGGGTTATCAAACGCAACTAATTTCGGCTGAAATGCACTCAAAATTCTATGGGTTGCGCATCAAAACTTCAAAATTACATATTATATGTCGACTAAACTTGTCAAACTAAGTTCAGATTCAAGCTAAAACATGTTATAATCATACATAAAAATCCTTAGCCCGAAAGGACAAGCCTATATCGTTTGGTGGATCTTGGAACAGAGAGAGAAAAAGGCCGAGGCGCGCACGTATTATTGCGTGACCCGAGGGTTTCTTCCCGCCAAAGGGTGAGGGAGCGCGCAATCTTCACAATGAAGCGCCCCATTGAAAGAGGACATTGCGCTGAAGAGATAGGAACTGTTCCCAGATCTGTAGCTGGTTGGGAAGGGTGGGGGCGATGACTTCAAAGTTGGGCCAACTTTTCTGCTGACAGAAAGAGTTTGGAAGAATGGCTGCCCTGTGAGTTCTGCTTTACATAGAGACATAATTTGAACGGTTTTAGAAGCTTTAGAGTGTTTTCTATTCAATAATATTTATTATATGCATATATTAGCAATTTTTTACAGATTTTTTGTCAGTTTACTATGGGCACGCATTCCTCCGAAGGGGGCAGTATTCTGCCATAGCCTTAACAGGATATTAAAGTGTTGCGGCCCAGTCCTGTGCCCCCTGCCCCTGCCCTCGTGCCTTGAACCTTGCGTGCTTTCAGTGGATACAGATGGAGAACTGCAAGGCAATCCCATTGTGCGCCACTCGGGAGCCATGGCCAATATATATTGTCCTGCTAATAACAGGGTTGATAATATATCTGTGAGAATATCCAAGGGGATTTTATATAATTCTAAATTAATAATAATAATAATTTCTTTGTTTAAAAAATAACAATATTTTCAAGATGATTTCATTTTCAAATACGTAAAATGAGTGAGAAAAAGGCCATTCTTGAACATGGAGTGAGACATTGTTACTAATTTGTAAATAAAGCCTATTTGCTATTTACAATTATTTATTCATGTTTTTAGAGGGAGAGAAACCAAAAACCTACAGTCATCTCATTTGTCTCCCACTCAAGGCCGGCACAGGTATTGAACCAGTATCTGTATCAACACATATTGCACTGTAATACAGTGTCTTAGACTTAATGCAGTGTTTTAGCTACAGTACTACAGTAAGAGCAAAATAATCCTAAAATAATAAAATCCTTAGTGTAACAACAGTTTTAATAAGTAATACTGAAGTCTTACACAATTATCAGTTTCTATTTAGGTTTATGTCGCCCATTCATTGTCAGTTAGAGACACAGTAGGACCCAAAAGCATAATCAGTGCTCTAACTCCCCCTTGTTGCGCTGGTCTGGAGCAATGAAGTAGTGACGCAGGGTACCGTACTAAACCACGAATTACCACGAAGTCCCGCAGCATAATCACAACATTTTTAGTGGAGCAACCACTGTACCAACAACCTGTCATTTAAAAAAAAATAATGTCAAAATAATGGAAACAATTGAGTAAATGAGGGATAATAAGTACTGTATATTGAAAGCAGGTGTTTCCAAACAGGTGTGGCTCCTGAGTTAAATAAGCAATTAACAGCCTATCATGCTTAGGCAAATATTGTCAATTATATTGACAAGATAGTCAAGTGACCACTCTAATAATGGAAATACCTGTCCTCAAAGATGGTGCTATCAGGGATCCTTACCCCATTGAAGTTGAGATGTAAAATGGTTACGGTAAGGGTTAGGGTTTAAGGGTGGGTAAAAAAAGCAGACATTGAATATACCTTTGAGAATGGTGAAGTTAATAATTACACTTTGGATGGTGTATCAATTCACTAAAAAGAAACAGGCGTCCTTCCTAACTCCATTGCCAGAGAGGATGGAAACCGGTCAGGGATTTCACCATTAGGTCAATGGTGACTTTAAAACAGTTACAGACTTTAATGGCTATGATAGGAGAAAACTGAGGATGGATCAACAACATTGTAGTTACTCCACAATACTAATTAACAGAGTGGAAGAAGGAAGCCTGTGCAGAATACAACACATGCATCTTGTTTGCAACAAGGCACTAAAGTACAGAGAGGCTCGGAAGAGGAATGGGAAGACCATCATCCACAGTGGATTTTCATAAAAATAGCTACAACTATTCTAAATATATCCACATGTCACCAAATAATTGATTAAATCACACTGTTTTGCAATGAAGGTCTACAGTAGCCTCAGTAGTCCTCTGTAGGGTAGCACCATTGTGTAACCAGAGGACAGCTAGCTTCTGTCCTCTTCTGGGTACATTGACTTCAATACAAAACTTAGGAGGTTCATTGTTCTCCCCCACATCCATAGCTAGCTACAGTTAGCTATCATTGTAGTGCATAACATGTAGTTGACTCAAAGAGAGACAATAGTTTAACAGTTTTGGAGAAGTGAATATCTTTAAATAAGGAGAAAAGAGAGGAATATGTCATAGTATATATATTTTTCACTTTCACTTATTTAGCTAGCATCGAATGCATCTAGCTAGTTTAGCCTAATCAAACACTTGGCTCAAACAGAGAGGGATGCTATGTTAGTTAGCTGACTATGGCTATCCAATACTGGAACTCTTCCAAGTGAAGGTAAGCTTTTAGTTGTATTAATTTATTGCCATCGTGGTCACCGGTGTAACTGCTAAACTGCTTTCTGGCGACTGTGCACTCTATTGCATGATTGTAGCGGGTCTACTAACGCATTAGTTCTAGTAGCTATGTTGACTGTGACGTGACAATGATGTAGGTGGTGTGTAGCGGTTAGAGGTTTGGTATGGAAATGTTTTTTTGCCTCATCAGACAGCAGATGTGTTCTGCACTGAAGTCCACAAGCTAAGGTAAAAGGTGAGAGGAGGAGAGCACGTAGATAGATGCAAGAAATAATTATACACAATTTAAACTGTTACTTTAGACAACTGCCTTTGTATTGGGAAATGTTTATACTCTTTTGTTTTATAGAATATGGAAAATAGATTGCCATGTTGGCCGTTTGATTCAAGCTGCTTGTATGTGGCTGCTATGAAAGTGAACTGTGTTTGGGTGTGATCAGGGGTGTATTCATTGTGCTGATTCTGTTTAAAAATGTTTTTTAAATGGAAGCAAATGGAACAAAACAGGGATAAACATACAGTTGAAATCAGAAGCTTACATACACTTAGGTTGGAGTCATTAAATCTTGTTTTCAACCACTCAACAAATGTATTGTTAACAAACTAGTTTTGGCAAGTTGGTTAAGACATCTACTTTGTGCATGACACAAGTAACTTTTCCAACAATTGTTTACAGACATATTATTTCACTTATAATTCACTGTATCACAATTCCAGAGGGTCAGAAGTTGACATACACTAAGTTGACTGTGCCTTTAAACAGCTTGGAAAATTCCAGAAAATGGTGTCATACTTGACATCATTTGGGTCAATTTGAAGTGTATCTGTGGATGTATTTAAAGGTCTAACTTCAAACTCAGTGCCTCTTTGCTTGACATCATGGGAAAATCAAAAGAAGTCAGCCAAGACCTCCACAAGTCTGGTTCGTCCTTGGGAGCAATTTCCAAACGCCTGAAGGTATCACATTCATCTGTACAAACAATGGCACACATGTATAAACACCATGGGACCACACAGCTGTCATACCACTCTGGAAGGAGACGCGTTCTGTCTCCTAGAGATGAATGTACTTTGGTGCGAAAAGTGCCAATCAATCCCAGAACAACAGCAAAGGACCTTGTGAAGATGCTGGAGGAAACAGGTACAAAAGTATCTACAGTGGGGGGAAAAAGTATTTAGTCAGCCACCAATTGTGCAAGTTCTCCCACTTAAAAAGATGAGAGAGGCCTGTAAGTTTCATAATAAATGACAGACAAAATCCAGAAAATCACATTGTAGTAGGATTAATGAATTTATTTGCAAATTATGGTGGAAAAAGTATTTGGTCAATAACAAAAGTTTATCTCAATACTTTGTTATACACCCTTTGTTGGCAATGGACAGAGTTCAAACGTTTTCTGTAAGTCTTCACAAGGTTTTCACACACTGTTGCTGGTATTTTGGCCCATTCCTCCATGCAGATCTCCTCTAGAGCAGTGATGTTTTGGGGCTGTTGCTGGGCAACACGGACTTTCAGCTCCCTCCAAAGATTTTCTATGGGGTTGAGATCTGGAGACTGGCTAGGCCACTCCAGGACCTTGACATGCTTCTTACAAAGCCACTCCTTTGTTGCCCGGGCGGTGTGTTTGGGATCATTGTCATGCTGAAGCATCATGTTGTGGGGTGCTTTGCTGCAGGGGGGATTGGTGCACTTCACAAAATAGATGGCATCATGAGGGTGGAAAATTATGTGGATATATTGAAGCAACATCTCAAGACATCAGTCAAGAAGTTAAAGCTTTGTCCCAAATGGGTCTTCCAAATGGACAATGACCCCAAGCATACTTCCAAAGTTGTTGCAAAAATGGCTTAAGGACAACAAAGTCAAGGTATTGGAGTGGCCATCACAAAGCACTGACCTTAATCCTACAGACAATTTGTGGTCAGAACTGAAAAAACTTGTGCGAGCAAGGAGGCCTACAAACCTGACTCAGTTACACCAGCTCTGTCAGGAGGAATGCGCCAAAATTCACCCAATCTATTGTGGGAATCTTGTGGAAGGCTACCCGAAACATTTGACCCAAGTTAAACAATTTAAAGGCAATGCAACCTAATACTAATTGAGTGTATGTAAACTTCTGATCCACTGGGGATGTGATGAAAGAAATAAAATCTGAAATAAATCATTATCTCTACTATTATTCTTGCATTTCACATTCTTAAAATAATTTGGTGATCCTAACTGACCTAATACAAGGAATTGTTACTTGGATTAAATGTCAGTAATTGTGAAAAACACAGTTGAAATGTGTTTGGCTATGGTGTATGTAAACTCCTGACATCAACTGTACCTGAATTTGTCCAATGGAAGCTATTTTTTTGAAACTGTTGGACTATTGATTACACCCTATATCAGCTAGATACAGAGCAGAGTGTGCAACATGGTATTAAGTGTGTCACTGTCTATCACCTTGATCACTCAAAATGTTCTTGACCTGTGCACCTACTTTGTAAAGTCTAATTTATAGGCTAGTGTGTAAGAACCTTATGATGGGTACAGGGAAAATATGAAGTATCTTGTAGTAGCCTAAACCTATTGATGTTACATTGAACTGGGTGAATGGAATATGAATGATTGTCATTCAATATGCCGTAATAGAAATAAGGCCGTGTTCATTAAAAAAAGGCACTAACTGCCACTACGAAAGTAATTCATTACAAGAAATGTGTCAAAGCTATTTACTTTTTGTCCTGAATGCAAAGTGTTATGTTTGGGGCAAATCCAGTACAACACATTACTGAATTCCACTCTATATTTTCAAGCATAGTGGTGGCTGCATCATGTTATGGGTATGCTTGTAATCGTTAAGGACAGGGGATTTTTTTCAAGATTAAAACTTAAAGAAATGGAGCTAAGCACAGGCAAAATCATAGAGCAAAACCTGGTTCAGTCTGCTTTCAACCATACACTTGGAGATGAATTCACCTTTCAGCAGGACAATAACCTAAAACTCAGTGCAAAATATACACTGGAGTTGCTTACCAAGAAGACTGTGAATGTGCCTGAGTGGCCAAGTTACAATTTTTACTTAAATCTACTTGAAAAATATATTGCAAGACCTGAATATGGTTGTCTAGCAATGATCAACAACCAATTTGACAGAGCTTGAAGAATGTTTGTATATAATAATGGGCAAATGTTACACAATCCAAGTATGCAAAGCTATTAGAGACTTACACAAAGGTGCTTCTGCAAAGTATTGATTCAGGGGTATTGTATATGTCTATATTGCATTTTCAACACATTTGCAAAATGTATACAAATATATTTTCACTTTTTAATTGTGGGGTATTGTTTGAAAATCGTTGTGCAACATCATGGGTAAGCTCTGGGCATAGTCTTTCAACAAAAAAAGTAGATATTAACAGTATAATTTCACAATTTTGGTGGTGTTGGGGGGGGGGCATACAATAAAGGTCAGTATTTTAATTATTTATTTTATACAGTCATTTTTGCTCATCTTTATCAAGGGTGTCAATTATTACGGATCCAAATGTAAGTAATGAATAAAACATTCCTACTTCAGAACGTGGTATACTGTAGCTTCCAGGCCTGCGCTACTGCAAGGCCCACACACACACACACACACACACACACACACCTCACTGTGTGACTGTGTAACGGTAACTCGGTACACCCAGACAGACTCATCCCTCACACACAAGCACACACACATGCACATACACACACACACACTACACTGTAATACCACCCGTATGACATTTATGCAGGTAGCACCTTCTGTTGTAAACCGATCCATCAGTTTGATACTTCAAAGGAAGTTATGTGTTTGTGTTTTGGAGGTCATGCCAAATGACTAGTCTTGTGGTATTTCAGAATAGCCAGTATGAGCACTCATTCCGTGTTTCCTGTGTTGACGTTTGACACTTACAGTTTAACTAATGTACCTCTGCTAGCGACATCTCCCTTTATAACTAAAGGTGGTTTTGCTTAACTGAGAACAGGATAAGAAAACTGAAAGATTCTTACTAATTCCTTAACAATGGTATACTGGTATTTAATTACCACATGTAAAGATTTAGCTACACTGTCGAGATGGAAACTCGACAAATATACCTTCGCCATTATGAATGATAATTACTGCAGATCTGATATGTTTCATTACTTCAAATGTATTCCCGTTATAATCCGTCTAATTTGTTTACGTTTGTACTTCCTCGTAGTAGTAAACCAGGTCAACAGTACAATGTTTACCTCGTCTACGCGCTCTTTTTGTAAGCGCCCTCCTTTTTTAATGAAATGCATTGTAAATTTTGTGGCTAAATAATTCATATTGGCAGCACAGATAAGCCCAGGAGCTTTTTAATTAAGCAGACATTCACAAACGTAAACCTGGTAAATAAATATAGGAGAGGAATAAAAAATAAATGTTTATTTCCCTGAGTGGTGCATTTGTGACCGTATCTCGGTACCCCTTGGTGGCTATCCCAGTTTCTGGTACTGTCCTATCTTCGTATTGTCTCAACCATGGATGTCTATAAAAGATAGAAGCTATAGAAACAGCCAGCTTGCCAAAACAATAGACACGTTTCATTCACTGGTGTCACAGGAGACCATAAGATTTTAATTAACCAATTTTAATAGGTGTCGATCCGGAATTAACAACATCTGCCAAAAATGACAATGATAATTGCCATTCTAATGATGATAGTCATAAAGAGGGCGGGGGCAGGAAAACACAAAAGGGAAAAGCTTGCGTGTGTAATTATGTTGCTGTCTTCCACCAGATCCGTGTTTAATGGGAAATGGCATTCAAAGCCGTGTGTTTTGTGTGATAGCATTTTGCGTAGAGCTAATATTCTAATTATCTTTGATTGCCTTGATATGTGGCCTGATGGAGGATGTGTATCTGAATGAGGGGAGGGAAGCTCGATGACTGCCTCTTCAAATCTCAATTTGACTGATAATGCCACCCAACAACAAACGCCCATGCTTTGGTGAGACGACGGCTGTATTTGTATTGTAGTGATTAGGATGGTATTCAACACAACTTCAATACCCATTGATGATGAAGGTAATGGCGTATTGATTGTTTAAGTGGGGGGAGGGGTTTAGTGGGAGCCAAACATTGAGTTTAATTGACACCTGGACATGAATGTAGCTATCATACTGCCCAGACCCCTAAAACAATGTCACTGTTTCATTGTCATGATCAATGCAATTCATCTCAGCGTTACAGAAAGTTCTACTCAGATATATGTAAGAGCAAGATATCAAACTGATACTTCCTACACTTTTCTAAGAACCGTTTTTCGAATCAGTTATTGTCTTAGGTTCCATAGGTAGATGGGTGAAGTTGTCAACTAGCCAGTCATTCCTGCCAGAACTGTATACACTTTTGAACCCCCGCAAGCTAAGACACACACTTCCACAGTGTATTCCACTCCAACCTAACTGACTCACTGAGAGGACACATGTTTCGTTTATTGTCAACAGCCAAAACTATTTTGTCACTCCTTAGTTGAGTCTCCGTGTTAGTGCTGCTGCCTGCCTATACGGCCGCAGATGCTAGGACGTCTCAATGTCTCAATGTGCTGTGTCATTATGCGAGTGAATCCCCCAGAAATTCTCCAATCAGTCTCTTGTTAGGCTGCGACACCAGGCCTGATGTGGCAGGTCCATTAGCCAGTAGAGTTAGCTGACAGGCTGCCTGGCCTTCTGGCTCCCAGGGGGTGGATGGAGAGCCAGGGAAAAGGGGCAGGGGAGGGGGTGTAAGGCTCCAGTAGACTGGCCCAGGCCTAACCTCTACTTCATCCTGGGTGACTCCCCTGTCATGTTCCCATTATCAAGCCTCAGTGCCTTACCTGCCAGTCAGGCGCCTCAGAGGGATAGACCTCCAAGCCTGGTGCTTCTCCAGAGGTATCCCATCCCCAATGACCCTACCGTGTCCTAGGATGTCCTTACATTAACAACTGGATGCCCTTGCACCTCTCTGGAGAGAGTGATTAGAAAGGCATGGCTGGCCTACAGGGTCGAGAGTTGTATTTGCAGATTACCTGATACCAAGTACACAACACAAGTAGCTTTTGGTGATGGACTGCGTATACAAAGTTATCTTAGTGAGATTGTCTACTCTATATAGCGCCTTTTCATGTAGGTTGCACATCCGTCCCTCGGTTGTGCCATGCCATTGTTATGAATGTTCTCAAGCAGCCCTCTATCGGTGGCATCATAGTGGTGCCCTAAAGAGGTGATAAGCAAAGTCATTCTGGATGAAGGCTAACAACTGTTAGACTATACTACCTGTAAATAGGATGACATTGCTAAAGTAGTAAAATATTTAGTAGGAAACAACTTTTCTCACATGATCATGTCGTCAAATTGACTAATTATTTGCCTCCTTTTGAATGTCATTGTATTTCCAAGCCACTGTAGTGCACTTTAGACCAAATCTTCATCAGTGCCCAATGAGGATCTATTGAGTAGAATGCATCAGTCCAAAACAAACGCTCAAAACAATATTGTGCGTAACATGGAACCCATAAATAGAGTTTGGCCTGCCTCCATACAGATGATTCCTCCTACTCACTCCCTACTTCTACAGTAACTTGTGACTCCCTTTCGGAGCCAGGCGGCTCCAATATGCACCCCCCCCCCCCCCCCCCCCCCGCCGCCCCAATAGGCTCGGGTTTAGTGCTGGGTAATAGACAGAACACAGTCAGACTCATTTGTCATGGGCTCATGGGTTTGATGCAAAGCCCCTCAGCACTTGTTGCTGCAGCTCTAATCCTGCTGTAGAGACACAGACTTGTCTCGCTCTCTCTCTCTCTAACTCTCTCTCTCTTTTGCTCTCAGCCTTCCTACTCTCTCACCGTCATGCCTCATGATTTCACTTTCATTTGATGTTTTAATGAAATCCCGTACCCCCCTCTCTGTTGAATTGGAACCATTGTCTGCAATTTATTCTATCAAATGCAAATGGTGAGGGAAAACCGCGATTGGAGGGTTTGTCTTCTTGAAGTGAGACGTTGTGGTTTACTGTTTGTTTCAGCACGACACCTCATCAGTTGAGAATTGGAGACATGTGTTTGGTTTAACGGTTGGGATTGCGTCTCAGGAAACCGACTATAAATAAATGGCACGTTGAATTGCAGTGTAATTTTAACATGCCATTATGCATTGTTACAACTCACTCCCGGAAATGACGATAAGCTATTACCTCTGCTAATGCACAGGTTATTTGTAAAATGGGAAGTGGAAGTGGAAGTGTAATTAATGCTGGTGGGTGAGAGGGAATGGCTGGACATTTATTCCACTGCAGACAGCAATATATTCACCATTTATTGTGCTTTATTGCAAACAAGAACCACTGGGCAGGCCCTAAACCACTGGGATGAGCTCCTTGATGAAAAAGCCATGTGTATCATTAGCTGTAGCTGCCGAGATGAAAGACTGCTGTAAAATGTAAATCAAATGAATTCCCAAACATTTCCTCATATACACTACATGGCCAAAAGTATGTCGACACCTGTTCATCGAACGTCTCATTCCAAAATCATGGGCATTAATATGGAGTTCGTCCCCCATTTGCTGCTATAACAGCCCACTCTTCTGGGAAGGCTTTCCACTAGATTGGAACATTGCTGCGGAACTTCGTTCATCCATTCAGCCACAAGAGTATTAATGAGGTCGGGCACTAATGTTGGGCAATTAGGCATGGCTCGCAGAAAGCATTCTAATTCATCCCCAAAGGTATTGGATGTGGTTGAGGTCAGGGCTCTGTGCAGGCCAGTCAAGTTCTTCCACACCGATCTCGACAAACCATGTCTGTATGGACCTTGCTTTGTGCCTGGGGCAACAGGAAACAGGAAAGGGCCTTCCCCAAACTGTTGCCACAGAACCGTCTAGAATGTATGCTGTAGCGATAAGATTTCCCTTCACTGAAACTAAGGGGCCTAGTCTGAACCATGAAAATAGCTCCAGACCGTTATTTCTCCTCCACAAAATTTTACAGTTGGCACCATGCATTGGGGCAGGTAGGGTTCTACTGGCATCCGCCAAACCCAGATTTGTCTTTTGGACTGCCAGATGGTGAAGCGTGATTCATCACTCCAGTGAACACATTACCACTGCTCCAGAGTCCAATGGTAGAGAGCTTTTCATTACTCTAGCCAACGCTTGGTGCATGGTGATTTTAGGCTTGTGTGTGGCTGCTCGGCCATGGAAAACCATTTCAGGAGCTCCTGACTAACAGTTATTCTGCTGACGTTGCATCCAGAGGCAGTTGCTTCCAGAGGCAGTATTGAGAGTTGCAACCGAGGACAGACAATACTCGCTACACGCTTCAGCACTCTGCGGTCCCGTTCTGTGAGCTTGTGCTGCCTACCACTTTGCGGCTAAGCCGTTATTGCTCCTAGACGTTTCCACTTCGCAATAACATCACTTACAGTTGACCGGGGAAGCTCTAGCAGGGAAGAAATTTGACGAACTGACTTGTTGGAAAGAGTGCCACCTTTCCAACTCTATGACGTTGGCATTCTGTCACTGAGCTCTTCAGTAAAGCCGTTCTACTGGCAATGTTTGTCTATGGAGATTGCATGGCTGTGTGCTCAATTTATTCACCTGTCAGCAACGGGTTGTGGCTGAAATTGCCAAGTCCACTAATTTGAAGGGATGTCCACATACTTATATATATACAGTGCCTTGCGAAAGTATTCGGCCCCCTTGAACTTTGCGACCTTTTGCCACATTTCAGGCTTCAAACATAAAGATATAAAACTGTATTTTTTTGTGAAGAATCAACAACATGTGGGCGTGCAAAATTATTCAGCCCCCTTAAGTTAATACTTTGTAGCGCCACCTTTTCCTGCGTTTACAGCTGTAAGTCACTTGGGGTATGTATCTATCAGTTTTGCACATCGAGAGACTGAAATGTTTTCCCATTCCTCCTTGCAAAACAGCTCGAGCTCAGTGAGGTTGGATGGAGAGTATTTGTGAACAGCAGTTTTCAGTTCTTTCCACAGATTCTCGATTGGATTCAGGTCTGGACTTTGACTTGGCCATTCTAACACCTGGATATGTTTATTTTTGAACCATTCCATTGTAGATTTTGCTTTATGTTTTGGATCATTGTCTTGTTGGAAGACAAATCTCCGTCCCAGTCTCAGGTCTTTTGCAGACTCCATCAGGTTTTCTTCCAGATTTGTCCTGTATTTGGCTCCATCCATCTTCCCATCAATTTTAACCATCTTCCCTGTCCCTGCTGAAGAAAAGCAGGCCCAAACCATGATGCTGCCACCACCATGTTTGACAGTGGGGATGTTGTGTTCAGGGTGATGAGCTGTGTTGCTTTTACGCCAAACATAACGTTTTGCATTGTTGCCAAAAAGTTCAATTTTGGTTTCATCTGACCAGAGCACCTTCTTCCACATGTTTGGTGTGTCTACCAGGTGGCTTGTGGCAAACTTTAAACAACACTTTTTTATGGATATCTTTAAGAAATGGCTTTCTTCTTGCCACTCTTCCATAAAGGCCAGATTTGTGCAATATACGACTGATTGTTGTCCTATGGACAGAGTCTCCCACCTCAGCTGTAGATCTCTGCAGTTCATCCAGAGTGATAATGGGCCTCTTGGCTGCATCTCTGATCAGTCTTCTCCTTGTATGAGCTGAAGATTTAGAGGGACGGCCAGGTCTTGGTAGATTTGCAGTGGTCTGATACTCCTTCCATTTCAATATTATCGCTTGCACAGTGCTCCTTGGGATGTTTAAAGCTTGGGAAATATTTTTGTATCCAAATCTGGCTTTAAACTTCTTCACAACAGTATCTCGGACCTGCCTGGTGTGTTCCTTGTTCTTCATGATGCTCTCTGCGCTTTTAACGGACCTCTGAGACTATCACAGTGCAGGTGCATTTATACGGAGACTTGATTACACACAGGTGGATTGTATTTATCATCATTAGTCATTTAGGTCAACATTGGATCATTCAGAGATCCTCACTGAACTTCTGGAGAGAGTTTGCTGCACTGAAAGTAAAGGGGCTGAATAATTTTGCACGCCCAATTTTTCAGTTTTTGATTTGTTAAAAAAGTTTGAAATATCCAATAAATGTCGTTCCACTTCATGATTGTGTCCCACTTGTTGTTGATTCTTCACAAAAAAATATAGTTTTATATCTTTATGTTTGAAGCCTGAAATGTGGCAAAAGGTCGCAAAGTTCAAGGGGGCCGAATACTTTCGCAAGGCACTGTATATATGCTATTCAGCCTATTCCCTAGGCTGACATCACCTAGGGAATACTAGCGTTTTCTGCTTTCTGCCTTGGCTCCATTTTAGCCTAGTGCTCTTCCACTATCTGTGGCTATCCGTCCTCTTATCCTGACAATGCTGTGGTATCAGTTTTTCCACCATCCACATATGGCTCCAGGGCTGTCATCTCCCGTCATGTGAATTCACATGCACTGAGATACTATTAGCCGGATCCATTGACTGTATTTGCACGCTTTAAACCTATGAATATATTCAGTATGGAAAAAGTTTACTAATTGCTACCGTGTTACTAATTGATTGTGTATGATGTTGTCAACATCAGACTTGACTACTAAGACAGGATTTGGCCTTCAACCGTCTTAGTGTGCCTTTGGATGCAGTTATGAAAGAGCAGATAGACAACAGAGCTCAAGCCAAGCCAAATCAAGCCACTCCTGTGTTCATTAACACATGTTGTGGAACTATCAGATATAAACATATTATGTAGCTACAACAGACACCGCTCTCTGACATTTAGAGTCAAGGAATCACAAGAGCTCTATTCATGACTTTTCTAACAGCATCCTTCACATCGTTGAACCCTGCTGAACGCCACCCAGGTTACAATACGTTCAGAGCTCCGGCTTGGATGCAAGAGATGACAAAAAAAAATAAGTTGGATCAAAATGTAGCTTCTAATTCAAATGAATCCTTGACAGCCAGGAACACTAACAGTTACAAATGGCAATCTGATGTTAATCAACAGGGGTTTCTTCCATTAATTGACAAAATGAGGCTCATAAATCACGCAGAGGGGGGAAGGTGGCGGCAGGAGACGGTCCCCGCCACCAAATCCTGTCAGAGTGGGCCGCCGCGGGGGGAGGCAGCGTGATGGTGCGTCTCGAGGACAGAGACATGGAGAGAGGGAAAACTTTTTCCTCCCCCTCTCCTCCAGCCCCCCTCCAGCTCTCAATAGTGCTCTCTCTGACTCACTCTGACAGCCTTTGTTTTCTTGCCTGCTCATTTCAAATGGTATAGGTTGTCTTTCCACTGTCAGTCAACTCTTGAGACAGAATTGTCAGTACCGACGCGGTATATCATGTGATGGGAAAAAATATAATAATTTTACACAGTGACATGTGTTGTGCAGAGGTACCCTTGGCCTCATTTGTGATGTCTAGACAGTGTTGATTGGATGTTATACATTTTAATAGCAATTGCTTATAACATCACAACATCATTTAAATCTCTGTACGGTCTGTTTGTTGTCTTATTTGTTGTCTTGTCACAAACCGCAAACACCTGGTACAGTATTGTATATGATAACCCCAGAGTAGAGAGACACATCTTAACTTTCAGCTCACCGTTCCAGAGGGATTCATCACATATCGGAATCAATCAGGTAGCAAGATAACTTTAATAAATACTCCGCTAATAGGCCTTGCTCTTGATTGCCTGATTGATTACAAAAGTGAAACTTGAATATTAAAAATGAGGAGTATTGAGTCAGTTGCACCGTGCCCATTTCAAACCTATTGTTCATCATGAACTGTGTAATACAAAGTTATTTTAGAAAATTTAGGAAGGTTAGCTAGTTGACTCATTGGCCCTGCATTGTGACATTTACCTACCCCTTTGGTTCGGAGGCCTTTCTCTTGTGAACACTTTGACTTTAAGTATGGTGATTGAACCGAACTCGCCAAACAAACAGGAGCAGGGTAGCCTAGTGGTTAGAGTGTTGGACTAGTAACTGAAAGGTTGCAAGTTCATATCCCCGAGCTGACAAGGTACAAATCTGTCATTCTGCCCCTGAACAGTTAACCCACTGTTCCTAGGCCGTCATTGAAAATAAGAATTTGTTCTTAACTGACTTGCCTAGGTAAATAAAGGTAAAATAATAATAATTGACTGCTTCATCAATAGTCTGCGATCATTGCAACTGATCCTGTTCCCCCATGTTGCTCGATTGGTTTACTTCAATCACAGTAACTGCTCGCCTCAAATGAGCTATTGCTTTATATTGCATTCTACACAGGCGTCAACACAGCTGGTCTTGTAGTTACTTCTTGCACAGTCTCAAACGGGCAAGACTGACTTGTATGGGTGGTGGTCAGTCTCTCCTTCAACAGTGTAATCACAGCTACAATCAGATCAACATGGACTGTAATAGTGGTTGTCTTCTCATGTTATGTTGTTTTAGCTAGCCTTTATTCATCCAGGTAATGCTTTGAGAATGAAACCTCTGTTATAACAGAAACCTGGTGTCAGATTCACAGCTTGAAATACAGTATAATAGTGATCTACAAGTCAAAGCTATAGTCTTCCGGGCTGAATTTAATTGATGATTAACCCTCAATTAAAGGCAGTGGTGAAGCATCGTGACCTCCAGATGGGCTCGTGGTGCTATGTTGATTCAGGATCATCCATAAACATGATTATAAGAGATGAGTAGAGTTTGGCTTCGGCTGTGGAGACGGAGCTGGCGCCAGAATGAATCAGTTGGACGTGCATTTGATTTCCATAGAGGGGAAGGTAAAACAATCACGGGACCTCACGTGCACACGCTTGAGCCTGCGCATATTTTTGGAATGGTTGTTATAGTAAAGACCATAGGTGGCACGTGAGTTTCAAAATTGGGGAAGCTTACAATTTATCCTATCTATTTCTAATGAGTGCCAGCTATGCTTATTTTGTGCTTTTTTGTGGAATAGTTTCATTTCAATGAAAACATTTTAATTTTTTTACAATCATTGTCACGTGGTTACTCGTAAAAATCTGAATAAAAATCTGTCAGTTAAAATAAAATGTATACGAGAGCACCAGCCTTTGGCATATACTGTAGGGAAATTGATAAGCCGTGATCCATTGGTGGCTAAAGAAATGAGCACATGGAACACAGAGAGCCTATAGGCCAATGCAGCAATAGGCCTATAACTTCCATCGTCACCTCAGTAAAATATATAGGCCAAAAGCCGACAAATTCAAACTTGAAAATATTCTGATGAAAATGAATGTTATTTCAATCACAGTCATCTCTCTACTCCGCTTGTCTGACTTATTTTCTATCTGTATTGACTTGAGCTATAGCTAGTGAAGAGAAACATTGTATCAAATCAATTAACTTGGGTCCACCCCGAAGCTGTTGCTAGCAAACTTGCAACATTGTATCCCCGGGGAGAGCTGTTTTTTATGACGTTTCCACTGGATATATGTGAGGACTGCCTTGATTCAGTCTTCTGTAGCAAAGTTTGAAATCGTGTTTTTTTTTTACATTGGATAAAAGCAGAGATGGTATATCTTACACTGCATTTGAGGAGCAATGGGAAAGTAATTCTGCTTTGAAATAGATCAACTTTTGAGAAAATGGCCTTGGAATGTTTTGGTACCTACTGGAGAGCTCTTCTTTGTCTACACCCATTCAACATTGTTCACACCCTCTTAAGCTTTAGCCCCACCCATTTCTTTAAATGTTGATCCAAGCACTCTGGCTAACGTTGGCTAGCTTGCTAGCAGCGTTGTCCAGAGTGTTGGTCACTGCATTTGTGCTGCTGGCAACAATTGACATTATTTTGCCAATGTTTACTGACACTGGCCATATTCAATGTGTGTTGAGCGTTCGTAAATGTGTTAGTTATTCTGCGCTCTGGCACAATCAGACTAGAGTGCTCTGAAATCGGAGTAGATAGCCAGAGCGGATTTACCAGCTACGTCTTTCAACAGTTGTCACAGTGACATTCTATTGAAGTGGAAACTTGCATAGAAACTTGCATAGTGGAGTCTTTTGTTAAGACATGTAGCTAGCAAGCTAGCTAAACAACGAACCATAAACCCAACTCATGACATTACTACTCTGCATGAATCTACAGCTAGCTAACCAACCAGGTTCAATGGTAGCTAGCTAACATTAGGCTCTCACTAGCAAGCGGGTAATATCTGAAAATGTAGCTAGCTAGACTATCTTACATCATGGATGGACACTTTTCCCTGCTCCAGATGCCATGGTTGCCCTTAGTTTGAAGATGTAATCTGGAGACAGGTGTTTTCTCCATCTCCTTAGCTATCATACTCTAATTCCAATTTTTTTCAAAACTCCTCCAGAAAGTGGAGAGCAACACTTATGCAGTTCTACAACTCTATATACACTACCGTTCAAAAGTTTTGGGGTCACTTATAAATGTCCTTGTTATAGAAAGAAAAGCACATTTTTGGTCAATTAAAATAACATCAAATTGATCAGAAATACAGTGTAGACATTGTTAATGCTGTAAATGACTATTGTAGCTGGAAACAACAGATTTCTTTATGGAATATCTACATAGCCTTACAGAGGCCCATAATCAGCAACCATCACTCCTGTGTTCCAATGGCACATTATGTTAGCTAATCCAAGTTGATCATTTTAAAAGGCTAATTGATCATCAGAAAAAACTTGTGCAATTATGTTAGCACAGCGGAAAACTGTTGTTCTTATTTAAGAAGCAATAAAACTGTCCTTCTTTAGACTAGTTGTTTATCTGGAGCATCAGCATTTGTAGGTTCCATTACAGGCCCAAAATGGCCAGAAACAAAGACCTTTCTTCTGAAACTCATCAGTCTATTCTTGTTCTGAGAAATGAAGGCTATTCCATCCGAGAAATTGCCAAGAAACTGAAGATATCGTACAATGCTGTGTACTGCTCCCTTCATAGAACAGCTCAAACTGGCTCTAACCAGAATAGAAAGAGGAGTTGGAGGCCCGGGAGCACAACTGAGCAAGAGATCAAGTACATTAGAGTGTCTAGTTTGAGAAACAGATGCCTCACAAGTCCTCAACTGGCAGCTTCATTAAATAGTACCCGCAAAACACCAGTCTCAACATCAACAATGAAGAGGCGACTTCGGGAAACTGAGGACTTATGAGGATTTTTGAGGCGTCTGACACTAATGTACTTATCCTCTTGCTCAGTTGTGCACTTGGGCCTCCCAGTCCACTTTCTATTCTGGTTAGGGCCAGTTTGCGCTGTTCAAATGGTTCTCCTGTGAAGTAGTAACCCATGACATACGCCTAGTTTCCTGAAACGAGTCACATATGGGATCATCAGATAATTATATTTTTCACTCCGAGGCTTGGCGATTATCAAGGCCGGGAGAGTGTTGGAAATATTTTTCAAATAGACTACTGTGAAGAACTATTATCGTTCACAATTGATGTTAAAAAAACTAACTTTGTTGACTTACTGTTTCAAGAAGAAAAATGATTGAGACGCTCAGCTTATTAATAGTGGACGTGGTGAGTTAAGACAATAGAAATCCAGTGGTGTAAAGTACTTTAGTAAAAAATACTTTAAAGTACTGCTTAAGTAGTTTTTTGGGGTACCTGTACTCTTCTTTACTATTTATATTTTTGCCAAATTTTACTTTTACTTCACTACATTCTTAAAGAAAATAATATAAATTTTACTCCGTACATTTTCCCTGACACCCAAAAGTACTCGTTACATTTTGACAGGAAAATGGTCCATCTCACTTACCAGAGAACATCCCTAGTCATCCCTACCATCCCTGCCTCTGATCTGAAATTAAATGCTTTGTTAATAAGCTGAGTGTTGGAGTGTGACCCTGGCTATCCGTCAATAATAATTTTTTAAAAACATTGTGCCGTCTGGTTTGCTTAATATAAGGAATTTGAAATGGTTTGTACGTTCACTTTTGATACTTACAGTGCCTTGCGAAAGTATTCGGCCCCCTTGAACTTTGCGACCTTTTGCCACATTTCAGGCCTCAAACATAAAGATATAAAACTGTATTTTTTTGTGAAGAATCAACAACAAGTGGGACACAATCATGAAGTGGAACGACATTTATTGGATATTTCAAACTTTTTTAACAAATCAAAAACAGAAAAATTGGGCGTGCAAAATTATTCAGCCCCCTTAAGTTAATACTTTGTAGCGCCACCTTTTGCTGCGATTACAGCTGTAAGTCGCTTGGGGTATGTCTCTATCAGTTTTGCACATCGAGAGACTGACATTTTTTCCCATTCCTCCTTGCAAAACAGCTCGAGCTCAGTGATGTTGGATGGAGAGCATTTGTGAACAGCAGTTTTCAGTTCTTTCCACAGATTCTCGATTGGATTCAGGTCTAGACTTTGACTTGGCCATTCTAACACCTGGATATGTTTATTTTTGAATCATTCCATTGTAGATTTTGCTTTATGTTTTGGATCATTGTCTTGTTGGAAGACAAATCTCCGTCCCATTCTTTTGCAGACTCCATCAGGTTTTCTTCCAGAATGGTCCTGTATTTGGCTCCATCCATCTTCCCATCAATTTTAACCATCTTCCCTGTCCCTGCTGAAGAAAAGCAGGCCCAAACCATGATGCTGCCACCACCATGTTTGACAGTGGGGACGGTGTATTCAGGGTGATGAGCTGTGTTGCTTTTACACCAAACATAACATTTTGCATTGTTGCCAAAAAGTTCAATGTTGGTTTAATCTGACCAGAGAACCTTCTTCCACATGTTTGGTGTGTCTCCCAGGTGGCTTGTGGCAAACTTTAAACAACACTTTTTATGGATATCTTTAAGAAATTGCTTTCTTCTTGCCACTCTTCCATAAAGGCCAGATTTGTGCAATATACGACTGATTGTTGTCCTATGGACAGAGTCTCCCGCCTCAGCTGTAGATCTCTGCAGTTCATCCAGAGTGATCATGGGCCTCTTGGCTGCATCTCTGATCAGTCTTCTCCTTGTATGAGCTGAAAGTTTAGAGGGACAGCCAGGTCTTGGTAGATTTGCAGTGGTCTGATACTCCTTCCATTTCAATATTATCGCTTGCACAGTGCTCCTTGGGATGTTTAAAGCTTGGGAAATCTTTTTGTATCCAAATCCGGCTTTAAACTTCTTCACAACAGTATCTCGGACCTGCCTGGAGTGTTCCTTGTTCTTCATGATGCTCTCTGCGCTTTTAACGGACCTCTGAGACTATCATAGTGCAGGTGCATTTATATGGAGACTTGATTACACACAGGTGGATTGTATTTATCATCATTAGTCATTTAGGTCAACATTGGATCATTCAGAGATCCTCACTGAACTTCTGGAGAGAGTTTGCTGCACTGAAAGTAAAGGGGCTGAATAATTTTGCACGCCCAATTTTTCAGTTTTTGATATGTTAAAAAAGTTTGAACTATCCAATAAATGTCGTTCCACTTCATGATTGTGTCCCACTTGTTGATTCTTCACAAAAACAGTTTTATATCTTTATGTTTGAAGCCTGAAATGTGGCAAAAGGTCGCAAAGTTCAAGGGGGCCGAATACTTTCGCAAGGCACTGTAGGTACATTTTAGCAATTCCATTTACTTTTGATCCTTAAGTATATTGACTGGGTGACTTTCACTTTTAAGGTATCTTTACTTTTACGTATGACAATGGAGTACTTTTCCACCACTGTATATCCCCAAATGGGTATTTTCCTACATTTGTGCGCAGCAGGCTAGGTACTTCTATGTATTCTCAGGCGCGCACGCTCCCTCAACATTATCAGGACAGAGAAACAATTCAAGTGTTCATTGCTGACAAAGAGCACTACAAAGGATAGACAATGAAGAAATTGACAAAATCCGTAAGTTATGGTTAACTTCTTGCGTCGAGCCATCCCGGATCCGGGATCGTGAATACAGCCTCAAGCTCATTACCATAACGCAACGTTAACTATTCATGAAAATCGCAAATGAAATGAAATTAATATGCTAGCTCTCAAGCTTAGCCTTTTGTTAACAACACTGTCATCTCAGATTTTCAAAATATGCTTCTCAACCATAGCAAAACAAGCATTTGTGTAACAGCTAGCGCACCTAGAGTAGCATTTAGCGTTAGCATTAGCAGGCAACATTTTCACAAAAAACAGAAAATCATTCAAATAAAATCATTACCTTTGAAGAACTTCAGATGTTTTCAATGAGTAGACTCTCAGTTAGATAGCAAATGCTCCGTTTTTCCTGAAAGATTATTTGTTTAGGAGAAATCGCTCCGTTTGGTGCGTCACGTTTAGCTACGAAAAAAACCTGTATCCAGGAGTGTAATTATCCCCGCAGCTCATTAGCATAACACAACGTTAACTATTCATGAAAATCGCAAATGAAATGAAATTAATATGCTAGCTCTCAAGCTTAGCCTTTTGTTAACAACACTGTCATCTTAGATTTTCAAAATATGCTTCTCAACCATAGCAAAACAAGCATTTGTGTAACAGCTAGCGCACCTAGCGTAGCATTTAGCGTTAGCATTAGCAGGCAACATTTTCACAAAAACAAGAAAATCATTCAAATAAAATCATTACCTTTGAAGAACTTGATGTTTTCAATGACTCTCAGTTAGATAGCAAATGCTCAGTTTTTCCTGAAAGATTATTTGTTTAAGAGAAATTGCTCCATTTGGTGCGTCACGTTTGGCTACCAAAAAAACGAAAATTCAGTCTTCAAAACGCATAACTTTTTTCCAAATTAACTCCATAATATCGACTGAAACATGGTAAACGTTGTTTAGAATCAATCCTCAAGGTGTTTTTCACATATCTCTTCATGATATATCATTCGTTGAAAGCCTCCTCTCTCCTCTCAATCACTGGATGACTGCGTGCAGCTTGTAGATTACGCACCAATTTAGACAAAGGACACCAGGCGGACCCCTGGTAAATGTAGTCTCTTATGGCCAATCTTCCAATGATGTGCCTACAAATACGTCACAATGCTGCAGACACCTTGGAGAAACGATAGGAAGGGCAGGCTCATTCCCGGCACATTCACAGCCATATAAGGAGACAATGGAAAACAGAGCTTCAAAAATTCTGCCCATTTCCTGGTTGAAGTTCCATCTTGGTTTCGCCTGTAGCATGAGTTCTAAGGGCACTCACAGGTAATATCTTTGCAGTTTTGGAAACCTTGAGTGTTTTCTTCCCAAAGCTGCGAATTATATGCATAGTTGAGCATCTTTTCGTGACAAAATATTACGCTTAAAACGGGCACGTTTTTTAATCCATAAATTAAAAGAGCGCCCCCTATATCCAAGAAGTTAAGAAATCAACCAAAACCTGGTTTTCGCAATTGTATTAGGTTGTGTACACTGCAAAGAGAACGTGAACAGTAAATTACTGTAATTAATAACTGCATTATCAGAAATTAATGATTCATGGGATTAATGATACATTTACTAGGCCTACTGGTGAAATAGTTTTGATGTCTTCACTCTAGTTCTACAATGTAGAAAATAGTAAAAAATAAAGAAAAAACCCTTGAATGAGTAGGTGTATGTAATGGAGAACTGATCAAAATAAAACAATCAAAGGGCAAACAATTCACACAATGAATGTGCAAGAATTGGCAGCAGACAGCTGAGCGCATTCTGGAGCGCACCCCAAACTGTTGCCACAGAATCGTCTAGAATGTCATTGTATGCTATATCATTAAGATTTCCCTTCACTGGTACTAAGGGGCCTAGCCCAAACCATGAAAAACAGCCCCAGACCATTATTCCTCCTCCACCAAACTTTACATGTGGCACTATGCATTTTGGCTGGCAGCGTTCTCCTGGCATCCGTCAAACCCAGATTTGTCCATCAGACTGCTAGATGGTGAGGCGTCATTACTCTAGAGAACACGTATTCACTGCTCCAGAGTCCAATGGCAGCGAGCTTCACAAACCTCCAGCCGACGCTTGGCATTGAGCATGGTGATCTTAGGGCTGCTCGGCCATGGAAACCCATTTCATGAAGCTCCCGACGAACAGTTATTCTACTGATGTTGCTTTGAGAGGCAGTTTGGAACTCGATAGTGAGTGTTGCAACAGAGGACAGGCAATTTTTACGCATTGCATGCTTCAGCAATCGCCGGGCCCGTTCTGTGAGCTTGTGCGGCCTACCACTTCCCGGCTGAGCTGTTGTTGCTCCTAGACGTTTCCACTTCACAATACTAGGACTTACAGGTCACTTGGCAGCTCTAGCAGGTCAGAAATTTGACTAACTAACTTGTTGGAAACGTGGCATCCTATGACGGTGCCACGCTGAAAGTCACTGAGCTCTTCAGTAAAGCCATTCTACTGCCAATGTGTGTCTATGGAGATTGCATGGCTGTGTGCTCAGTTTCATACACCTGTCAGCAATGGATGTGGCTGAAATATCCGAATTGACTCATTTGAAGTGGTGTCCACATCATTTTGTATATTTAGTGTATAAGATGCTGTCTGGACAGAAATAGTATGACATGCCATACTCTTTTTGTCCAGACAGCATCAGATACATGGTCTACACATACTGAGACAGAGAGGCTTTGATTCATCTTTCTGTCGGCGAGCATCTATGTCAAATAAATGATCATTATTTGAACATTTGATTTGGACGGGCAAGGAGGTACGTTAGGGTAGGCCAGTTCCCCTGAGGCCTGTCTATAACGCCGAGCCAGTGTTGAGATGGCCGCGCGCTCCAGGAGCGGCGGCTGCAGCTCGCAGCAACAACACACCTGTCCTTAGCCGACAGGACGTAAGCCCTGTCATTTGACAGGAACAGGGAATGTGTGAGACTTGGCCAGCACTGACATTGAATTGACTTTCTGGTGATGGAGAATTGATCCCCCTGGCTTCTGCTTCCCTCTTCCTTCCTTAACTGGTGTGTAGGAGCATTGCTGGGAACCCCAGGTTTTTTGGTGAAATGTTTATGTGACAGAAAGAGAGGAGTATGTACTAACAGAGCAGATGTGTGAGAAATTAAATTAGTTTGTTTTTGTCTACCACCTTCTACTCTCTCTCTCTCTCTCTCTCTCTCTCTCTCTCTCTCTCTCTCTCTCTCTCTCTATCTCTCTACCTCCCCTCTTTCATTCTCTTAAATTTCTCACACATCTACGGTGCTACGTTCCTCCCTCCAACAGGCCTGTCAACGAGCGGCAGCGATCTTAGAAGACCGGGTTCAAATCCAATTCCCTTCAAAACATTGTTCGCTTACTCACACTTCCGCTTTAATTAGCAGTCAACAAGGCGGTTGACAGAGAGGGCACGCCGGCCGGCTACGGCCTGATGTCACATGCCACAGAGCAGACACAGGTGTGAAATGCATCACATTCAGGCTTGCGACTGCGAGGCAGGGACACGTGTGTGACCAAAGAGATACGGCGGCTCTCACTGTCACTCCAGTGCTTGATGCTCCAGCAAAGTGCCTTTACACACAGCAGCATTCAATAAAGCCACATTCTGGGTGTTCGTACCACCATGCAGGTTGTTGTTCGTGCAGTCCCCGGGGACTCTGCAGATGGTGTGTGGTTGTGATATTTTGTAATCTGTGGGTACATGCTATGTCATAGTTCTTTGGATTCATGTTTGGGGTGGTAAAGGATGCCTCCGGATTGAGCGACATATATCCTAGACTGTGTTCCAAATGTCACCCTATTCCCCAAAAATATATATAGATTATGAATGTTTTTTTCTTTGTATTATCTTTCACCAGATCTAATGTGTTACATTCTCCTACCTTCATTTTACATTTCCAAAGTGTTTCCTTTCTAATGGTATCAAGAATATGCATATCCTTGCTACAGGCAGTTAGATTTGGGTATGTCATTTTAGGCGAAAATTGTAAAAAAAAAAAAAAAAAAAAGGGTCCGATCCTTAATTAAGGCTATTCCTTCACTAGTGCAGGTAGTTCTGATTTTAGCCCCTGATTGTGTCATGCTGCACCTAGCTGAGAGTGGTAAACAACTGGGAGTGTGTGTTTCCCCATTGCATTAGAAAGCAGATGCTAAACCTAAATTCCAAAGTAGGCTCACTCTCAGAAAGGGCAGAGGAGTGAAAATTAGGAACGCTCCCGCAAATCATCAGCCATCTGTTATCCGTTTCTCCCATATCTCAGGCATTTCAGAGAACCGGGTGGTGGGTGTTAGTGCGGGTGTGCACAATAGCCTAGAGTCAGTGTAGAATGATAGCCAGTAACAAGGCTTTTTCCAATAGAGTGATTAAAATGATTGAGGACCGTGTCGATCTAATTCATTTCAGAGCAAGGTGATGAGAGACAGTGTGTATGTGTGGGGGGGTGGGGGGGGGGGGACTGGTGTGAAGACAACTAGACAGACACAAGCGATGTCCACAGGACGGGCTCGTCTTTTGAGTTGATTCTAAACCAACAGCAAAAAAAACTTTTCCCTTCTAGATGTTAATTTTACCTTCTTCAACAATGGGAAACTGTAAATAGTTGTGTGTGTTTTTCTCTTTTCCATTTATTTTTACCTGGAAACCATTACCCCACCGCTATAGTCTATGGGAGTTTCTTTGGCAACGTAGCGTGTGAAAAGTCTGGACTTGAATCATTTTAATTGTCTCATCTGTTAAATGAGTTTTGTTTAATTACACTTCTGTGAGGAGAGGAGAGTGGGTGGCAGTGTGTGGAATGATGCATGGGCTGACAGGTGTCGTGGGTGTCTGCGTTGTCTTGCTTCTGAGCTCCTCCATTAGTTTTTTACCCTTTTTTTGTTATCTTCTGTGTCGCTTCTGATAAGAAATGGCTGCTCCACTTTCAGGCGGGTTCAGCTTCGATCAAATTAGACAGCGTCGTACGTGGACTTTGTTTTGGCGGATACGACACACTTTTGTTTTTAGAGCCTCTTCCTTCTTCCCGCAAGTGTCTTTTTAGTGTAACTCTGTCTCAAAGAGTCTAGCTCAAAGTTTCAACAGCACAACACCAAGCCTCAGTTGGAGATAGTGTTGTGATTTCAGACCCATCACCTCCTGTAAGTGACATACGTATCCCATAGGCCTACTATAGAATGTATCTAATAAAGTTACCCTCTAATCTTTTGTCCACAGAAACCACTGACAAAGCACATTAAGACTATTGAGTGTATGTGTGTACTAGTGCGAGTGCGTGTTTAAAATGGATATGTGTGGCCGGCCGATTTTCTAACGTGTTGATTTGACTGACAAGTCATGTTCCATTCCTCCTCATTGTCCTTTAGCCAATCAGCAGAACTAAATTCCAAACGTGCTTGTAACCAGAGAAAAACTCATCCCACTTCCTCTGGGACCACCATCTTGGATCTTCATTGATCCCCTCGCATGCCAGACAGAATTAACCTCAAAAACTGATCAATAATATAATTATAAAAAATAATTGTTTTAGCATCTTCATTGCTAATTGTTTGTTTCAGCATTTCCACGCCTTTTGTCTCTCCCAAAAATCCCTGTCTGGGTTTTGTAATTAAATCCCGGCACTGGTGACTGTTTAAAGACCATGATCTATTATAAATGATCCTATATGGACTAAATAGTTAATGATGTGTCTTGGACAGATTGGTTCATACCATCACACGTCATTGTCCAATGCTAAGCACTTTGTAGTAGTGAACATACAATTACATATAGAATATACTGTAGTAGTTTTGTAGGATATTTGGTAGTAGTGAATTCAATGGCACCTGTCTTTGTACAGCATGTGTGATGCTATAGAATCAACCCCATTAGGACCTATCCTTCACTAAAGACCCAACATGCTCCTCTGTCAGAGCCTATTTAACTGGGAAGTTTTTTTATTTTTACCTTCTCTCCCCCCCACTCCTCCATGTTCTTTAATGTCACTTTAGCCATTATATGTGAATTACCCCCGCGGAAGTACATATTTAGCATCTGTTCCTACCTTGTTTGTTATTATCCCACGTTGGGCGAAGGAATGGCCTGCTGTGCCAGGTACACAGGTCTGCAATCCAGTGGTTACCAGCTGGGTCTCCTGCAACACTCGCTATTAATGGCTTTTAGAGTGGTGGGTTAAGGTGTCCTTGATGTGTATTGGGCTTTTATGTGGCGTGTTTGTCAGTGGTGTGCGTGTGGTGATGGTGGTGGTGGTGGGTGGGTGGGGGTGGTGGTAAGGGGTGAAGCTAGTGTGTGTGTGTGTGTGTGTGCATGTATGGGAGGTGGGAAGCTAGAGGGAGCTCAGGGTTGGTGAAAACATTGCGGATAAGATTGTAACATGGGACAGATTGTGATTAATAAGAGAGCCAGGAGGATTTAGCTCCTAATAGATCTCCAGAGAGATACACTTAATCCCTGAACAATATCTGCTTATCCTATTACAAGTCAACTGCATCTACAACACTATTTTCTTAGAAATGGGGGATATATATACACTTGTAAGCTTGTCAGTTGTTATTGGTCACAAGAGACAATGTCAAAACCCTCAATATCTCAAGTTAATTACACTCATTAATATGGCTTTAAGATGAAGGTTTACTCTGACTTTTCTATACAGCGGCCTCGAACCTTTATGCAATTCATTTGTACTTCATTATTACATTTGCACTTCATTATTGTCTTTATTGTAGGTTATAATGAGCTCAATTAAACTGCATGTGGGAACACAACCGTTTCTGCCGTTAACAAGTTTTGTTCTTTGAAGGTAGATTTACCATATGTGACAATAAAAGGCAGCGAACTAAAGGCGATATGTAATCTATTCGCTGGGCGCATTTGTCGTTCAGGGAGATCACAAGCGGAAGCTTGTCGGTGGCAAATGAAAGTCAGACTCTCCTTTTCAAGGTGCGCCGGTGAGATTAGCGTTAATACTCCTCTTTGTCTCTCAGTCCTCTTTCACGGAGATGGAGCGATCTGCAAAGATGAGCAAGGCTCCCCCATTTTCTCTCTCGCTCTCTATCTTTCTCTCTGTCTCTGTCTCTGTCTCACGCCATTTGGCTAAGCCCTGAAGGGGGTTGTTAACTCTTTTTCTGATTTCAGTCAGGAAGTGAGTGATTGAGTTGGCGAGTGACTGAGTTGGTATGCTCCATACATTGACCCTTCTGTTGATGTACCACCCCACCAATTCACTCTGCTGTTCAAAGAGTTTCCAGCACACTTAATTCCTTCCCCAAATCTAAATTCCTGCACTCCCTCATCCATTTTGGGTGATTACCACAGTTATTCTCCACAGTTATTCTCTCTGGAGATTACCACAGTTATTCTCCTCAGTTATTCTCTCTGGAGATTACCACAGTTATTCTCCTCAGTTATTCTCTGCTCCTCTGGCTGATTTTTATTGGCCAATAGAAATATATGTACTTGCTTAATATATGCTGGTATTTCTGTGCAACACTTTTTATTATTGTATCCAGAATTTGAATTTATGGCTTTAAGATGCATGATTGGGCCGTATTATTAAATTATTGCCTTCAATATGGTATTTAATTGTCGGATGCACCATGAATAAATTACAAAATTATGTTATCCATTCTAATTCCTTAATTGAAAATTCTATGATATCATCAAATATGATAGGTAATTGTCCATTTCTATGAAATTTCATGTGCTTGAATGTTTCAGCTGCCATTTGTGTGGTCTTCAACGACGTGTTGGTTGTTCCCTCCTTTGCCCTTGCAGTACACCGATTTGTATGGAGACTAGTCAATCACGTCGAGGAAGTACTTTGGATGGGTCAGATTGCCTGGCGGTTATGTCAGGTCACTAATGAACAAACTATTGATATTGTCAGAAGCTGCAGGGTTCAATACTATCTCTGTGTGGCTCACCTCAGTGTAGATCACGTTTACACTTCAGCAATGGCTGCATAAACAGGTTATTTTAGGTTAAACCAACAAACACGAGCTGGGAGGTCTTGGCTTGTTGCAGTGATGCTCAGTGTGAAAACTACACGCTGTGATGATCACACTCACGAGTTACTCAGCCTATGAATATTTGATAGAGCTATAATTCCTACAGTGTGTAATATTGTACTACTATTGTTCTTTTGATGTCTGCTTTTCCATCGAAACAGAGTTTATTTTAATTGTCCTCAGTGGAAGGTGGGTTTTCCATGAATCCCATTATTCCATTTATTTTTCCATGGCGTTCCCTGTGTTGATTTATTTATGTCCAGGAAAGTTGCTCGATAGATCCCTCACGTGTTCACAGATCACTATCACAGAGGAAGACAAAAATGTCACCGTCAATTGAGTGGCTAATGAGAGATGGCAAACAAATCTGCCTTTTCCTCTTTCCCCTCCCTATCATAAATGCCATTGATAGTGTAAATGAGTGTTTTGGCATTCTACCCAGGCTTGGAAGGTACATAATAGCACTCCAAAAGCTGGGTCTTGGCTTGTCTTCCTACCAAGCTGAAGACACCGCTGGGCAGTGGCGCACGAGGAGCCTTATTTCGTCTCCCGACTCTGGAAACCCGCCCAGGGATGAAGCACGTGATTAGGCTAGCCCAGTGCTAACACTACCTTTGGAATTGCCTTGAAGGAAGGAAAATTGCCATCTTGTCTGCTATCTTAAAAAAAGTACATTTAAAAATGTAGAAATCAATCAATCCGGCATCATTAACACAACTGAAAAATCTAAAGATGTATTATTTCAATATTGATAGTGTTTTCGGGCCATGTGGCCAAGTGATGCGGGCGCAGGAGATGTAGCTGATGTTTGTGTGATGTTGTTTATAAAATATCAAATAAAACCTTACAAAACAGTACAAAATAATATGCTAATAATATGCTTTTCATTTATAGCATCAAATGAGGGAGTGAAAAAAAGGAGGGATATCAGACGCAAGCAGTAAAGGGAGCCTACTCAACACTTCCTGCAGATACACAACTAGCAGTGTGAGACTGTTATACGCCAACAAACAGGAAGCAGTATGTTCAGCTATGGTTATTTATCTAGTAGTTAGAAGACAGTCTATCAATATTACAGTACAAGAGCATGAATGCAATTGACCATGTATTCCAGGCCTGGCGATACATCACACTTATATGCCTATTCTAGACGTTCCAGCTGATTCAAAGTCGGTCCAGATGATTCAAATAATCAAAGCTTGATGATGATTTGGTTATTTGAATCAGCTGTGTAGTGCTAGGGCAAAAAACAAAAGGGAGGGCCCCAGGACCAAGTTTCGTACTGTATAGCTTTTCTGATATGTTTGCTGTTTTCCATTGACAGTCAAAACCATACTTTTCATTTATGCTTGTTTCATTACCAGCGACTAGGCTTTGTTAAACAAGTCACGGTGCAGCACATTTGAGGCAGAATTGTTCTCCACTGCTTGTTATTACTGTAGCATCAAAGTGACGCTTGGTAAATACATTTGCATCTTAATGGTTGATATAGATTGTGTCACTGCTCGATATTCTGCCGTTAGCCCACATATAAGAAAATGAAGACAAAAAGGAGAAAACACACCACGTGCCAACTGCACCCATTCATCTTATATTACCTGGCTAATGTTTTTATTGTACCCCATGCATTGCAATTGACAACCAGATTGCATATAGTCATTCAATGAGTCTCTTCATTTGGGAAGCAGAAGCAGGGTGTCCTTTGGGCTCTCCTAGGCTCAGGGTTGTCGATGGAGAATAAGAAATGGTAATTAAAAAAATAAGTGAGTTACTGTGGCCTCACCAGCGAACAGTGGCAGTTAATGTTAATGACGAGAGCTGTTGATGGCAAGAGAGGCGGCATGAAGAGAGCAAGAGAGGCAGCAATCACACAAGATCAGATGAAATGGAAGCTCTTTGAAAGACAACATTTTTGTTTTATTCCCCCATATCAAATGTTTCTGCCCTGCCACCTGCCGAGGGTGATGGCACACATTTAGGCTAGCATACCTATGTGGATATGAAACCCAACTCCATGCAAATTAACCCAAGAGAGGCAGACAAATTGCCACACTACATCCCAAGCATATGGAGTACTTCTATAGGCTGTAAATGTAACCAATAAATTATGCTTTTCTAGACTTCTTACAAGACCTTATCACAGTGAATATCTACCTTGTTTTCACTATCTCTATATTCCGTCTGCTCTCAATGACTCAGAAGCATACTATTGAGTGCATGTTTTGTTTGCATAGGTGTTTGGCATTCAAGTTCCCCTCATTGAGCTATGGCGTTAACATTTTTAATATTTTACGAGAGCTTGAAGCGGCTCTCAGAATGTGAACTCAGACAAATAGCTCTGTGAGAGCTCTTTTCTTGAGTTGTAAGACAAGCCGTGTCACCTCTGTTTACCCAGATGTTCACCCACTGCCTACCCGTAGTTCTTCTTTAGTCTCTCCTTGAGATGTGTTGATATTTGTATGGATTTCTCTCACTTTCCACCACCCCAAATCAAAACACGGGGCTTCAAAACGTTTCACGGAATTGTTGAATTTTAGCACCGTGGAGATGATTCCAGGTGAGAGGGAGATGGTTTCTCTTTCCAGAGAAGACTGCTTGACTGTAATGATAGAGTACAGACATCTCCACTCACTATGGAGCCTCAGCAGTCTGATTAGGCCTCCTTGGCAAAATTCTTTATATGACACCCAGGTCTCTATTTTCGGCTGGTGATGAGGAGGTGCAAGTATCAAACGCACGTTAGTTTGCAATTTCGTCATGTAAAAACTGGGGCACTGGCATTTTCCACCCCTTACGCCTGGTTCAGCAATTTACACTGAGACGGCAGGGGTGCCAATATTTGAGATGTGTCCTTAAAAACAAGCGCATAAGGGACAATGTCATGCAGCGCTAAAGGAAAGTTTTAAGACCCACCGAAAGCAGGCTTTAACGGTAAAGCAGTTGGTAACAGCATGGATTTTGAGAGCGGAAGCGCACTCTGCAGTGACGAAGTGCCCGTGGAACGAGAGATGTGCCTTTTGTGACGATGAATCTCGTATTTAGAAACATTTAAAAAAAGATGGGTTCTCCCCCATTAAAATACATTTTTTATAAAACCAAGCAAAACCTCTTATAATGCCATAACAACGTCATTTTTGTTGTTGTTGATTATCCCTCGCATACAGGCAATGATACAATTGGCAGGATCCTAGCATTTTGTATAGATGTGCAAATGTGTTGCGTAGAGACATTAAGTCTTTGTGTAACCCCATCCTAATTAGAAATATTATTGTTCTTTTAAAAAACAGATATCTTGTTTTTCGTTTCATTTGATTAAAAACCAAGCATAGCCTCCCCTCCCCTCAATGAAGGCAGTTTTTTGTCCTGCCCAATGTGTTCACCAAATAACAGCCTATCAATAAAGGGTTTGGCTCGTGATACTGATTTGAAATGAATATTCTTCACCAAGGCTTTATTAAAGATCAAGTTCGGGAGCAGCAAAACAGGGAGCGGACATCCCCTTTTTATCATGATTTAGCCTCCTCCTGTTATTGTTTTGGATGTGCTTAAAAGTATCCATAGTCTACCATATTATTATATTGCCCACGGGAGCAATTATGTTGCCTGTAACTGTATTTAGACAGTACATTTAAAACAAGTTGTTTCATTTAGATTCAAATTATTCACTTTCTTTTTAAGCCATATCAATAGTGTATTGAATCTTATTTATTGACAAAGTTTTGCATGTATGCCCATGGCTCAGACATGGCAGACGTAATGCAATTTACAGTAGGCCTAGCCCCTATATCAGTGAATGCTGTTTAGCAATATATTTCCGTATTGAAGCCATGCAGTTAGGCTTCTTACAATGTGGACTGCAAACACATTCAACATGTTTAATTAATAAAGCATATTTCTGACACACCCCCGAGCCTATAGCGCTACCGCAGTGTTGGGGAAGTTACTCTGAAATCATAGTTTACCAAATTACAAATTACTTTACACTGGAAGAAAGTAAGTTACACTAAAGCTACCCTTAAGAAAAATATAGTTTTCTTAACTAAAGCTCCTTTGGAAAAGTAGTTCACTACAACTAAGCTACTTTGGGAAAAATGATATCTAAATCTGAAATGTCATTGAGCACAAATTGCAGGAACAGATCACTTTGTAGTTAGATGTTAACATCATGTGTAAGTTAGCCTATTAAACACAACAAATATGTTTCAAGTAACAATTAGGATGGTCTGATGCCCGAAGAAGAAATTAAATTATTGCCTACTTCACCCATATTGTATTTCTTTTTGCTAAAAAAGTCGTCTGTAGTTCCAGTAGTTAGCTACACCGCTTCATGGCAAAAAAAAGTTATTAACTATTGAAAAACACTACCAAGATTTGAAATTAGTTCAACTACCAGTGCAAAATGTAGTTGAATTACCAGTTAACTACTGTACATGTAGTGCACTACTCCCCAACACTAACTACCGCCAGTGCTAAGATTTTTGTGTTAGGATTGTAAAAAAGAGTCCCCAGTCAAGAAAATAACAAGGTTCCTCTAAAATGGAACCATAGCGAGTCAAGAATAAATGGCCAAATAAAATGATGATTAAATATAGAGTGACTGTTGGCAGTAGCTGAAGTACTAGTACTTGGGAGTATGGCTAAACGATACACTGTCCTTTTCTCAGTACATATCAAAGCTGCAGACTACGGTTAAATCTAGACTTGATTTCCTCTATCGTCATCGCTCCTCTTTCACCCCAGCTTCCAATCTAACCCTGATTCAGATGACCATCCTACCCATGCTATGTTACAGAGACATAATTTATAGATCAGCAGGTAAGGGTACTCTCTCAGCGGCTAGATGGTCTTTACCATTCACCCATTCAGATTTGCCACCAATGCACCTTATAGGACAAGTCACTGCACTCTATATTCCTCTGTAAACTGGTCATCTCTATATACCCGTCGCAAGACACAGTGGTTGAGGCTTATTTATAAAACTCTCTTAGGCTTCACTCCCCCCTATCAGAGATACCAACTGCAGCCCTCATCCTCCACATACAACACCCATTCTGCTAGTCACATTATGTTAAAGTTCCCCAAAGCACACTTGAATCATCCCTGGGTCGCTCCTCTTTTCAGTTAGCTGCAGCTATCGACTGGAGCGAGCTGCAAAAAAACACTCAAACTGGACATTTTTATCTCAATCTCTTCATACAAAGACTCTTACTGACAGTTGTGGCTGCTTTCATGTGATGTATTGTTGTCTCTACCTTCTTGCCCTTTGTACTGTTGTCTGTGCCCAATAATGTTTGTACCATGTTGTGCTGCTGCCATGTTGTGTTGTCATGTGTTGGTGAAATTATATGTTGTTGTCTTAGGTCTCTCTTTATGTAGTGTTGTGTTGTCTCTCTTGTCGTGATGTGTGTTTTGTCCTATATTTAGATTTTATTTTTAATCCCAGCCCCCTTCCCCGCAGGAGGCCTTTTGGCTTTTGGTAGTCCGTCATTGTAAATATGAATTTGTTATTTAACTGACTTGCCTAGTTAAATAAAGGTTCAATAAAAATAAATAAATACATCTATGGATGTGGTCATATTAGTGACAGTCACAGTCAGGGTGACTGTTGGTGGTAGCTGAAGTTCTATAGACGTGGTCATTCTGGAAACCGCATATCCTTAGGCTGCATTTATTGTAGCTGGGAACTTTAATAACCACGGCAAGGTGACTGAGAATATGGTTGAGTACAAATAGTACAGTCAAACATGCAAAACGTCTGTACAGAGATAGTGGAGTCACAATTTCAGACAATCATGGATTATAAAGGGAAAACCAACCATGGTTTTCCGTTGAACACCAACGTCTTGCTCCCGGACAAGCTAAACACCTTCTTCGCCCGCTTCAAGGAAAACACAGTGCCAGCGATGCGGGCCACCACCTCTCCTGTGGACTATGGACTCGTTCTCCGTGGCCGACGTGAGGAAGACATTTAAGTGCGTTAACCCTCGCAAGGCTGCTGGACCAGATGGCATCCCTAGCTGCATCCTCAGAGCATGCGCAGACCAGCTCCCTGGTGTAATTACGAACATAGTCAATCTCCCCCTATGCCAGTCTGTTGCACCATTTGCTTCAAGATGTCCACCATTGTTCCTGTACCCAAGAAAGTGACGGTAACTGAACTAAATGACTATCGCCCCGTGGTGCTTTGAGAGGCACTCATGAAGTGCTTTGAGAGGCTATTAAAGGATCATATCACCTCCATCTCACCTGACACCCTAGACCCACTGCAATTTGCCTACCGCCCCAATAGATCCACAGATGACGCCATCGCACTGGACACTGCCCTATCCCATCTGGACAAGAGGAGTACATATGTAAGAATGATGCACCAGACACCTCAAGTCCTCAACTGGCAGCTTCATTAAATAGTACCCGCAAAACACCAGTCTCAAAGTCAACAATGAAGAGGCAAATACGGGATGTTGGCCTTCTAGGCAGAGTTCCTCTGTCCAGTGTTATTTTGCTCATCTTAATATTGTATTTTAATTGGCCAGTCTGAGATATGGCTTTTTCTTTACAACTCTGCCTAGAAGGCCAGCATCCCGGAGTCGCCTCTTCACTGTTGATGTTGAGACTGGTATTTTCTGGGTACTATTTAAGGCTGCCAGTTGAGGACTCTTGCTCACTTGTGCACTGGGCCCTCCCACTCCTCTTTCTATTCTGGTTAGGGCCAGTTTGCGCTGTTCTGTGAAGGGAGTATTCCACAGCGTTGTATGAGATCTTCAGTCACATTGAATAGCCTTCATTTCTCAGAACAAGAATAGACTGACGATTTTCAGAAAAAGTTTTTTTGTTTCTGGCCATTTTTAGCCTGTAATCGAACCCACAAATGCTGATGCTCCAGATACTCAACTATTCTAAAGCAGGCCAGATTTATTGCTTCTTTAATCAGAACAACAGTTTTCAGCTGTGCTAACATAATTGCAACATGTTTTTCTAATGATCAGCCTTTTAGCCTTTTAAAATGATACACTTGGATTAGCTAACACAATGTGTCATTGTAACACAGGAGTGATGGTTGCTGATAATCGGCCTCTGTACACCTATGTAGATTTTCCATAAAAAATTGGCTGTTTCAGTTTACAATAGTAACAAAGTCTACACTGTATTTCTGATCAATTTGTTATTTTAATGGACAAAAGATGTGTTTTTTTCTTTCAAAAACAAGCATATTGCTACACCCGCAATAATATATGCTAAGTATGTGTATGCGACCAATTGTTTTTTGATTTGATATGATTTAATATTAGAGACAGTCACTGTCAGGGATGGATGGATGTGCTCATATAGTGAACGTTATGTTGTCTGGTTGCAATGTTAGACTGCCTTTTGGAAGAGAGGAGGGCAGAGAGGCTCTAATTTATTTGTTTGCCTGTTGTTTCCCTCTGCCTGGGTGGATTGATATGGGGCTGTGATGGGGTCAGACAGTTTGGAGAAGAACTGTGTTTAGCGGTGCTATTGATTTTATAAAAGGTTGCCATCGGTATGACACAACAGGGACCTGGATTCGTCAGACCAGGTGATGTTTTTTCACTCCTCAATTGCCCAGTGTTGGTGATCACATGCCCGCTGGAGCCACTTCTTTTTGTTTTTAGCTGATAGGAGTGGAACATGGTGTGGTCTGCTGCAGTAGCCCATCCGTGACAAGAATCGTTGAGTTGTGCGTTCCTGAAATGCCGTTCTGGACACCACTGTTGTGCTGCGTTAATTGTTTGTGGTCTGCCTGTTAGCTTGCACAATTCTTGCCATTCTCCATTGACCTCCCTCATCAACAAGCTGTTTTCGCCCACAGGACTGCTGCTGACTTGATGTTTTTAGTTTGTTGTACCATTCTTGGGTAAACCTTAGACACTGTCGCACGGGAAAAGCACAGACAGGCAGACGTTTCTGAGATACTGGCTCCGACGATCATACCCCGCTCAAAGTCGCTTGGGCCACTAGTTTTTCCCATTCTAAAGTTCAATCGACAATAACTGAATGCCTCGATGCCTGTCTGCCTGCTTTTATATAGCAGGCCATAGCCTGTGACTCAGTGTCTGTAGAAGCGATCAATTGTTGTGAATGGGGTTGTGTACCTAATAAACTGTCTCCTTGTGCTTTGAGTGTTATGATTTGTAATTTTGTTCGAATAAAGGGTCCGCTTTCTTCCCACATCCATTTAAGAAAAGAAATTGTTACATGTGTGTAAACAATTTTTGGTTCTCGTGAAAAGCTTTTTTTATTTATATCGAAAGCTCCTGTCAGATGCATGAGGCTCAGTTACAATTGCACATTTCCATTTGTTCTTGTTTTTCTCTCCCACTCTCTTAGCCGGGGAGGTGGTATAGTGTTTGAAAATTAGATATCAGCCGTGGCGGTGACAGCCGTGGAATGGAGGGAAAGAAAAAAAGAGTGACAGAGAGATAGAGGGATTGACGGATTGATATACTTAGCTTGACAGATGGTTCGACATGAATATGCAGATGGAACAATGTTTAAATAGAGGGAGGAGAGGGAGGGGGAGAGAAGGAGAACTAGATGGAGGTAGGAAGAGAAAGGAGCAAGGCAGGTAGGAGAGCTGCGGGGTGAGAAACCGTTAGCACCTTGATTTTCAGTAGTTGGAGCACAAACACACAGCTCGGGGCTATTCATCAACTCCCCTGTCAATGTTCTCTCTCCCCTCTTCCTCTCTTTCTTTCTCTCTCTTTTTCCATGAGGTACCCTCTCAGGAGGAGAGATATCTTGGGCAGGAATCCACTCACCTAAACACACAACCAACAGGCAGGAAAGACTAGCTTTCAGACAGCACTCAATTTCTTAGACATACGGTTGAATGGAACAGTGAGGGCCTAGCTGGATAAGTTTATCTGATCTCTTTAAAATGGCTCTAGATTAATATTTCTGGAGAAGAAGTAAAGAAAACAGTTTCTATCTCATCATATGTCCAGTGTTGACTGTGTTCATTCTATGTTGCAAGGTTTGAATGCAGTGTCCCTGATAGTGTTTTCAAACTATATAGCCTACTTATGTCACAATCATTCTCTATAAAAACTATGCTATGCAGTGGTGTTTTTCAGAAGAGTAGGACTGCAATTCAGGACTTGGTCTTGAAGAAAAAGATGAGAAATATACATTGAACAATTTGAATATGAATCATTGTTGACATCATCATCGTTTTTGTCTCCACCAAGCATCTCCAACCACCAGCCACCCCGTCGTTTCCAGCTTTCTGTGTGTGGGTGCAATTTCATGTCATTGATTTTTTGGGGAATCAGTGATTGCCTTGCCACAGGGCTGTTTACACACAGAGACAGTATTTTGCATGCAATTGTCTGCTGCCGGCAGTGCAGCAGCTAGTACAGCACAGGGGAGATGTGTATCAGAATCAGGCCCTGCATGTGGAAAGACTACATTCACCGGTCTACTATGTCACAAACAGAGTGTGGTTGCCAGTTTTCTGTCAGTCATTAGACACTAATCATGGTCAAATCCACTCGCCTCCAGCACACGCATCTCATTCCCCCTATCAATTACCTTTTTGCTGCATAGCAGTAGGCATAGTACCAGTGGCTTTATTAACTGGGGACCCACATCATATCTATAACGCTCCTTAGCCACCCCGCGCTAACGGGGGAAAAAATCTTGGGGAGATCATTTTATCTTACTTCTGATTGTCAGATAATTATCAGTTAATTATTTAGAGCCTTACATTAATTTGCTAAAAATAGGTCTCTCTCCTCGTGCCTCCTCCTTCTCGCCAAAGGAGACGGCTCCATTCGTTTTTCCACTCTACCACTCGAGCCCACCCACCCACTACCCCATCAACCACCCTCACGCCCCCTCTAGCCTTGACATCCAATCATTGCTAAATGTATGAGCATGTCCTGTACATATTATGTATCTAGTTTAATCTTAAATATTCAAAACACCTCATTTAGCATTGATTTATTGTTCAGATCCTCTCATGTTCAATGGATTGTACTAATTATTGTGTACCCACTAGCACATTATGCTAGTCTTCTATTATTGAAAAATGCAGCTGTTGTACATTCTGCATAACAATTAGATTACCCCCAGTGCACATGATGCCATACCCAGGGTTGGGGAGTAACGGGTTACAAAACAAATAACTGTAATGAGATTACAGATACTTTTGAAAAACTAGATGATTACTTCTAGGATTACTTTTACATTCAGAAAGGATGTTTGCGACACCTTTCTGTTGTCTCAATGACATTCAAATCAGCATTGAAAAAAGGCACACGTTTGTTCCGCCTGATCGAGTCTGACCACAAGACAGAGACCACTATGATGACACACTAAATGCATTTGATGGATCGCCGGAAAAGAGCAGGAATAGTCTGTTTTAGGCTACAGTCCAAGCTATGTCTTCCAATGGTGTGACTACTGTTGGCATCCAAAGAGGATCCAGTTTGAATAAATGCTTGGAGATAAGGACGACAGCGGTGGTGGCATTTTTTTTCTCTTAGGCCTAACGGACGCAAGCTCAGACGTCTTTTTGTCCTCGTCTTGTCGTGTCCCATGTATATATATTTTTATATATTTTTTGTTCGATAAAAATATTGTTTATATTTTTCTTAACCTCAACTTCAACATACTCTACTGCAATCCGCCTCACCCAATGTGGTATAGATCTGCTATTTATTTACTTCTGAACTGGAAACCCAACAGAAGCTAGCCAGCTAACTATCTACTAGCTAGTAGACTGTAGAGCCTCTAGATCTGGTTCTCGTGTTTTTAATAAACAGTACTGTATGTCCATTACTTTGTACTTCAAAGTTAACCCTTTAGTTCCACCTCCCACACATCCAGTGACCTCACCTAGTTTAAATTATGTTTCTAGGGACATTATCTCTCTCATCGTAAATCAGTGCATAGGTTTAACTCTACTGTATTCACATCTGACCATACCTTTGTCTGTACATTATGCCTTGAATCTATTCTACTTTACTCTCTGTTCCGAACGTACTAGACGACCAGTTCTTTAGCTTTTAGCCGTACCCTTATCCTACTCATCCTCTGTTCCATTGGTGATGTGGAGGTTAAACCAGGCCCTGCAGTGCCTAGCTCCACTCCCATTCCCCAGGCACTCTCATTTGTTGACTTCTGTAACCGTAAAAGCCTTGGTTTCATGCATGTTAACATCAGAAGCCTCCTCCCTAAGTTTGTTTTATTCACTGCCTTAGCACACTATGCCAACCCGGATGTCCTAGCTGTGTCTGAATCCTGGCTTAGGAAGACCACCAAAAACCCTGACATTTCCATCTGTAACTATAACATTTTCCAACAAGATAGAACTGGCAAAGGGGGCAGAGTTCCAATCTACTGCAGGGAGAGCCTTCAGAGTTCTGTCTTACTATCCAGGTCTGTGTCCAAACTATTTGAGTTCCTACTTTTAAAAATCCACATTTCCAGAAACAAGTCTCTCACCTTTGCTGCTTGCTATAGACCACCTTCTGCCCCCAGCTGTGCCCTGGACACAATATGTGAATTGATTGCCGCCCATCTTTCTTCAGAGCTCGTGCTGTTAGGTGACCTAAACTGGGAAATGCTTAATACCCCGGCAGTCCTACAATCTAAGCTTGATGCCCTCAATCTCACTCAAATTATCAATGAACCTACCAGGTACAAACCCAAATCTGTAATCACGCGCACCCTCATAGATATCATCCTAACCAACCTGCCCTCCAAATACACCTCTGCTGTCTTCAACCAGGATCTCAGTGATCACTGCCTCATTGCCTGCGTCCGTAATGGGTCTGCGGTCAAACGACCACCACTCGTCACTGTCAAACGCTCCCTAAAACACTTCAGCGAGCAGGCCTTTCTAATCGACCTGACCCGGGTATCCTGGAAGGACATGACCTCATTTTGTCAGTTGAGGATGCCTGGTTATTCTTTAAAAGTGCTTACCTCACCAGCTTAAATAACCGTGCCCCATTCAAAACATTTAGAACCAGGAACAGATATAGCCCCTGGTTCACTCCAGACCTGATTGCCCTTGACCAGCACAAAAACATCCTGTGGCGTACTGCATTAGCTTCGAATAGCCCCCGCGATATGCAACTTTTCAGGGAAGTTAGGTACCAATATGCACAGGCAGTTAGGAAAGCAAAGGCTAGCTTTTTCAAACAGACATTTGCATCCTGTAGCACAAACTCCAAAAGGTTCTGGGACACTTTAATGTCCATAAAATCACCTCCTCCCAGTTGCCCACTGCACTGAGGCTAGGAAACACTGTCACCACCGACAAATCCACGATAATGGAGAATTTCTGGACCCCTACAAATCAGCCGGGCTAGACAATCTGGACCCCTCTCTTTTTTGTTGCAACCCCTATTGCTAGCCTGTTCAACCTCTTTCGTATCGTCTGCGATCCCCAAAGATTGGAAAGCTGCCGCGGTCACCCCCCTCTTCAAAAGGGGGAGTGACTCTAGACCCAAACTGCTACAGACCTATATCTATCCTACACTGCCTTTCTAAGGTCTTCGAAAGCCAAGTTAACAAACAGATCAACGACCATTTCGAATCCCACCGTACCTTCTCCGCTATGCAATCTGGTTTCCGAGCTGGTCATGGGTACACCTCAGCCACGCTCAAGGTCCTAAACGATATCACCACCATCGATAAGAGACAATACTGTGCAGCCGTATTCATCGACCTGGCCAAGGCTTTCGAATCTGTCAATCACCACATTCTTATCGGCAGACTCAACAACCTCAGTTTCTCAAATGACTGCCTCGCCTGGTTCACCAACTACTCCTCAGACATTGTTCAGTGTGTCAAATCGGAGAGCCTGTTGTCCGCAGTCTCTATGGGGGTACCACACAGGGTTCAATTCTGGGGCCGACTCTTTTCTCCGTACATATCAACGATGTCGCTCTTGCTGCGGATGATTTCCCGATCCACCTCTACGCATTCTGTATACATCTGGCCCTTCTTTGGACACTGTGTTAACTAACCTCCAGACAAGCTTCAATGCCATACAACTCTCCTTCTGTGGCCTCCAACTGCTCTTAAATGCAAGTAAAACTAAATGCATGCTCTTTAACCGATCGCTGCCCTCACCTGCCCGCCCGCTCAGCATCACTACTCTGGACGGTTCTGAATATGTAGACAACTACAAATATCTAGGTGTCTGGCTAGACTGTAAACTCTCCTTCCAGATTCACATTAAGCATCTCCAATCCAAAATTAAATCAAGAATCAGCTTCCTATTTCGCAACAAAGCATCCTTCACTCATGCTGTCACACCCTCGTAAAACTGACTATCCTACCGATCCTTGACTTCGGCGATGGCATTTACAAAATAGCCTCCAACACTCTACTCAGCAAATTGGATGCAGTCTACCACAGTGCCATCCGTATTTCCCCAAAGCCCCATATACTACCCACCACTGCGACCTGTATGCTCTTGTTGGCTGGCCCTCGCTTCATATTCGTTGCCAAACCCACTGGCTCCAGGTCATCTATAAGTCTTTGGTAGGTAAAGCCCCACCTTATCTCAGCTCACTGGTCACCATAGCAGCACCCACCCGTAGCACGCGCTCTAGCAGGTATATTTCACTGGTCAAAGCCAATTCCCGCTTCGGCTGCCTTTCCTTCCAGTTCTCTGCTCCCAATGACTGGAACGAACTGCAAAAATCACTGAAGCTGGAGACTCATCTCTCCCTCACTATCTTTATGCACCAGCTGTCAGAGCAGCTCACAGATCACTGCACCTGTACGTAGCCTATCTGTAAATAGCCCATCCAACTACCTCATCCGCATGCTGTTATCTATTTCATTTATTTTTGCTCTTTTGCACCCCAGTATCTCTACTTGTACACATCTTCTGCACATCTATCACTCCAGTGTTTAATTGCTATATTTTAATTATTTTTTGGGACTAGATTAATTAATAGATTAATGCTAGATTTTTGAATAATATAACTTATAAATGCCTCATGATCTTTGATCCACAGTCACACCCCATGAGAACACACAATATATTATTGTTTTTCTCCAATGTTTGTAAACATTGGAAATGTAAATACAAATTGCATAACCCAGGGGAAACGACTGTCCCCTCGCATTGAGGATTTCAAGTTAAAGGCCGACCACGGTACTGCAGCCATTGTTTTCAGAAAACATGATCCCCCATTATAGTGAATAGGGTAATGGCAATCTTCGTGGTCATTATTTATGGATATAATTTTTTTTTAGAACACAATCATGGTACCACAATCATGGATTTTTTTTCAGGGGGTTTGTATCATTTTATTTACACAACATGCCTACCACTTTGAATATTGTTTAGTGTGAAACAAACAAGAGATAAGACAAAAAACAGAACTTGAACGTGCACTATTCACCCCCCCATAGTCAATACTTTGTAAAGCCACCTTTTGCAGCAATTACAGCTGGAAATCTATTATGTCTCTGTAAACTTGGCACATCTATCCACTGGGATCTTTGCCCATTCTTCAAGGCAAAACTGCTCCAGCTCCTTCAAGTTGGATGGGTTCTGCTGGTGTACAGCAATCTTTAAGTCATACCACATATTCTCAATTGGATTGAGGTCTGGGCTTTGACTAGGCCATTCCAAGATATTTAAATGTTTCCCCTTAAACCACTTGAGTGTTGCTTTAGCAGTATGCTTAGGATCATTGTCCTGCTGGAAGGTGAACCTCCGTCCCAGTCTCAAATCTCTGGAAGACTGAAATAGGTTTCCCTCAAGAATTTCCCTCTATTTAGCACCATCCATCATTCTTTCAATTCTGACCAGTTTCCCAGTCCCTGCCGATGAAAAACATTTTTGTTGATTGCCAAAAAGCTACATTTTAGTCTCATCTGACCAAAGTACCATCGTCCATATGTTTGGGGAGTCTCCCACATGCCTTTTGGCGAACACCAAATGTGTTCACTTATTTTCTTCTTTAAGCAATGGCTTTTTTTCTGGCCACTCTTCCGTCAAGCCCAGCTATGTGGAGTGTATGGCTTAAAGTGGTCCTATGGACAGATAAAGCAATCTCTGCTGTGTAGCTTTGCAGCTCCTTCAGGGTTATCTTTGGTCTCTTTTTTGCCTCTCTGATTAATGCCTTCCTTGCCTGGTCCGTGAGTTTTGGTGGGCAGCCCTCTCATGGAAGGTTTGTTGTGGTGCCATATTAATTTCATTTTTTAATTATGGATGTAATGGTGCTCCGTGGCATATTCAAAGTTTCAGATATCTTTTTAGATCCAACCCTGATCTGTACTTCTCCACAACGTTGTCCCTGACCTGTTTAGAGAGCTCCTTGGTCTTCATGATGCCGCTTGCTTGGTGGTGCTCCTTGCTAAGTGGTGTTGCAGACTCTGGGGCCTTTTAGAACAGATGTGTATATGTACTGAGATCATGTGGCAGATCATGTGACACTTAGATTGCACACAGGTGGACTTTATTTTACAAATTATGTAACTTATGAAGGTAATTGTTTGTAGCAGATCTTATTTAGGGGCTTCATAGCAAAGGGGGTGAATACATATGTACTCACCACTTTTCTGTTTTTTTTTCTTCGTTTTTTAAATTTCACTCCTTCTTTATCCTGTCTCCTCCCCTTCATCAACACTGATTGAAGTGCCTTCAATAAGGGATCATAGCTTTCACCTGGAAAAACCAGGTCATTTTATGTCATGGAAAGAGAAGATGTTCATAATGTTGTGTATACTCAGTGTAACCTTATAATATGGTTTCAACAATCATTTTGATATCATGGATTGTGAGTGCTTGCATCCTTAGCTCTGTCTAATAATCTGAGAGTGGTTACGTTTCTCCAGGCCCATCCCTCAGCTTTTTACCAAAACAGATGCAGGGTTTCACTTTGCTATTGTTTCCACTGTAGATTCATGCTTTAAACAGCTGCAAATTATCGAGATGTCAAGGTGTCACCAACAAAAACGTAAACAATAGGCATTCATTTTTCACATGCAAATAGCACTTTTCGGTAGTGCTCATAGCATGCCATTCCATGAGAGCAGCATTTATTTTTCAACTCGAAGCAATGAGCCCAATCAGTCCTACATGATAACAAAATCATAAACAATAGAGTAGGACAGGCTTAGTAGGGCAAGTCCTTCGTTTTTGGGTTATGCTCAGGTGAAATAATTTGGCTAATCTACGGTATACTTCCATCTTTCAAAGTCCTATTCTTGAAGATCAGGGGGTATTAAATTAATTTAAATGACAGACTTTGGTATTAACGTAAAGATATAACCCAATCATATTATTATCTTTAGTAGAAATCAATGGGTTAGAAGAAGCCTGCATACAGTGCTTTCGGAAAGTATTCAGACCCCTTGACTTTTTCCACGTTTTGTTACATTACAGCCTTATTCTAAAATGGATTAAATACATTTTTCCCTCATCAATCAACACACAATCAATACCCCATAATGACAAAGCAAAAACATGTTTTTAGACATTTTTGCAAATGTATGAAAAATAATAAATAGAAATACCTTACTTACATAAATATTCAGACCATTTGCTATGAGACTTGAAATTGAGCTTGGGTGCATCCTGTTTCCATTGATCATCCTTGAGATGTTTCTACAACTTGATTGGAGTCCAGTTGTGGTAAATTCAACTGATTGGACAAGATTTGGAAAGGCACACACATGTCTAAAAAAAGGTCCCACAGTTGACAGTGCATATCAGAGCAAAAAACAAGCCTTGAGTTCAAAGGAATTGCCCGTAGAGCTCCGAAACAGGATTGTGGTGTGGCACAAACTGGCCAAACTGAGCAATCGTGGGAGAAGGGCCTTGGTCATGGAGGTGACCAAGAACCCAATGGTCACTCTGACAGAACTTCAGAGTTCCTCTGTGGAAATGGGAGAACCTTCTAGAAAGACAACATGGCAGCCCGCTTGGAGTTTGCCAAAAGGCACCTAAAGACTCTCAGACCATAAGAAACAAGATTCTCTGGTCTGATGAAACCAAAATTGAACACTTTGGCCTGAGTGCCAAACGTCATATCTGGAGAAAATGGCACCATCCCTACGGTGAGGCATGGTGGTGGCAGTATCAGGCTGGGGGGATGTTTTTCAGCGACAGGGACTTGGAGATTAGTCAGGATGGAGGGAAATATAAATGGAGCAAAGTAGAGAGCGATCCTTGATGAAAACCTGCTCCAGAGCGCTCAGTGTACTGGGTAAAGGGTCTGAATACTTATGTAAATAAATAGATGTTAGTTTTTTTTTTGACATTTGGAAAACAATTTAATACATTTTCGATATGTTGTAACGCAACAAAATGTGGAAAAAGTCAAGGGTTCTGAATTCTTTACGAATGCGCTGTAACCAACCCATAAAGTAAAATACTACAACAATTTATGGCCACCTGTCTAAACTTTAACATTGATTTATCAATGGGTAATATTCATTTTCATACTGGCTGTATTTCTGTATCATGAAAACCTGATTGTTGACATACAAAACATTTTGGGACTATATCAACAATGGACGAATGAAACAAATACCACAATATACTTTTGGGGTGGAATTTTATTTGAATGGAAAAGTAATCAGATTATGTTACTGAGTTTCGGTATTTCAAAAGTTACGTTACTGATTACATTTTGGACAGGTAATCAGTAACTATAATGGATTACATTTACAAAGTAACCTACTCAACCGTAGCCACACCTGTACATTTACCATAGAACCATACAGCATGCAAATGCAAAAAGTAGTTTCATGCCTTTTTTTTCGAAGGCTACAACTACTGCACTAGTAGTCCTCACTGGTTCGAATCACTGAGCCGAGTAGGTGAAAAATGTGTCGATATGCCCTTAAGCAATGCACTTAATCGTAATTGCTCCTATACATCGCTCTGGATTAGAGGGTCTGCTATATGACTAAAATGGAAATGTACTACTAAATCTACCAGTACTCCTTTTCTACCACTACTACCACCACTAAAACTACTACTACTTTCTTGCCCATAACAACCTCTCTCCTTTTGTTGATTGCTTATGCTTTACTCATCAGACACTTCTTTTAGCCTACTACTACCACTACTACCACAACAACTACAAATAGTACCACTACTACTACTACTACTACTTTCTTGCCCATAACTTAACCTGCACTCCCTACTTTTGTTGATTGCTGTTGAATTCTTCATCAGACAGTTATTTAAGCCCACTATTATTACTACAAGTATTACTACCACCACCACTACTACTAATACTACTTTCTTGCCCTTAACTTAACTTACACTCCCTCCTTCTGTTGATTGCTTTTGCTTTCCTCATCGGACTCTATCCAGATTCGCCTGACTAGCTGGAATGTCCCGTAAACAAGTTGGCAAGCGGAATGAAATTAGCTCTCTTCATTATTATTATAATATTTTTGTGTAATTGATTTGGAGAAATGAATCTGAACATGTGAGTGAGTCCTTATTAGAATAATAGCCACCCACACACCCACCGTAAAAATACAACTGTTTAGTTTGCTGCAAAAGTGACAGCGATCGATCCAATTTGTACGGAGCTAAGAGCATTTATGTGCTTAGAGCGGCTCGTCGTGTGGAATTTTGATACTGTATTGACATTTAAAACACTCTGCTGTCGTCTGGAGGAGGACATGAAAGCCTATCCCAGCAGGGCATCCCGTTTGAAAAAACACAGAGTCTTGATTACTGGCGTGTGCAGGTTGATGATGCATATATTAACTGACCTCCTGAGAGCCACCGTTTAGCAGATTTGTGAGTTGTTGTGATCAGGTAGGAAGAACACAGCACATTGTTACCTTGCAACTAGGGTGTCCATATTAGGACAACCTCTTGTGACTAAGAGGCTGACTTATTAGGAGTAACCTCAAACTAGCTTGTAAGAAGCTGGGAAAATTCTAATTGTGGCTTTGTTAACCTTTGTTCCTTGTTTTGTTAACCTTTGTTCCTTCCCCCTTTGTTTGCTCCAGATCTGGGGGTTATTTGATTAATTTCCCCCACATCTTTCCCACCTTCTCAGAGTGTTGGGCTCTATGCTGCAGTAGTTTTCAATTAAAAATGGCAAACCTGCAATTGTTCCCATTTCATCAGCACCCGAGATACAATCAGTGGATCCAATTGTGTAATTCATGTAATCACAGCGCGATAAACTTAATTACCATCAGGTGAAAGCATTCTGAGCAACGAGTGTGTGTGTGTGTGTGTGTGTGTGTGTGTGTGTGTGTGTGTGTGTGTGTGTGTGTGTGTGTGTGTGTGTGTGTGTGTGTGTGTGTGTGTGTGTGTGTGTGTGTGTGTGTGTGTGTGTGTGTGTGTGTGTGCGTGTGAGAGCGATAAAGAGATGGAGAAATAGAGAAAGGAGAGATATCCAGCATGAGATTCCTCCATATGCCCCCCTGCAGAACCCCAAAAATGTATTCTAAGCAAGGACCCTCTCTATGCCAGGCAGAGAGCCCCACAGATCCACCTTCCATACAATTACATCTAGTTCTTATCTACTGCGCCCAATTGTTATCTCAACTAGATTACTTTAGCATCATTGACAAGATGATACAGGAATGCTCTGAGGAGAAGTTGTGTATAGCCTATACAGTGGGGCAAAAAAGTATTTAGTCAGCCACCAATTGTGCAAGTTCTCCCACTTAATAAGATGAGAGAGGCCTGTAATTGTAATCATAGGTACACTTCAGCTATGACAGACAAAATTTGATTTTGATTTTTTATGAATTTATTTGCAAATTATGGTGGAAAATAAGTATTTGGTCAATAACAAAAGTTTATCTCAATACTCAATATATACCCTTTGTTGGCAATGACAGAGGTCAAACGTTTTCTGTCTTCACAAGGTCTTCACAAGGTTTTCACACACTGTTGCTGGTATTTTGGCCCATTCCTCCATGCAGATCTCCTCTCAGTGATGTTTTGGGACTGTTGCTGGGCAACACGGACTTTCAACTCCCTCCAAAGATTTTCTATGGGGTTGAGATCTGGAGACTGGCTAGGCCACTCCAGGACCTTGAAATGCTTCTTACGAAGCCACTCATTCGTTGCCCAGGCGGTGTGTTTGGGATCATTGGCATGCTGAAAGACCCAGCCACGTTTCATCTTCAATGCCCTTGCTGATGGAAGGAGGTTTTCACTCAAAATCTCACGATACATGGCCCCATTCATTATTTCCTTTACACGGATCAGTCGTCCTGGTCCCTTTGCAGAAAAACAGCCCCAAAGCATGATGTTTCCACCCCCATGCTTCACAGTAGGTATGGTGTTCTTTGGATGCAACTCAGCATTCTTTGTCCTCCAAACACGACGAGTTGAGTTTTTACCAAAAAGTTCTATTTTGGTTTCATTTTACCATATGACATTCTCCCAATCTTCTTCTGGATCATCCAAATGCTCTCTATCAAACTTCAGACGGGCCTGGATATGTACTGGCTTAAGCAGGGGGACACGTCTGGCACTGCAGGATTTGAGTCCCTGGCGGCGTAGTGTGTTACTGATGGTAGGTTTTGTTACTTTGGTCCCAGCTCTCTGCAGGTCATTCACTAGCTCCCCCCGTGTGGTTCTGGGATTTTTGCTTACCGTTCTTGTGATCATTTTGACCCCACGGGGTGAGATCTTGCGTGGAGCCCCAGATTGAGGGAGATTATCAGTGGTCTTGTATGTCTTCCATTTCCTAATAATTGCTCCTACAGTTGATTTCTTCCATCCATGCTGCTTACCTATTGCAGAATCAGTCTTCCCAGCCTGGTGCAGGTCTACAATTTTGTTTCTGGTGTCCTTTGACAGCTCTTTGGTCTTGGCCATAGTTGAGTTTGGAGTGTGACTGTTTGAGGTTGTGGACAGGTGTCTTTTATACTGATAACAAGTTCAAACAGGTGCCATTAATACAGGTAATGTGTGGAGGACAGAGGAGCCTCTTAAAGAAGAAGTTACAGGTCTGTGAGAGCCAGAAATCTTGCTTGTTTGTAGGTGACCAAATACTTATTTTCCACCATAATTTGCAAATAAATTCATAAAAAAGCCTACAATGTGATTTTCTGGAATTTTTTTCTCATTTTGTCTGTCATAGTTGAAGTGTACCTATGATGAAAATTACAGGCCTCTCTCATCTTTTTAAGTGGGAGAACTTTCACAATTGGTGGCTGACTAAATACTTTTTTGCCCCACTGTATATGATACACTATAGAGCTATTTTGAGTCATAGTTGTAATACGGAGAAGATGATGTTTACAGATACAATCTAGTTGTTATCCTAATTACATTAGCTTAGCATCATTGAGGATATGATACAGGAACATTAGCACTCTGAGGAGAAGTCCACCTTCGTGTATATCTGTGATAAACAATTAGCATCGAGGAGACGATACATTAACTCTAGTGCCAGTCTTCATCTTCGTGTCTATCCGTGATAAACTGCACCGAGCTATTTTGAGTTACGGTTGCAATGCGGAGAGGTATGAATTGATGTTTACTGATTAGATCAACCGTTTGGGGAAGCGGGATGTTTGACCTTTTACGAGTTGACAAGATGAAGCCAGAGTCTGGTAAACACGGCAGATCTGCATTGTCATGTTTTCACTGACGCTAAATTACACAAAGACCACGCTGTGGGAGAAGCAGGGTGACATTGGGAACCGCACTAGAAATAAACAACAAATTGTAAGTGTGTTCAACTAGAAAAGGCGTAGTTAACAAGATGACACGTGCTTTATGATATATATACATGTATATATGTGTTGGTGTCTGCATTTAACACTGGAAATAGGTAGATATGATGACATGTTTTTTGATACATGTGATATACTGTACATATTTGTTTGTATGCTTGTGTGTGTCTTTACATATATATGCATGAGCCAATGTCCCTGTCTGTGTATGCTCTACACACAGCTCGCTAGGATGAATCTTGGATGTCAGTCAATGGCACCATTTCTTCTGCTGACTCTACAAATCAATCATTCAATACTTAACCCACACTGACCTAACACCTTATGTCTGATTGTTCACTATCCAGTTGCAATCCATTTCAGAGGTGGTCATTACACCATGTGCACGTTGTGATCCCTCCACTCATTGAGTTGTTGCAACAGCAGCTGGGTGCAAGCACGGAGCTGTGAATACTCAAGTGAGGCTAACTTGCCCTTCCTCTCGACGCACATTAATATTTCAGCGGCGAGCATAGCAAAATAAATCGACAGTAAAATTGACACTGAATCTTCCTTTTAATTTTTCAAATGCTGAGGGAGGGAGGAGAGGGAAAGTGGTCTCTATGGGGAAGTAGAGATTCATCTAACCACTGACACAACACTTCACAGCCCGACCCTTTCATTAGTGTGTGTGTGTGCGTTGACGTGTCTGCGTGTTCGTGTGTGCATGCATGCGTAAGCGTTCTTCACGGCAGGATGTGCTTGTATGATCATGAGCAGTACCTAGGGTTACACATTTTGGGGAATATTCAGAGGTGGAAACTTTCTGTGGCAATTAAAGGGAATATATGGGAATTAACGGAAATATATGCTAATTAATATTTATACCATATAAATGTAGATGTTTTTTGCATTGGATATATTTACCATATCATTTGGAGACAGAAACATAAACCTTTAACCTTATCAGGGCGGCAGCGTAGCCTAGTGGTTAGAGCGTTGGACTAGTAACCGGAAGGTTGCGAGTTCAAACCCCCGAGCTGACAAGGTACAAATCTGTCGTTCTGCCCCTGAACAGGCAGTTAACCCATTGTTCCCAGGCCGTCATTGAAAATAAGAATATGTTCTTAACTGACTTGCCTGGTTAAATAAAGGTAAAATAAAAAAATAAAAAATAAAAATATCATAAGTAGACATAATTGCAAATGTTTAAATCCTTCAAATAGAAATAAAAAATGATTTAGTTACAAAGTAAACTTTATTGAAATGAGTTGACTCTGCACATGGGATGGTTTCACTGAACAATAAAAGAAAGGGAATATTGAATGATCCCCAATGATCCATCGCATCTCCCAAAATTGTTTTCATCAAACATCTGTAAAATGATAGTCTAGAAACTTAAGCTTTGGTTGTCTTCCTCTTAGGCTTCCATGTCTTCTCCCTGGACCTCCTCAATGTCCACCACTTGAACATCAGACTCTGAGGCCTCATCTTCACTGTCACTTTCCAACCTTGTTGAGGATGGCTCGTTGTCAGGCTCAAATTTGCCCGGATGGACACCATATTTTCAACCCTTGTATTGGTCAGCCTGTTGCGTGCTTTTGTGTGTGTGTTCCCAAACAAGGACCAGTTGCGCTCTGAAGCGGCTGATGTTGGTGGGATTTGGAGGATGATGAAAACAACAGGGGAAAGAGCCTCAGATCCACAAAGTCCCTTCCACCAGGTGACTGATGAGATATGGTGGCACGACTGCCATATTGTATCTCCATCCCAAAGCCCCTGCTTGCAAGTGTAGTTCGCCAGACTGCCAATAACCTTGCCCTCATCTAGGCCAAGGTGGCGAGACACGGTAATAATAGAATAAATGATTTAAACACACTTTGTTGTAGGCTACTCTTTACTAGTACTGTATGTCATATAAAATATATTCACCCCACCCTGTATTGTAATCAAAACTTACCAGAAAGCATGTAGTCCTTGGCTCAGACAGTGTAGTAGTGTGGCCTAATAGCATCTCATTAGTGTTCAAGATCTTGAGAACAGCGGTACATGTGATGGAATAGTGCACTGCACATGTGATGGAAGAATGCACTGTGCATGCAGAGGGTTGCAATTCCATTGAATTGGGGATAGTTTAACCAAAATATCCCATAAGACCTAGAATTCCCTTATGTGTATCCCACAACAAAGGTTCACTGTTGTAAGCTAACTTTCTTGATGAATTTAAGCTACATTCCCCAATTTCCAGGGAAATTTACCAGAAATGCTCCGACGCTTTGCAATCCTAGCAGTACCTCTGAAATCATAAAACGTGTGTGTGTGTGTGTGTGTGTGTGTGTGTGTGTGTGTGTGTGTGTGTGTGTGTGTGTGTGTGTGCGTTTCTGATCTTAAGTGTGAAAGTCTGTGCATGTGTACTTTTAATGGTATTGTGTTTCTGGCTGTGTCTGTATCTTTACTTGTAAGTCTGTGTATGCACTTGGGACATTGACAGAGACACTGATCTGCAATCAGATTTGACTCTCAGCTGCCAGCCTTACTCAGAGATAAGGGACATTAAGGAGAGACCCAATGTACGTGGAGAAGTTAAAAGCCCAATTTCCATTAGTTCTATGCTTGTGTACGTGCATGTGTGTACTACTGTTGTAGTTGACAGATCCAGCTCCGGCGATTTATACTCCTTTGTGTGTTCTGTACCGTCTTGTTATTTAACATCTCCGGGTAGCTAACTGATGCTAAGCCTGTGTAACGGATGTGAAACAGCTAGCTTAGTTAGCGGTGGTGCGCGCTAAATAGCGTTTCAATCAGTGACGTCACTTGCTCTGAGACCTTGAAGTAGTAGTTCCCCTTGTTCTGCAAGGGCCGCGATGGGTAACGATGCTTCGAGGGTGACTGTTGTTGATGTGTGCAGAGGGTCCCTGGTTCGCGCCCGGGTATGGGCGAGGGGACGGTCTAAAGTTATACTGTTACATTGATGCTGTTGACCCGGATCACTGGTTGCTGCGGAAAAGGAGGAAGGTCAAAAGGGGGGTGAGTGTAACAGATGTGAAACAGCTAGCTTAGTTAGCGGTGGTGCGCGCTAAATAGCGTTTCAATCGGTGACGTCACTTGCTCTGAGACCTTGAAGTAGTAGTTCCCCTAGGGCCTTTGTGGCTTTTGTGGATCGATGGGTAACGATGCTTCGTGGGTGACTGTTGTTGATGTGTGCAGAGGGTCCCTGGTTCGAGCCCGGGTATGGGCGAGGGGACGGTCTAAATTTATACTGTTACACCTGCATCTCTCTCAGTCAAGTTCTAAATGTGCATGATTTCATAAGCAATTCTATCATAGTCTTCATTTATTTAATTCACTGAATGAACATACTGGCATTGTGATTGTTCCAGGAGCGTTTTTGTCTCTTTTTCTCTGATTTCTAACAACAATCTCCAGGCTTTGTCCCAAATAGCACCCACTTTCCTTCATAGTGCACTACTTTTGACCACAGGCCTATGGGCCCGGTCAAACGTAATGTATTTTAAAGAGAATAGGGTGCCATTTGGGATGCCGACAAAAGGTTTCTCCTCAGCCAAACTATCCTCGTCAATATACATTGGAGTAAACGAGTACCTCTTCAGTCATCTGACCACTCCCTCGGTTGTGCTCCATTTCCATTCTTTTTCACCGGGGGGGTCACCGCTAAATGAGGATGTGCTCTGATTGCTCTTGCAGCCGTACAATGAAACGTAATTACACATGGAGGAGTGGCAGGACTGACACTATCAGACAATTCTCACCTTGTTGGAAGTGAAGGACAGAGGGGGAGAGAGAGAGAGAGAGAGGGAGGGAGAGAGAGAGAGAGAGAGGGAGGGAGAGAAAGAGAGAGGGGGCAGAGAGAGAGAGAGAGAAAAAAAAAGGCGAGAATGAAAGAGATAGGAAGACCGGACAGCAATATGAATGAGAATGGAGGGGGGGGGATGTTGTCTATGGCATGTCCAAGGTGTTTTGTTAATTACTTTGGATAACGTCCAGCAGTTTTCAATGAGTTTTACAGTGCTGTGGATTTCAATTTGGTACAATTTTAATTATTTTCACTGTGTGAAATGAACCCAACTTTTGTGTTCTTTTCATGGGCACAACAAACCTTTTTCCTACATTCAAATGGAGTTTTAGGGAGTTGGAAAAGTATTCTGGTTGTTATTTACTAGAATTCTGAGTTCAGACAGTTGTAGGCACACCTGAGTCTGGTTGTGCTCTAGGTTTCTTAATTAGCTTTTCCTGGGGGTTTTTTTGCCACTGTGCTGCTGCTTCCTCTTTGGAGGTGTAGGTAGGGGTAATGTAAAGCAGTTTGTGAGAAATGTTTTTAGGGACAAAAGCCAGCCTATAGAGTATATTTTAAAACTTACTATCACATATTTTTCTCACCTACCACATTATTGATACAGTTCTGCAGTGCTAGAGTCAGTCAGACATATCTGTCAGAACATTTGGTCCACAAAGTTTTCAAAATGAGGAAACAATTCTGGGAGTCAATCTGTATATGACCTAACTCTTCTTTTCCACTTTTAATCTACTGGTATGCTGTCACATACTCTGAGCTTATGAAACAAAGTTGTTCTCATTACTGTGTGTATTGTTTAATCAGTCACTCTTTATCAGTGTATTTACCATTGGCAAAGGGTATTTTCATCATCACTAAGCCACGATTAAGGCCTTGTTTTTAGCACACGGCAACGTGACACCAAGTCAGACTTACTGTAGCCTGAAAGCCAAGTGTTTTTTCGGGGATTCGACCTCGTTCAACTTCTCGATTTTGTCGTAAACCATTCCAAAATAAAAACACACACACACTTCCCCTGGAAAAACAGCTGAAACCTTTATTTTCAAAATGGCCACATAAATTGACTTGTTTGTTTACCTGTGTGCATGTAAGAGTTATTCAAATGGTGCACGTCACTCTCGTCGGCGAGGGGGCCAAAAAGCTCTCTTAATAAATCTCCTCTAACCCAGTTCCATTAATGTTTATTTAATGCTTTTTCCTATGTGCCTGTTGGACCCTGGTACTCTGGAGGCCCGACGCTAAACCTGAGCTTTTCCTACCCAGGCTTTCAGGCTTCTTTATCCCCTGTGTCCCTTTGAGCCAAATTACACTGTGGCTGCCCAGTAGACTGGACACAGTCTATCCAACCAGGAAGCAGAGTGATAGAGGGGGAGGGAGAGAGAGATGGAGAGAGAGTGATGGGAGAGAGGGAGGAGACCATGTGGGCAGCACCATAAACCATGCCCAACACCATTGACATGGCCCCACATTTCAGGACATGTCCCTTGGACAGCAACATTGGGGTGAGCCAGGTATGGCCATGATGGCGCCGGTGCCAACCAGTACCAGCCTGTTGTATTGTGTTGTGTACAGGACAGAATTTAAGGCCACACGTCAGCTGGTGCAGATTGACAACCCCCTGTGACGGGCCGTGGCAGAGACCGCGGAGGCTGTCACAGGGCGTTAGCGCCCGGGCCAACTCATGGGATTGGATGTGACCTGGTGGTGCTGAGGTGGAGTGAGGGGGAGGGAGAGAGAGGCATTAGACAGGGACAGACGTAGAGGCGTTAGCCGGCTGAGAGTGGAGGAATGGTGGGCTCAGACTGACTATGACAGAACACAGTTCTCTACTGGGCTAAATGTCCTTAAGAATCCAATAATGATTCAATTTTTATTTTTAAATAGCTGACTAGCCTCTTGAATTTTGATAGCTCAGTTAAGATCATCTAGGTTTGTCCAGATGATATGCAAAAGGACAAGTAAGGGACAACATAGCAACATAGCAAATTGCAGGCAGAGCTGATAAAGAACTAGTATATTGTTCTAGGAATCTAGAAAGTGATGTAATATTCTGAGTATTGGACAGTCTAGTAGCCAGTCCATTAATCCATATATATATCCAGTACATCCCTTTTATCAGCCCACTACAACTCCCTAACAATGAATCTTGCTCTGCGTCAGTGATGTAAGGCGCAGTGCAGAGGTAATGCAGCCTTTCCTTTCCTCCTTTGAGGACAGCTGGTGGAGAGAGAGACGGGGAGATGAGAGGAGACTGACAAACAGGCAGAGCCTGGCTGCCAGAGGAGGCTGCGTTATGCTTTACCTTGAGACCCCTCTCCGCTCAGAGCTTTTTGAAGCCCAGGTGACACAGGAAACAGGCACAGTGAGTGCTGAGAGCACTTCTGAAAGTTTCCTCTCTCTCTGAATATGGGAGGACAGGGAGGAATGAGGAGGGAGAGAGGGAGCAGGGAGAGAGTGAATAAATACTGAGAGAAAACGATGTGAGTGTGTGTGATTTTGAGATGGAGAGAATGGGGAAATAGCAAGGAAGCAAGAAAATAAGAAAGAGAAAAAAAGCAGGACAATGGAAGAGAGAGAGAGAGACCAGCAGAGAGAAAGCACGAGAATAGCAGAGTAACAGAGAGAGACTGTATGAGAAATTGAGAGATTTTGTTTGAGAAGGCTGCATGCTGGCACTGCAGTAGGACAGTCAGGTGTCAGATACTGTCAGTATGACATGTCTTTGATGTGGAAAGAACAGTCGCTGAATCCTATTGAGCCTAACACCAGTCCCCAGCGACAGACAGACAGACAGACAGGCAGGCAGGCAGACAGAGGGACAGACAGACAGAGGGACAAGCAGCCAGGTAGATGGACAGGCATCCAGATAGACGGACAGCAACCCTTCACTGCTCTGGTGTGGATACCTCACTCATGCTGAACAACAAGTGGCCCAGCAATCAATGCATGCCACACCACAGCACAGCCACGTGAACAGCTCAAGCACAGTTACCTGAACTTTCTCACCTGCTTGATTCATCCATTCACCTGTTATGAACACTTCTCATCCTCACGGTTTACTTACTTCAGCCTGCCTCTCCCTAGCGAGCATAGGCCATCGACGACTCCTCACCATCACACTCTGTTCTCTATTCTCACCGTTTGCTTGAAATATATCATAATAATGTTGTAATAATAGTAATATCCCTTCGTTATATTTGGAACCAAACTTGCATAACCTGAATTCTATATACGCACTATTAGGTTGAACATGAACACTTGAATCGGTGGGCCTCAAGGGGACCACCTTCACGCTAATGAGCAGTCATTCTGACTGCAACATTTTAACAGTGTAATTAATACATTTCATATATGCTAGCGAAAAAATATTAATTGTGTTGTGTTTATGAAGGCTTGGGTAACATTAGAATAACACTAAAGCATTTTCATTAGTTTACGTTACTGTAGGCTGGCTACAAAACACAAATTCAAGTGTTCTATGCATTTTATTTTTGAAGTGCCTTTGTTACAACTATGAAACGGAAGGCATATGTGTTGGAACACGGCAACAGCTTATTCTTCTAATGACAAAATAAACTAAATACTCCAACCACCAAGACTGATTGTCAGCCATACGCGTGGTCAAATGATGAAAACATCAGTAGCCTAAATATCATTTTAAGCACCAAGTGGCCTTGATAAATAGTAAAAATCAGCACAAAAGCAATAATGGCATTATTATTAATATAAGCGTTGATATAGCAGCAATCAAAAATAGTCCATTACTGTCAGCTCATGTTTACATTTTGTGCGTCTTCACGCAATGGCATTGGTTGAATTTAATTGAGCTGTTATTCGTTGTCCTAACAGTTGACAGAAATCTTTGTAACTTTCACTTGCTTGACACACTTTGACATACCTTTGTTTATTTGTAGTGTGTAATAGTCTCCGGTTCTCTCTTTATTGTGTCCCCATTATCTTGTCATTCTTCAGCACCATTGTGGAGTACTGTGCAACGGCTGTGCAGGTGCCTTATTTTGCGGTGCCGGCCAATGACAGTGAAGTGAAGAAATTGTCCAAGGTTACATTTTTCCGCTTGCCAACGCAAGGTTCCACAAGCCTCATCACCACATTCCCCGACACTCTCTCCTGCTGCCCGATGTGGATTTTTTTCACAGATATTGGAAGCCGTTCAGCATGTACAATTACGCACACTCAGTGCTTGAGGCGTTACCACAGATCCGGGTTCGATCCCGGGCTGTGTAGCAGCCAGCCATGACCGGGAGACCCATGAGGCAATGCACAATTGGCCCAGCATCATCCGGGTTAGGGGAGGGTTTGGCCTCCAACATCTGTGGTGGTCCGGGCGCATGCATGGTGACACGGTCACCAGTTGTATGGTGTTTCCTCCGATACATTGGTGCGGCTGACTTCCGGATTAAGCGAGCAGTGTGTCAAGAAGCAGTGTGGCATGGTAGGGTCGAGTGTCGGAGGACGCATGGCTCTCGACCTTCGCCTCTCCCGAGTCCGTATGTGAGTTGCAGCGATGGGACAAGACTGTATCTACCAATTGGATAACACGAAATTGTGGAGAAAAGGGATAAAAAGCACCAAAAAATAAAATGTACACACACTCTCACTGTGTAGCCTACTCCGAGTAGGCTAGAGTAGACTGATCAGACTGCTTGGATTCAGTGGACTGATATAGGGTACATACCATTTTAATATTATAATTAGAATGGATCAATACAATACAATGAACCTGCCCTGTTCTTCATTCACTATTGGTAATTACAGAAATATGCCTCTACAGAATTATGCACTTCCCCTCGCTCATAGATTATTATTATTTTACCCTTATTAACTTGGCAAGTCAATTAAGAACAAATTCTTATTTACAATGATGGCCTACACTGGCCAAACCTAGAGGACACTGGGCCAATTGTCCCTATGGGACTCCCAATCACTTTCAGTTGTGATACAGCCTGGATTCGAAACCAGGGTGGCTGCAGTGACGCATGAGATACAGTGCCGTAGACCGCTGCGCCACTCGGGAGCTCATCAACTCACCCATTCACCCCCTTTCTCATCATCATACTTTACTTAATTTATGGAATCTGTTGTTATTTTTGTGGAATTAGTTTTGGTGTATTTAGGTTTAGTTTCGAAGCAATTATCAGCTAGGTATTTACAACTGTTGGGAGAAGGAGCAATAAACCCATAAAAAAATGACATACCCTCCTATAACTGGTTATAACTCTAGTTCTATTTGTGATATTAAGATTCAAACACCAACAGTTTGTTGTATAGACTTATTTAGGAAAAGTCAAGAATGGAGGGAGCATGACTTCGTGAGCAGTCAAATTGACTGCTTTATTGGTTCTAGTGTTTAAGCTAGAATCATATGACAAAGTGAGTCAGAGCACTTGTGTGAAACACTCAAACCTTGCACCATTAGTGGATTTGATTACATTTTTGGGCTCATTATCGCGTGACACTAAAAGTGCTGCTTACAGCTGGTGAAGGGGAGAGAAAAATAGTCAGGAACATTGGTTAAGCAGGACCATATTGTGGTTTAGCCAGACCTTAATGGGCTAGAACTACTGTACAACTTTGTTGAAAGTTGGCATCTTTGAGAGATTGGATGTGTGGAAACAAGGTTTGATGTAAACTCCCTTCCATCCTGCTCTTTTGATCTTTAAAGGGAGCTGATGAGAGAGGGAGAAAGAGAGAGAAACAATATATATATCAAAAGAAAGATAGAGGAACACAGAGAGAAATGGAGAAAGTGACAGAGAGAAAGGGAGAGTAAGCGAGATAGACAGTGTGACAGAAAAAGTGAAAGGGAGATGAAGAGAGAGATAGACACATCTATCAGCCAGATAAATCTATCATCGGCAGGCTGTGTGGGCTGTAGCGTTGGTCATTGCCAGTGCTGCTGTTGAGGTCCAGTAAACACTGACCCGCTGAGAGCTAATCCAGCTTGTCTCGCCTCCCGCCGGCCCTGCTTTCATCCCTGCTCAGTTTGATTCAACGTCGGCGAGGACACGGCTGCAGCAAGGCCCCCGATCAGCCATCACACCCCCATAGGGTCCCCCATAGAACCCCTGATAGATCCCATACACACCAGCCCCCATCCATAGATCCACAGCCCAGCCAATAGGCCTGTAGATCAGCTTTAGACAGCCTGGGACAGATGCACAAATGCATAGATCAGGAGATACAGGTAGATAAATGAAGGATTATGTAAGTGATTGATAGAACAGTGGCGGTGTTGGATGCCGTGTTGTGTCTAACAATCGTCAGTGTTGTGTGTTGCTGACAGTGAGAGCTCCGTAGTGGTTGTGTGTGTGTATGTGTCCAGTCACACTGCTGTGTGTGTATCCATGCCTGCTACCATGCCTTCTGAAAGTTGTTTTGCAAAATGCGTGCAATAGAGGTGTGCTTTTCACCTCATCTCACACACTGTCACACTGTGTGTTTTTCCATCTGCGTTTGTGGCAAAGAACAACCAGAGTCTGGTCTCCATGCGTTCAGAGACCGCTGGCATAATGCCACACTGACAGGAGCAGCTCTTAATAGCCATTCACCCGGTAGAAAGTGCTTCATCTGCCCTGTAAATTACACAGTGCGGCATGGGCCGCGGTTCAAGACGACCCAACCCCTCTCTTGTAGGGAGAAACAATGGAACAATGACTGAAATCAGCTATTCCAACAGCCATTTGTGTTGCGGCCTACTACAAAATACATTCCTATTACTCCTGGCTCGCATGCTATTAGCCCATGGTGCCAAAGACTCCAAAGTGAGATGGAGAGGTTATTGAAACACACACAATAGTTTCTCTGACCTTTCCCTGTGTGAAATGCAATGTTTTCTTTTAGCATTTTTTGTGTGGGTGGGTTTACAAACGAGTGAATGGTGGTGGTTTGATAGCTAGCTCAGGGATGGTTTATATTGTTGGTATGACAACACACGTTCTCTGACCTCTCCTGTCTGGAAAGCACTGGCTTTTGCACCGCTATTCTTTTCCCTGCAAGCGAGTGAATGATGCCGTTTATAGTTTTCTCCATTTGCTTAATGATGACTGTTTATTGTTGTGTGACATCACACATCATGGTGACAAAGTGTTATGAAGTACCATTTTTGTGTTGTTGTACCCAGTACTAGACCTGGGTTCACATACTTTGAGCGTTTCCATGAGTCTGTCTGGAGTGCCAGTCACCTGGAGTGCCAGATGTGTGGGGTTTAACGTTTGGGGACCTTTCTATTGGTTTATTGAGCAAGGCAAGCTCATTCAGGCACAATTAAAGTATTTGAATCGATTTTTCAAATGGTTTGACAAGTACTATTGACAAAAAAAAACATGTTACTTTCCTTGACTGTACCTCCCTTCACGGCTTCTCCAAGCATTCGCGGGAGCAATACGAAAAGCTTTCCACCATGCACAAGAACATGCAGAAGCTATACGAGAGCCTGGGCAGCTACTACGCCTTCGACCCCCACGTCCTCAGCGTCGAAGACTTCTTCGGTGACCTGGCCTCCTTCCGCACCCTCTTTGTGGTGAGTACAGCACATATACAAGTTGTTCTCTTTGGAAAAGATGGAAAATATATCTTACCGGTACGGTCATGACACACACACACACACACACACACATACAAACACACGCACGTGTTGTTTTTTTCTCAATTTGTCATCAGTAAGTGTGGGTCGTTCCACGAAAATGGGTGTAGTTTGCGTCCCTTTGAAGTTTGAAGTGGAAATGATGCACCAATATTGAATGTTATTAGCTTGTTATATTAAATGGAGTGCACTTTAATATATCCCACATGGAGAATTCAATACATCATATGTTTTATATGAATAAAGGCTTGCTAAAGTGCCAAAATGCATAATTTTGACATGTCCCTACACCAACCCTGTGTCACGTCTAGGAAGATTTCAACACACTTAATCCTGAGATGTATCCCAAGTTTCACCAGCATTGTAAAGGCCTAGTCATTTTGCTGCTTTGACAAAGTCATGGCTGAAGATTATAATTTATATTTGTGTGATTCGGGATGCATTCACGTATGTCCCTCATTTTAAAACAATTTAAAATAATTAACCATTCCACCAAGTTAAATCATTCACAGCAGGTGACATCGTTTGGGTCTTCTGAACAGCATGGTGAGAGAAAAAAAAGTACCCTTTTTTGTCTATTTATAATTGCTTTATCATCTTTGACTGAGGTGGTTGAACTCAACACATCAACCTTGCCATGTCGTCCCATGCTCTTCACCACATGAGGAGTAATGGCCGATCTTCACCTAAAAACCGCAACCCTTTTATTGCCAACCCTGTTAAAGACCCAATGGTAACTTTATCAGTTTGATAGGTGTCTTTGTTTATACTTGATCAATGAGCAAATGTGGGATTTATCTCAAACATGCTTTTAAATAATAGTTAGGCAGTTACAGTTGGTGTGCTAAAAATGCAGATAAAATGCTCTTAGTTCATAGGTACGTTAGTGTCCATTGACTTTAGTAAAGAAAATATAGTTCCAAAAGGGTTCGTTGGCTGTCCCCATAGGATAAAAAATTTTGGCTCCAGGTAGAACCCTTTTGGGTTCCATATAGAATCCCCTGTGGAAAGGGTTATACATGGCACCCAAAAGGGTTCTACCTGGAACCAAAAGGGTTATACCTGGAATTCTATGGGGACAGCCGAATAACCCTTTTAGGTTCTAGATAGCACTTAGAGTGTACTTCAAAACTCACGAGGTAACAAAAACACATGTTTCTCCATTCCTCGTGAGAGAACACAAATGTGAACCATTCTAACAGCAGTGGGGACACGATAACTGAAAACAGTTTTTTAGAAAGGAAAGCTACTTTCAATTCACGAACACATCTATCTCAAACCATTAGTGAAATCCATGGCTGATGCCATTTTACTTTCGGTGTGTTAAACCAAAAGCAAGAGCAGCTGTCTAAGATTTAAGAAAGTTGGCACCGTCTTAAGAGCAGATAAAGAAATGTGCCTTACAGACCTGGGAGCCTGGCGACGGAGGGGCGGGTTTATAGGACAGATTAAGCCGTACATAAACTGTAGGTACTTCCCAAATAGCACCCTAGTCCCTACATAGTGCACTACTTTTGACCAAGACCATGGTCAAAAAGTGAGAACTTTGTAGGGAATATGGTGCCATTTGGGACACAGCCTGTGCCTGAGAACGGAATGTATAATATATCACGGAATAGTGTAAGTTCCACACTGAGTAAAGAGACTTTGGAAGCTTCTTATCCCCTTTAAATGTACTTTCATTAGCGTGCCAGTGTACTTGTCAGAAAGAAAATGAAAGTGCCTCCGCCTTCAGTGCGTCAAACAGTCAAGCAGGTCTTACACAGGTAAAGGGGTGTGGTAAGTCTGTTGAGGCCTGCGCTTATTAAAACTCTGAAGAGCTTGGAATCATGGAGGGTGACTCTTTCATTCTAGTATATTGTATTCCATTGTAAAAAAATTAAATGTATTAGACTTATTAGCTACCTCCCACCATTTCAAGGAATACAATGACTAAGAATGATATCGTAGCATATGATGTATTGTATTACTCTGATACTCTATATTGTATTTTATTGTAAACATTATTTCAACATAAGTCCGCTGTATTTAAGCTATTACCTCCCACCATTTTCAAATAGCTAGTTAGTAGTGTTTGGATTGAACTGAATACAATGACTAAGGATTATATCATAGCAATTTGCTTTTACCAGTGTATATACCCCCTCAAGCCGACACCATGATGGCCCTCAAGGTACTCCACTGGACTATATGTAAACTGGAAACCATATATACACTGCTCAAAAAAATAAAGGGAACACTGATTGACAATAAATTTCACCTGCTGTTGTGCAAATGGAATAGACAACAGGTGGAAATTATAGGCAATTAGCAAGACACCCCCAATAAAGGAGTGGTTCTGCAGGTGGTGACCACAGACCACTTCTCAGTTCCTATCTTTCCTGTTTGATGTTTTTGTCACTTTTGAATGCTGGCGGTGCTTTCACTCTAGTGGTAGCATGAGACTGAGTTTTACAACCCATGAGGGCCCGACGTCCACAGGTGGGGGGGTGTGCTTACAGCCCAACACCGTGCAGGACGTTTGGCATTTGCCAGAGAACACCAAGATTGGCAAATTCGCCACTGGCGCCCTGTGCTTTTCACAGATGAAAGCAGGTTCACACTGAGCACGTGACAGAGTCTGGATACGCCGTGGAGAACGTTCTGCTGCCTGCAACATCCTCCAGCATGACCGGTTTGGCGGTGGGTCAGTCATGGTGTGGTGTGGCATTTCTTTGGGGGGCCACACAGCCCTCCATGTGCTCGCCAGAGGTAGCCTGACTGCCATTAGGCACCGAGATGAGATCCTCAGACCCCTTGTGAGACCATATGCTGGTGCGGTTGGCCCTGGGTACCTCCTAATGCAAGACAATGCTAGACCTCATGTGGCTGGAGTGTCAGCAGTTCCTGCAAGAGGAAGGCATTGATGCTACGGACTGGCCCGCCCGTTCCCCAGACCTGAATCCAATTGAGCACATCTGCACCACAGAATGTCCAGGAGTTGGCAGATGCTTTAGTCCAGGTCTGGGAGGAGATCCCTCAGGAGACCATCCGCCACCGCATCAGGAGCATGCCCAGGTGTTGTAGGGAGGTCATACAGGCACGTGGAGGCCACACTCACTACTGAGCCTCATTTTGACTTGTTTTAAGGACATTACATCAAAGTTGGATCAGCCTGTAGTGTGGTTTTCCACTTTAATTTTGAGTGTCACTCCAAATCCAGACCTCCATGGGTTGATAAATTTGATTTCCATTGATAATTTTTGTGTGATTTTGTTGTCAGCACATTCAACTCTGTAAAGAAAAAAGTATTTAATAAGAATATTTCATTCATTCAGATCTAGGATGTGTTATTTTAGTGTTCCCTATATTGTTTTGAGCAGTATATATATACATATATATATATTTATATATATACAGTGGGGAGAACAAGTATTTGATACACTGACGATTTTGCAGGTTTCCCTACTTTCAAAGCATGTAGAGGTCTGAAAAACACTTCAACTGTGAGACGGAATCTAAAACAAATCCCAAAAAATCACATTGTATGATTTTTAAGTAATTAATTTGCATTTTATTGCATGACATAAGTATTTGATCACCTACCAACCATTAAGAATTCCAGCTCTCATAGACCTGTTAGTTTTTCTTTAAGAAGCCCTCCTGTTCTCCACTCATTACCTGTATTAACTGCACCTGTTTGAACTTGTTACCTGTATAAAAGACCAATGTCCACACACTCAATCAAACAGACTCCAACCTCTCCACAATGGCCAAGACCAGATAGCTGTGTAAGGACATCAGGGATAAAATTGTAGACCTGCGCAAGGCTGGGATGGGCTACAGGACAATAGGCAAGCAGCTTGGTGAGAAGGAAACGACTGTTGGCGCAATTTTTGGAAAATGGAAGAAGTTCAGTTGATGGTCAATCACCCTTAGTCTGGGGCTCCATGCAAGATCTCACCTCGTGGGGCATCAATGATCATGAGGAAGGTGAGGGATCATCCCAGAACTACACGACAGGACCTGGTCAATGACCTGAAGAGAGCTGGGACCACAGTCTCAAAGAAAACCATTAGTAACACACTACGCCGTCATGGATTAAAATCCTGCAGCGCACGCAAGGTTCCCCTGCTCAAGCCAGCGCATGTACAGGCCCGTCTGAAGTTTGCCAATGACCATCTGGATGATCCAGAGGAGGAATGGGAGAATGTCATGTGATCTGATGAGACAAAAATAGAGATTTTTGGTCTAAACTCCACTCGCCGTGTTTGGAGGAAGAAGAAGGATGAGTACAACCCCAAGAACACCATCCCAACCGTGAAGCATGGAGGTGGAAACATCATTCTTTGGGGATACTTTTCTGCAAAGGGGACAGGACGACTGCACCGTATTGAGGGGAGGATGGATGGGGCCGTGTATCGCGAGATCTTGGCCAACAACCTCCTTCCCTCAGTAAGAGCATTGAAGATGGGTCGTGGCTGGGTCTTCCAGCATAACAACGACCCGAAAAACACACAGCCAGGGCAACTAAGGAGTGGCTCCGTAAGAAGCATCTCAAGGTCCTGGAGTGGCCTAGCCAGTCTCCAGACCTGAACCCAATAGAAAATCTTTAGCGACTCCTGTGGCGGGCTGGGTGCAGTGCACGATGACCAGGTCGCTAGGTGTACGGTGTTTCCTCCAACACATTGGTGCGGCTGGCTTCCGGGTTGAATGCCCGCTTAAGAAGCAGTGCGGCTTGGTTGGGTTGTGTTTCGGAGGAGACATGGCTCTCGACCTTTGTCTCTTCCGAGCCCGAGTACCGAGTACCGATGAGACAAGACAGTAACTACTAACAATTCGATACCACGATATTGGGGAGTACTCTGAACCATGGAATACATTGCAGGTAATGACAAAATACAGTGCCTTGCGAAAGTATTCGGCCCCCTTGAACTTTGCGACCTTTTGCCACATTTCAGGCTTCAAACATAAAGATATAAAACTGTATTTTTTTGTGAAGAATCAACAACAAGTGGGACACAATCAGGAAGTGGAACGACATTTATTGGATATTTCAAACTTGTTTAACAAATCAAAAACTGAAAAATTGGGCGTGCAAAATTATTCAGCCCCCTTAAGTTAATACTTTGTAGCGCCACCTTTTGCTGCGATTACAGCTGTAAGTCGCTTGGGGTATGTCTCTATCAGTTTTGCACATCGAGAGACTGGACTTTTTCCCATTCCTCCTTGCAAAACAGCTCGAGCTCAGTGAGGTTGGATGGAGAGTATTTGTGAACAGCAGTTTTCAGTTCTTTCCACAGATTCTCGATTGGATTCAGGTCTGGACTTTGACTTGGCCATTCTAACACCTGGATATGTTTATTTTTGAACCATTCCATTGTAGATGTTTCTTTATGTTTTGGATCATTGTCTTGTTGGAAGACAAATCTCCGTCCCAGTCTCAGGTCTTTTTGACTCCATCAGGTTTTCTTCCAGAATGGTCCTGTATTTGGCTCCATCCATCTTCCCATCAATTTGAACCATCTTCCCTGTCCCTGCTGAAGAAAAGCAGGCCCAAACCATGATGCTGCCACCACCATGTTTGACAGTGGGGATGGTGTGTTCAGGGTGATGAGCTGTGTTGCTTTTATGCCAAACATAACGTTTTGCATTTTTGCCAAAAGGTTCCATTTTGGTTTCATCTGACCAGAGCACCTTCTTCCACATGTTTGGTGTGTCTCCCAGGTGGCTTGTGGCAAACTTTAAACAACACTTTTTATGGATATCTTTAAGAAATGGCTTTCTTCTTGCCACTCTTCCATAAAGGCCAGATTTGTGCAATATACGACTGATTGTTGTCCTATGGACAGAGTCTCCCACCTCAGCTGTAGATCTCTGCAGTTCATCCAGAGTGATCATGGGCCTCTTGGCTGCATCTCTGATCTCAAGTCTTCTCCTTGTATGAGCTGAAAGTTTAGAGGGACGGCCAGGTCTTGGTAGATTTGCAGTGGTCTGATACTCCTTCCATTTCAATATTATCGCTTGCACAGTACTCCTTGGGATGTTTAAAGCTTGGGAAATCTTTTTGTATCCAAATCCGGCTTTAAACTTCTTCACAACAGTATATTGGACCTGCCTGGTGTGTTCCTTGTTCTTCATGATGCTCTCTGCGCTTTTAATGGACCTCTGAGACTATCACAGTGCAGGTGCATTTATACGGAGACTTGATTACACACAGGTGGATTGTATTTATCATCATTAGTCATTTAGGTCAACATTGGATCATTCAGAGATCCTCACTGAACTTCTGGAGAAAGTTTGCTGCACTGAAAGTAAAGGGGCTGAATAATTTTGCACGCCCAATTTTTCAGTTTTTGATTTGTTAAAAAAGTTTGAAATATCCAATAAATGTCGTTCCACTTCATGATTGTGTCCCACTTGTTGTTGATTCTTCACAAAAAAATACAGTTTTATATCTTTATGTTTGAAGCCTGAAATGTGGCAAAAGGTCGCAAAGTTCAAGGGGGCCGAATACTGTCGCAAGGCACTGTAGTTGTTTAAAAAAATTTAAAGAGCGCCCCCTATATCCAACTGGTTAACTGACTTGCCTAGTTAAATAAAGATTACACTAAGAGAATAACATTTCTATATAATATTTTTAGTCTAACCAATACCCAAGCGGAGATTCAGTCAAAATAAAAATCTAATTGATTTAACAAGACCAGTCCCCATGCTTGTCTCAGAGCAGCGCGAAACGGTGCTAAAATAGTTGTAAAATATTGCTTCTAACTTCAATATGCTCTTTAAATAAATAAGACATACACCACTTTTAACAGCACATTACTCAACAATAGTGAGACTCATGTCGCATACGACAGTAATATCGAAAAATATGACGTGACTCTCCACTAATAATTACATATAGAGGATTGGAGGTTTCTAAATTAAAACCAAAAGCCGCCTCATGGGTCTCCCAACACGGGTATCTGTAGCAACACAGTTTGCATTGCGATACGGTGACTTAGACAGCTGCGCCACAGGGGAGGCCCCATCCACAAAGTATCAAAATACTGAGATGTTGAATAACAATATTGTGGAGATGATTTTGTTATTTTCAAATAACATAAAATGAGTGAGAAAAAGGCCATTCTTGAATATGCGGTGAGACATTGTTACTAATTTGTAAATAAAGCCAGTTTGTTATTTAGAGTTATTTATTTATGTTTTTAGAAGGAGAGAAACCAAAAACCTACAGTCATCTCATGGGTCTCCCTGTCAAGGATGGCATGAGTATTGAACCAGCATTTGTAGCAACACAGCTTGCACTGCTATGCAGTGTCTTAGACTTTGCACCACTCAGGCGCTGTACGACATGACCGGTCGGGAGTGGACTACAGTACTACAGTAAGAGCAAAATAATCCTAACAAAACAAATTAATACAAATCTTAGTGTAACAACAGTTTTAGTAAGTAACACTGAAGTTGTACACAGTTATCCTTCTCTATTTAGGTTTATGTCACCCATTCATTGTCAGTTAGAGACACAGTAGGACCCAAAAGCATAATCAGTGCTCTAACTCCCCCTTGTTGCGCTGGTCTGGCGCAATGAAGTGGTGATGCAGGGTACCGTACTAAACCACGAATTAGTACTGCAGCATAATCACAAAACTGTTAGTGGAGCAACCACTCTACGTCTCGTGTCTGAGCCGTTGAATTGCAAATTCGCTTTGTCTCGATATTGACGTTTTGGCTGTTTGATTGCCTTGCGGAGGGAATGACTACCGTGTTTGTATCCTGCCATACCTTGCCGTGGTTAAATGCGGTGCTTTCAGTTTTGCGCGAATGCTGCCATCTATCCACCTGCACTTCACAGAGTTGTGAAGGTGTACATTGATCTTGATGCTCCTTTTCAATAAATATCCAAGGTCTTATTCTTATGACATGACGATTAATGCTTGAAGAAATATTCTCACTCTTATCCATAATATTCTTATCATGTAGGCTAGCCTACCCGCACAGCCGACCCGCCCTGTATTCGTGAGCCTTTGGCTAGAGCACATGTGCCAAGACCAGAGTATACACATTTGCTATATAACCCAACAGATTTTGTGACAAAACTATTAATAGAGTTGAAAATACGATGGAAACTTTCGATTTTTATTAGGTACTTTATCCTCAACAAGGTATTTAGGTATTTTATCCGCAACAAGTCGGTTTTGTGGAAACACACCAATGGTGGGAAAATTTTTGCATTCAAATTTGTTGCCAATTGGATGGAATCCTAGCTACTCATCAACTTACGGTGAAGATGACAACACAATCCGTTTCAACTTCAACATTTCAACAACATCAACAATATACCTAGTCTAGGACATTAGCAATTTAAAAAACACCAAAAACTATTCAGTCCAATCAATCAGTGTGTGTGTGTGTGTGCGTGTGCACGCAAGAGAAAAGAGAAAAAAAAGAGAAAAAAAATGTTGATTTACCCTACTTGCAGAAGAATACCATCCTCCTCTCTTTCATGCTGAAAAAGGGTCAATGACTCTGTAATACAGTATCCTCCTCCGCTGGACTTAAGTTCATACAGTACACCCTCTTCCATTTAAATGTTTTTGCCTCTCTTGTCCACAACGATTGTGTATGTAGGTTTTAATAATTTTCAGACAGGAAAATGACCTTTCAGCTGATGTACTTGTAACATGAACTCAGTTTCTGTTTCAGAGCACTGCTCTGGACGATTTAATATTTATCCCAGTCTGGCTCAATATTGATCTGATCAAAAACCATGTCCAATGATCTCTGGCCTTCGTGCACAGCATGCGCTGCTCTACTTTTGAAGTTCCAAGGAGTGGCACAACCTCCCTGTACCTGAATGTTATCGTCAACCTCAGTAAGCATGCTTGTCTTTTTGCATGACCGGGTAAAAAAGTTATGAAAACTGTCCATGGATGTCATAAAACTAAATGTACTTTGTGGGCGTAACAGGGCATATTGACAGCGGCTTTTCACAAGCTCCTGAACCCCACCTCGCTGCCCTCTCTTGCAGCTTGCCCCGTTGTAATTCTGGCAAATGAGTTTGGCTGCTTGGTTGCGTTTGCCAATAGTTTGCATTACAACAGCAGTGACGGCCTCTGCATTTCTCTCTGCACTCACAACTGAAAACCCCAGGAATCTCTAGCATATAATACCCTTATTTGTCATTTAAATAGCGTGCTAGGATTGTCAAGTGACATTTGCAGGACATGTCTGTGGTGTCATCCTCCTGGCTGCTATGAGGATGACACCATGGCAGTGTCGAACACTGCAAATGCATTGATGCGAATACCGCAAAATTGTTACTGACTCGTCGTGCTCCCTGAAGGCTTTGCCCCTGCCGTCCCAAGTACATTACTGTGATGACCAGCTTCTTCAGACTGTCTCTGTTTTTCTTCACCTGTTTTGTTGTGCCTCCGGACACTGATCACTGCAGCCTGGTTCGAGAGCCTCATTGTTTCCGGACTCAACCAAAGAGCTTTAGTTTCAGGCTTGCCGTAATGTGTTTTTTTTTTGTTGGTTAAGGGAACTGCCCAGGTTTGCAAGATCAGAAAAACTGTGGTGGCTTGAGGGTTGTTGAGTGAACATGTGCTCTTGTCAAATAGAATATGCTTTGTCCATGAATACACGCCACTGACAGAAACGAATTACTTTGGATATATTTAGATTATCAAGGTGGTGAAACTACACCATGATCAATTGACGTTAGTATTTCAACACAAACCTCTGAATATCCAGGAAAATAGTACAGAGCCAATTATACAAACAGCAACACATTTCCAGTTTATTAAAAAACACAAATATAACATTTATTGGACTGAACGTGAGGTGAGTCTGAAAATAAAATGTCAGAAAAACACGCTCAAGAAAATATACAGAATGCTCAAGAGGGGTTTTTTAGGTGCAGGGACATATTTGTCCCAACTCAAACGCTGGAGAACAAAGCAGAGACCCTACCTCCCGGGTAGAAGTCTTTTAAACATTTATTTAACTCCTTTCTCCTTCCTCCATCTCTCCCTCTCCTTCCGGTACCCAATTTGTTTTCAATGTGTCAGGATGATGACACGGTGTCCAGAAAGTGCAACGTTTTCCAAACCTATTAATGTGAATGGCAAGGTCCCCTTGTCTGAGATTCTTCTCTCTCCTTCCCATATCTAAAACTAACTTTCATTCCGGTGATCAAAGTGTACCAGCGTACGACACGGCGCTCCCCAAGGATTTGCAGTTGCACGGCCTCCTAAAGGAGGTGACCGCTAAGAAGTACATTCTTCTCTCAAGCAAATAGGTCTTTATGAATAAGTTATTACTGATTATGACTTCAATGCCAAGGAGTAGGAGTGGCCTGGGGAAGTGGGCGGTTGAGGTGAGGGTTGGGATAGAGAGTGGGGTTGTTCTTAGTGTATAAAGTAAACAATCCTTCGATGAATAGCAACTATATTCCCAATATTTAATCTGGTTTTCCTTACTCGTTGGGAGCCCCAGTTGACAGATGCTTCTAACTTCGAGGAATGTTTGGTGTTCAATGTACATTTCATGTTGGTTGTTTGTTTTTCCCCATGTAAAACGGAAATAATTTAACCGTTTTTTCTTTGCAGCTATAGATGCTAGCTGAACAGCCCTTCCCCTTTGCACCATGCTAAGCTTGGTTAGCCAGTAGCAGCCTAGCCAGCTATTGTGGATCTGTCTTGGGGAGAGTATTTATGCTTTGGCTATGCTAGGCGGTACGTCCTTGCATCACCCATCACTTAAACTACAGGCACTTAGGGTATACTGTATATAATGCTGATACAGCTATAGTGATACAGCAAATGGATATTGTGACTGGTCGGCAGTTGGGGTCATTAAAGAAATTCATATTCACGACGGAGACCTCATTTAACTTTCCAATTGATTTCACTCTGACACCCATTCAACATGCACAGTAAATGTATGGTTCTTTACAGTTCATCATATGGGCTTTGAATAATTTGAGGCTAAACATTTATTCGCCGGCATCACACAGTGTTGTTTGGCCTATGTAATGCATTCATTACACACAGGGCCATCCCAGACAATAAAGAACTCAATTGGAATACTACTTTCCGCTAAATTGCTTTGACTAAAAAGCCTTGGCTTAATGCAACACCGACTGTCATGAGGCATTTAAGTACATAGACCTCATAGAGCTGACTACAACAGATAACATAATCCATTAGCTATGGGTTATTTTCTACTGACAGCGAAGCTAATACAAATCTTTAAATTTTGTGCATAAAGTCCACATATATAGAAATGCCCTGACAATTTGCTATTTTAATATAGACGGCCATATTTGAATATGGAGTGGATGGAGTCGAAGTGAAATGCAATCAGTCGGCTCTGTGTGTGTAATCCTGACCAGGGGCAGAGAGGAGGATGAGGATCTCTACATTAATGAGTTATCAAAGCCCGGGCAGATGGAGGACGAGCTAACAGTCTTAGTCATTAATTGAGTGACTTACTAATAAGACCAATAAAGCAAGACTAATGGGTGTGGGGTTGCAAGCATCATCGCATAAGCTTAGAGATCAAATTATGTTGGCTGGTAGGTGTGTGTGTGTGTGTGTGTGTGTGTGTGTGTGTGTGTGTGTGTGTGTGTGTGTGTGTGTGTGTGTGTGTGTGTGTGTGTGTGTGTGTGTGTGTGTGTATGTGTATGTGTATGTGTGGGTGTGGGTGTGCATGCGTGCGTGACCGGGTGGGGGTGTGTGTCCCAACTTTTTAGGGCCATTGGCTCGATCTCAAAAGTATGCTAATAATGATAATAATGATGGGGCCGGTAATATGATGCTTCTCCTGCCACGCCCCTGTGACTACTGCATCATCCTCCGCAGCTGCTACAGCTGCTGCACTCTTCTAACACAAACGTACTGTACACAGACACACAAACATATTGCTATGGATACTGGCTCTCAATGATTAAGTCACTGATATTCACACTGTAGGCACTACTCAATCTTAACTAGTCACCAGATTTCATTGAATCTGAATTGTAATTTCCTCAGTAAGGAAAAAATAATAACAATGCGCCTCAAAGACTAACAAGTTAGTGTACTTGTACCCCATAAGTTCCTGACACCATTCCATTAGAAGCTGGCACATACTGAAACAGATGGTGGATAAACACATAGGCTGCCCAAAGTTCTGTTGTGCTACAGTGACAGTGTTAGTGTTAACATTTAAATGAGATACAAAATCTACAATATCTATTTCTGTGTGTGTGTGTGTGTGTGTGTGTGTGTGTGTGCGTGTGAAATCAATGGTGCAACAGAACAGTGCAATTAAAGCAGCTCTATTCCATTCTATTCTATAGCGCTACGTGTGAAGCAATCTATTGGACATTATATTTACTCTGCTAGCATGGAGAATCAAACACACTCCTTGGACTGGGCCAGCTCATGTGTATAGGAGCAGAACCTGCGAATGTACTACTAGATGGAACGGATGTACTACTAGGTTATACTGTGTATAGGGTCAGGGAAGAGGAGTAAACAAGTCAGGAAAATGATTGAACTGAATTAGAACCTGAAAGGAGAAAAGCCTACACTGCAAAACGTGAAATCTATCTTAATGTATCTTATTTCAGGATATTTTTCTTAATAAGACGATTAAGGTAAAGTATAGTGAAATAAGATCAATTATACCTTTTGTATTAAGCCTTTAAAATATTTTTAAATAACTAATTTATCTGCCAATAACGTTGGTACGAAATAAAACTCACATTTTAAGTCACTCAATATCAGATATTTAGGCTTGCTTCGATTTCACAGTTTGCAGTAACGTTGGTACGAAATAAAACTCACATTTTAAGTCACTCAATATCAGATATTTAGGCTTGCTTCGATTTCACAGTTTGCAGTAATGTTGGTACGAAATAAAACTCACATTTTAAGTCACTCAATATCAGATATTTAGGCTTGCTTCGATTTCACAGTTTGCAGTGTAGTGCCCCATTTTCAGTATAGGGTATGCATGAGATTTGGAATGTTCAGGAAATGGCTCAGAAAGCTCAAGTCTACATCTCCACAACAGAGGGCAGAGTACAGAGTGGAGGCCTCAGTGTTACCACAGCCTGTGTCCTTATTAAGTCCTAGTAAAAGGTATTCTGCTCCTGCTATGGCTTCATATTGAGGATATTGTGGGTTGCATCCCAAATAGCACCTTATTCCATATACTGCAAAGTGCACTTCTATTTATAGTATCTCTTATCTCCCATGTTCAATTGGGTTGAGATATGGTGACTGACACACACACACTCACACACACCATATACAGTGCATTCAGAAAGTATTCAGACCCCTTCACTTTTTCAGAATTTTGTTACGTTACAGCCTTCTTCTAAAAAAAATAATTTTGTACTCAATCTACACACAATACCCCATAATGAAAATGTAAATAGAAAAATAAAAAACATAAATACTTTACTTACATAACTATTCAGACCCTTTGCTATGAGACTCGAAATTGAAACAGGATTGTGTCGAGGCACATATCTGAGGAAGGGTACCAAAAAATGTCTGCTGCATTGAAGGTCTCCAAGAACACAGTGGCCTCCATCATTCTTAAATGGAAGAAATTTGGAACCACCAAGACTTAGAGCTGGCCGTCCAGGCCAAACTGAGCAGTCGGAAGAGAAGTTCCTTGGTCAGGGAGGTGACCAAGAACCGAATGTTCACTCTGACAGAGCTCCAGAGTTCCTCTGTGTAGATGGGAGAACTCCACCAATCAGGCCTTAATGGTAGAGTTGCCAGACGGAAGCCACTCCTCAGTAAAAGGCACATGACAGCCTGCTTGGAGTTTGCCAAAAGGCATCTAAAGGACTCTCAGACCATGAGAAACAAGATTCTCTGGTCAGATGAAACCAAGATTGAACTCTTTGGCCTGTTTTTCAGCGGCAAGGACTGTGAGATAGTCAGGATCGAGGGAAGGATGAACGGAGCAAAGTACATAGAGATCCTTGATGAAAACCTGTTTCAGAGCACTCAGGACCTCATAATGGCGTGAAGGTTCACCTTCCAACAGGACAACTACCCTAAGCACACAGCCAAGACAATGCAGGAGTGGCTTCGGGACAAGTCTCTGAATGTCCTTGAGTGGCCCTGTGGCATGACTCTCTCCTTGGTGGGAATCAAAAGGAGACTTTGCCAGAACTCCAACATCCAAAAGTGAATAATGAAACAATGGAACCATCCTCCAAGGCAAGTACTTAAAGGACACGCTGAAGAATTAACATACTAGACCAGATAATAATGTTAATGGATAATGTTTAAACGTCGGAGGTAATTATTCAATGAATAGCCGTCATCACATTAATGGTAGACACGTCACGACACTAGCCAGACCCCCGACTTGAACCTGATCGAACATCTATGGAGAGACCTGAAAATAGCTGTGCAGCAACACTCCCCATCCAACCTGACAGAGCTTGAGGATCTGCAGAGATTAATGGGAGAAACTCTCCAAATACTTTTGTGCCAAGCTTGTAGCGTCATACCCAAGAAGATTCAAGGCTGTAATCAATGCCAAATGTTCTTCAACAAAGTACTGCGTAGTTTTTTATTTTTAATATATTTGCAAACATTTCTAAAAACCAGTTTTTGCTTTGTCATTATGGGGTATTGTGTGTAGATTGTTAAGTGAAAAAACAAAAGAATGTATCAATTTTAGAATCAGGCTGTAACGTAACAAAATGTGCAAAAAGTGAAGGGGTCTGAATACTTTCTGAATGCACTGTAAACCCCCCTATGCTCCTTTGAGACCCCTCTTTCCAAGTCACTGAGGTATCTAGACATCGTAGCCAAAATAATAGACAACTGGGCATTTTAATACATGACCCTAAGCATGAAGGAATGTTTTTTTGCTTAATTAACTCAGGAACCAGACCTGTGTGGAATGACCTGCTTTCAATACAATTTGTAACCCTCATTTACTTAAAAAAACCTTTATTTTTCGCAGTTACCTGTAGCTTGGTAAATATATTTTGGATAGTGAGAGTCTAATTTCAACCATTTAGAATATATTGTACATCACGATTTACGTGATAGCCACTGTAGTTTATGTACTGTAATGGCTAGTTTGTTTTATTTAACTGCAGAAACCACCCATCTGTGACTTTGTGTAACATCCGCAGTTCACTCATCCTTTAATCTCCTTTCATTTTCTATCTCTATCCCTCCATCTTCCAGCTCGGTTTTTAAATACCCCACCTAGAGTTGTTCCAATTAACGAAATAGTTTTAAGTGAGGCTTTTTTCTCTCTCATAATCAGCTTTAGTAATGACTTTTGGATTATTTAATGTGGAAACCCAATCCCCCTTTCTAATTTACCTTAACGTATCGATTGGTGACCACCGCTGAAGACCTGAAGACTTACTGTGTTCAGTCTTTACTATCTCTTTTCCTGTCTCGCCATTCATTTTCCGATGAGGTTCAAAACACAGACAATAACACAAAAAAAAATACAAAAATAAACAAAGTTTTCTTGTTTAAGTTCTGCCATTAGCTGTCAACAAAAAATGTTAAATGTCAGTGAACATCGCTGTGGGTATAATCGCTAAGTTTTAAGGATATGCTGTGTAACCATGGAGATAAGCTTGATGCAGGGAGACAGGTAGTTTGTTATGAATGTTCAACTGAAAAGCATTGACGTAACAATCTCCATTATTCTGAGAAAAGGTACGTTCAAAAATCATGCAATTAGTTCAAAACTAACCTTTTGAATCTCCCATCTTATCAACAGCAAATAGGTCTTATGTCAAAGGTAATATCTAGAATTCATGTTATGTCGGAAGTTTACGTACACTTAGGTTGGGGTCATTAAAACTAGTTTTTCAACCACTCCCCAAATTTCTTGTGAACAAACTATAGTTTTGGCAAGTCAGTTAGGACTTCTACTTTGTGCATGACACAAGTCATTTTTCCAACAATTGTTTACAGACATATTATTTCACTTATAATTCACTGTATCACAATTCCAGTGGGTCAGAAGTTTACATACTAAGTTGACTGTGCCTTTAAACATCTTGGAAAATTCCAGAAAATGATGCCATGGCTTTAGAAGCTTCTGATAAGCTAATTGAAGGTATACATGTGGATGTATTTCAAGCCATACCTTGAAACTCAGTGCCTCTTTGCTTGACATCATGGGAAAATCAAAAGAAATCAGGGAAGACATCAGAAAAATAACCTCCACAAGTCTGGTTCATCCTTGCAATCCTTGCAATTTCCAAACGCCTGAAGGTACCACGTTCATCTGTACAAGCAATAGTATGCAAGTATAAACACCATGGGACCACGCAGCCATCATACCGCTCAGGAAGGAGACATGTTCTGTCTCCTAGAGATGAACGTACTATGGTGCGAAAAGTGTAAATTAATCCCAGAACAACAGCAAAGGACCTTGTGAAGATGCTGGAGGAAACAGATACAAAAGTATCTATATCCACAGTAAAACGAGTCCGATATTGACATAACCTGAAAGGCCACTCTACAAGGAAGAAGCCACTGCCCCAAAACCTCCATAAAAAAGTCAGACTACGGTTTGCAACTGCACATGGGGACAAAGATCGTACTTTTTGAGAAATGTCCTCTGGTCTGATGAAACATAATGCCCATCATTATGTTTGGAGGAAAAAGGGGGCGGCGGCTTGCAAGTCGAAGAACACCATCCCAACTGTGAAGCACGGGGGTAGCAGCATCACATTGTGGGGGTGCTTTGCTGCAGGAGCACTTCACTTTGCTGCAGGTGCACTTCACAAAATAGATGGCATCATAAGGGAGGGCAATTATGTGTATATATTGAAGCAACATCTCAAGACATCAGTCAGGAAGATAAAGCTTGGTCGCAAATTGGTCTTCCAAATGGACAATCACCCCAAGCATACTTCCAAAGGTGTGACAAAATGGCTTAAGGACAACAAAGTCAAGGTATTGGAGTGGCCATCACAAAGCCCTGACCTCAACCCTATAGAAAATGTGTGGGTAGAACATAAAAAGTGTGTGCGAGCAAGGAGGCCTACAAACCTGACTCAGTTACACCAGCTCTGTCAGGAGGAATGGGCCAAAATTCACCCAACTTATTCTGGGAAGCTTATGGAAGGTGACCCAAAACGGTTGACCCAAGTTGAACAATTTAAGGCAATGCTACCAAATACTAATTGAGTGTATGTAAACTTCTGACACACTGGATATGTGATAAAAGAAATAAAAGCTGAAAGAAATAATTTTCTCTACTATTATTCTGACATTTCACATTCTTAAAATAAAGTGGTGATCCTAACTGACCTAAGACAGGGAATTTTTACTGGGATTAAATGTCAGGAATTGCGAAAAACTGAGTTTAAATATATTTGGCTAATGTGTTCGTATACTTCCGACTTCAACTGTGTATTATTATCAGAGGTCTTGTATGTTGTCCTTATCCTTGAAAGCAACCTGTGTGTCATTGCCCTACACTCTCAATCATGTCAAAGTTTGAATCCTGCTCTGAAGATTACACTGGAAAAACCTTCCCTTGGGTACAGTTTATCTCCCATAAGTCTTCTTATAAGAGGACAAATAAGGAAACAGATCAAACGGATACATAGACGTTGCCATTGGCACAAAGCAAGGAACAGCATATAGAGAAAAACAAACAAAAAACATATTTATTGCTATGGCAATTAGCGGGTAGAGCATGTTTGATCAGTTCTAGCAATTACGCTGTGTAATTGTGTTTACGGTCAGAATTGCTTGTTTATTTAAAGTCATTTTTGGGGTCTTTTTTTTTTGTCAAATCATTTTATATGTAATCTAGCACTCAACTAGAAGCTGGTTTATAATATATTCCTCAAATGAATTGAATTGTCTTATCGAACTAGGATGACAATGGATTTGATCAACTGCAGATGTAGACCAATATAGCCTATAGGGCTCTACAACAATGTGCTAAAACACAATAGTGGATTCATTACTGAATAGGGAGGGGAGGCAATGCATCATCACTTACCCTCTGTATTCAATAATTATGTAAAGTGCACACAGTCAACATGTTTACACACACCATGGGTATCTATATCACCAGTGAATCCAGTATCCTCGATTCAATGCACAGGCACACAAAGGAATGAGTGAATATGTGAATGCTGCTCCCAGGTCTAAATAACGTTAGACATGTGGAGCATGATATTCTTTTATCTATTTCACTATTTCACTTTCCTCTGTTTCTCTGTTTCTCTGTTTCTCTCTCTCTCTCTCTCTCTCTCTCTCTCTCTCTCTCTCTCTCTCTCTCTCTCTCTCTCTCTCTCTCTCTCTCTCTCTGTTTCTCTGTTTCTCTCTCTCTCTCTCCCTCTGTCTGCGTTATTCCTTCTCCCTATGTCTCTCTCTATCTTTGTCTGTGTGTGGCTTTCTCTCGGCCTCTCTCTCTCTCCCTTTGTCCTTGTCATCTCACAAGGAGACAGTGACAATGAGTGCTCTCGTCCTTGGGAGCTGAGGCTTCACTATTGACTGGCATGATGAGCTGCTTGTTTCCTTGCTCCTTCCACACGATCTCCGTAATCCCTGTGTCTTAGCCGCCAACACGACACACGTCAGGAAACCATGGGGGGATTTTGAGGGGGGTGTCTGACTGTCGACACTCATTATATCAGACCTTGGAGGAGAAAGAGGGAGCAGGAAGGAGCAGGGCGTGCCAAGATACACACACACAAACACACACACAGTCTTGTATAACTAACACAATCCAGTCCCATTCAAAGTACTATTTTCCCTAACCTCTAATCCTGACTCTTACCCTAACCCCAAAACCGAACCTTAACCCTAACCCTAGCTCTTTACCCTAACCCTAAAACGAACCCGAGTTCCTAAACCTAATTCTAACTTTAACACCAATTCTAACCTTAACCCTAAACCCCCTAGAAATAGCATTTGACCTTGTGGGGACTAACAAAATGTCCCCCGTTGGTAAAATATGTGTTTGTTTACTATTCTATAGTATAGTAAAGCAAATAAACAAATATAGTTAAACATATGCACACTTACAAATATACACACACACGCACACACACTTTCAAATACACATATGTCGGAAAAGTCAGATACATGCACAGTTGCACATGCACGCACAGTCACACACACAAACACACACACATGGATGCATGAACACACACACACACTCTAAGATGAGGTCTGTCATGCATGCGCCACAGGCCCGGGGTGAGAGAACCTTTGTGGGCTCCAAAGGTTGCATGGTAGTGTCTCCTTCCCCCCTCTCTTTCACCTGGCGTCAGAACATTTTGTGCGAGCGGAGAGCCCCCTACTGTTTTCTCTGTTTTCTCCTCAAGCTCCTTCCCTGACAGCTCGGTGACATTTAAGCCAGTGAAGAGGGCAGAGGGTGATATATGTCGTCTCTCTCTTTCTCCTGCTTGGGAGACTGGTTTACTATAGTGTCACCCTCTTATGTTATGGTTCCCCGCCATCTTTGTAAGGTAAAGACTTAAAAAGACTGACGATACACTGCACACTCTAGATGCAAAATACACTCTTAGGTCATCTACCTTAGTCAGGCATAAAAACAAGACAAGCTTGAAGCAATATATAGAGAGACTCAACACAACACACTCACATGAAGTGAACCTCTATATGAAAACACAAATAATTGATGTGGAATAACAAAGATATTCTATAAATATTGATGTTTTTGACATATTTCCAAAGAGAATGTCTGGTCTTACTGCAGTGGAATGCACCATCCTGTTACTGTACTGTACTGTGTGTGTGATGCAGTGTTATCTTTATTATGTATAATGTTGATTGATGAATTATTGAAATGTGCCATCGCATGTCTCCTTTCAATATTTGTGTTGATGCAAAGATGGCCACATAAGAAATAAATATGGTGTGCTTTTCAATTGCATTGTTTATTCCATTTCCTATGAAACTATACATTTGATGACGGGATCCTCCAGTACTGAGCTTTTGGAGAAGTATAGTGGCGTCAGGAACTGAATTTTAACTGCCTGTGTGTGTGTGTGCGCATGTGTGTGCCTGTGTGTGTGTGTGTGTGTGTGTGTGTGTGTGTGTGTGTGCCTGCGTGTGTGTGCCTGGATCCTCATGCCTGTGTGTGTCTTCCCTTTCCCTCTCCAGGAGGCGGTGAAAGAGAACCACAAAAAGAGGGAGATGGAGGAGAAGATCAAGAGAGCCAGACTGGCCAAGGAGAAAGCAGAGCGCGAGAAGCAGGAGCGCCAGCAAAAGAAGAAGCAGCTGATTGACATGAACAAAGGTACGCCACTTCTTCTGTCACTTCTAGAGAGAGAGAGAGTTTGAGAGTGTGTGCGTGTGTGTGTGTGTTGAGGGGGGAGGGGTCTGTGTGTATGGGTGGGAGGCTGTGTTGGTGTGTTTATGTGTTTGTGTGTGTTTGAGAGTGTCTGAGAGAGAGGTGTGTTGAGGGGTGCATAGCTTGAGTAAGGGATGCAGCACTGAATGGTACTTTACACTGAGCTGAACTCTGCAGGGGGGAGGAGAGGCATCTTTATCACTGAGAAGAAATCACACACTTTGCACGCTCAGATCTACAAAAAACACACCCTAATGTTAGCATGTGTTTTATCCTGTCTCTATTTAATAGTGAACAACAGTTTGGTATAGTATCCATATTCATAGTTTGTTCAATATTCATATTTGTATTATTGATATCGTTCTGATGATGATTGCTAATAATGATACAACGGGTGGTTCTAATCCTGAATGCTGATTCGTTAAAACCGCATTCCAGCCGGTGTCTATTCCACAAGTTACCACCGGCTCTGACTTTGAAATGCCTATTTACTCTGTTCCATCTGACTGCGCAATCCACTGTCTCATCAGCTCATCCAGACAATTTTATAAACTTGATCTCCACTATAAAAAGCATCTATACATTATCTGACATGTCCTTTAGACTAACATTTAGTTTTCAACAGCAGAGTTTCTTATAAACTTTGCTGTCTCTGTATAACGTTTGCAACATTATTTCAATATTCAAATTCGATCTCCGGCCGTCCCATAGTAATGGATGTGTCTTGAGTTGGGATGAGAAAATAAGCAACGTTTCTCAGCCAGTCGAAAACATGAATCAGCTGGCATAATTTTTATGGATATATACAAAGAAATGTAAAAGGTAAAACGAAACGAAGTGCAGCTAGTTTGCCGTCTTTCCAACTTCAATTTGAAGTGATTGTGTCCTGACGAGATATTACATTTTCTATGCCAGGCGAAATCGTGCCTCATTAGCTCGTTGTTATGGATGTATCCAAATAAATGTCACTAGAAAAACAGCTTAAACAAATGCCAATGCAGCTACTGTTGTTATTCTGGCTGCACTATTTGACGCGACTGTAAGTTAGTCGTAGTTGGCTAGCTAGAACGAACGACTGGGTTGCATCCATAGATACAGAACAAAAAGACTGAACGACTGGGTCGTGTCTCTGGCAACCGAACCGATAGAACCCTAGATTTGTGTGGGGACTATATCTTGTGGAAGGATGAAATAGTATGAATAAATTAATCTAAATAACTTTTTCAATTAAAATATGCCAATCATTATTTGAATATGTTGGTAACCCGTTATATAAAAGAGATAATGCCGAGAAGCCGGTGTTGTTCGAGACGAACCGTGCCAATATCCTCCAAACTCCAAACAATGTATCAATATTATCTAATATTAGTCATTGGAGTAGGCTAATAGTCACAGTAGTATTACTACAGTGTTAGACTTTGTCATACATAAGAGTATATATTCAAATAGCTACTTAAAAGTCATATATTTGAACCTAGGTACTGTATTAGAAGACAGTACTTATAGTTGTCCTCCATAGTAGTTGTAGTCAGTATAGTAGCAGTAGTAGCAATAGAAATAGTTACAGTGACAACAAAGCCTAGCAGTTCCATTGTGAATCCCTATTATGTCCCTGTGTTCGTCACTGTGTTGGCTGTTGGGTATAGCCCAGTTCAGCTCTGCGGGGTGACAAGCAGAGAGCAGGCTGTCGGCCTCCAGTGTCATGGTGGATGTAGGTCACATGTAAAGATGGGATATCAGGTCCGCTGGCTTTGTAGAGCAGACAGTTAATAGGGCTGGCACATCACACAGAATAACACCGCCCTTTTTTTTGCTATTAAAACATTTCAAGGTGCAAAAGGCAGAAATCGCTCCGCCATTTCCTGGTTTCTAAAATTAGAAATAGTTGTCTAATTTCAGTCTGTGTGATGAAACAAGCAGTGCAGAGAATCATTGCACCATGTTAACCACTGTGAAATACTGTATCTTCACAATAACCAAACATGTTGTTTTTTAGCTGTTTGATGCTGGTGTACAAAACTGAAAGTAAAAGATACAAAAACTAAACTTAAGAATGCTAAGCATGGAAATAGCACAGATAGCCCTTCTTCGACTTGCTTTCAATGAGAATGACAGATTTATAACTCACATTTCTATGTGCATTTAGTCGGGTCGCCCAAAAAGTTACATATTGCAGCTGTAACACACCTGGATGACTAAAAATGGAGTTGCAATTATTACTTTTTTAACCATAGACGTGTAAGAGAAATGAGTGGGAAATAATTGCAAAAATGTTCACAACATTAAAACTTAATTTATTACAGTTAACAGTAAGTTTTAGAGAGATTTGTAGGAAATTATTTTTGCCAACTTCCTGGTTTCGATTTGGACATTTTGACTCTGTCCCAGCCAGGTCATTTCTACAGTAGTTTATCGTTTTGAACGACTGCCTTTATCTTTCTCATAAACAAAGTAATGGTGGTGAAAACGCTATTGATTATTTCAGACAGCACAGTTATTCAGACATGGCAAAATAGCAATAGAGATCTGTGAATCTCAGTTCCCTATTACTGAGATGACATTGAGACAGGCAGAATGTTGTGCCTAGAGGCCTTTGGGGGGCTGGGAACCAGTCAGTGTGGTCTCTTTTTGTTATTTTCTGACAAACACACTGGGATTTTTTACAATCCACCAGTTTCAAATGTCACAGCTAGCCGAGGACCTTTCTGTAGCTCTGCCGCATTCAGCAATGTGACAAGCCGCTCCAAGTCACTCTCCATCACACACTGCTGCTGTTACTCTCTGTGAGATAATTGATGCATGCAAGTATTTCAAACGGTGACCTCTTTGAAAGCTTCACTTTTAATAATCCAGAATCGCTGTCTTCTGAAGATGCCTTGGAAGCCTCTCTCTCTCTCTCTCTCTCTCTCTCTCTCTCTCTCTCTCTCTCTCTCTGTGTTCCTCTCGGTTTCTCTTGGTCTTCCTCCCACCATCCCACCATCCCTCTCCCTATCCCTCCCCCTCTATTTCTAAGCAGATAGAGGGAAACAGGTATGATATTAAAGATTTCTGCCCGAGCAGATTTTAATATCTGTTTCAGTCGGAAGACATAATACGTTGGGGAATTAAGAAAACATGACAAGGACACGGACAGGTAGCCTGGAGCCTAGGAGATAGCATGGATACTCTGCCATCCCCATTACCCAGACTCCTGGTCTCTCTCGACTTAGTGTCTGATCATCCAGACGTTGTAATTCTGAATCCCGAGCCTTTCATGTTTCAAGGACGACGATACCTAGCAGCTTGATATCGTAGGCGGTTGGTGGTTCTGAAACCAATAAGCCAATACGATTAAATCAAAGTCGACTCGTCCCTCTTAGATCGTTTTTTCCGGCACATTCTGTACCCTAACTAGGTCCTTTTTGTGAAGAACTGGAAGGGGAATGACAGTTGGATGATTTTTTATTTTCTTATCCTGTCTAAATGGGCCCGCGAATGGTGAACTTGCTTTAATTCAGCTTAAAAGGGGGTACAAGGCTAGGTTTTCTATTTAGTGCTCTGTTCAGAACACAGATGTCAGTCTATCTAGTATTTTTTCCCTTGTATCCATTATTATTTTGTTCTACCCTGCTAGAGAGTATCAGCCTTCTTCTCCTACAGATGACAGCTTTGGGTGTGAGAGGCTCCTCGATAGCCTCACTAGACACACTAATCACCATTAGGCATCAACAGTTTACTGGACTTAGTGCGTTGGATGCCTTAAAATATTTTCATAGAAAGATAAGGAAGTATATGGTTTCAGAGTAAGCCAGGGAATTAACGTCATGAGTTGGGATTATGGTTCATTGTTTAGCTGGCTAGCTACATGTCTTAACAAAAGACGCCACTATGCAAGTAACCATTTTGGGTGTGTTCGTAAATTCAGTCTGTCCATCTACTTCGATTTCAGGGCACTCTCGTCTGAGTGTACCAGAGTGCAGAATAACTGATGAATTTATGAACGCTCAACACCCGTTGAATATGGCCGGTGTCAATAAACGTCGGCACAAAAGCGTAATTAAATTGTTGCCGGCAGCACAGTTACAGTCACCAACGCTCTAGATAACATGAAAACAGCCTAACCACCTCTGCTAGGGTGAGTAAAATGGTCAGAGTTTGGGTGGGGGCTAAAGCTTAAGAGGGTGTGAATGATTATGGATGGGTACAGACAAAGAACAGCTCTCCAGTAGGTACCAAAATGTTCTATGGTAATTTTCTCAAAAGTGAGGTTACAAGTTCATCAACTTTCAAAGAATAATTACTTTCCCATTGTTCCTCAAATGCAGTGTATGATATACAATTTTGTAGCTCTGTGTATCTGTTTTTATCCAATGTAAAAAACACAATTTCAAATTTTGCTACATAAGACCCAATCAAGGCGGTCGGTCAAAAATAGATCTCTTGGCTTGATGTAACATACATTTTCTTGTAAATTAATAAAAAGACCAACTGAAGGCAATCAACAATTTCTCTGGTACAAAACGGCCTATGTGGCATCGATATTAGTCAGAAAAATGTATTTGAGTGTCTAAATTGACTACAAAGTGTAAATAGGATCATGTTTGTCATCAAGTCAGTCTCATCCAAAAAGGAGATTTGCGAGATAATTAGGGGGAAAAAATGGAGTGGAATGAATGATAACGTAACAGTTTTCCATGAGTTGCCCATAACCTGCAGCACCCAAGTAATCAATTCGGGGCGCAGCTGCACGTGAACCAATCAGAATTCCCATGGTCAATTTGGTTTGACATTCAAAATCCCTATAGGGCTAGTTATGGACCATCAGTAAATGTACATGAGACAATATTTTTAAATATCAGTAGCTCCAAATTTCAATGACTTAACCTCTATCCAACTATAAATTGTAGAAATTAAATGAGCTTTTAATGAGACCACTGTCCCATTTACATCGTCTAATTTAATGATGGTCCCTAACTAGCGCCTAGAGGCTGGTTATCCAAAGTTAAACTAACTTTGCCACAGTCGCACACTGGCCGGCTGAAGCTAATTGGTGAAAGAAGTTGGCTAGCTTGCTAGCTAGTCTAGACTACTTCCAGACACAAGAGACATCCATATCAAAGCACGCCTTCAAGACCCAAATCTTGTTCACAGTCACATTTCCTAATGAGGAGAAATGAAACTGAGGCTGAATCTGGAAGTTCAGCCCCCCTTCACAACTAGGCTCCCCTATCCCAGAATATATGTATCTCTGGTTACAATGCTTGCTTCAATATAATACATTTATAACAAATGTACACTATCATCACCTTCGGTGTATCCAAATATCTTCTCACAGCCAGCTGGGACGAAACGCATGTCCAATATTTTCGTGGAATGACATACAGGTAACAACCAAAATAAAGGAAACACAAACATATAGTGTCTTAATAGGGTGTTGGGCTAACCTGAGCCGCCAGAACAGCTTCAATGCTCCTAGATTCAACAAGTGTCTGGAACGCTATTGGAGGGATGCACTCATTTTTTCATGAGAAATCCTGTAATTTAGTGTTTTGTTGGTGGTGGTGGAAAACGCAGTTTCAGGCTCTGCTCCAGAATCTCCCATAAGTGTTCAGTTGGGTTGAGATCTAGTGAATGAGACACACACACATATCCTATGCTCCTTTGAGACCCCTCTTTCAAAGACAATGAGATATCTTATTATTGCCATGGTAGCCATAATATTGGGAAACTGGGCATTTTTATACATGACCTTAAGCATGATGGAATGTTAATGGCTTAATTAACTCAGGAACAACAGATGTGTGCATGCACCTGCTTTCAATAGACGTTGTATTCCTCATTTACTCAAGTGTTTCCTTTATTTTGTTAGTTACCTGTGCATTTAAATGTGACTTTTCTACAGTTTCATGCATTAATTCATTCCAACGTGTGAGGTCTCTTTGATGGATCATACTATGGTGTTTAATGCAATTTCAAGGGGCTATTTTGGTAAAGAGATAGATTTTAAGTCATTTAGCAAATTGATAACTAATCCGCTTCACATGCAAATGATTAACAATGAAATGCATATTTAATGAGAATTTAATTCATTTAGCTTTAAGAGGATGGCGTTGGGTGGTGGTGGTCGGGTGGGGGGGAGGGGCTGATGGACAAATGCTTTTAGGAAATGGCACACAAAAAAGTCCTCTCCATTGCCCAGGAGTGAAACTTGAGAATGTACTCTTTTCAGTCAGCGAGTACTTCCTTGAACGCCTGTTATTGATGCCCTTGACAAGGGTCGGGCTAAATCAGTTTTCGTTGTGAAGTATTGGAAATACTAATATGGGAAATTGCTTATGAAATCATTACGTACTTCTCTCCATTTGTTTTAATTTCCCCTAAGTGGATTACCATATTCTCTTGGACTGACCAGATGTTCAGTATTAACCCAAATTGCTTTACCTCGGCTACAAGTGAACAGGCGAGCCAACGCTGCTGTAAAATACCGCCTAAATCCACCCTAATCCTTCCGTCTCTAATGAGATATTTCATCCCAACAGGGTATTTATTATGCTTGCAGATATGAAACAATGTCACAGAGAGTGTGTCGACAGCCGGGAGAGGGAGGGATAACTACAGGAAAGACTGGACTTGACATTCTAATGGGGGAAAACATCCTTAGTTTACAAGTTGACGTCATTGATGTTTCAGCCATCAGAGGGAGTAGGGGGGTGGACAAGTGGGCACTGGTGCCACCCATGCCCGGCTGGCATCAGACAGGGTCAGTGCCCAGATCTCAGTCAGTGTCGCTGCCCGCACGTGGACAGCGTCCCCACAGTCAAATCCACTTAGGTCTGAATGGGGCCTGAAAGCAAGTATTATGCTGATTTGAGCACAATGTGACATGGCATAGGGGGACACATTGGAACAATTCAACAACAAGTTAAAAAGTCCTTTGAACATTTCTTATAGTAATAATCCAGGTAAGTTAGAACAACACGGTAAATACAACACGGTAAAGTCAAGTCAAGTATATTTAAAGTGCATTTCACATGAATCACAACACACTCTATCATTAAAAATTATTCATTAAAATAATTACTAAGTTAATTTGATGTTTTCGTTCACCTGTTTGGTTTGGTCTGTTTTTTAGAGCCTATATAGTATTATGACAAGGGGCATTGATAGCTTTATTGTTGGTAAATAGATAAACAGTACATAATTTTGAAGCCGTATGAGGTGAATTATTGAATTTAAGATTCTGAGCTGAAAAGCTGTCTGGTTGCGACTTGCTACGATAACAATGGCTGTGCATTGTGTCCTGTATTACATAGACCCATTTGTGCCTAGCTTCCTAACGCACAGTAATTGTTAACCCGTTTACCTGTTGTAATACTTGTATTCTTTATGGAATATGTGTAAATTACAAAACCAATAGTTCCCAAACTATTCCAGCAATCTTATAAAGTACTCATATAGTTGGAGGCTCACAGATGCTTTTTTCCTAATTCACTTTTACCTGCATGTGATCATTCTTCACAGTGCGAATTAAAATCTGCAGATCCACTCCAATCCATTTTTCCAGCAGCTTGCAGGCACTGACAGAATTCAGTTTCATACAATTCTCTGCTATGGGGGAATATTATCAACAATCGAGACGGAGGCTTTGGCCTTTAGCTAAGTTGGTGTAGGCTATTCACTGACATCAATGTTTACTGTGTGAAAACTCAAGTTATGTCGAATCAAACCACTCTAATTCAGAGTTCAAAATAAGATGAACGACTGCTCGCCTTGAAATAAAAGCACACCATTTCATTAAAATGGCTCTGAGACTATTACTAAAAACAAGGTAGCAATCTTCCTAATCTCTCTAACTGGTGCGGACACAGCCGTAACATATTGTCATGGACTAAATAAGTGTGAAAATAAGGAGGTCTTTTCACAGGTTATCCATAAAGCCGATTATATAATTAGCTTTTAATTTGTCTTGCACCTTTTATTGTTAAAAGGCACTCTTCAAGAGTGACTGAGTGCAACCGTTTAAAAAGCATCCATTTGGCTGATGATCTACTACTCTTGCCCAGTTCACCAGGCCTATTAGAATAAGGTTGGCATGCCTTATGGCTTTCAGAGAGAGAACAACGTTGACAATGATGGCCTCTAACACCTATTCATGCATTCTCCCTGTCGGCTTTGCAACTTGAAGAGACTACATATCTCTTGAAAAACGAAGGGAAAAAAACTAGTGGGTGTCACGCTTTTCACACAAAGTACACGCTACAGCAAGCGGGTATTACAATAGAAGGGTATGGAAAAGACAGCAAAGAACCACCAGTGGCTTTGGTAGGCATTTTTATCAATGTATACATCCTGTTTATCCACATATTACAATACAGTAGTATACCTCAACCATGTCATTCTCAATTTCTATACCTAGCTAACAAGGTCAGGCTTGTGGCATCTTAAATGCAGATTGTGCATATATGCCGATCTCCATCAGAAATGTGTGCGCAATGCATGCCATGCTCGGGGGAGCCTGAGATGTTTTTGCCGTTGCCTGGGGCCGACGGTAACTGGGGTGACAGGGGCAGTATGAAGGTGACGGAGATTGATGGTGGTGTTTGATAGTGACAGCCAGCACACGTATGGGCCGGAGAGAGCGTGCCTGTGTGTGTGGGGGAGGTGTGTGTGTGCACCTGTGCGTGTGCGTGTGTGTGTGTGTGTGTGTGTGTGTGTGTGTGTGTGTGTGTGTGTGTGTGTGTGTGTGTGTGTGTGTGTGTGTGTGTGTGTGTGTGTGTGTGTGTGTGTGTGTGTGTGTGTGTGTGTGTGTGTGTGTACCTGCATGGGGACTTTGTCAGGCAGGTGATTATAGAGAGGCGATGACAGGAGGCTGACGCTGAGAAAAGGTTGTGTCCTCGTGGTTGCACAATGTCCCCATAATGTTCTTCTCTGTATAAAAGGGCAGGGGACAACATTGTCACAGGATGATCTTAGAGATATAGTATATATTACAGCTGGAAGATGAGACCTATGGGGAAAAGGAGTGTCTTTGCAGAGACTGTGGTTTTGCTCCAATAAAATTCCACTCAGAATTGTGTACCCAATGCATTGACTCACACTACTGTAAGCAGTAGGCTAGTGTGCATATTGGAACAGACATCATAGTATTCCTTTAGCTTAGCTTTTAAATGAGTCTAGTATTAGTGGGATAATATTGATCTTCGTGTTTGATACAGACGCTGGTGAGTAAGGACAGATTCATCGACATGATTAGGTTGTTTGCTGTCGGGCCCTAACATTCCCGCTTCGGCATGTTTATTCCATGAGCTAATTTTCTTTTCAGATTATCTTGATGGCTTGTGTGTCTGTGTGTGTGTGTATGTCTCGGTGGTGTGTGTACGTGTGTTATTCCTCATTGGCGACGTGTGTAGAAAGGATCCCCGACCACCACATCTGCATACGACGGCCACTGCTGACCTGTCACTTTTGCATGTGTTATTTACGCCGGCTGTCAGCATGGCAGCATCCTCTTTTAAATAACGCTACGTTACATTTCAATGACGCAGGGATCCGGGGCACAGGCGCTGGTAGGAAGCAAACCAAATGAGCGCTCTGGAAAATTCCTCCTGCACGTGGTGGACGGCATTGCCTGCATCCCAAATGGCACCCTATTCCCCCATAGGGCTCTGGTAAAAAATAGTGCGCTGTATAGGGAGTAGAGTTCCATTTAGGGTGTAGCCATTGTGAATTTGAGATTTTTGTCATTACCTTGGAAGGTGCAACAAGGGCATTGGGCTTCATCGGGTTTATCTGCTGTAGTCCATCAACTCTAATAAATAACGCCATATTAGATTGCGTTCGTATCATCTTGGAGGATCTGACTGTGCCCCAAGGCGCTGATGCAGTGTGTGTGTGTGTGTGTGTGTGTGTGTGTGTGTGTGTGTGTGTGTGTGTGTGTGTGTGTGTGTGTGTGTGTGTGTGTGTGTGACTGTTTCTGCGTCCCAAATGGCACCCTATTCTCTATATAGGGAATAGAGTGTAATTGGGATGCACACCATCTGTCTGTCTACCCAGACATTGTTTTCGATGCATTTTTATCAAAATAATTTTTCGGGACAATGTGCCATCCACGTTGTGAAGATCTTGGAAACCCTTCGATTATCCAACGATAATTTTTTCATCTGCAATTATTGTTACCCCTCTCTCTTATTCTCTTCTCTGGGAGTTTTTTATGTCGGCGTCTGTTGTATCAAATAGTATTTTTACATTAAAAAAAGGTGGTCTATGTGTGGAGAGAGAGGCCTAACTAGGAGTGGTACTTGAAGTGTCTAACCACTTTAAATCTGTTTGACATCATTTGGTCTGCTTTTCCCTCAGGTCAGGAAGGCAGATCTAAATGAGAAGATACAATACATCAGTGTGTGTGTGTGTGTGTGTGTGTCTATGATTCCTCATTGGTGACATTTTCCCACCAATCCTCCTTCCTTGCCTAAACGTATGAAGCCGCCTCCCTTAGGAAGAAAAAAACCCGTTAAATCTCATTAAGTTGAATCTCATTCAACCCTTACATTTCCTCATGCAGTCATGGGTGGTCTGCCCGACGTCTCCCAGATCAATTCAAGAGACTTCACGATCTGGACGTCTGGAGTCACTTTACAGTCAATCAAACATAATTATACTCACTACAAAGCCCATCCAAATTGCATTGTCAAATCTGTTTACCCGCCACCAAGACGGCCGGCTGCAAAAAAAACGGGATTGGGAGTCGGAGAAGATGATACCTCATCTGGGCGAAATGGAAGGCAGAGGATGTTAAGTGTGCCACTTTGAGAGAGACTGAGGACAGGGAGATGTGTTCTGGATGGATGGCAGACTGGTATGGAAGTTGTACAGATTTAATTCGTATGCTTGAGAGTCCCCCTGTCCCCCCGCAAACTCCCCTAGACCACTGGACGGACCTCTTAGCACTGCTCACACTGTCGTCCTCGTCTACTGTGAGCTAGTGGATGCAGGAACTATAATGGTATAATATACCCTAGCCTTTTGGGGACCCTAAGTGAGATTTGGTTGGCCAACTCATAATGACGAAGATAAATTTTTGGGGTTTCCTGCAATCCTACACATTTTGCAATCAGGTGAAGAGAAAATGTTGCGGTTTTAAAACAAGTTTTAATTGGCTCATTCATTAATTGGCTTCCAATTGGCCCATTCATCTCCTCTCCTCTGTAACTATTGCCATACTATACTATGGTAAAATAAGCGTAAAATAAATCAAATACATTTTCTGCAATTCAAAACAATCCATGGGCTGGAGCAAAAAATTGGCAATTTAATGCAATTATTCTCATTTTGCAATGGGGTAAAGAGAAAAAATGTGCAGTTTTATAGCAAATGCCACTCAATTCTACCCATTCTGCCATGGGGAAGGTGGAGCGACATCTTTGCTGTTTGAAAGCTAATTTTCTGCAATTCTACACATTTTGCCATCACTCATATTCAAGTGAGAATAACTAACAAAATCAATGGGTGACCCCTGGATGTCAGGGCCCCTGGGCACATGCCGTGCGTGCCTGGTCGGTATTCATGATTACTACAAGTTTAGATAGCTGGCTAGACTAACTACCAATCCATTAAAAAAAATTGTTGACATGGCTAATTGAATGAATGTCATTGACTTACATAAGAGAAAAACTGCTGAGTAACAATCAAATTTCAAAAACTGCACCTGGTGTAGTGAGCACTGAGTTCCTAAAAAAAAAATATAATACTACCAAAAAAATGAAGTTGATTATGCCAGCGCTGATAATATGGTCATATAGCGTTCATCTTTATTCAAAGCAGCTTACTGAACAGAACTGCTGACATTGGCAGAGACACATATATCCAGTTAAAGTTGCCTATGCAGGAATATAACCCACAGCCCTGGTTTGGCCAGCATAATACTCTAACCCACTGATCCATTGGGACTACTCAACTACTGTATGTAGCCCTTGCCTCTGTACGGCCTTACTTGGCTCAGTGACATGGTGACTCCATGTGGTCCTCCTAAAGTGTGTCAACTCTACCTCTGTCAATTAGCCAGTCAGGCTGGCTGCCTTGTCTAGGCTGGAGCTACCCCTGTGGACTAGCATGCTGGGTCATGTTCATTAGGCACCAAACAGAAAAAAAACTGACTGAAACAGACAGGCACCAGCTAGCCTTGCCCAAAAGGAAATGCAAAAATGTTTTAAAACATTTTCTATATTTTTCCCTAAAGAATATTACTCCTTGTAAAGAGAGTTATAGGCGGTAGTAGTAGTAGTAGTAGTAGTAGTAGTAGTAGTAGTAGTAGTAGAAGTAGTAGTGGTAGTCTGTCTCCTTTGTTACATGTAGCTTTACTCTTTCTCTCCCACCCCAGCCTCACATGTGGCCTCGCTGCTGCTACCGCCTACTAATCCAGATGGAGAGGGTTTACTTTTGTTTTTGTTTATTCACTTATTCATGCATCCAGCTATTCAGGGCATCACTGGGGCTTTCGTCTCCATGCCACAAACGCAAATCGCCACGGTGGCTAATCCACTTTCATCTCTTTCTCTCGCCACCACTGTCTCTTTCTCATCCTTTTCTCTCTGGTTCTGTGGGAGCGACCGGGGTCTTACTTTCATATTTGTAGCACACCACCCTCTTCATCTTGTGTCAAAACCAGTAGAGACCTCACTGGGTCCCTCGTCCTCATTTTGTGCCTCCCTGGTCTTTGTCCTGATCCACTCCACCCTCCCCTCCCCTCCTCCCCGGGCGCCCGACCCTTTGGCGCCATCCTGGGGCTTGCCCATCGGACCAGGGGGGATGTGGGAGCATCCATAATTATATTACGGAGGACATGAGTGGGTTTGCACATCAAGCTGTTACAGTCAAAAGAATAATCTGCTTGTGGATCCATCTTCCTCATTAGGCAGAAGAGCCCCCCCACCACCCCTCCACTGGAGAGGGTCCTATATTTTCTGCTCAAACGTAGTACAAAAAGACACAGAACAGGAAGCTAAAATGTCATCATCCCAGGATACTTTACCTGACTATCCCACGAAAATAAATAGAAGAGGGAGCACTCAGATGTCTGCTATGGTCTTATTTGAGGAATAAACAAACCTTTCAGCTTACGTTTCGGTGTTGCTCGGTTTGGCTCTATAGCGTGAATCAGTCATCTGTGTGGTTGAAAGCAAGGCGAGAGTAGAGAGGAGAGAGAGGGGTGTGGCTTGTGTCCTCCCAGCCCTCCCTCCATGGCAGTGATGTCTGACAGTTTTTTTTTGGGGGGGGGGGGGGGGGAGAGGCACCGCCTGTACACCTGGCCATAGTGCAAGCTTCCCTCCCTCCACACAAAAGCTTTGTTCACAGCTAATGCACCAGGTTAATTGCACAGATGACTCTGCAGCCCTTCATATGAGCTAAAATGTGTTTAAAAACAATTCCCGGGAAGAAAAGAAAACTTCTTCTACTTGTTGTTTTCCGTCGAGAGAGAAAGGGGAGAGAGAAAAAGAAAGTGGGAGAAAAGCAAGGGAGAGTGCGAATGAGAGAGAGAGAGAGAGAGAGAGAGAGTGAATGGCAAGGGTGATAGGGAGCACATCTCCAGTAGGAGCAGCAGCATTCTCCCTTCAGAGTGGTCTCAGCACATCAAGCACAGGGCTGCAAGCACTTATTAGAGCTCATTACAGTGCAAATGAGAGTAGGGGATCTGTCACTGGGAAAGCTGGAGCAGGGGAGGCTGGAGACGGCAGCGACACAGATACAGACACGCACGCACACAATACACACACAGGTGATACATAAACACCGACAGAGAGACAGACGAACAGAGGCAAATCATAAATACACACACACACACAAATACTCTCAGAGACACACAAGCAATACATAAACACACAAACAGAGACAGACACACAGACGACGCAAGAAAACACACAATGCACGTTTTCCTACTGATGTAGTTCCCTTATTTGTCTTTACACACTCTTATCGGTTTAACTAGGAGATTACCGGTGTGTTCACTAACACCACGCTGTTGCTGGTAATGATGACATAAACACTAACCTAATGTTATTATCCTTGTCAATATTTCATATTATTGTATGACATATAATTATTATTGATATATGTTGAATTAGCATTAGTGATGTTTGCCGCTGCAACGGCTACCAATATAAATCTTGTTATTTATTGCAGAATATGGGCCCTGGTTCAAAAGTAGTGCACTAAATAGGGAATAGGGTGCCATTTCGCACCCTATTTGTATTATGTACCGCGACTCAGACCAGACAGAAACTCTCTGCTTTAATTCTGCTTGTTTTCGTCAGTTTTGGTCCCTTCCCTCCAGAGTTGTCGGCGACTGTATGCGAGCCATCAGAAATTTTGTTCTCCATCGATCCCTCTGTATTTCTTCCCCCCCAACATGGAGGGAGATGACAGATAGCAAATTGAATTTATGAACAGCCTGTGTTGACACTGCTGCATAATGATAAGAATGCCATCCCTTTGGTGCTTAAGAAGGAAAGCATGGCGACGAATACAGATTGAAACCAAAGTGCGTCTGTTTTTCTTCGGAGGATGGGAAGAGGATGAAAGTCTGTTTCTCAATAGGCACCATATTCCTTAAGTGGGGTTTTAATTTATTTTTTTATTTTTTACCAAAGCCTCCATAGGTGGGGAATATGTTGCCATTTGGGATTCAGAGGAAGTTAACAGATCTGCATTTTATTTTTGTCTTGCATCCACATGCAAATCCTTGTATTTATGTTACCTGAAGATGTGTATTGGTACACAGTAAAATCTTATATTTGTATTTAATAGAAGTATACTGACAGTAAATTAAGCAGTATAGAGCTACACTGTGGAGGTTTTTGATGATGTGTTACAGTGCCTTGCAAAAGTATTCATCCCCCTTGGCGCTTTTCCTATTTTGTTGCATTACAACCTGTAATTTAAATTGATTTTTATTTGGATTTCATGTAATGGACATACAAAAAATAGTCCAAATTGGTGAAGTGAAATGAAAAAAAGTAACTTCTTTCAAGAAAATTCAAAATAAAAAAACATGGAAAAGTGGTGCGTGCATATGTATTCACCCCCTTTGCTATGAAGCCCCTAAATAAGATCTAGTCACATAATAAGTTGAATAAAGTCCACCTGTGTGGAATGGAATATAAGTGTCACATGATCTGTCACATGATCTCAGTATATCTACACCTGTTCTGAAAGGCCACAGAGTCTGCAACACCACTAAGCAAGAGGTACCATGAAGACCAAGGGGCTCTCCAAACAGGTCAAGGACAAAGTTGTGGAGAAGTACAGATCAGGGTTGGGTTCTAAAAAAATATCTGAAACTTTGAACATCCTACGGAGCACCATTAAATCCGTTATAGAAAAATTGAAAGACTGTGGGACCACAACAAACCTGCCAAGAGAGTGCCGCCCAACAAAACTCACAGACCAGGCAAGGAGGGCATTAATCAGAGAGGCAACAAAGAGACAAAAGATAACCCTGAAGAATCTGCAAAGCTCCGGAGCAGAGTTTGGAGTATCTGTCCATAGGACCACTTTAAGCCGTACACTCCACAGAGCTAGGCTTTACAGAAGAGTGGCCAGCAAAAAGCCATTGCTTAAAGAACAAAATAAGCAAACACGTTTGGTGTTCTCCAAAAGGTATGTGGGAGACTCCCAAGACATATGGAAGAAGGTACTCTGGTCAGATGAGACTAAAATGTAGCTTTTTGGCCATCAAGGAAAACGCTATGTCTGGCACAAACCCAACACCTCACATCACTCCGAGAACACTGTGTTTTTCATCGGCAGGGACTGGAAACTGGTCAGAATTGAAGGATGCAGGAAAATACAGGGACATTCTTGAGGGAAACCTGTTTCAGTCTTCCAGAGATTTGAGACTGGGACGGAGGTTCACCTTCCAGCAGGACAATGACCCGAAGCATACTGCTAAAGCTACAGTCGAGTGGTTTAAGGGGAAACATTTAAATGTATTGCAGTGGCCTAGTCAAAGCCCAGACCTCAATCCAATTGAGAATCTGTGGTCTGACTTAAAGATTGCTGTACACCAGCAGAACTCATCCAACTTGAAGGAGCTGGAGCAGCTTTGCCTTGAAGAATGGGAAAAAATCCCAGTGGCTGGATGTGCTAAGCTTATAGAGACATACCCCAAGAGACTTGCAGCTGCAATTGCTGCAAAAGGTGGTTCTACAAAGTATTGACTTTGGGGGTGTTTGAATATTTTTTATTTTTCTCATAATAAAAAAAATATTGAATTATTTCACAAGCCACTGTAGCTATTAGAGGGGTCTGTCTGGCTCTCTAGTTCATCCTCTCTCTGAACTGGCCCAGAGCAGCCACCGCTATAGGTCGCACTCCATGGCTGACACCAGTCTGTGCTGGAGCACACACATAACACGCACATATGCACACCACGCAAGGACACACACACCCAACATAGGCACAAAGACACATGCACACTAACACACACAGTTGTGTGAATTGAATTTTCCACTGTGTAAGCACCAGAACACCCTCTCCCTCTACACAGGCAGCGTTTTAACAACCGCCTTACATCACTCCAATGGGAGACTCTCCCCTGATCAAGACACATAAGGTAGATGGAACTATTAAACAGTGCATTAGACTCTGGACCTGTCACGTCTCCCCTGTCTCCAGCTGAATGGCTTCGGACGGGGTGGGGGGAATCCCCAAAGCACAGAGTGTATGTCCCAAATGACACCCTATTGCCTATATAATTAACTACTTTTGATTATAGCCATATATGCCCTTTTTAAGTAGTGCACTAAAAGTAGTGCACTATGTAAGGAATAGGTTGCCATTTAAGACATAACCAGAGTCACTTCAGCGGCTAATGCAGGCAGAGGACGGCTGTGGATGAAAGCCTCCACTGATGACCATTGAAACATATTATTTCTGTGGCTTACGCAGGGGAGCTAAGTGCTCTTTACCAAGATTTAGTGTGGAGCCGGTCAATACTGGGCCGCTCAATCATTGTTCCGTCGATGACACCGGGCTCTGCCTTTGGAAAACATTCCAACCGCCAAACGGCTTAGTACATCCATGGCCCCACTGTGCTACCACAGGAGGGGAAGAGGAGAGGGAGTTTTGGGATAGGCCACTGTCTCTGTCTCCACACGTATTAGCACAGTGTGTGCAGTGCATTGCCATGCGTACAGCATGGTACACCACATGGCTCAGATAGAAGGATTCAGAGAAGACGAAGCATTTGGTCCTATATCTGGGTCATCTATCTTTACCCCCATACTAATGAGTCAGTGGGCCCTCTGTTCATCATTGTGGTCCAGAACAGACACTATTTTAAATTGGGATCATTAAGGTTACTATGCCATCCATCGTTTGCATACATGGCTGAACTAACTTGTGGGTAATGTTTACGGCGAGAAAGGCCGGGGCTTCTTATTTCGCTTCTGGGCATCATGGCAGAGAAGAAACGTTTGTGCCAGCCAGAGTCTGACGATGGACTTTCAGCATCACTTTCAGGGAGCGTTGATCAATCTTTTGTTTTTCCATTGCGGCGTTGTCGGGCGAATTTAATTTAGGAATCGAAGAAGTTGACACTGGGACATAATTAATTTGAGGAAATGCCACATATTCCACTATTACCATAGAGAAGCTAGACGCACAGTATTATTTGTGTTGCCTTATCCAAGCAACACAACCTCCCAATGATAAATTATTTACAGAAAAAAAGATGTACCCAAGAATAGAAACGCATCTTATGTTAATTAGCCACAAACGCTTTATTTGCGCTAATTCTTTTCTTGATTTACTCGTCTCATTCCCTCTTCCTGAGGCCCTTCCCAAGGGCTACTTTGAAAACCAAAGTGTATGATCTCTATTTCTATGTGCTTTGTTTAAAAGCCACCTAGATTAAATCAAGCTTAATTAGACCATCTTGAAACAGAACAAAGCAAAGTCCAAGTACCTAGTGCTTATCTTCAAATTGGCTCGGCTACACTTTGATAGCCTTGCTAATTGGTTTAAAGCAGGACATGCATTTCACCTACTTTGCCCTGTATAAACAAGATTGCCAATCTGTATCTAACAGCTATGACACTGAGAACAGCACCGGCTCCCACTTTGTTCATGTTTTTCCGTATCTAGGCGAACCAGGACCTCGACATGAATGCAACGTGTTAAGTCCGGGCAGGTAAACATTTATCTACTGCACCTTGGCTCCTGGAAAACTTTTAGACAGCGCTTGCTTCAGTTTCATTCTTCTCAGAGACCTAGACATCACATGGGGCCCCTGACAACTTTGATCAATTTGTCCTAGTTCTCGCTTAACTGTAGCCCAATTCATCATTTGTAATGACCAAGGCTTGGGAGCTAGGCTGGGTAGACTGAGTTCAAGACGGAGGATCACAGACACAAAGAAGCAAAATGACTAAAATGGGAAACATGCTCCCCGGTGACCTTCCAGCGCTCCATTAACAATGTCCTATTGGACCCGACGTTCCACCACAGCCGGCCAGACCTCAGCTCTAATGCCGGAAGCTCATAGCTCAAAGATGAGGCCCTGGCTTGTGAGAATCTCTTAACATCCCCAACTGTGTCCAAAAGCTTCCCCTCGACACACTAAATAAAATGCTTCAACAGAAATTAAAGTAAAAAACCTCATGCATTTTGGATGATTTGAGAATGATGTCTAAATCCCCACAGCAAACTTCTCTTGATCTGACACATAGCCCACTTAGAAGACGACTGTTGTTTACCGTGTTCTTGTTCTCGCGCCGCCTCTCTGATTTTGAGCTGTTAAAACCCAGGGCAAATATATTCTGCCGTTTTCTGAATTAGCGAGTCTCGTCGATTGCGCGGCAGGGAATTACAGAAAAGCGAACCTTTATGCAGGAGGGTCTGTCTTGAGAATAAGTGATACCCCGCTTGCAGGAAATGTTCTTTCCAAAATGGGTTAAGATGGGCTAAAACCAAAGAAATCGACAAAACTCTTCCCAGCAATGTAGCACCTCATCAAGCCATTGTACCTGTCCTCCCCCCCTCCCCTCATCCCTTCCTCTGTCCCTGGGTATCAAGTGCCACCTGGGCCCTGGGGATCTTGCCAAATGTAACAGTGAGCCCTCTCTCTGTCTCTGTGATGTATTTACTAGGGTTCACTATCACATGTTTTAATTAGGGGATAACGAGGCCCCGGCTCTCTGACGGATTTGCTAACTTTGCACATCATGATTAGTTTCCCTCTCCCCAACAATGTACAGTACCTGGCTGTGTGCGTGTGTGCGTGTATGTCCTATATCCCTGGGAGAAGATGGAAGGGGAGGAGAGATACAAGTAAAGTGTCACCATAGGGAAAGGAAGGAAGGGAAGTAGAGGGGAGGGTTGAGGACAGGGTAGACCACAGTGAAGTAGGCCTGTGTGTATAGCTGTAGGGCATCTGGAGGAGTAGGTTGTTGAGAGGACTAGTGGAGCGGGGCAAGGCACAGGGTCGTAAAACTCCTTCTGAGACACTTGACTGCTCCGGGCCTCTGGCATTTCATACTGTATGCAAGCATGTAAATGCACTTGTAGGCACACACAAACACTTACACATTCAAATACATGCATTGTGGATCCAAAATGTGCATAGATACTGGCTCCCAATTACATATCCAAACCAATAGGAGAGAGAAGTCTGGCTTGACGAGTCGTACGTGTGTGTGTATTTTAGTGTATCTGTGATTTTCTTTTCTTCAGTGTGGGTGTATATCCTCTAACCATATTCTCTGTCTGTCCTGTCCTACAGAGGGAGGAGAGAATGAGACAGGTGTGATGGACAGCTTAATGGAAGCCCTGCAATCCGGAGCAGCCTTCCGCGACCGCCGAAAACGAACCCCGCGCAACGGTAAGGACCCCCCACCTCTGGCGAGGTTACTTCCTCCCTCGCTAGCGACCATCTGTGTCCTGCACGGACACAGAGTAACTGCCTTACCTCTTTAAACGTTATGTATAACCTGATTCCATCAACACACTCAGTCTCGTCCATTGTCCTTAATATGAAAGTCGGTATATGCCAAGGGAGGACACATGTCTGTACGATCATGTGCTTCTCTGTGTGTGTGGGGTTGGGGCCTTCCCCAAAACACACACTCACTACACACACGTGTGCTATCCCCGTGCACTTCATTACGCATTCATCGTCACATTGTCATTCGTAAGGTGCAGATCACAATAGAAATGGGATGCGAGTGGGGGCTATGGGCTAGAAGTGAGTTAACGTAATCCTAATGTTAAGATATTCCAACCTGCCATGATGAATGGCCTGTATCCAGGGGGATGGTAAGGTGCCACCTGGTAGAGGTGCCAGGTTACATTGATATGCAGGTGGAAAGACAGAGCCCTGTCTGTATTGGAGGAGCTGGAGGATCCACAGGTGCTGCGATATTCCTGGTGCACTACCTGCTCCATGCTAATCACTAAACTGTTATTGGGCCTCATTAGGCTTCGGTTAACATAGCTTAGTATGAACAGAGTCGAGTGAGTATGCACAGAGGTTTTAGGGCCCTGGACCTTGGCACTGAATATGGTAGTATCTCCCCCTTTCCCTCCGATAGGCTGGGTGTAATTTTCACCACATTGCTCACATCTATACAGTCCTCTCAAATCTATACAAGTGCCTTGGTGGTGTGGAGTTAGGAGTTGATTATAGAAGGGCCTATAGTAAAAAGCCTATTTCAGGCAAGCATATGTTGTCAAAGCTCTTATGGAGCACTCATTCAGTGTTATCCTAACAACCTCAACAACAAATAAACCAGCATATGCAAACCGTGACCAAAATAATTGTCCTAAATGAACTGTCACTATGTGAAATTACCTGTTAATTTCCCCCATTGTCTCTCCTCTTGCTTATCTTGGCCAATCACATCGCCCTACTAGGTCCCATGTCAAGTTTGTCCAATAAGACCAGGTTAATAAAACAGGGTGTCACAACTCGCACTCCTGAGTCCTGCTCTTCTTAGCTTGGCCTGCATTTTGAGCATGCTGGCAGCCAGGCAGCCATGTGGAGAAAAACACACACACACACACACACACACACACACACACACACACACACACACACACACACACACACACACACACACACACACACACACACACACACACACACACAATGCACAAACACAAAGGCATGCACACACAGTACTGTATGCATAGCCCCCCCCACACACACACACACAATCTTCTGATTCACTTGCCCTTCATCTACAATATCTCTCCTACTCTAACATGGTTCACCCAGACTGACAACATGGGAGATACACATGACATGATTCCAAACCAACCCAATCTATTTTCCTTCTCAAGTGTCTTTTTTCTGTGTGAATGAGGCAGTTTGTACTGTTTGTGCCAACACCAAAACCTTTCAGAGTGGATCATTTGTGTCTGATATATTTCTCTCTTTCTCTTCCCCCTCTCCCTGTCCTCCCTTTCTTTTCTTCTGTTTATTTCGTCAATGTTGCAGGTGATCAAAATCCATCCAGTCCTGCCTCTCGGTGGCCAGGTGCTAACCATGGTAACACAACCAATCTGTGTGTCTGTAGTTTAACCCTGAACCTGCTTCTATGCTGCACTGTACTGCACCACCTCTACTCCTGGCTGTGTAACTCATATGGCTTCTTCTCTCTCCTACTGAACCAGAGCTGGTGCACTCTCTGATAGACTCCTACACTGATCCATAACTTCTCTGATTATTTCTGTGGCGACAGTCAATTAGGTTATGTAGTATTGTATAGTATTGTATAGTATATTGTATAGTATTGTATAGTATATTGTATAGTATTGTTTCGGTCTGATATAGGCTTAGTTCTACACCCTCAATTCAGTGGTGATATCAACTTGACGTGGTTACAGACTGATTAGATTGATTTGAATGGTTTGATTAGGTTACATATAGAAGATTGAATAACAGGTATGGTTATATAGTTGAAGTCAGAAGTTTACATACACCATCGCCAAAAGATTTAAACTCAGTTTTTCACAATTCCTGGCATTTAATCCTAGTAAAAAAAAATCCCTGTTTTAGGTCAGTTAGGTTTAACAACTTTATTTTAAGATTGTGAAATGTCAGAATAATATTAGAGAAAATGATTTATTTCAGATTTTTTTTATTTCATCACATTCCCAGTGGGTCAGAAGTTTACATACACTCAATGAGTATTTGGTAGCATTGCCTTTAAATTGTTTAATTTGGGTCAAACTTGTCATGTAGCCTTCCACAAGCTTCGTGAATTTTGGCCCATTCCTCCTGACAGAGCTGGTGTAACTGAGTCAGGTTTGTAGGGCTTTGTGATGGCTACTCCAATACCTTGACTTTGTTGTCCTTAAGCCATTTTGCCACAACTTTGAAAGTATGTTTGGGATCATTGCCCATTTGGAAGACCCATTTGCGACCAAGCTTTAACTTCCTGACTGATGTTTTGAGATGTTGCTTCAATAGGGCACCAGTCCCTCCTGCAGCAAAGCACCCCACAACATGATGCTCCCACCCCGTGTATCATGGTTGGGATGGTATTCTTCGGCTTGCAAGCCTCCCCCTTTTCCCTCCAAACACAACGATGGTCATTACGGCCAAGCAGTTCTATTTTTGTTTCATCAGACCAGAGGACATTTCTCCAAAAAGTACGATCTTTGTCCCCATGTGCAGTCGCAACCCGTAGTCTGGCTTTTTTATGGTGGTTTTGGAGCAGTGTCTTCTTCCTTGCAGAGTGGCCATTCAAGTACGTTCATCTCTAGGAGACAAAACGCGTCACCTTCCTGAGAGGTATGACGGCTACGTTGTCCCCATGGTGTTTACACTTGCTTACAATTGTTTGTACAGATGAACGTGGTACATTTAGGCGTTTGGAAATTGTTCCCAATGATGATCCAGACTTGTGGAGGTCTACAAAAAAACATTCTGAGGACTTTGCTGATTTCTTTTGATTTTCCCATGATGTCAAGCAAAGAGGCACTGAGTTTGAAGGTAGGCCTTGAAATACATCCACAGGTACACCTCCAATTGACTCAAAGGATGTCAATTAGCCAATCAGAAGCTTCTAAAGCCATGACATAATTTTCTGGAATTTTACAAGCTGTTTAATGACACAGTCAACTCAGTGTATGTAAACTTCTGACCCGCTGGAATTGTGATACAGTGGATTATAAGTGAAATAATCTGTCTGTAAACAATTGTTGGAAAAATTACTTGTGTCATGCACAAAGTAGATGTCCTAACCGACTTGCCAAAACTATAGTTTGTTAACAAGAAATTTGTAGAGTGGTTGAAAAACGAGTTTTAATGACTCCAACCTAAGTGTATGTAAACTTCTGACTTCTACTGTAGGCCTCATAGAGATCTGGTCATATGTAGTGCACTAGGTGATAGGGTTGAATTTTGGATGCACTGGCTTTGTTAACTAAGTGACTCAAGGTCACTCTGGTTTCTGTTAAGTAGACCAGCACTTTTATTGTAGATCTATGCTGATAGAGCATGACTTCACATCCTGTCTCGTGGCACTTTTTAGGAAGCGCTTTGTTAGCAACACAAGGACTATAGTTGGCTTTCGTCACTCGCCACACACTGATTTTTTTCGGCATGCTCCATCCCTTGCTCTTTTTTTCCAGCCAGGGCTTTCGTCTGGTAAATGTAAACCGTTGCACAATGCGCAAACACCTACAAATACTCCCCTTTAATGTATTCTTGCCTTTGTGTGCCCTGGCCTACTTTGAAACAAATGTCTGTGGTGGAATGTTGTGATTTCTTCCTCCCAACACCTACCTCTCACCACCTACCTCTCCAGTCTGGTACATCTCTGTGTGGTGCATGTTACGCTGTTGACTGTCTTTGCCCTTTTCTCTGCCTGTGTCTCTTCAAGTGTGCGTGTGTGCGTCTCTGCGCGTGTGTGTGTGTATTGTCTTTGTTTGTGTGTGTCTATCACTTTCACAGTTAAAAAGCAAGCTGAAATCTAGTTAAAAAAATGGATGACTTAAAAAATGTACTTCTATGCAACTTTAACCTAATAAACGTTATGTAGGAATGAGGTTTGTGCAGTCCTCATACACAGCGTATTGGCCATATATTCACCCTGCAAATATTGCACTTCTCAGACCATATTATATTTCAAAATTCGAACTTCGATAACAAAATAGATCAGTTGTTGTATCACTCGGCTGAGCATGAATTGAAGTGATTAGCAAATCATTAGGCTCTTTATTTTACTGCTTCATTCGTCTGACTGTCAGTCTCAGAGGAGGGAGGGAGAGAGCAGCGGAAGGTCTGCCTCTCATGGTCCCTGCTCTCTCCTTTCCTCCGGTGAGGCTGACCAGAGACACCGTCTTCCACCTGATGGAGGAACTCGAGTCGCAACGGCATTATTTCTGCCTCGTGCACAAATTCATGCTGTTCCTATGACCAGAGAAAGTGAAATATTTATTGATATTAAAATAGACACGACGAGCTGCTAATTTATTTATTTTTTAAACGCAGGGCTGTTGATACACTTGGCTACTCATTCATTGCAGCTGCAGTGTGAGTGGAAGTAGGGGAAAAACGCGTTTCATCTTTTGTAAAAAGAAATGCTGAATAGAAAGTCGAACATGAACTCACTCATAAAAACAGCAGCTCTTTGCAGTATTCTTTGACCGTCTCTCTCTGGTCATGGTTTTAAAAGTTATGAAATGTCACGCTAGTATCAAACTTTGCTGTGGGGTCCTAGAAGCTATAGGCACGGTGATCTGAGCTATCCGATTGGCCTGCGGCTTTTCTGCAGAAATGTTTGGTGATCGACTAGGAATGCCTAGAGCTAAAAGGTAACCACTGGTCTATGTATTTCTGTGTTTGTGTTATTTTCCTTAGTAGCACTCCTGCTTTGTATATGCATTTGACCTTCTACCCTGTATAGTTATGATAAGCCGTACACAACCCAATGGGCCAATTGTTTCTGTACGTATTCTCTTCGCTTCTCACTGCATGGCACTGCTGAGTCCTCACACTACGGTCCTCACAAATCATATGAGATATATACAACCCCGCTGCTCCTCGAATTGGCAATGCATTATTGTATTCTGATACGTGTGCAGTGTGTATCTGTGTGCATGTCTTTCTATTGTCAAGATAGAGGCCTGTATATGATTTGATAAACAGCTGTGTGGATTGTAACCCCATTAGGTTATGAGAGGTATGGTGTAGCAGAGAATCCTCTTGACATGTGCAGGCTCCCAAGGATTGTGTGGCAAATAGGTTCTGAAATCAAAGCACCATGCTTTAAAGGAAATTTGGATCAAATGTGTATGTTGCGAGCGGTTAGAGCACCAATCTTTAGGCGCACTTTGAGGAAAATCCCCAAATGGAACCATATTCCCTATATAGCACACTACTAGGGCCCTGGTCAACATTAATGCACTACATAGGGAATATGGCTCCATTTGGGACTCAATCAGAAATGCACCAGCTGTGAAAATAAACAATTAAGCTCCCCCTGCTACCGACGGTTGAATAGACGATTAAAGGCTCCTTCTCCCGAATCGCTGATTAGCTGTCTTTTGGAGGAGGTTGTTGCTATTTTGGCGACAACAGAGGAGGAAAATTGTCGACATTTGAGTGTCAGCTTTTCGAAAATGATTTCTAGGTCAGAACAACATCTGTAATATTCGTCTGTGATTTTCCTTTTCTCATCGTTTTCTTTTCTTATTCATCCCATTTACGACACAGAACTGACTCTGAACTTGATAAGAACTTAGCCCAGAAATCCCTCCCTCTCAGAGACAATAGCATTTGTGATAATTTCATGAAGTCCACAGAATCTACTCCTGCTTAGTCATGTCTGTTGTAATCTTACAGTTTCAAAGTGTGATTAACCTTTTGTCATCCTACAAACGAGCATCATATACAAGAGGAGTTTGTTTACATTGGAGGAGTTCAGTTGAAAGCAGCTTGTCTTTCCTTAATATTGTCAAGATGGAACTGCTCTCCCTCACATTTCCTCAAGAGTCTGTAGGTACATTACGTAGAGACTCGTACATTACCAGGAGGCACCAATCACAATTAACCCTAAAAGTGCCAAAATATGTTTTGCTTAAAAAAGGGGTCATTTCTACACCAAATTTGTAACGATTGCAGAGACACTGTCTTTCAATTAGTAACACTTTTTATTTTATGAACCTTTTGAACCAAAAAAAATCCCCAAATTAGCATATATTGAAACATTTTTAAAAAAACTATGTTTTTCATGTTCAAATCAAATCAAATTTTATTTGTCACATACACATGGTTAGCAGATGTTAATGCGAGTGTAGCGAAATGCTTGTGAAACAAAAAACTGCATAGTTTCCTAGGAACGCGAAGCGAGGCGGCCATCTCTGTCGGCGCCGGAAGTGAACAGGTATTAACAGTATCAATTTCATCCATAGCCATTTGTTATGAAAACAGTATGTCTGTTATTCATTCACATTGCTATGATTCTGTGATACTCAGAGGCTGAGAAATTGTCGATTGAGCTAATCTGGCATATCCGTAGGACATATGTTGTCCAGTGGTATGGGTGATATGGGCGCCGGTGCCATCAGACTTTTAGCTCTAACTTTGGAACACTACGGGCTATCAACTCAGTTCCAATTGCCTCTTCAAGATGACACTTGGTTTGGTATAGAGACATTGACTGGAAGCTAAATATGTATTTACAAATTTCTAAGTTAATTTTTAGTTATAGTGGCACGCCACCAGGGGCCAAATATATGGGTGAATCCATATCTATATATTTTCAGGGTACATACAGTGCCTTCAGAAGGTATTCACACCACATTATTTTTTCCACATTTTGTTGTGTTGTTAGAGCTTGACTTTAAAATGGATAACATTTTTGGTCACTGACCTACACACAGTACCCCATAATGTCAAAGTGGAATTATGTTTTGTTGTGGCAAACCTAAATAAGTTCAGGAGTAAATATTTATAAGTCACATAAAAAATTGCATGGACTCACTCTGTGTGCAATAACATGATTTTTGAATGACTACCACATCTCTGTACCCCCACACATACAATTATCTATAAGGTCCCTCAGTCAAGCAGTGAATTTCAAACACAGATTCAACCACAAAGAACAGGGAGGTTTTCCAATGCCTCGCAAAGAAGGGGACCTGTTGGTAAGATAGGTAAAAAACTGATATTGAATATCCCTTTGAGCATGGTGAAGTTATTAATTACACTTTGGAGGGTGTATCAATACACCCAGTCAATACAAAGATACAGGCGTCCTTCCTAACTCAGTTGCAAGAGAGGAAGGAAGCCACTCAGGGATTTCATCATGAAACAGTTAGTGTTTACAGCACTATAGTTACTCCACAAAATTACTATACTAATTACTATTACTATCCTAATTGACAGAGTGAAATGAAGGAAACCTGTACATAATAAATATTTTCCAAAACATGCATCCTGTTTGCAACAAGGCACTAAATGAATACTGCAAAAAAAAAAAAACGTTTTGTTTTTGTTCTGAATACAATACAACACATTACTGAGTACAGCTCTCCATATTTTCAAGCATAGTGGTGGCTGCATCATGGTATGGGTATGCTTGTAATAATTAAGGACTGAGGAGATTTTCTGTATAAAAAATTAATGGAATGGACTTAAGCAAAGGTAAAATCCTAGAGTAAAACCTGGTTCAGTCTGCTTTCCACCAGACACTAGGAGATTAATTCACCTTTCTGCAGGACAATAACCTAAAACACAAGGCAAAATCTACACTGGAGTTTACCAAGACGACAGTGAACGTTCTTGAACGGTTGAGTAACAGTTTTTACTTAAAGCTGAAAATATATGGCAAGACTTGGTAGTCTAGCATGATCAACAACTAATTTGACAGAACTTGAAGAATTTAGAAAAATAATAATATGTTGCACAATCCAGGTGTGGAAAGCTCTTAGAGATTTTCACAGCAGTAATCACTGCCAAAGGTGGTACTAACTTCTATTGACTCAGGGGTGTGAATACTCTTGTCAATTAGATATTTCTGTGTTTCATTTTCAATAAATACAAAATGAAAACATGTTTTCACTATGGGGTATTTTGTGTAAATGGGTGAGAAAAATAATAATATATTTAATCAATTTTGAATTCAGGCTGTAAAATTTGGAATAGCTCAAAGGGTATGAATACTTTCTGTACACTGTACATCTGTTGTGCCAAATGTTGTGCTTTTATCACAAAGTCTACTATTGTGTCCACATTTTCAGCTTAGCCACCCACCACTAGTATACAAAAGAGATATTATTTTTTCAGTCCTCCATATTAACACAGAAATCATGGTCAAATGTGTTTTTTTGTCAGTAACTAGTTGTTTGACAAAGTCTTTACAATTTCAGAACAAAACGTTGACAATTGACATTTTTGATCGGTACTTTTAGGGTTCAAGCCAATTTCCAGAACATTTCCAACATCTCCGCCTCTCCAATTGTGTGGAACGTAACTAAACCCTGTGAAGTCATCATAACCTACTTGATGCAATTACAGAAGCCAGTCCTAATTGACAGAGGCTAGAACCAGGCATTCTGTTGTGTGGGTTTTTGAGTTCTCATTCTCCTCAACCAGACAATGCATGTTATTGGCATGATATTTGGGTCAACTCGGGCATACATGATTTCCAGGAAGTGTATTTTTTCCTTCAAATTAGAAAGGCTGCACACGTCTCAATTATTTTCAGAAAACTTGATTTATTCTCAAGGGGCTTAATATTTCTAGGCTGAAAACGGTAGTGCAGGCACCGCTTATGCTTTCTATTTTTGATACTAAAGCCAACACTGCTGTGTGTGGCCAAATAGCTCTATTTTCATGTTATCTGACCAAAGCACCGGTTTCAATCTAAGTGCCAATGTCGTTTAGCAAACTACAGGCGTTTACATTTATTGGATGACATGAAAATAGAGCTCTTTGGCCATGCACACCAGTGGTGGGTTTGGTGTCGAAATAAGAATGCATGAGCAGAAAATAACCCCATACCTACTGTGAAGTATGGTGGTGGATCCTTGATGTTATTAATGGGATATTTTGCTTCCACTGATCCTGGTGCCCTTGTTAAGGTCAACGGCATCATGAACTTTACCCAGTACCCGGACATTTTAGCCCAAAACCTTATTGCGTCTGCCAGAAACTTGGCCGTGAGTGGATCTTCCAGCAAGCTAATAACCCCAACTGAGTCCCGTGTGGTAGAGCATGGCGCCTGCAACACCAGGGTTGTGGGTTCAATTTCCATGGCGGACCTATATGAAAGAGTAAAAAAAATGTATGCACTCTCTACTGTAAGTTGCTTCACAAAGAAATTATTTACAAAATCAACAATAATCTCTCGACTTGAAAACTTGTGGCTGGAACGATTCTCTATAGAGGAATGGTCTAAGATCCCTCCCAATGTGTTCCTCAACTCATCTTGTTTTGTTGTTGAAAATGTCTTAGTGCCGTTTATTCAAGCAAGGTTGGGTATTATAAAGGGGATTGAAAATGGGTGTAAATAATTTTGCCTCCTACCTTTTTGAGAAAAAAAGTATTACTTGTTAATCAAAAATATATTTCTGAGCAATTTTAGCAGTATTTTCTTGAGCGTACACTGTAGCTCAGAATTTGAATGATTTATTTTATGCAGTAATTTTTGCTCAACTTTATCAAGGGTGTCAATAATTCCGAACCCCACTGTAGAAAGGCAACATAACCAACAACAAACAGCGGTATATATACTGAGTATAGAAAACATTGCTCTTTCCATGTCTGCCTGACTAGACTTCAGGTGAAAGCTATGATTTCTCTTATTAAATCCACTTTAATCAGTGTCGATGAAGGGGAGGAGACTGGTTAAAGAAGTATTTCTATGCTTTGAGACAATTGAGACATGGATTGTGTATGTGTGTATTTCAGAGGGCGAATGGGTAAGACAAAAGATTTAAGTGCCTTTGAATGGGGTAAGGTAGTAGGTGCCATGCGTACCGGTTTGAGTGTGTCAAGGACTGCAACGCTGCTGGGTTTTTCATGCTCAACAGTTCCCCATGTGTATCAAGAATGGTCCTCCACCCAAAGGACATCCAGCCAACTTGACACAACTGTGGGAAGCATTGGACTTAACATGTGCCAGCATCCCTTGTAGAGTCCATAGCCTGATGAATTGAGGCTGTTCTGAGGGTGCTCCTAATGTTTTGTGCACTCAGTGTATATAGCTTTCATAACCAACAACATACATTGGTATATACAGTGCGTTCGGTGCGCATACAGTGCGTTCGGTGCGCATACAGTGCGCACATTTTGTTAAATTACAGCCTTATTCTAAAATGGATTACATTGTTTGTTTCCCCTCATCAGTCTACACACAATACCCCATAATGACAAAGCAAAAACAGGTTTTTAGAAAATGTTGTAAATTTATAAAAAATGTCAAACTGAAATATCACATTTACATAAGTATTCAGACCCTTAACTCAGTACTTTGTTGAAGCACCTTTGGCAGCGATTACATCCTCGAGTCTTCTTGGTTATGATGCTACAAGCTTGGCACACCTGTTTTTGGGGAGTTTCTCCCATTCTTCTCTGCAGATCCTCTCAAGCTCTGTCAGGTTGGATGGGGAGCGTTGCTGCATAGTGATTTTGAGGTCTCTCAAGAGATGTTCGATCGGGTTCAAGTCTGGGCTCTGGCTGGGCCACTCAAGGACATTCAGAGAGATTTATCCTAAAGTCTGCATTGTCTTGGCCATATGCTTAGGGTAGTTGTCCCATTGGAAGGTGTACCTTAGCCCCAGTTTGAGTTCCTGAGAACTCTGGAACAGGTTTTGATAAAGGATCTCTGTCCTTTGCTCCATTCATCTTTCCCTCAATCCTGACTAGTCGCCCTTTCCCTGCCACTGAAAAACATCCCCACAGCATGATCATGTCACCATGCTTCACCGTAGGGATGGTGCCAGGTTTCCTCCAGATGTGACGCTTGGCATTCAGGCCAAAGAGTTTAATCTTGATTTCATCTTTCCAAATAATGTCCAATCAATTGAAATTACCACAGGTGGACTCCAATCAAGTTGTAGAAACATTTCAAGGGTGATCAATGTAAACACGATGCACCTGAGCTCAATTTCGAGTCTCATAGCAAAGGGTCTGAATACTTACGTAAATACGTTTTTTCCGTTACATTTTTTTATAAATTAGCACATTTTTCTAAAAACCTGTTTTTGCTTTGTCATTATGAGGTTTAGATTGATGAGGAAATATTATTTTTAAATCTGTTTTAAATAAGGCTGTAACAAAATGTGGAAAAAGCCAAGGGGTCTGAATACTTTCCGAATGAACTACAGATAACCTACATAATCAACAACAACATATAGAACAGGAGAGATTGTTAATTAACTTCTTGACACTACCCATCCCTTAGATGGGATAATTGTCATCAGTAACCGCTAAATAGCATAGCGCCACAGTCAAATAATATTACAAAAAATTTTCATATTCATGAAATCACAACTGCAATATTGCAAAACACAATTTAGACTTTTGTTAATCCACCTGTCGTCTCAGATTTTGCAATTATGCTTTACAGCGAAAGCAATCCAAGCGTTTGTGTAAGTTTATCGATCGCATGACAAAACACTAAGTACACCTAGCATCAGGTAGCTTGGTCACAAATCAGAACAGCAATCAAATTAATCGTTTACCTTTGATGATCTTCGGATGTTTTCACTCACGAGACTCCCAGTTACACAACAAATGTTCCTTTTGTTCCATAAAGATTATTTTTATATCCAAAATACCTCCGTTTGTTATGTTCAGAAATCCACAGGAAAGAGTGGTCACGACAACGCAGACAAATTCCAAATAATATCCATAATGTCCACAGAAAAATGTCAAACGTTTTTAATAATCAATCCTCAGGTTGTTTTTAAAATATATAATCAATAATATATCAACCGCAAATGTCTTTCACAGTAGGAGAGGGAAAAACAATAGCTGTCCAAATTCTGTTGAGCGAGCAAAACTCATGTGACCACTTGACACGATGTTATCGTTCTGGCTCATTTTTTAAAATAAAAGCCTGAAACTATGTCTGAACACTGTTGACACCTTGAGGAAGCGATAGGAAAAGGAATCTGGTTGATATCCCTTTAAATGGAGCAATCGGAGGCAATTCCTGGTTTGATTTTTCTCAGGGTTTCGCCTGCAATATAAGTTCTGTTATACTCACAGACAATATTTTGACAGTTTTGTAAACTTTAGAGTGTTTTCTATCCTAATCTGTCAATTATTTGCATATTCTAGCATCTGGTCCTGAGAAATAGGACGTTTACTTTGGGAACGTTATTTTTCTAAACATAAAAATAGTGCCCCCTAGCTTCAAGAGGTTCAATTCAGTCAATTCAGGATGTAAACTGAAATTCCACTTAAACATTTAGAATTTCAGTTCACTTCCTGAATGGACTGAATTAAAATTGACCCCAACCCTGTTGCATACAAGAGCTCATCAAATCTCAACACTGATGTTCACACGAATATGGGCAAATAAGAGCATGGGGAGTTTTGTTCACAATTCCCCCTCTTTCCCCCCACTCTGGTGTGTTGATACCTGGTATATAACCCAAGAGTTTGGTTGGTAAGAGAGAGGCATGGAGCCGGCTCATACATCCTCTCACCATCGATTGGTCTGTGATGAAAGCCACAGACTCAGTAGCTCTTTTATACGGGCATCTCCCAAAAGGCACATCAATCAGATTTCAAAAGAGGATGGGAGCCAATCGGTATTTATTTACTGCCTATTTTCAAAGTCATTACGATGTCCCTAACCAGTACTATCCCCTCCTCTCTGACTCTCTGGATTCACCTTCACTGTGTTGCCCATCAAAAGAGTGTGTGTGTGAGAGTGTGTGCATGTATGAGCGTGTGTGTGTGTGTGTGTACATGTGTGTGTGTCCTTCCACTAGCCTCATAAGGGCCTCTTTGACATTGAATGGATAGAGATCATCTTTCCTCCATTAAAAACCAGAAGAGATGCTGTGATATAACGCTTGTCACAGTTATGGGATTTCAGGACCCAACCGCCTAATCTCACTGGTCTAGCCGTTAATTCACCCAGGCAAGAGGGGAGAGCTGGCCCCCTGTAAATTTAATGAAGATTAAATTACCTATTTTCAGTCATGACATTTTTAAGGAGAGAAAGGGATGAATCTGCAATGAAGCAAATGAAAGAGAAAGAGCAGCGGGAAGAGAAAGCCGGACACCGCTAAAGGATTTTTTTTCTCCTCTTTTATTATTCACATCATCGTGTTGTAAATGATCTCTCAATACCAAATGCCTTCGGTTGTCCCTACTAATGGGCCTGTGTACTGGATGGCTCTGTTTTTTTTTGAGCTAGTGAGCCATTTCTTCATCCTGCATGTGATCTGGGGAGAATTACACAGTTTGTTACTTAAATTAATAAACGCTATTGTATCACGTGGATGTGATGGTGTTTGCAATTCCTTTAGCAAGTCATTTCCTCTCACATATATATGTTCTGGTGTATGTCTCTTTATCGCTCCCTTCCTGTCTTTCATTATGTCTCCCACTCTCTGGCTTGTGCTCCCTCACGGTCTCAGACACACGTACACGCATAGACATGTACACAGGTGCATGTACTGTAAACGCACACACGCTCACACACACACGTTATGTTCTTCTATCCTCGTGGGGACCTAAAATGTATTTACATTCGAAATCCTATTTTCCCTACCCTTACCTTAACCATAAACCTAACTCCTAACCCCTAACCCCTTACCCTAACCCTAATTGTAACCCTAGTTGTAACCCTAAACCTAATCCCTAAGCTTAAAATAGCCTTTGTCCTGATGGGTATGTGGGAAATGTCCCCACAAGGGAGAATTTTCCTTGTTTTACTATCCTTGTGGGAATTTAAGTGATTTTAGGTCAACACAAGGATAGAATAACCCCCCCCCACACACACACACATACACATGTATACACACACTATCATATTGGGGCTGTTGCTATTTAGCACCTCGCTGTTGGCAGACTAAAGCCCCTGCCTCTGCCCCTCCACTTCAGGGTGTTGATAGAAGTTATTAATTTGGTGGCGGCCTCCGGGGCCACTGCTAAAGGTAGTGGAGCTAACGTGACTTGCTAGAGCCGAGGGGAACTGGAATGTGCGCTTGGCTATGGACTGGGTACGGCTTAGTAGATCCTAGATATCAATAGAGGGGAAGAGAAGGCTCTGTGAAGACGGCCGCTTGAACCCTATCACCTGCTCGTGATAGATAAAGGATACTTATCAACAGCCAAAAGGAAGAGGCTAGATAGAGGAGAGACTGAAGGATCGGAGGCCCGACAGACCGTCGGTTTGATGTCCGAGGGTGGATGTGCTTCACTTCTATTGTCCCCCTCTGTTCTTCTCACAGACCCAAAGGACCTTCCGTCCAGAAAAAAAATCCATTTGACAGGCCTAGCGGAATACCATCATGGAAATATAGATGAGGATTTTATGTGCCGTTTGAGTACCCCCGCCGCATAACTGATCTACCGTTTTACTCCGCCAGTCGAGCTGGAGTGGACAGTTAAAATGAGTCGAGTGTGACACAAGATCAATTTTTTGAGGATAAATCAAATTTCAATAAAAGGTTGGACTTTCTGAATGGCAAGCCGAAGACGACCACATCTCCAGCCATGCATTATATGGTTCCTTACAAGAGGCTTTTGACCTTCGTTAAGGGTCCCATCTAGGTGCCCGCCTCCTCTCATACTGTGTCCATATGACGCAGACCCATCTGTGTATACACTTACGATGGCAGGCCTTACTCCTCGCCTGTGTGTTTCGTGAATACCCTTTCAGTTTTCTGTGAAATGCGGTTTATACCCCATCTCCTATTTTTTTACCTAAAGCATTGCAATACAACAGCATTTCCCACTTCTCTATCCACTCTCCAAATACTCCCAATACAGCACTGGTTCTCAAATATGTGGGCAGATCTTGGAAAAGGTCATCTGAAGTGTAAATTGTCAATATCGGATCAATTTGGGAGGGCAAATATTCTTCTGAGCCCCCATAATTGAAGGTTTTATCTTATTTTTTACGCTGGCACAATCGCACAATAGGATTGATTTCACTCATTGTGTGATGAATTCCTAATAGACCTATAACTCTCAGCTGCTAAAAGCAAAGGGGGAATCACTTGGAGAGAGAGAAAAAACAGAGACGGCATAGAGAGGCATATGAACCAACCAACTGACTGTCCTCAGGGCTGAAAAATCGGCCTCATAATATTCCAATGGAATCTCCGCAGCTATCATACTTAGCCTTTTGAAGGATGGACAGTTCCCTTGGACAAATTAAACCTTACTCATCGCCTATTAAAGCCGAAAGAGAGTGAAGAGGTTCTAATAATATTCGGCAGTAGAATAAATAAAGGCTCTCCACAATGAGATGTAGTTATGTTCCGTGACGATGAGAGGCGATTGCACCCTTTTAATGCTATTTCCCACTGTCATTTCCCCAATGTATATTTTTTTCTCATCTCGAAATGGCGAGGTGGCCATTTACCCACAGACAAATAGCATCTGGGTGGTGTTTGCATTGGAGTGTCAGCCATTATCCATGATCTGTCAGGCGCCATAGCCCAGAATTAATATTTTAGTTTTCCATTTGGCGGGCTGGATGGCGTGTAATAAGGAAGCATGGGGGGGGGGGGGGGGGAGTAGAAAATTCAGACATTTTGTTACATGTCTGAGGTTGTTCGCGAGCTGCAAAATGCAATGTTTTGCAATTGTGTCTTGATCGGCAGATTCGTTTGATTAGCAGTTCATAGGATTGTACCGTTACATATTAGGTGATTTTCAAATGTAGTTTGTTCCAAAGCTCTAATTGGCAGAAGTCACACTTACCAAAGCTATAATGACAACATGAGGGTAGCTTTGTTTGTTCGGATTCACAAATCCACAGGTAAATGAAAGGTCAAGCTAAAACAATCAATTATAATTTTGTATCTATTTTCTCTGACCAACTTTTTTTTAGGGGGGAGGGTCAGCTTTAATATTGCAAATAGATTGTGGCTTCTAGCTGTGTAATTGTCTGCATCATTTCCAATCCCCCATATATATTTTTGTATTATATATACAAAAGTATATGGACCTTTCAGCCACACCCGTTGCTGACAGGTGTATAAAATCGAGCACAAAGCCATGCAATCGCCATAGACAAACATTGGCAGTAGAATGGCCTTACTGATGAGCTCATTGACTTTCAATTTGGCACCGTGTTAGAATGTTACCTCTCCAACTAGGCAGTTCGTTGAATTTCTGCCCTGCTAGAGCTGCCCTGGTTAACTGTAAGTGCTGTTATTGTGAAGTGGAAATGTCTAGGAGCAACAACGGCTCAGCCTTGAAGTGGTAGGACACACAAGCTCACAGATCTGGACCACCGAGTGCTGAAGCGCGTGATGCTTAAAAATCGTCTATCCTTGGTTTGCAACACTCACTACCGAATTCCAAACTGTCTCTGGAAGCAAACTCCGCACAAGTACTGTTCGTTGGGAGCTTCATGAAATGGGTTTCCATGTTCAAGCAGCCTCACACAAGCCTAAGATCAACATGTGCAATGCCAAGCATCGGCTGGAGTTGTGTGAAGCTCGCTGCCATTGGAAACGCGTTCTCTGGAGTGATGTATCACGCTTCACCATCTGGCAGTCCGACGGACGAATCTGAATAAGGCTGTAATGTAACAAAATGTAGAAAAAATACTCAGTACTTTCCGAATATACTATCTGTTTACCCATAACATTTTTAACAGTGCAATATTTTGAGTTTTTACCATCTCCCATTTTTCTTTGGTTACGAAACATCTATCAGCATATTGATTACAAGCCTATTATTTGACTCGTGTTGTTCTTTGAATGATGCCCTGCAATATGGCTGTTAATTACATGTAATTAAGTGAACCACCTGGGCCTCTTAATGCTCACGTCTGAAAGGTATAATAACTCCTGACAATGTGAACACAACTCCTGTCTGCTCCCCACAGTGCAGTAAGCACAGGCAATCTGGACAGATTGTTTACACTGGAGAGTCAGTTAGTTATCCTGGTCCCAGATATGTTTGTTCTGTCTTGCCATACAGCTGTAGAAATTGGCTATACTGCACAAAAGAGATCTGGGACCATGCTATCAGTGAGTATTAGGAATTTAGTTTTAATGTTCTAATAGGGGCAACTTTATATCTGACCTGTGGCATTAAAATAGCATTCTTGGTTGTAGATAAGGCTAGCGATACATTAGACTGAGCACCGAGCAGTAGATCTCCCCTAGAGGATCCCCTAATTTACTTAATTTATTTAGCCTCAATTCACATCACAAGTAACAAAACAGATGCTGAGCTGTTAAGTGTATCATATTTACAAACAGATGTGAAATATGTCTCAGCTACTAGGGGGATGTTTGCACTATTTATCAAGTGTAGCCTTTTAATTTAGTCTTTAAAAGTTCAATGAAAGTGTGCAATGATAAAAATTCATGAGGTGTTTCAAGGTCACAACTGGGATACAGTCAGCTGTCTGGTGTTTGTGTGCGACAGAGACAGACCACTGGCTTTCAACGGCCTGGCAACTGTACAAACCCAATGACACAGAGAAAGAACATTAACGTGCTGTAGCACTTCTGTTTAGACAGGCAGGGAGAAAAGATGGAGAGAGAGAAGAGGGTTGTAAGGCAGGAAAAAATAAGGGAGAGAGCTAGTGGGAGTTGAGGGTTTGAGGGTGAGGAGAGTAAGAGAGAGAGCTAGAAAAGGGATGGGTGGAAGGGAGGAAAGAGTAAGAGAGAGGGTGACCTAGAGAGAGATAGAGAGGATGGGAGGAGAGGGTAAGAAAGATAATTGAGTGAGAGAGAAAGAGAGAGAGAGAGGGAATGAGTGCTTAGGGTTCAAGATGGAAATGGAGATCGGTTGGCAGAGGAGGAGAGAAAGACGGACAGAGAGAAACACAGAGTTAAACCAAGCAAGAGAGAGAGAGAGAGCAACAGCGACAGTGAGGGGAGAGTAAAAAGAAGTCAGCAGTGAAGGCTGCCTTAATGTGGAGAGCCCTCACGTCGGTTTGTTCTGCAGAGAGCCATCGGCAAGAATCTCTGTGCCCACCCAGGCACTCCAAGCATCATTGTGCCTGATATCGCTCCGTCACTAATGCTGACGGATGCCCATTTGCAAGTCTGCACGCATTTATTTATTTATTTATCTGTTTATTTGTGTCAAGGTTATATATGGACGGGGCTCGAGGATGTGACGGCAAATTTCCATTTGTGCAGTGAAAGAAGGAACGAGAGAAAGTGGGAGAAAGAAAGTGTGCCTAAGTGTGTGCAACATTTACACTCGAATGAATGGCCCTGTCTGTCGGAGGAGGGAGAGCAGGTTCACCATTTAGATTCCAGCAGTCCAAATGGCTATCCCTCTCTCCTGTTAATGGAAAACTGATATGACCCATTTAGTTACTTAGCACTAATCCCACTGGTTTAGTGGCTCCTTTCTCGCTCTTGCTTTCTCTTTCTTTCTCCTCTCTTTTTTCTTTCTCTCCTATTTTTTTCTTCTGACTTATAGTTGGGTGGTTTCTGGATTGATTTGAGCGGCGTGAGACCTCCTCATAGGTTTGGGTTATTTTTAGAGGGCTTTTTTTAACACAGACTTCCAAATCGAGTGTGTGCAGCAGGACTCGTGAACAGTGCAAGATGGCTGCAATACAGCCATGACTTCTTAAAACTTTGTCCACATCTGATTTTAAACTTATAATCATTGATGTTTAAATTAAAAGCAGTGGCGTAAAGTACTTAAGTAAAAATACTTGAAAGTACTCGTTTTTTTAAGTCGGGTTTTTTTTGGGATTATCTGTACACTAAACATGCATTGTTTGTAAATTCTGTCTGAGTGTTGGAGTGTGCTCCAGGCTGTCCGTTAATAAAGTAAAAACAAGATAATGGTGCCGTCCGGTTTGCTTAATGTAAGGAATTTGAAATTATTTATACTTTTACTTTTGATACTTAAATATATTTTAGCAATTACATTTGATATTCAAGTATATTTAAAACCAAATACTTTTAGACTTTTACTCAAGTAGGATTTTACTGGGTGATTTTCACTTTTACTTGAGCCATTTTCTATTAAGGTATCTTTACTTTTACTCAAGTATGACAATTGGGTACTTTTTCCACCAGTGATTTAAGAGCGCCTTTGATATCATCTGTGACTGTGTGGATCATGAAATGTCCCCTTAGCTTTTTTTGCAATGGCTCTCTATGGCGATGATGATGCAATTAGCGGGCAACTTGTGTAACCCCTAATGGTTGTTTATTCTCCCATATTTACATATTGACATATTTACTCTTCCCAGAGACTGGGGAACGGCCATGCCTAATTACCCACTAGTGTACCAATTGAGGTCGTTATCCTGTTTGCCAATATTCTAGACAAAGGTCTGCCCAAGGATATGCTAGCGATTCTGGGTGATGGCTACATGCTAAAGGTTGGGTAACTACTTGATCTCCCACGATTATTTAGTTTTTCTCTACAGTATCTCTGCCATAGGATAGCAAGCCTCAGATATTGTCTGTGCTAGCACCCACATGCTAAATGGTGGAGCAGATTTTGACATTACACTGAGGGGGTAATCCCACCCCTCTCGAATCTCCCACTCATTTACCCCACGTAGCCTAGTGGCAGGTGGCTTAGTGGTTAGAGCATTGGGCCAGTAACTGAAAGGTTGCTGGATCGAATCCCCTAGCTGGCAAGGTGAAAATCTGTCATTCAGCCCCTGAACAAGGCAGTTAACCCACTGTTCCCCGGTAGGCTGTCATTGTAAGTAAGAATTTGTTCTTAACTGACCTTTCTAGTTAAATACATTTTAAATTTCACAAAAATCCTAAATTACTAGGAGTTGACTAGCATCCGTCTCCCATGATGTTCAGAATCTCAGAACCAGCTGGGTTCAACCAAACTACCCAGCTAGCTTTAGGACTTTATTTGAAATAATCCCAAATTCTTCCCGTGCTGAGTAGGAAAAATTACTTGGTATTCATGAATTCCATAATTTGCAATACCTTCTAACAGATGACTAATATAATTGTTTAAAAATAGACCGTGTTCCATAACTTCACAAACATGTTCCTTTCATACGTAGGACATCAAGAGAAAAAATGGCTGAATGTTTGGGGGTTCAGCTATATTAGGCTACGGTAGGGTCTCAAGTTGGAGACCCACACCCAACGCACACTGAGTAACACAGACTGGGATTGTGACACTTTCTTTATTGTTTTCTAGGACTTTCAGCTAGGATCATCAGTGTGGTGCTAATCTGTGGCTGTTTGAATTCGATGGGCTGAAACACAAACCAATGGGCCGGTGGAGTGCGTGGCGCGAAAAGGACAGGAAGTGTTCATCAGCGAGGAGGCTAGTGGAGTTTGCCAAGTGACCTCGGCGCCCTGAGGGGGAGAGCGCTAAGTAAAGGATGAGGCTGGCGACTCACTGCGTTACCTCAACTAGGGAGCAGTTGTTTTGCTCTCTCTCTCTCCTGCAGATGACTTCCTTTCCAGTGGGTTAGGTCAGTGTTGCCCTGCGGCAGACTGCTGTTATATGGATGGGGCTGTGGTGGGTTTTGGCACTGGGAGTCACTAGGAGTGAGTGTGCGTGTGTGTTTGTGTGCGCGCGCGCTGGAGCCTGGCTGTCCGGGGAATGATTCAGGCGGTAGATTATGATTAAGGAGTTGTAGATTATACTGGAGGACAGCACGGAAGAAGTCGGGCTGGTGACTATGCTCTTAATCAATGCTCAGAAGCATCATCCTCATCCAGGGCCTGTATTCACAAAGCCTCTCAAAGTAGGGGTGCTGATCTAGGATCAGGTCTTACTTGTCCTTATTATTCAAATAATTAAAACCTGAATGTCAAAACTGATCGTGGATCAGCACTCCTCCTTTGAGACTTTTGATGCATCCATACTGTCCTGTGATTATACACACTATACACCATGCCAGAACAATATTCAGTTTGATTAACATATCATCACGTAACGGAAGAAGCATGTAAAAATCACAGTGTTGTAAAATACTCAGCTTCACAGCAGATCACTCTGTCTTCTCTCACTCTGTATCTTTTCATGTATCTGTTTGATGGATCTTCTTTTGCCTATTGCAAAAGTTTTATGACAGCACATAAGGCTGACAGATCTGTTACTAACAGAATAGATGGTGGCTGCTTATAAAGGCTGAATAATTGACGAGGGGAATCAGTCAATGGGAGAGAGGGCAGAAGGATGGAGCTTTGATGGGAGGCTAGGGGCCCTCAACAGCACTGGATGTGTCACAAATTGCACACTATTCCACTTTATAATGCACTGCTTTTGACCAGAGCTATGGGCCCTGGTTAAAAGTAGTACACTATAAAGGGAACAGGGTGGCATTTGGGGCGCAGGTACTGTACAGATATGGCATCGGAGAAATAAAATGCCGGGAGACTTATTAGCTGACGTGCTATCGCTCTCTTTCTTGTCATCCCCCCGTACCTCCTTCCCCAGTCCTTTATCAACCTTCCATTTTACGCTCCTCTTCCCGACACTGTGCTCTGCTCTGCTTTTCTTTTGTTTCTTTTTCTCACTTCCTCTCCATCAATCCATCCCAGGCACTAATCGTTTGTCGTTCTAGGCGGAATTATCGCTCTCGGTCACACAAGGTAGAACGGCAGAGGCAGGCATCAGCACGTTCGGAAACATTTGCAGAGGTCTTATATTTTAATCGTTTTTATTTGAATATGACCGGTTTGTTTACGTGACGCGGTGGGCAATGAAAAAGGCTTTCAGATCGAATATATTGTAGCCAAGTTCCACCCCCTCATCACGCTGTTGTCAGTCATATCCCCCTCGTAATAGAAAAGCAGGCTGGTATAATAATTGCTTTGATGGTCCAGCCCGAAAAAATCCGCCTGAGAGAAAAGGTGGAAAAGAATTAATGCACTTTGCGTTCCTCGGGGGCATGTGGCCCAGATTTCTTCTTCATAGAAAAATATAGGGAAAGGACGGAGAAAAAAAAACTTTTCTTTGCTTTTAGAACAAATGTTGCAATAAATGCAGCAATACACATCCAGTCTCCATCATGCCTAAAATGGCTTATTCAGGTCGAAGACAATGGTGGGGACATAGTTAACTGGCAGGTGGAGAAAGGGTGATTTCGGTGGAAATAATCTGATTTTGAACAGCCCTCCGATCTATGGGAGCACCTCTGGTCGGCCCATTGTGAAAGGAACAAAAGTTTGGCCCTTTAGAAGGAAAGGCTTTGAATGTTTCAGAGGGCTTGTGAATGGAGCCTAGTGCAAAGCCCAGGGCCAACTCTGGCTATAGTAGGGGCCCGTCAGTCAGGCCTCGGCCTGGGATTAGCCCAACTCTATTGAGCCAATGCTGGGAGTGACAATGCCGCCCTTACCCTCACATGCCCTCAGACCCAGGACCAATCACTAACTAGATGCACTGTTTCTCAAGGTGAGACTGGAGAGAGGGTCACTCCAGCAGAAAAAATGTAACTACTTTAGAATCTGTTGATGTTAGACGTAGAACAACTACCCTAGAATCTGTTGGTGTTACACGTAGAACAACTACTCTACAATCTGTTGATGTTAGACATAGAACAACTACTCTACAATATGTTGATATTAGACATAGAACAACTACTCTAGAATCTGTTGATGTTAAACGTAGAATAACTACTCTACAATCTGTTGATGTTAGACGTAGAACAACTACTCTACAATCTGTTGATGTTAGACATAGAACAACTACTCTACAATATGTTGATGTTAGACGCAGAACAACTACTCTACAATATGTTGATGTTCGACATAGAACAACTACTCTAGAATCTGTTGGGGTTAGACATAGAACAACTACTCTACAATATGTTGATCTTAGACGTAGAACAACTACCCTAGAATCTGTTGGTGTTAGACATAGAACAACTACTCTACAATATGTTGATGTTCGACATAGAACAACTACTCTAGAATCTGTTGGGGTTAGACATAGAACAACTACTCTACAATATGTTGATGTTAGACGTAGAACAACTACCCTAGAATCTGTTGGTGTTAGACGTAGAACAACTACCCTAGAATCTGTTGGTGTTAGACGTAGAACAACTACTCTACAATCTGTTGATGTTAGACGCAGAACAACTACTCTACAATATGTTGGTGTTCGACATAGAACAACTACTCTACAATATGTTGATGTTAGACGTAGAACAACTACTCTAGAATCTTTTGATATTAGACATAGAACAACTACTCTACAATATGTTGATGTTAGACGTAGAACAATTACTCTACAATTTGTTGATGTTAGACGCAGAACAACTCCTCTACACTATGTTGGTGTTAGACATAGAACAACTACTCTACAATATGTTGGTGTTCGACATAGAACAACTACTCTACAATATGTTGATATTAGACATAGAACAACTACTCTTCAATCTGTCAATGTTAGAACAACTACTCTAAAATCTGTTGATATTAGACATAGAACAACTACCCTACAATCTGTTGGTGTTAGACATAGAACAACTACCCTAGAATCTGTTGGTGTTAGACGTAGAACAACTACCCTAGAATCTGTTGGTGTTAGATGTAGAACAACTACTCTACAATCTGTTGAAGTTAGACGTAGAACAACTACTGTAGAATCTGTTGATATTAGACATAGAACAACTACTCTACAATATGTTGATGTTAGACGTAGAACAACTACCCTAGAATCTGTTGGTGTTAGACATAGAACAACTACTCTACAATATGTTGATGTTAGACGTAGAACAACTACCCTAGAATCTGTTGGTGTTAGACATAGAACAACTACTCTACAATATGTTGATGTTAGACGTAGAACAACTACCCTAGAATCTGTTGGTGTTAGACATAGAACAACTATTCTAAAATATGTTGATGTTAGACGTAGAACAACTACCCTAGAATCAGTTGGTGTTATACATAGAACAACTACTCTACAATATGTTGATGTTAGACGTAGAACAACTACCCTAGAATCTGTTGGTGTTAGACGTAGAACAACTACCTTAGAATCTGTTGGTGTTAGAAGTAGAACAACTACTCTACAATCTGTTGATGTTAGATGCAGAACAACTACTCTACAATATGTTGGTGTTAGACGTAGAACAACTCCTCTAGAATCTGTTGATATTAGACATAGAACAACTACTCTACAATATGTTGATGTTAGACGTAGAACAATTACTCTACAATTTGTTGATGTTAGACGCAGAACAACTCCTCTACACTATGTTGGTGTTAGACGTAGAACAACTACTCTACAATCTGTTGATGTTAGACGTAGAACAACTACTCTACAATCTGTTGATGTTAGACGTAGAACAACTACTCTAGAATCTGTTGGTGTAAGACATAGAACAACTACTCTACAATATGTTGATGTTAGACGTAGAACAACTACCCTATAATCTGTTGGTGTTAGACATAGAACTTTGTAGTTAGTGAACAATATGAGCAATGTGATCTCAAGAGGTCCTCATTGCCAACCGTTATATGATTCCAACATTGTAAAACATTCAACAAAGGCAATTTTCTCGTCTCCGCTCGTGAAAACTATGAACACATGAGTCTTCATTGTGATCTTGTGTGCTAGACAGATCAGAGTGTGACTTGGAGAATACGAGTATGCTTTAACTGGTAAAGAGAAAGAGAGCACTTCCATATCCAATTGTCCTCCCTTTTATGTTTTTTAAATGGACTTTCTCTACGAAACCCATTTTTTCCGTAATGTACCATACACTTGTTGTTTCAGAGGTCAGATTGTATTGGTAACCCTTATAAACCCACCTTTATATTGGTGGGAGGTTTGGGTGCATGGGTGGGTTGGTAGTTTGAAAGGAAGAGACTGGTGTTTGGAGTAGAGAAAAATAGAGGGACTCTATAATAGTTGTGCACATTACCTCTTCATCACAGTTGCTTGCTCCACAGTAGGTAGCTGTCCTGTCCCTCATACAAAGCACTGGGCCCTGGAAGTGCCCCAGACCCCAAAATATGGATGGCATCTAGTCCAGAGACCATTATTTTCCCACAGACCCCAATTGTTTCACAGGCAAGAGAATGCAAGGGGAGGCATGCCCCTCTTTAGTTCCAGGCCTGGGCCCAATGTCCTACTAACCCTTAGCCCTGTTATCTAGAGTTTAGACCACGGCTTAGCCTTTTTGCCTCTTTTCTGGGGAGTGATTTTTTTTGTGCGTGGTTGACAGGGCATTACATTTCTTTGGAAGTGCAGGTGCAGGCCTCCGTTCATTCGGCCTTTTTGGAAAAGGGGGAAATGGAATCAGTGGGCCAGATAAATGCAAAAAAACTCAATTCATTGAAGTCAGGCCGATAACAAATATTACTTTTGTGGGTAGTGAGGAGGAGGATATATATTTGTATGAATAATTTTGAGGTTTGAGGAAAGAGAACTCCCCGTCAAGGTTTAACTGGTAAAAAAGACTTAGAAAAAAGCGGTGAGAAATTGTATGCTGATATTTTCCTTTCAAAGCTAAGCTTCGACAGAACCCAAGATCAAGGCCCTATTTCCTCATTTTATGAATGCCTCTTATGCCCATCTTGCCTGTAAATTCGACATCTACCCATAAGGGTTGAGTTGTGATCATTGTTTTTTCCCTTCTTTACAAATAGTTTTGCTGGTTTATTGTCGACAAGCGCACAAGAGTTACATGTCAACTCGTGTTAAGGAGAGCGCAATCAAACCAGTGATGGCTTACATACAGATAAATCACATTGAATATGTTAAGATTTGCACTCAACATAGACAGACCACATAAGCAACATTAGTCATGCAGACTAGCCAATTAGGACTAGCTTTCCAGCTTGTTGCGTACTGAGGAGTCAGATTGGTGTGCTAGCTGTGTGCGCTAGCTGACTCTGTAGCCATGGAAAACAACCAACTGTGTGTTTCAGGTAACTGTCTGAGGCCTAGTTTCCCCCAATCCCTCCAATCATAATTAATCTCCCTCTTTCATAATACAGTTGTTCTTTCCACCATTCGGTGATATGAAATTATTTTACGGTCACCATGCTCCCAATATGCCCAGCTCTGTGTGCTTCCCTGACACATTTCGATCTCTACAACCGCAAGTGGAAAAGACACAGCAAAACCCAGCAACATTCAGAGAACATACTCAGAACATTTGTTATTATGGTTTCTCTTTCTGTGTACAGGCTCTTGAAAAGCCACAGCTGTCTAATGTTGAGCCAGGGCTAGCCTCACTGCTAGAGTCGTACCATGAGAGCATGGTTATGTGGCATATTTTAGATGTAGAAGTGAACCGAGCATCTGTGATAAGAGCATATCCGAGTCAGTCATCAGCAACAGTATGCCTCAGAGCCTCAGGGCGGGAAGGAGAGAGAGGGAGGGAGGGAGAAGAGTATACGCATCATGTGAAGCAGAAAGGTCATGGCTGCAGTAGTGAAAGAGGGAGGGAGAGCGAGAGAGAAGCAGTAGTAGAGGCTAGCTCACCTCGCCACTCACAGACTCCCCCGTTGCTCAATAACATGTCCAGCCACATATTTATTCTACCCCTCTGTCCAGCACCACCATTTCAATCAGCTTACATCTGTCATGGATCAAATTGAACTGGTCTGAATTAGAGTCAGGGTGTGTGTCTTGCATGTGAAATCGAGTTTACAGGATCAGTTAGGAAACCAGGCCCATACACACACACACACACACACACACCTGTTCCATGCTCTTGCCGTGAGCTGTTCTGAAAATGACATTCAGCCTTGTCTTGGATGTCAGAAGATCATGTGATGCCATACTCTATCACTCTGCCAGTGAAGTGTGTGTTGTAGCACATGCAAGCCCGGGTGGAAATGCCACAGCACATTGTGCTTTTCTCTCTCCATCCCTATCTCTCGATAGCATCTTTTTTTATTATTTGAGGCAGCACAATCTCCCTCTGCACCCATGATTTATCACAAATATTACACAGGATGTTCTGTTCCTGACTTTGCTGAAAATATTTCATATGGAAAGGTTTTCGGTTTTGAACTGTGGAAAATGCATGGTTAAGTCAAATATTTTCTGTAGAGAGAAGCAGAGTTTATTCGCCATTTCCTCTGTGTTTTTATTTTACTTTTTTAAACCAGGGCAGTTCAGGAAAAAATATGAGCAACAGCATATATGCATGCCTGTTGTAGTTACCTGGCCTGGAATACAGCAATACTAGCATGGTTTTAGCCTTTAATGCTAACTATTGAAATGACAGAGGAACTCCCATTGTTATTGTCGAGAAGAATGATCTAGATAGCCAGATAGCAACCTTACCTGAGGATAGCGAACGAGCTCACCTCACGATGCTACCCATGGACACACTTTCCAAGACTTTCCCTTTTTTGGGTCAAGTAATTTGCATTGGTGAGAGGTCATAAAGCATTTCTGAATCAGATGCAAATGTCCCTGTTATCAGCAGTGGACCTGATGAATAATGGGATGTACAAAACGCGCGTCCCACCAGGAGGAAATGAAAGAGCGCCTCTTTTCTGCTCCACTGATTTCATTATAGACACTATTATTTGCTTAGAATGGCTACATCTATTATCTGTAGTCAGAATATGACCATTTTATTGGACGAGGACGAGTCCTTTATGAATGCCCAAGCTCATCAAATAAGCATCACTCTGGTGAAAGGGAGTGCGAGTGGCCCCACTTTTAGCCAAATGTGTGGCTGGATAGTCAGAGGTAGCTAAGGCCCCTCTGAATCTGTGTGTAGACCAGATACAGTGCATGCCATGATTACAACCTTGTTTTCCCAAGCAAACACCTCACGTAGGCCCTTATTGTTGCAGTATGGTACACACTCTTGTGTGGTGTAAGTGTCCACGAGGTGCATCAGTAGCCAATGTTCTTCTCGTTGCATTCCCTTGGATCTCCCATCTCTCACTATTAGCAAGGCACCTCTTCGTGGTCTCCCTGACCTCATAGGTCTTGTTATTCCCTCGTAATTCCCGGAAAGAACAACTTTATATAGCTCTCCTCAAACCTTGATCCTACGCGTACACGTCGTGACCGCCTTTTTGCTTATTCCCCACAAGTCATTGTGATCGCCTCTCTTTTGAGATGAAATGTGTTTTGTCGGCGGCGAGTGGAAACGTGGAACAGTTTTGAGGTAGGAACGAAGAATAGAGGAGAGCGCATGGCAGAGGGCAAATGGGGCTAGGGAAAGCAGGAGGAAAGGGTGTGAGTGAGACCAGGTAACCTCTTGGGAGGATGTGTGTCTTTGTTGCTAATGCTAGTTGCCGTATTCCCCGCTGGATTCATCTCGTCCTCATTTTGCGGTGGTGACTGTTTTTTTTTAGCATTTTAACCACAAAGTAGGCTCTGTATTTACCTCAAAACCACAGTCTATTTTGGATACCTTCCAGGTCACAGTACATAGGCCTATTTCACTGGGCAGTAGTTTACTAAGTATAAAAAAGTCACCGATATTGTATTATAACTCAATTTTGAAAGGAGTTATCAATGATATTGAGGCTTGAATGAACAAGGTTTCTATGTTTTTACTGAGTTGAAGGACACTGACATCCATGAAATCCATACTTTCGATCTACTGCATTGCTCTCTTTAACAGCCTTCAAATAACAAAATTAGCAGATATCCCAGGAAAATCTGCTGACTACGATAGACGTGTTATTTAGTATTCAGTGCAGGCAAACATCTTTACTCTGTCAGGGTACACCTGATTCAAAAACAGCCGCAATCTAATCCTAAATTATACCCATGTTCATGAGTATCTGACGAGCAGAAATTGAATGAGCCGGCAAGGTGGCGGCAAGTAACAAACTGGATAACATTTGCTTTTCCCGCCGTCGAGTGCCAAACTCTTTTATCAGGGTGGCGGTGTGTAATGTTATTCGGGTACCTTATAAAGGGTTTATATAGCCTCTTGGCAGCTGAGTCGACATGTTATTTTTCTCATCCCCCAAAAAATCTGTCTTTAGTGAGATTATGTTTATTTCCATTACAGGGCGCCATGTGCTATAGGCTTACATTTTCAGCCCTTTCACCTCTGAAAGTTTAGCCATAATCAAATCAAATCAAATTGTATTGGTCACATACACGTGTTTGCAGATGTTATTGTGAGTGTAGCGAAATGCTTGTGCTTCTAGTTCCGACAGTACAGCAATATCTAACAATTTCACAACAAATACCTAATAAACACAACTTTAAGTAACGGAAGGGAATAAGAATACAGTTGAAGTCGGAAGTTTACATACACTTCGGTTGGAGTCATTAAAACTCGTTTTTCAACCACTCCACAAATTTCTTGTTAACAAACTATAGTTTTGGCAAGTAGGACATCTACTTTGTGCATGACACAAGTAATTGTTTACAGACAGATTATTTCACTTAGAACTCACTGTATCACAATTCCAGTGGGTCAGAAGTTTACATACACTAAGTTGACTGTGCCTTTATACAGCTTGGAAAATTCCAGAAAATGATGTCATGGCTTTAGAAGCTTCTGGCTAATAGACATAATTTGAGTCAATTGGAGGCGTACCTGTGGATGTATTTCAAGGCCTTCCTTCAAACTCAGTGCTTCTTTGTTTGACATCATGGTAAAATCAAAAGAAATCAGCCAAGACCTCAGAAAACAAACTGTAGACCTCCACAAGTCTGGTTCATCCTTGGGGGCAATTTCCAAATGCCTGAAAGTACCATGGTCATCTGTACAAACAATAGTACACAAGTATAAACACCATGGGACCACGCAGCCGTCATACTGCTCAGGAAGGAGACGCGTTCTGTCTCCTAGAGATAAACATACTTTGGTGCGAAAAATGCGAATCAATCCTCGACATAACCTGAAAGGCCGCTCAGCAAGGAAGAAGCCTTTAAAAAAGCCAGACTACGGTTTGCAACTGCGCATGGGGACAAAAATCTTACTTTTTGGAGAAAATTCCTCTGGTCTGATGAAACGAAAATATCAAATCAAATCAAATCAAATGTATTTATATTGGTTTTTTTTTTTTTTTTTTTTTTTTTACCTTTATTTAACCAGGTAGGCAAGTTGAGAACAAGTTCTCATTTACAATTGCGACCTGGCCAAGATAAAGCAAAGCAGTTCGACAGATAAAACGACACAGAGTTACACATGGAGTAAAAACAAACATACAGTCAATAATGCAGTATAAACAAGTCTATATACAATGTGAGCAAATGAGGTGAGAAGGGAGGTAAAGGCAAAAAAGGCCATGATGGCAAAGTAAGTACAATATAGCAAGTAAAATACTGGAATGGTAGTTTTGCAATGGAAGAATGTGCAAAGTAGAAATAAAAAATAATGGGGTGCAAAGCATAAATAAATAAAAATTAAATACAGTTGGGAAAGAGGTAGTTGTTTGGGCTAAATTATAGGTGGGCTATGTACAGGTGCAGTAATCTGTGAGCTGCTCTGACAGTTGGTGCTTAAAGCTAGTGAGGGAGATAAGTGTTTCCAGTTTCAGAGATTTTTGTAGTTCGTTCCAGTCATTGGCAGCAGAGAACTGGAAGGAGAGGCGGCCAAAGAAAGAATTGGTTTTGGGGGTGACTAGAGAGATATACCTGCTGGAGCGTGTGCTACAGGTGGGAGATGCTATGGTGACCAGCGAGCTGAGATAAGGGGGGACTTTACCTAGCAGGGTCTTGTAGATGACATGGAGCCAGTGGGTTTGGCGACGAGTATGAAGCGAGGGCCAGCCAACGAGAGCGTACAGGTCGCAATGGTGGGTAGTATATGGGGCTTTGGTGATAAAACAGATTGCACTGTGATAGACTGCATCCAATTTGTTGAGTAGGGTATTGGAGGCTATTTTGTAAATGACATCGCCAAAGTCGAGGATTGGTAGGATGGTCAGTTTTACAAGGGTATGTTTGGCAGCATGAGTGAAGGATGCTTTGTTGCGAAATAGGAAGCCAATTCTAGATTTAACTTTGGATTGGAGATGTTTGATATGGGTCTGGAAGGAGAGTTTACAGTCTAACCAGACACCTAAGTATTTGTAGTTGTCCACGTATTCTAAGTCAGAGCCGTCCAGAGTAGTGATGTTGGACAGGCGGGTAGGTGCAGGTAGCGATCGGTTGAAGAGCATGCATTTAGTTTTACTTGTATTTAAGAGCAATTGGAGGCCACGGAAGGAGAGTTGTATGGCATTGAAGCTTGCCTGGAGGGTTGTTAACACAGTGTCCAAAGAAGGGCCGGAAGTATACAGAATGGTGTCGTCTGCGTAGAGGTGGATCAGGGACTCACCAGCAGCAAGAGCGACCTCATTGATGTATACAGAGAAGAGAGTCGGTCCAAGAATTGAACCCTGTGGCACCCCCATAGAGACTGCCAGAGGTCCGGACAGCAGACCCTCCGATTTGACACACTGAACTCTATCAGAGAAGTAGTTGGTGAACCAGGCGAGGCAATCATTTGAGAAACCAAGGCTGTCGAGTCTGCCGATGAGGATATGGTGATTGACAGAGTCGAAAGCCTTGGCCAGATCAATGAATACGGCTGCACAGTAATGTTTCTTATCGATAGCGGTTAAGATATCGTTTAGGACCTTGAGCGTGGCTGAGGTGCACCCATGACCAGCTCTGAAACCGGATTGCATAGCAGAGAAGGTATGGTGAGATTCGAAATGGTCGGTAATCTGTTTGTTGACTTGGCTTTCGAAGACCTTAGAAAGGCACGGTAGGATAGATATAGGTCTGTAGCAGTTTGGGTCAAGAGTGTCCCCCCCTTTGAAGAGGGGGATGACCGCAGCTGCTTTCCAATCTTTGGGAATCTCAGACGACACGAAAGAGAGGTTGAACAGGCTAGTAATAGGGGTGGCAACAATTTCGGCAGATAATTTTAGAAAGAAAGGGTCCAGATTGTCTAGCCCGGCTGATTTGTAGGGGTCCAGATTTTGCAGCCCTTCGTACATCAGCTGATATCTCAAAGTGCTGTACAGAAACCCAGCCTAAAACCCCAAACAGCAAGCAATGCAGGTGTAGAAGCACGGTGGCTAGGAAAAACTCCCTAGAAAGGCCAATACCTAGGAAGAAACCTAGAGAGGAACCAGGCTATGTGGGGTGGCCAGTCCTCTTCTGGCTGTGCCGGGTGGAGATTATAACAGAACATGGTCAAGATGTTCAATGTTCATAAATGACCAGCATGGTCGAATAATAATAAGGCAGAACAGTTGAAACTAGAGCAGCAGCACAGTCAGGTGGAAGTTGAAACTGGAGCAGCAGCATGGCCAGGTAGACTGGGGACAGCAAGGAGTCATCATGTCAGGTAGTCCTGGGGCATGGTCCTAGGGCTCAGGTCAGTTGAAACTGGAACAGCAGCATGGCCAGGTGGACTGGGGACAGCAAGGAGTCATCATGTCAGGTAGTCCTGGGGCATGGTCCTAGGGCTCAGGTCCTCCGAGAGAGAGAAAGAAAGAGAGAAGGAGAGAATTAGAGAACGCACACTTAGATTCACACAGGACACCGAATAGGACAGGAGAAGTACTCCAGATATAACAAACTGACCCCAGCCCCCCGACACATAAACTACTGCAGCATAAATACTGGAGGCTGAGATAGTCTGTTTGGCCATAATGACCATTGTTATGTTTGGAGGAGAAAGTGGGAAGCTTGCAAGCCGAAGAACACCATCCCAACCGTGAAGCACAGGGGTGGCAGCATCATGTTGTGGGGGTGCCATCACAAAGCCCTGACCTCAATCCCATAGAACATTTGTGGGCAGAACTGAAAAAGCGTGTGCGAGCAAGGAGGCCTACAAACCTGACTCAGTTACACCAGCTCTGTCAGGAGGAATGGGCTAAATTTCACCCAACTTATTGTGGGAAGCTTGTGGAAGGCTTCCCGAAACGTTTGACCCAAATTAAACAATTTAAAGGCAGTGCTACCAAGGGTATGTAAGGGGTATGTAAACTTCTGACCCACTGGGAATGTGATGAAAGAAATAAAAGTTTAAATAAATATATTTTTTAAATTATTATTGACCTAAACCAGGGAATTTTTACTAAGCGAGGATTAAATCCTAACTGACCTAAACCAGGATTAAATGTCAGGAATAGTGAAAAACTGAGTTTGAATGTATTTGGCTAAGGTGTATGTAAACTTCTGACTTCAACTGTATGTATGTATGGATCATACTGTATTTACAGTTTTATTCACGTTTTCAAGAGTTGGTGACAAATAATGCATTTTGATTATTGCGTAGATTGTAATGATGTGTGTAAAATACAGTTGAAGTTGGTTTTTTTTCAACATCTTCACAAGGTCCTTTGCTGCTGTTCTGGGATTGATTTGCATTTTTCGCACCAAAGTACGTTCATCTCTAGGAGACAGAACGCGTCTCCTTCCTGAGCGGTATGACGGCTGCGTGGTCCCATGGTGTTTATACTTGCGTACTATTGTTTGTATAGAATACAGTATATACATATGAGATGATAATGCAAGACTGTAAACATTATTAAAGTGACTGGTGTTCCATTTATTAAAGTGGCCAATGATTTCATGTCTGTATGAAGGCAGCAGCCTCTCTGTGCTAGTGATGGCTATTTAACAGTCTGATGGCCTTGAGATAGACGCTGTTTTTCAGTCTCTCGGTTCCATCTTTGATGCGCACCTGTTCTGGTCGTTGTTGTCCTTGATGATCTTTTTGGCCATCCTGTGACATCGGGTGCTGTAGATGTCCTGGAGGGCAGGTAGTTTCCCCCCGGTGATGCGTTGTGCAGACCGCACCACCCTCTGGAGAGCCCTGTGGTTGTGGGCGGTGGAGTTGCCTTACTCTGTATTTGAACGAGACTCGGGAATGACAGCCGTGATTATTTAATCATGTGTTTTTTGCCTCCCTTTTAATGTGTCATTTGGAAGACGACAGAGTCAGTGGTTACCTTTTTTCTGCAATGGGATGAGCAAATAACTGGAGAACCAATAAAAAAAGTAGCTATTCTGTGTTCTGTATTACCTAAGGCTGTTAGTTACCAATGAACTGGTGTTGTGGCTGGGCTAGGGTCAAAGGTCATGGTTCAAAGGGCATGTCAGAACATGTCACCCTACCCCACTCCATTCTTTGCACATTCTCCAGCTTTCAGTAGATTAGCAACATTCCTGTTGGCTGCACTGGTTCTCCTCCCTTCTTCCTCTCTTCCTCTGTCATTTCCTATGACAACCTGGAAACCTCAAGAGTCTTCTCCCCTTCTCCTACTCCGCCTCCCCCCACCTCCTCCACCACTAGCCCCATATGCAAGCCTCGTGATTGGATGAACAAGCTCTGCCACCCCATATGGTCCCTTGTCCCACCGTATCTGATCACAGGCAGCGAACGAGGGAGCCGACACGTCACAACAGGTTTGTTCTGCCGCGCTTGTCACATGCCAGCTCAGCGCTGTCAGTCGCCCACTTCCTGTCCAGCAAGCAAAGAGCAGACGCTGGGGCTTTTTAACTCCTCTAACGGCTTGTCGACTGCTGGAAGGAAGAGAAGGAATTCAGGCCCAGGCCAGGCTCCCTTCAGCCTTCAGTGTCTGCCCGGCGTACAGTTAAACGGTCCAGGATGCTCCGCCGACTCAACCTTTTCTCCGCGATCACCACTGTAATTTATACAACTTTTTATATCAACTTTGCAGGGGTAATGGCTAATTTCTCCCGGCACATGGCTCTTCATTAAAAGTTAATTTTCTGTCAGAGTGGATCCCAATCAAATTAGCCGCAGCCACTTGTTCGTCTGGTCGCCTTCACTTATTTAGTTTAGATATTTAATCCAGACTGCATTTCTATTGTTCATCAGGCAGAGCTGGCCCTGTATCGGTGAATCATTGAAATGGTTTTTATCCCTCTCACGTTTTCTCGCTGTATCTCTTTTTATCCATCTCTTTCTATTCATTCATATATCCCTCTCTCCCTCTAACACTTACACATGTATTCTCTCTCTACCACTCGTATCTATCTCTTCTATACCTCTCCCTCATTCTCATGTGCGTTCTATTACTGATGATGACACACAAAGAGGTTCTATGCCTTGGCGGAAATTATTGATGGCAGAGGGATAAAGTGCAGGAGAGCCCGGTAAGATTCATCAATTTGGGGCTGAAGTGTGTTATGGTCAAAGACGGCCGGTCGCTCTGGAGGTACTTAGGTGCTGGTTATGTGGTTCAATATCAGGGAAAGATCTATGCATATCCAGCAGGTTCAATCATGCACAACTCGTACTGTAGAGAGCTGGTCTCTGCCCTCCTTCTTCTCAGTATTCCATTCACTGGTGCTTACCAATAACACAAGAAAGGCTTTTCATGTTTGTTTGTCCATTCTCCTCCCCCTGTCACGCCCTGACCTTAGAGATCCTTTTTATTCTCTGTGTTTGGTTAGGTCAGGGTGTGACTCGGGTGGGAAAGTCTTATGTTTTCTATTTCTTTGTTTTTGGCCGTGTGTGTGTGGATCCCAGTCAGAGGCAGCTGTCTATCGTTGTCTCTGATTGGGGATCACATATAACTTGTCATTATCCTTTTGGGTTTTGTGGGATCTTGTTTTCTGTTTAGTGTCTGTACCTGACAGAACTGTGCGCTTTCGTTTTCATGTTTGTTATTTTGTTTGAATGTTTTAATGAACACTTTCCTTGCTGCGCTTTGGTCCACTCCTTTCGACGAGAGCCGTTACACCCCCCTACCACCTCGCCCTCCGACTCTCTTATTGTTTTCTGGGTTTTATTTATGTTCCTTTTCTCTTCAGTATTATTTATCTGAGAAAAAAATCTATAGATATTTTTTTCTCTCTAGAGAGCGGTGAGAGCTGACTGAGAGAGGAATTTGTGTTCTGATCTCTACCCGGCCTTGTTTTCGTGTGTTTGTGCTAGAAAACAAATTATCTACCTTTGTCACGTCACTGAAGGAGCTGGTAGGCATCAGTGTGGCTGACACAGACGTTTGGGCCTAATCGACCGGAGTAGCAGGTTGCTTAGCACTAGCCCTGTTGGCTCTCTTAGCGCTTGTATCCACGCCATCATCAGCCGCATGATTTCACAGAGCCACTGGTAGTACTGCTAGTAGCTAGTAGCATATACCGCTAGCCATGTTAGCTGTGCTAGCTCTTCTAGTGCTCATAGCCTGGCCATCAAGCCATTACACAGAGCCACTGCTATTACTGCTAGTAGCCCTAGTGCTAGCCATGCTAGCTCTTCCCTCCTCCTCCACCTCTCCACATCTCCTCCTCCATTACTCTATTCCCTCGCTAGCCCAGACGTCAGTGGCACCATCATTATCCAGAGAGAGGCTGCCTGGTTGCGAACTGAACTGCCTGGTTGTGATGTCCTAAAGGGCTATGGTGGTTGGTTGTGTTGGGTTGAGGTTAGAGGTTAGACAGGTGGGGAGGGGTTGTTTAAGTAAGACTGGCATCTCTGTTCAGCTCATTGCATTTATGCCTCACTGGCACAAAACCAGCTTTCAATGGAGAATAAGATGGGCTCTGGCAAAGAAACCCCACCAAGGCCTGCCATGCCTGTCATATTACCTGTTTACATTAACCCAGACACCAGACACAAGGGATCCCACATACCCATCTCACCCTGTTTCCTTACGGGGTGGCAGGTAGCCTCGTGGTTAGAGCGTTGGACTAGTAACCTGAGTCCCTGAGCTGACAAGGTAAAAATCTGTCGTTCTGCCCCTGAACAAGGCAGTTAACCCACTGTTCCTAGGCCGTCATTGAAAATAAGAATTTGATCTTAACTGACTTGCCAAGTTAAATAAAGAAAAAATTACGTGGGAAATAAACTACTCAACAAATTGGATGCAGTCTATCACAGTGCAATCCGTTTTGTCACCAAAGCCCCATATACTACCCACCATTGCGACCTATACGCTCTCGTTGGCTGGCCCTCGCTTCATACTCGTCGCCAAATCCACTGGCTCCATGTCATCTACAAGACCCTGCTAGGTAAAGTCCCCCCTTATCTCAGCTCACTGGTCACCATAGCATCACCCACCTGTACCACACGCTCCAGCAGGTATATCTCTCTAGTCACCTCCAAAACCAATTCTTTCTTTGGCCGCCTCTCCTTCCAGTTCTCTGCTGCCAATGACTGGAACGAACTACAAAAATCTCTGAAACTGGATACACTTATCTCCCTCACTAGCTTTAAGCACCAACTGTCAGAGCAGCTCACAGATTACTGCACCTGTACATAGCCCACCTATAATTTAGCCCAAACAACTACCTCTTTCTCTACTGTATTTATTTATTTATTTTGCTCCTTTGCACCCCATTATTTCTATCTCTACTTTGCACATTCTTCCACTGCAAATCTACCATTCCAGTGTTTTACTTGCTATATTGTATTTACTTTGCCACCATGGCCTTTTTTTGCCTTTACCTCCCTTATCTCACCTCATTTGCTCACATCGTATATAGAATTGTTTATACTGTATTATTGACTGTATGTTTGTTTTACTCCATGTGTAACTCTGTGTCGTTGTATGTGTCGAACTGCTTTGCTTTATCTTGGCCAGGTCGCAATTGTAACTTGTTCTCAACTTGCCTACCTGGTTAAATAAAGGTGAAATAAATAAAAAGGTGAGAAGGTGCCACACAGCGCCCGCTCCGACGAGTACTACTTCCTTGAGATCTCCTTATTCTGACAGGATGAGCGTGGCTGCGATTTGCCCGTTCTTACTTTTTTAGGGCCTGTGTGTGGGAATACGGCACGCCTGTCAGAAGTTAGATGACAGCACGGATATGGGAATTAGCCAGCATTCAATCCGCAAAAAGCTACACACAAGGAGGGGGTTGTTGGAGTGGACAAGGAGGATGGAGGCTCGCTGGTGCCAACAACATTGCATTTTCTTCAAGTAATAATAAACAGGTTTACATTTTCACAGAAGAGCATCTGGTGCAGATTGGAAGAGCATGTTAACCAGAGGAGCAGCCGGTCCACCAGATGTTTCTGGTCCCTGTAGACTTGTCACAGGAGGACCTTTAGTCTTCATCCTGCAGCGCGCACACACACACACACACACACACACACAGACACACACTCCAAATGCCCTGTCCTTGACTCATACTCACCTAATGCAAACACCTACTACGCACACACACACACACACAAGCACACAATTAGACGGCTATTGGGTTGAATCAAGGATTTCTTAAAGGGGAACTGCACCCGCTGATTTGGCCTAGGTTTTTGGCTCCTAAGACCCTCACAAACTTCTACAGATGTACCGTTGAGAGCATCCTGTCCGGCTGTATCTCCTCCTGGTACGACAATTGCACCGTCCGCAACCACAGGGCTATCCAGAGGGTGGTGAGGTCAGCCCAACGCAGGACATTTACAGCACCCGTTGTCACAGGAAGGCCAAGAAGATCATCAAGGACCTCAGCCACCCGAACTACGGCCTGTTCAACCTGCTACCATCTACAGTACAAGTCCATCAAAGCTGGGACTGAGAGACTGATAAATAGGCATATATCTCCAGGCCATCAGACTAGGTAAACAGTCACCACTAGCCAGCCTCCGCCCAGTACCCTGCCCTGAACCTTAGTCACTGTTACTAGCTGGCTACTACCTGGTACTCTACCCTGCGATACTCTACCCTCTACCCTTCCCTATGTACATACAGTATAGTCATTGAACACTGGTCACTTTAATAATGTTAAAATACTTTTTCACCAACTTTATGCATATGTACTGTATTCTAGTCATGGCTCATCCTATATAACTACTGCTGTACAAACCTTTTCTGTTCATATACTGTCTCTACTGTCAATACAATGCATTCGTAAATTATTCCGAACTCTTGACTTTTTCCACATTTTGTTACGTTACAGCCTTGTTCTAAAAATGATTAAATAAAAAAGTTTCCTCATCAATCTACACCAAATACCCCAAATTATCAAGCAAAAATAGGTTGTTAATTTTTTTCTCATACATTAGTTAAAAATAAAATCCAGAAATACCTTATTTACATAAGTATTCAGACCCTTTGCTAGCTCACGTCCATTCGTTTTCTATTGATCATCCATGAGATGTTTCTACGACTTGATTGGAGTCCACCTGTGGTAAATTAAATTGATTGGACATGATTTGGAAAGGCACACACGTCTCAATATAAGGTCCCACTGTTGACTGTGCATGTCAGAGCAAAAGCCAAACCATGAGGTCAAAGGATTGTGCCCAGGCACAGATCTGGGGAAGGGTACCAAAACAAATCTGCAGCATTGAAGATCCCCAAGAACACAGTGGCCTACATCATATTTAAATGGAAGAAGTTTGGAACCACCAAAACTATTCCTAGAGCTAAGCAATTGGGGGAGTAGGGCCTTCGTCGGGGAGGTGATCAAGAACCCGATGTTCACTCTGTCAGAGCTCCAGTTCCTCTGTGGAGATGGGAGAACCTTCCAGAAGGAGAACCATCTCTGCAGCACTCTACCAATAAGGCCTTTATGGCCTTTATGTGTTTCTCGTTACAGTATTAAAGCAACCCGATAGGACCCAGGCGAGTATAGGAAAGGTAGCTAGCTGTAGAAGGCAATAACTTGTGTTAACGTATGGCTAATTAGCAGAGTCTAATGGTTCATGGGATTTGTAATTGGCTATTGATTGACAACGATTAAGACAGTCAAAGAGGCCATATAAAATCCCTATCAGAAACTTAGGTTTCAATTCATGTGGAACACACACTACTGTGTGATTGCAGAAATACATTGTGTAATACTTTCTGAAAGGGGTTGAATAGAAACTAGGCCTCCACTTCTTCCTTCCACACACGATCAATCAAATTGAATTGTGCCCACGGTTGAAATCCATCAATTCACGTCTTGGCTCAGGACTTTTCATTTTGCACAGCCAGAAATAAAAGAAAAAAACAAATGTGCTGATTAGCCAACAAGTTCTTGGGATTGCAACATTTTAAAGAACAAACTATTTGACAGTATAAATATATGAGGCCAAGTTAAGCACCCCCTCCTCCCACACTCCCCTCCAAGCCCCCAGCCTACATACGCACAACTACCGCCCTGCATAAAAAGGTCCTGGAATGAGTCACAAATTGCTAACAAATGATTTCCTGCTCTTGGGAATAATAGGGTCCCTGCGCAGCCTTTGATTCCAGCTCTTTTTGTGTCCCCTCTTTGTTTACTTTGCTGTCTGGCAGAGACTCCCTATTGATAGTTGTCACACTGGGTTGCTGGGCAGCAGCGAGTGGGTGTGTTCTATGTGTGTGTGGTGTTGTGTCTGTGTGTGTGTGCCTGTGTGTTTGTGTTTGCAAGCGTGTATGTGTATGAGTGTGACTGTGCATGTTTAAACAAGTCTGCGCGCGCATGCATTTGAGCCAGTGTGTGTGTTCATGAATGTGTGTGTGCGCGGGTTTGAGCCGGTGTGTGTGTGGGGTGATGTGGCGTAGAGGGCACTTCTGTCAGATCTGATGTCGGGTCCCGTGCTATGACATGAAGGGCGCTGTCAGAAGAGATGGCCGCAGGTACAGCTGCCCTCTGTGCTCTCCCTCTTTTCCCTTCGCCAAAGAGTGGCTGCATGAGACACACACTTCCTGTGACCAATCACATACACACTTTCTGTGACCCAGCACACCCACTTCCTGTGTCCCGACTGTGGGCATATTTGCTGGTGAGTAGGCCTCAAAATATACCTTCTCAGCCTTGCCCAAAACCTGTTGATCTCTTCTTCAATTCAAATAAAAATACTTGATTTATCCCACAAGGGGCATTCATGTCTTGTTGATCTTCTTGTCCTTACCATGTCATCAGTTGCAGCCTATGTGAGGCTTGTTTTTCAAGACTTATATTTCTTTATTTAGTTATCCTTCAGAAGAGGACATATTTTTATGTTAGGTCAGGATGCAAAGAATGCATCATAGGAATACATGGAAATTGATTGAACTACTTGGAGACTTAATTTTGTCTCCCCACTCCAACTGATTTGCCTATTTACTATTCCCCTCTCATGTTTCTGCATCCATCTCCTGAAACTCTTTCTAGGAGTGAATGATACAATCTGAAGTTCAATCAGCTCTTTTTTAATTTAAATTTAATGTAACCTTTATTTAACTAGGCAAGTCATTTAAGAAAAAAAATCTTATTTACAATGACGGCCTATCCCGGCCAAACCCGGACGACGCTTGGGCCAATTGTGCGCCGCCATATGGGACTCCCAATCACGGCCGGTTGTGATACAGCCTTTTAACCACCGGAGAGAAAAAGGCATTAGCAAAGTCGTGTTCGGACTAATTTGGTTGAACTGAGGAGGAGAAGGTTGAACAGTTAAAATCAGGACAGCATTGAGGCCTGTGCCTCTTTGCATCCTCCTGTATGCACCTGCTTTGATGGATAGGTTGACAAGGCTGGTGCGTGTAGCTGTCTGTGGTTCCCTGACGGGTTTCCCTCCCTGGCCCCTCCAATGTACAGTCCTATGCCACCATGCCCAAATTGCACCATATTCTTTATATAGTGCAGTACTTTTGACCGGGGCCCTGTTCAAAAGAAGTGCACTATGAGGTGAACAGGGTTCCATTTGGGAGACTGCTATAGTACCATCAGGACTAGACAGTGGTAGACCAGACAGGGACCTGAAACTTTAATGCTAATTGATCCCAAGGAAGGCCGGGGAAGGAATGTTGACACAGGTGTGTTGCCATAGGGCCTGCCACGGAAAGGCGGGGAGGGCTGGGTAACAGCATGGACCGTTGGGGTACAGGACTGTGGCATGGCACAGAGTGCCCGCTGGGAGGGAGAGGGAGGGATGGAGAATGACCTATTTTCCTTTTTTTAAGCTAGCACAGGGGGAGGTGGGGGTTGGTCGTGGTGTGTGTATGTGGGTTGTATGGTGTGTGTGTGTGTGTGTGGGGGAGGGGGGGGGGGTAGATGTGTGCGTGCACATGTGTGTCTGTTTTGTATGCTGACTTAGATCTGCTGGAAAACGGTGCCAAAATAGTACTGTAGATTCGCTAATTCACTGACCAAAATCAGTTTTCACAGCTGGTTGTACATTTGTGTTTTTACCTGGAGGTTCTCACCACTTACAACAGCCAGGTGTAGGGATTACAACTGATCCTGTCTCCTATTTTCATTTATCTCATAGTTGATGGCTTTTCCGCATGTAAACCTCATCAAAAACGAGCTAACAATAGCTCGCCATGGCAGACGCCCGAGCATCTGGCAAGCCAGCCACTCAGAACTTTCAAACCGCTTATTGCACACCCTGTCACTGCGATTGGACGAGAGATAAAGAAAAACAGGGAAGTAAAAGAGTAAACAAACAACTTGGAGGGTGGGGCTTTTACAGCATTTTATCGCGTTGCAGATATACAGAGAGAAAGAGTCACGGAGAGGGAGAAAGAAAGGTACAGCGAGAAAAGCAGAGAGAAGAGAGAAAAGCTAGAGAGGCAGGTGACAGCCTCCTCCTGTGTTGCGGTTTGCACTCGTAAATTCTTCAAACAACATTGTGGGATCCTAACCAATGTTGTGCCACCAGATTGGCGTCTTGAACAGGAGCCACCTCCTCCAACCACGTCCCTGTTTCCCTTGTTTACCAGTCGCCTCTCTCCTTTGCTCCCCCCGCTCCTCCGAAGAGGCTTTGTCCCGAGCAAGGTCCCATAAAAGAGTGATGAGGAGCCTTGTTGAGAGGACCTGTGTACACCACTTTATTCAGGAACGATCACTTATTTAAAGGTGTCGGAATCTTGTTGTTTGCTTGTTTTATTGAAAAGCTTGCGGGTAAAGTGGCACCGGAGCTGGCATGTGAACATCTCTCGGGGGGCTTCGCTGCAGAACATCTTCTTCCTTTTTTCAATAAATAAGTGAAGGGAGTGCGGATACATTTTTTATCCCTGCGAAGATCCATTGTTGCCTGGGACGTGTTGATAAGATGCGTGTGGGTGGTGGAAAACAACCTAACACACAAACACGTCTCCAGGTCTGTGGTGGACCCCTCGCTGTGCTGCACAGAGTGAGTGGCAGCCGTGGTTAAGGAAGATGCATGCATAGCCCTACACCTTTTACCTCCCACAGTGAAAGGCAACAGAGCAAGCTGTTTGCACTGGGACATCTGCGGCCTTTACTTAGACATCCAGTCGTACTGAATGAGTTTCACTGTCAGTTGATTGCAGTGATTTAGTTATATGCTCTTGTATCTCCTTCTCTGTCCATTCAGTCAGGGAGTCAAATTAATGTTTGAGCATGAACTGTTCTAGAACCATGGTATTTAGGAGGGAACTGCACATCCCACCTTGTCCTTTTAGATTGACTATGATGCAATAACGTGGCACCTCCCTTGCCTCCCTTCCCTTAGCTGAGATGGCATCAGATATGTCGAAGTGTAGACTTCTCGGTGCAAAACATGCAGGGAATGTGAAGTGCAGCGAGGTGCGGTCCATCGCGGGTGATTTTTGTACATCCGGGAGAGCCGACCGATGAATGATTCAGAGTGGAGACAGGAGACTAGAACTCACTCTGTCTTTAATGCCAAGCCACAGGAAACACGGCATCTTCTGCATCATCTTCACCAAATGGGCCTGATGTTGTTGAGGAAAGAGACCCTTTTAAACCCTCACTGCACTCCCATGATCTCTCTCCGCTCTTTTTGTGCACTGGAACACATCAAAAGACCAATTGGTAAATAAATCATCAACAACAGCATGTTTTATTTATCTCCATAGGGCGAGGGGAGGATTGGAGAGGAGTCCTGGTGAGTTCTGAAAGCTGCCGGGTTTGAAAAGACCACAGGGCATATTTGGTGTGGAGGAGAACTTTCCAAGGGTAGACCCATTGCAAACTAATAGTTTGAGGGTTTGTGAGGAGAAACAAGGGACCTCTGAGTGTTAGCTATGACCTGTTTCGGTGTGCAGAGTACCTGCGGAGTATCTAGGGTACACACATTTGTTTCCATATACAGTGGGGAGAACAAGTATTTGATACACTGCCGATTTTGCATGTAGAGGTCTGTAATTTTTATCATAGGTACACTTCAACTGTGAGAGATGGAATCTAAAACAAAAATCCAGAAAATCACATTGAATGATTTTTAAGGAATTTATTTGCATTTTATTGCATGACATAAGTATTTGATCACCTACCAACCAGTAAGAATTCCGGCTCTCACAGACCTGTTAGTTTTTCTTTAAGAAGCCCTCCTGTTCTCCACTCATTACCTGTATTAACTGCACCTGTTTGAACTCGTTACCTGTATAAAAGACACCTGTCCACACACTCAATCAAACAGACTCCAACCTCTCCACAATGGCCAAGACCAGAGAGCTGTGTAAGGACATCAGGGATAAAATTGTAGACCTGCACAAGGCTGGGATGGGCTACAGGACAATAGGCAAGCAGCTTGGTGAGAAGGCAACAACTGTTGGCTCAATTATTAGAAAATGGAAGAAGTTCAAGATGACAGTCAATCACCCTCGGTCTGGGGCTCCTTGCAAGATCTCACCTCGTGGGGCATCAATGATCATGAGTAAGGTGAGGGATCAGCCCAGAACTACACGGCAGGACCTGGTCAATGACCTGAAGAGAGCTGGGACCACAGTCTCAAAGAAAACCATTAGTAACACACTACGCCGTCATGGATTAAAATCCTGCAGCGCACGCAAGGTCCCCCTGCTCAAGCCAGCGCATGTCCAGGCCCGTCTGACATTTGCCAATGACGATCTGGATGATCCAGAGGAGGAATGGGAGAAGGTCACGAGCTTTTTGGTCTAAACTCCACTCGCCGTGTTTGGAGAAGAAGTACAACCCCAAGAATACCATCCCAACCGTGAAGCATGGAGGTGGAAACATCATTCTTTGGGGATGCTTTTCTGCAAAGGGGACAGGACGACTGCACTGTATTGAGGGGAGGATGGATGGGGCCATGTATCGCTAGATCTTGGCCAACAACCTCCTTCCCTCAGTAAGAGCATTGAAGATGGGTCTTCCAGCATGACAACGACCCGAAACACACAGCCAGGGCAACTAAGGAGTGGCTCTGTAAGAATAATCTCAAGGTCCTGGAGTGGCCTAGCCAGTCTCCAGACCTGAACCCAATAGAAAATCTTTGGAGGGAGCTGAAAGTCCGTATTGCCCAGCGACAGCCCCAAAACCCGAAGGATCTGGAGAAGGTCTGTATGGAGGAGTGGGCCGAAATCCCTGCTGCAGTGTGTGCAAACCTGGTCAAGAACTACAGGAAACGTATGATCTCTGTAATTGCAAACAAAGGTTTCTGTACCAAATATTAAGTTCTGCTTTACTGATGTATCAACTACTTATGTCATGTAATAAAATGCAAATTAATTACTTAAAAATCATACAATGTGATTTTCTGGATTCTTGTTTTAGATTCCGTCTCTCACTGTCTATGATACAAATTACAGACCTCTACATGCTTTGTAAGTAGGGAAACCTGCAAAATATCAAATACTCATTATTTTTATTTTTTATTTTTTTTATTTCACCTTTATTTAACCAGGTAGGCTAGTTGAGAACAAGTTCTCATTTGCAACTGCGACCTGGCCAAGATAAAGCATAGCAGTGTGAGCAGACAACAAAGAGTTACACATGGAGTAAACAATTAACAAGTCAATAACACAGTAGAAAACAAAGGGGGAGTCTATATACAATGTATGCAAAAGGCATGAGGAGGTAGGCAAATAATTACAATTTTGCAGATTAACACTGGAGTGATGAATGATCAGATGGTCATGTACAGGTAGAGATATTGGTGTGCAAAAGAGCAGAAAAGTAAATAAATAAGAACAGTATGGGGATGAGGTAGGTGAAAAGGGTGGGCTATTTACCAATAGACTATGTACAGCTGCAGCGATCGGTTAGCTGCTCAGATAGCTGATGTTTGAAGTTGGTGAGGGAGATAAAAGTCTCCAACTTCAGCGATTTTTGCAATTCGTTCCAGTCACAGGCAGCAGAGTACTGGAACGAAAGGCGGCCAAATGAGGTGTTGGCTTTAGGGATGATCAGTGAGATACACCTGCTGGAGCGCGTGCTACGGATGGGTGTTGCCATCGTGACCAGTGAGCTGAGATAAGGCGGAGCTTTACCTAGCATGGACTTGTAGATGACCTGGAGCCAGTGGGTCTGGCGACGAATATGTAGCGAGGGCCAGCCGACTAGAGCATACAAGTCGCAGTGGTGGGTGGTATAAGGTGCTTTAGTGACAAAACGGATGGCACTGTGATAAACTGCATCCAGTTTGCTGAGTAGAGTGTTGGAAGCCATTTTGTAGATGACATCGCCGAAGTCGAGGATCGGTAGGATAGTCAGTTTTACTAGGGTAAGCTTGGCGGCGTGAGTGAAGGAGGCTTTGTTGCGGAATAGAAAGCCGACTCTTGATTTGATTTTCGATTGGAGATGTTTTATATGAGTCTGAAAGGAGAGTTTGCAGTCTAGCCAGACACCTAGGTACTTATAGACGTCCACATATTCTAGGTCGGAACCATCCAGGGTGGTGATGCTAGTCGGGCATGCGGGTGCAGGCAGCGACCGGTTGAAAAGCATGCATTTGGTTTTACTAGCGTTTAAGAGCAGTTGGAGGCCACGGAAGGAGTGCTGTATGGCATTGAAGCTTGTTTGGAGGTTAGATAGCACAGTGTCCAATGACGGGCCGAAAGTATATAGAATGGTGTCGTCTGCGTAGAGGTGGATCAGGGAATCGCCCGCAGCAAGAGCAACATCATTGATATACACAGAGAAAAGAGTCGGCCCGAGAATTGAACCCTGTGGCACCCCCATAGAGACTGCCAGAGGACCAGACAGCATGCCCTCCGATTTGACGCACTGAACTCTGTCTGCAAAGTAATTGGTGAACCAGGCAAGGCAGTCATCCGAAAAACCGAGGCTCCTGAGTCTGCCGATAAGAATATGGTGATTGACAGAGTCGAAAGCCTTGGCAAGGTCGATGAAGACGGCTGCACAGTACTGTCTTTTATCGATGGCGGTTATGATATCGTTGAGTACCTTGAGTGTGGCTGAGGTGCACCCATGACCGGCTCGGAAACCAGATTGCACAGCGGAGAAGGTACGGTGGGATTCGAGATGGTCAGTGACCTGTTTGTTGACTTGGCTTTCGAAGACCTTAGATAGGCCGGGCAGGATGGATATAGGTCTGTAACAGTTTGGGTGCAGGGTGTCTCCCCCTTTGAAGAGGGGGATGACTGCGGCAGCTTTCCAATCCTTGGGGATCTCAGACGATATGAAAGAGAGGTTGAACAGGCTGGTAATAGGGGTTGCGACAATGGTGGCAGATAGTTTCAGAAATAGAGGGTCCAGATTGTCAAGCCCAGCTGATTTGTACGGGTCCAGGTTTTGCAGCTCTTTCAGAACATCTGCTATCTGGATTTGGTTAAAGGAGAACCTGGAGAGGCTTGGGCGAGGAGCTGCGGGGGGGGGCGGAGCTGTTGGCCGAGGTTGAAGTAGCCAGGCGGAAGGCATGGCCAGCCGTTGAGAAATGCTTATTGAAGTTTTCGATAATCATGGATTTATCAGTGGTGACCGTGTTACCTAGCCTCAGTGCAGTGGGCAGCTGGGAGGAGGTGCTCTTGTTCTCCATGGACTTCACGGTGTCCCAGAACTTTTTGGAGTTGGAGCTACAGGATGCAAACTTCTGCCTGAAGAAGCTGGCCTTAGCTTTCCTGACTGACTGCGTGTATTGGTTCCGGACTTCCCTGAACAGTTGCATATCACGGGGACTATTCGATGCTATTGCAGTCCGCCACAGGATGTTTTTGTGCTGGTCGAGGGCAGTCAGGTCTGGGGTGAACCAAGGGCTGTATCTGTTCTTAGTTCTGCATTTTTTGAACGGAGCATGCTTATCTAAAATGGTGAGGAAGTTACTTTTAAAGAATGACCAGGCATCCTCAACTGACGGGATGAGGTCAATGTCCTTCCAGGATACCCGGGCCAGGTCGATTAGAAAGGCCTGCTCACAGAAGTGTTTTAGGGAGCGTTTGACAGTGATGAGGGGTGGTCGTTTGACTGCGGCTCCGTAGCGGATACAGGCAATGAGGCAGTGATCGCTGAGATCCTGGTTGAAGACAGCGGAGGTGTATTTGGAGGGCCAGTTGGTCAGGATGACGTCTATGAGGGTGCCCTTGTTTACAGAGTTAGGGTTGTACCTGGTGGGTTCCTTGATGATTTGTGTGAGATTGAGGGCATCTAGCTTAGATTGTAGGACTGGCGGGGTGTTAAGCATATCCCAGTTTAGGTCACCTAACAGAACAAACTCTGAAGCTAGATGGGGGGCGATCAATTCACAAATGGTGTCCAGGGCACAGCTGGGAGCTGAGGGGGGTCGGTAGCAGGCGGCAACCGTGAGAGACTTATTTCTGGAGAGAGTAATTTTCAAAATTAGTAGTTCGAACTGTTTGGGTATGGACCTGGAAAGTATGACATTACTTTGCAGGCTATCTCTGCAGTAAACTGCAACTCCTCCCCCTTTGGCAGTTATATCTTGACGGAAGATGTTATAGTTGGGTATGGAAATCTCTGAATTTTTGGTGGCCTTCCTGAGCCAGGATTCAGACACAGCAAGGACATCTGGGTTAGCAGAGTGTGCTAAAGCAGTGAGTAAAACAAACTTAGGGAGGAGGCTTCTGATGTTGACATGCATGAAACCAAGGCTTTTTCGATCACAGAAGTCAACAAATGAGGGTGCCTGGGGACATGCAGGGCCTGAGTTTACCTCCACACCCCCCCGGAACAGAGAAGGAGTAGTATGAGGGTGCGGCTAAAGGCTATCAAAACTGGTCGCCTAGAGCGTTGGGGACGGAGAATAAGAGGAGCAGGTTTCTGGGCATGGTAGAATATATTCAGGGCATAATGCGCAGACAGGGGTATGGTGGGGTGCGGGTACAGCGGAGGTAAGCCCAGGCACTGGGTGATGATGAGAGAGGTTGTATCTCTGGACATGCTGGTAGTAATGGGTGAGGTCACCGCATGTGTGGGAGGTGGGACAAAGGAGTTATCAGGGGCATGAAGAGTGGAACTAGGGGCTCCATTGTGAACTAAAACAATGATAACTAACCTGAACAACAGTATACAAGGCATATTGACATTTGAGAGAGACATACAGCGAGGCATACAGTAATCACAGGTGTTGAATTGGGAAAGCTAGCTAAAACAGTAGGTGAGACAACAGCTAATCAGCTAGCACAACAACAGCAGGTAAAATGGCGTAGACTAGGCAACGGGGCCAACAGATAAAACAAACAAGCAGAATGGAGTACCGTGATTAATGGACAGTCCAGCGTGCATCAGCTATGTAGCCAAGAGATCAGTGTCCAGGGGGCAGCGGTGGATGGGGCAGGGAAGCTGGACTGGCGAGTGTTATCCAGGTTTTTAAAAACTAACAATGACTAAATAGCTTGTAGCTAGTTAGCTGGTTAGCTTCTGGAGGTTCTTGAGTGTGTTCTAAAAATAAAAAAATAATAGCGATTCCGTATCACATTGGGTGAGGCAGGTTTCCGGAAGGTATAAACAAATTAAAAGTCAAAAGAGATAGAAAGTAAATATGGGTCCGGTGAGCGTTTGGGACGCGGCGATTCAGGCGGTTAGCAGGCCTGTGCTAACAAGCTAACAGTTTGTAGGCCCGGGCTAGACAAGGTAACAGTTAGCGGACCGGAGCTGGACAAGCTAGCAGTTAGCAGGCCGAATTAGCAAGCAGGGAGATAGTGAGGGCTAGAGAGTTAGCCTTTGGGGGACGTCGCGATGGGGTGAGTCTGTTTATTCCTCTTCATGCGATGACATCGATAGACCGGTCGTGGGCCCGGGTATTGTAGCTCAGGAGTATGCTACGGTGGTAGCACAGGTGCTACGGCCGGGCTAGCTTCAAGCTAAGTGGGTGGAAACGCTAGCCAGGAGTAATCCGGGGTTGCGGTTTAGCTAGATAGCTAGTTGCTGAAAAATCCAGCTGAAAGATGTTCCGTTTGCGGTGGGAATCCGGGGATGAATCCGGGGATGAAAAATAAATAGGTCCGTTATGCTCTGGTTAGAGTCGCGTTGTACGAACAGGCGAGAGCTTTCCGAACTACAGGTTAGCTGATGACCGGTTAGCTGAAGACCGCTAGCATACCCGCTGGTTAGCTGGCTAGCTTCAGTTGAGGGGGTCCGAAGTAAATATAAATACTTTAGGAAAAATAGCTACATTGGGTGAGTCGGGTTGCAGGAGAGTATTTGGAAGCTTAGGGTTTAGCAAAATGTTTTCAAAGAGATATGTGGAGAAAATATGTAAAAAAACGAAAAAGAAACAATAAATACAGGGACACGACAGGACAGGACGACCTACTGCTACGCCATCTTGGGATTCTCATTCTCCCCACTGTATCTAGACCTATATTAGTGGACAATGGTCATACTAGCCCTTCTTCGCCCGTTTTCCACCGTGGATATTTTAGCATGTTGTTCTTTTATAGGAGTAAATTGTTGTATTTCACTATGGCAACAGCACATCTTACTTTTCATTTCACCCCTCCTGAGGTGAATGCAGTCTCAAGTGGAATTCCAGCAGCCTATTGTGTTATTTCTGGTTTGTGAATAGGTTAGTGTGTGTGTGTCTTTGTCTCATCACTTGTGTGTGCCCTGTGTCCCTGCCTGTGTGTGTTTTCATGCCTGCCTCCTCTGTGTATTTGAGCATATGCACCTGTGAGTGTGTTGGTGTGCGCGCGTCATTGGGAGTGCACTCTGAAAGGGTCATTGCGGGAGCCAAAGCCACTGTAGGCTGTCAGACAGTGAGAGATGCAGCACCTCTAAAGGCCATGATTTTGGGGCCCCGCTGTCTATTAACAACCCTGCAACACTTCTCAGGGGCTGTCTCGCGTTGCCCCCTCGGGCCCCCTCAGGTCCCTGAAGGAACAGCAGAGAGAGGCTGCTTCTCCGAGTAGGAGACGACCCCTTTCAAACCCTCCAAACTCTAATTGTGACATCATCAACAGCATCTGACAGTAATGAGGCACTGAGTTGTCAGAGCGGCCATCAGCTTAGCTCAGTAATGTATGAGGTTGTGTGGTTTTATTCAGGGATGTTTGGTAAAGAAAAAGATGGATGAATGTGATGGCAATGACTTGACATGCAGTAATGTGAACGCTAATGCCAAAATGTTGCACGAAAGGTGCCTATTCTCTAAATAAAAAAGGTGCGCTAACAGCATTTCCGTGTGTTTACACTCCTACACAAATCCCTGGTTTTATTATGTTTTATTACTCCCTCTCTCATCCTACCACCAACCCCCCCAGCCCATAGCTCCTTTCCTAAGGTCAAGGGTTAACGCATCGTAATGGCTTTGCCACCTCCCCCGGTGATGTACACTGGCTTAAGTGTTGGTTCCTCACACCCCCACTGTCATGTTGTGGATGTGTATGCATATGTGTCAGTCCTCCCTCACCGGGGGGGTTTCTAAGGTTGGATTTATACATAGAACCCCTCCCCCATTCCAGAGCGGGGACAACACGCACCCTTGTGGGGCGCACCTCAGAACAGATACTGTAGAGATGTGTCCGTCACTTCCTCTTGACGCCTCCTCCATAACATTCACATCAAGACATTCTCCCTTGAAATGATTCTTGATGCGAACTACATCCAATATCAAATATCGGTTTGGGCAAACAAATAGAATGAAACCGTCTATCCTGCCTCGTATCAACATGGTCCATCTGTGTTTACCAGGCTATCTAGCGTTCCCATCATCACAGAGACTTTTGTGTCCACAACCTGGCACATTTTCTTCCTGTATTTGTTTGGTGGTCCATCAGTCTATTTACTTTATCACGCTGCCAAATCATCCATTTACGCTCCCATCTGTCTGTCAAACTATATCTTAGAATCCATTTGTCTAACTCTCTCAATCAAAGCAGTGCTGTATCAGGGCGGAGTTGCTCTCTTTCCTCCTGTGTTTCTTCTCCTGCAGGCCACACCATTAGACCCTTGTTTAAGTGGTTCCGGCTGCAGCACAATTAGGCTCCTCCGGACTCCCTGTCCTCTCTGCCGGCTTATACAGTACATGCATACGGGTCCCACATATAATTACAGGCAATTCACAGCTTTTTCTGTGTTGACATTTGGTTGAATTGGATGGTGAGTGATTCTAGGTTGTTGTAGGCGTCATAAGTGCTACGTGACACAGAGACAGTGATGTGTTTTTGCAAAAGGTGAACGATGCTGACAGTTTTGTATGTGCTTTGATTGATGTTGGCCTATGGTATCATTGAATGATATGGTATGGTTCACGGTGTGTGTTTTTGGCCGCAGCCACTTTACTACACTGGTACGGAGGACAAGCGGTTGGCGGTTGCGGAGACAAGTCAAGCTGTGCTGAACCAGGCCAGTGCACTGACTCCATTTGGTCCAGCTGACCCCAGCTCTGGCCTCTGGAGCTGCTAGTGCCCCAAGGCCCACCCTGGCCTCCCGCCGAGCCCCCTATCAGTTTTGGAGGATCAGCGATTGCCCCCCCCCCCCCCTCGGGCGGCCCTGTGCCTGGACCTGATGGATTACCCGCTATCCTGGCTCGGCTCAGGACTAGGAAAAGCCCGGGCCCTAGCTGCACTAGATGCCACAGACCCCATCTGTGTTCATTGCTGACTCCAGCTCCAGCCTGCCCCCCGGGCTACAGGCTTAGGCCAGTAATGAACCCCCCACTCAGAGGCTTACTGTTTTCCCCACAGCCTTATATACCCCAATGCTAGCCTTTTGCCAATATGGACAGCTAGCCTAGCAATGAATCTCAAACAGGCATTGAGCAGGCACCCTAACGATTTGAGGAGTGAATGCACAGTTGAAATTGATTTCTTTTTTTCTGAAGCCTGCTTCCTGAAATCTACTGCTGAGCTGATGATCATGAATGGGAGTTTTGCCTCTGGCGCTTGATCGATTGCAAGAAGGTTTTCATCTTTTGCCTGTTTGGTGCGTTTGTGCATTGCCTCGACTGCCAGGAGAATGCTAGGAAGTATTGTTCCGTAGAAAAATAAACCTCCAGTCCAGATATCAGAAGGGAAGAGGGCCCAATGAGAAATCACAAGTACTAGCGGCCTGTCAAGCTTGTTGTTTTCAATCAAAGATAGAGGCCTAAAAGACTGAGCACACGCTAGGCTGCAGAGGAAGAAGTTTCGACTTTTTTTCATTTTTGATCGTGAGATTGACACATACACACACACACACACACACACACACACAGTTTTTCTCTCTCTTCCCGTCACACTGTTTGTCACTGGTACAAACCTGTCAAAGCCGTCCCGCCGAGGAGGTAACCTAGTACTCTATCTCCCCTCTAAACAAAAAAATATTTGTTTATGGACATGTGTAGTGATTTCCAGGTCTCCTGCGCCGTATTGTGTTCCGAGCTGTCAAGAGACATTACTCTCAGCCCCTACTCCCCTTTCAGCGACAGCGAGCAAGGGAGAGAGAGAAAGAAAGAGAGGGGGCAGCGGACAATGGAGAAGTGTGGGGGGAGGAGGGACTGGTGTGGAGGGGCACAGCAGTGGGCAAAGGAAGACGCAAGGCCTGTAGCAAAATCAGTTAAGATGCTGCCTCCTTTCAAATAGGGGGCTAAAGTGCCCGGTTGGTCAGTACTTTAATGCAGTCCTTAAGGTAGATTTGTGAGAAAGAGGCATTTTTATTGGTCGAGAGAATAGGTTGTATTGAGTATCTGGGTCATTCACCAGTGTGTGTGTAACTGGTGAGCAGCGTGCTACATCACAGGCGACCCCATGTGTGATTGAAATCCACGATATGGACATGAGAGAGATACGCATCAGTTATGTTTGGACTGACGCCGCTTTTATATCCCATTAACATTTCGTTATCCTTTGTCTCAACAAACTGTCAAACTAGGCTCACTTTAGATTCACTTTTCCCTCCAAAGGATTTTAGCTGGGTATACATACACGCCAGGGACACCATACCTTAAGCTTATCTGCATTCTCCTTGAATTTCAAGCAGGAGATTGGAATGTTTTGTTGTTTGGGGTTGCTTTTTGGTAGTTCCTGGGGATTTGGGCATTTGACAACTAACCCTTGATTTCATGTAAACATCTGTAAATCCGGCCATGCTTGCATGGGATCCTGAGATGGAGGGAGAGTGAAAGAGGTGGACAGGAAACAGTGGGAGAGGAGTGAAGGGGGGAGAAAGTGAGTGAGAAAGATAGAGAGAACGGGCAAGAGAGAGAGAGAGAGAACGGGCGAGAGAAAGAGGGAGGAGAATTTCAGCATCTTGCCTCAGCATATCCAGGCCCGCCTTCTGTGTTTCCTCTGTCCACACCACTCTGATCCCTTTTTCCATCTGATACGGGCCCCGTGAAGAACACACCCCATAACATTTCCTGACACCCCCATTCACTCATTTAGCTGACATTACTGAAGACCAAAGGCCTTCACAAGATACCAGACACGAGACATTGCCGAGCCATTGACATGCTTTGCAGTTGTATAGCTATAAAAGTTTGAGTAAATAAACCAAGCTTTCAGTGAGCTCTTGCAGTCTTTTTTTGTTAAATTCTGTTAGGAAATACAGTATATAGCAATGTTTAGAGGGGGTCTACTTAAGTCAATGCAACTCTGCCACAATCTGACAGTGTTATAATATGATCTGAGATCAGTCTATGGGTAAAAGTGCGAAGGAGGCCTCCTGGTTGGTTATTATTTTGGCGTCCTACCTTCATTTTGGCATCCTCCCTTCATATGGTTGGTTATCATGTTCTTCGACCCTAATCCCTCCCCACTTGTCTTGCTCTCCTCTCCCTCTCTCTTTCTCTCCGCTATTTATCTTTTTCTCCACACTCTCTCTCTCTCCATCTCACCCCCCTACCCTTCTCCAGAACCCTTCAGTTGGACTCGTTTTCCCCATTCAAAGCAATTACTCTCATCTTTGAACAAGCCTCTGTTATGGCGCAAACTGTAGTTTTGCTTCTGCAACCCTATAAATTAAAGCCGGAAAAATGTCTGCTCTGCCCCCTGCATCCCATTTATATATCTTGCTTCTGGTGTTTCCTGGAGCTCCATTACTCTGCAGCCACTAGCCCTGGCTGAGGACAGGGAGAAGATGTGAGGGAAAGATAGAAGTTGCAGCGGATAGCACAGCTCTCAGAGAACTGAGTAATGGCGGTGTGTCGTGTGACGCAGAAAAGTATTGAATCACCCCATATTGCATTTTGTCTCATTGAATTATAAAGTGTTGTGTGAGTGTGTTTGGCCGTGTGTGTAATTATCCTAAAAGGAGAAGGATGATGATGGTGATTATGCTTACCTCTACCACTGTTACCTTAACCCTAATGGATACATACAGTGTGTTTATGCAGTTGCTAAACCAGCAGCTTACCCAGATGTTAATGAACTTTAACATACTGTATTTAATCCCTGCTCAGTTTACCGGTTTTCCAGGAACGCCTGGAAGATCTGACTGGGAATGCTTTAATAGATTACTAGCAGGCTTTCTCTTTGCGTTCGGATCACAGGCCCCGCTGATGATGTAATACTGTGTAATTAGTAAAGGATGAAAGTAACACAAAACCAATTATGGGTTTTCATCTCTTTTGGAGGGACCAGAGACGCTGGAGCTCCCCATCGCTCCATCACAACATGAAATGGCATTTTACTGGACGCTTTCCAGTAAATCAGACAAGAGCTCTCTGTGTGTGTGTGTGTGTGTGTGTGTGTGTGTGTGTGTGTTTGTGTGTGTGTGTGTGTGTGTGTGTGTGTGTGTGTGTGTGTGTGTGTGTGTGTGTGTGTGTGTGTGTGTGTGTGTGTGTTTGCGCAAGTGCGAAGGAGGCCTCCTGGTTGGTTATCATTTTGGCGTCCTCCCTTCATATGGTTGGTTATCATTTTGGCATTTTGGTGTCCTCCCTTCATATTACCTTTGGCCTATACAGACCGTCTCCCTATGGCATGGATCACTGGGATGCATTGTTATACACCCCTTTAGAGTGTGTTGTGTGGTGATTTGCCACTCCTTACCCCCACCCCCTTGGTGCGCTGCTTTACCACTCGAGGAACAAGAAAGAATGCTGGTCGTTTGCATTTAATTAAGCTCTGTGAGAGCTTAGTCCCCACTGTAACCAGGAATGCTCTTATTATTTTGTCAATTCCACCTTTCTCCCTCTCTTGTGCTTCTGTGACTTCGCTAACACTAAAAGATGTCGCCTCGGGGAGAAGCAGGTAAAGGGAGCCATCAAAAACCAATGGCAGCAGACAGATTTGTGATCAGTGCTAGAAATACCCTTGAAGTTGTTTGGTGTGTGGTTTTCCTTGTATAGTATGTGTGTGTGTGTGTGTTTCTATGGGTGTTTAAGTGTTTTCATCCCTGTAGAGGATGTAACGTTTAGTCTACCAATAGAAATGGGCCGCTGTTTGTGCAGTTGTTGGCGCTAGATTGATGTGGGGAGGAAAGATGGCCTTTTATACCTGACGATGCGAACTGGAAGGGCTATTAGAAGCAAATGTTTCCACTCTGAAGTATCCTCCAATGGGACATGCATTTGATTTTACCGGCCACCTTCCCTCTTCCCTCCTATCACCAAGTCTATGTAAAAGCTTACCCATACCTTCAACAGTAGGCTTGATGCAATTACCCATGTCATTTTAAAACTGTTGTCCGGTCACCTGAATGGAAAGGCAAACTTCGCTGGGGAACTTGTAGAGATGTGAACCATTTACAATTTCAACCTTCTACACACAATGGCTGGTTCTTCACTGCTCCCGAACAAGTTCAAGAAGTTGATTGAGTGTCTTCATGCCGACCTTAGCGCATAGTGTGTGCAACTTCAAATCTTCAAAGTGATTCCAAACAGACGGCGATAATTATTTCCTGGAAGTGTTGAAGTGTTTGTGTTTTCTCGCTCCATCCCTACTCCTCATTTCTTGGCCATACCCAGTCCCTCTCCTTTCTCTCTTTCATCTGTCCTCTCTCCTCCTTCTTTTCTCCCTCCCACGTCTGGTAATAGATACAGCCAGTTCTAAGCCCGGTATTAAAGGGAGGAGGATTGTATTCTCCAAGTGCCTCCGTTATATGCTGTTCTAATGGGCTCAAGGTCAGAGGCGAGTGCTCGTCCTGAAATGAGGTCACCTTGATTGGAATTGCAAAAGGCGAGGAATCGGACATGGACGTTTTCTGGCACTGGATTTGTTTTACAGTTGGTTCCTTGGTCTCTTGTTTTAAAGTTTATTGTTTACCATTGGTGGTGGTCTGCATGGAACATTTGGCGCCCGCGAAGTTGTTCGAGCTTGCCCCGTAGGCACGAGAAACCCTTGGAAGCGTTTCTGAAGATGAAAGGGAGGCTGAACGTGGAAAGTCTCTCAGATGTGCTCTGCAATATGGAGCATGTGAAGTTCAGAAGGTCGCAGGCTGTAACTTTCAGCAACTCAAGTCAACGGGAAGCATATAGCACATCTGTCTCTCTCTATGCATATATATCTCTCCGGCTATCTCTGCCTCCTTCTTTTTCTCACTCAGGCTCTCTCTCTTTATCTCTAGGTTCCTCACTCCCTTTTTTATATCTGCCTTGATTTCTTCTTTCTGTCTGTACTTCTCCCCCTCTTCTTTTCAATCTCCCTCCCTATCTGTTACCCCCCCCCCCGGCTTTCTCTCCTCCATCCTACTCCCCCCTCTCCTTCTGTGCGCCATCTGCATGCTCTCTCTCAATCTGAGGCGTCTGTGTTGGAAGTCTTGGTAGTGGAGATGTGTGCACCCCACTGCCGTCACAGTCACTCTGTCGCATTAAACAACACCCAGCCCGGGACACCTGGCACCCCACAGCTGGCACTGAGTAATGGGCTCCACCATGGCAGTGCCAGGGGAGGCCTGCATGGGCTTAGCTAGCTACCTTGTTTCCGTTGATATCTTGCTTCCTGGCCGCCCAGTGCCGCCCAACCCTCCTGCCACCTGGCATGGCGGGGCCGTGCCATGGGTAGCCATGGGCAGCCATAGTTGGCCTGTTGGAGAGGGAGGGAGGGATTGCTTGTAATTCTCTTATGGACTTGGGAGGCGTGGGCCGACGCAGCCAACCCAAAGGGTTCTAAGTGAGCTCGCAGGAGCAGCCTGAGTGAAACCTGTTGCATAAATATTGGAAATTCGGAACACCTTGCCTTACAACAAATCCCCTTTGAAACTAACCAAAGACAAGAGTCTCTCTCTCTATCTCTGAGAGAGAGAGTGCTGTGTTTGTAGTGTGCTGTGTTTGTGTACTTGCCTGGCACTCTTGATCTTTAGGGTTGTGCGGTGTGTGTCTCTGCATTACGTTTGGCCTGCATTAAAGGGACATTTCTAAATTGTGCAACTTCATATTGCTCATGTCCAGCACCACCCCAACATCAACATATGTGAAAACGGTGCATTTCAATGTTTTGTAACAAAAAAGTTAGAGGAAGATAAGCGTTTCCAATGACATCATCAACTGATTAGTAGACCAGGCACGGCACCAGGATTTTTGACCAATAGGTGGGGGTGCTAAGAAAATAGTTGATTTTCATGACATTTAAGTGCATTTATTCCATATGTATAATCAGACAACTGTGCATTGGTGATAATGTTGAAAATGAAATGGCTATCACAATGTCAGAAAGGACATGAATAATATCCAAAGTGCAACAACAATGAGAAGTGCAATGCATTTAGCCTATGCCTGTCAACTGTGCACACACTTGTAAAACGAACTGACTTTCATCACAATCTTAGTGATTATATTTATATTGCAAACCAAAATAACTTGTAGGCTGACGATATACATGCATCCTGCTGTGCATTGATTATAATGTTACAGATTAAATGTCCATCACAACATCAGAAATGATTATATCCACAGTGCAGCCACAACGAGAAGTGAATTTACCCTATGCCTGTCAACTGTGTACACGTGGTGAAAAAACGAGCTGGCTATCATTTTTCTTAGGGATTATATTTCTATTGCAAAAATACTTGTAGGCCGACTGGCGTCTTCTTGTTCCGTCCAGTTCGAGATCAGCGCGATTGAATCATGTTCCCACCACCGGAAAGGCGCGCTCTGTCAATAAATAAAAGGCCTTTCAGATACTCATCAAGTGTTGTTTTTTGGAAGGACGATACGTCCGTTGTGGTTCAGTGCAAATAAGTCTATAATCTTCTGGCCATCCAGGGCCCTGGTTCTTTCTGTGTGCATGGACAGGCAGGCACGGTTGCTGAGTCGAGGGTTTGCCCAGTATTCCATTCTGTATATCATGATGCGTGTACTTCGAGATTTTCCTGTGCAACTGTTTTGCCGAATTTGCCTATGACCTGTAAAAGTTCAAGGAAGTTTCCCTGGTTGACAGCCATGTCGTTTTCTATGTCTCCTCTCTGTGAAAGTCCCTGGTATGCAGTGTAACGCAACAACGGATCTCATATACTCTCTGTTCTCTCTGACTATTTTTGAATGTTCATCACTTAGAGCATCGCATATTGTTGAGCCAGACTCTTTCTGAATAGTCCACTCATTCCACGCTGTCATTGCATATTTATGCTCCACACTAGCATTGTGTGTCTTGAACGAACTTGTTCTTCCAGTTCTGGTAGCCATTGTGGGTAAATGCCCCCTTCTCTCCACCATGGTTTCCTGGACGTTGAAAGTGGCGACATGCAAAGTAGAAAGCACGGTCTTTGACATAGATTATTCCAGCCATTTGCAATCCTCATACCATCTACAATTGAAGTAGTGATCCTGCTGTCCAACTTTTGTGGCTGGATAACGTCGAAGAAGAGGGCGCCTTGGTTCTTCAACAGGTGACAGGCTTAAATCAGAGGGAGCGGTGGCTGTGCTAACAGTGCAGCTAACGGTGGCTGTGGAGCAGCTAGCAGCGACAAACTGCTCTGGTGCTCCCTCACGTCGTGGCTCACGAGTTTCTCTCTACGACTCATCTTTCTTATCTCCTTTTTTTTCCTTGGCCCCCTCAGAGACAGGGTCTGGGTCTGGATTTTTATTTTCTACCCGTACTCTTCTCTTGATCAGAAAACGGTCCATCGCAACGGGGTGAGATGGGTGACTAGCTAGCTAGAAGTTAGCTCACATAACGTAGCCTAACGTGCGCGAGCACACACACCAGACACACACACACACGTCATACGGCACGAGCACACAGCCAGGGATCGGATTGAGAACAGAATGGCTGGTTATTAACTTTTAAAATATTTCAACATTAAAAAAAATAGTAAAATGCTTGAGGGGGCTTAATTGGGGCTATGCCGATTTGCGACGTGTCTATAGCCCCCCCATAGCCCCGGTGTAGCGCTGTGCCTGAAGTAGACAATGCCTACTCATAATTGGTTCAAATCACACGAGGCCACGCCGATGTCATATCTCCCTCTATATATTTTTTTCCACAAAACGCAGAAACACGCAATTATGTTGACATTGGGGTGGTGTTGGATATGATGAATATAAAGTTGATAAGGAAATATAAAGTTGACATGCTCCCTGTGATGTGAGAATAGGTGGAAGGGCTCTTGAGTGGGAGGCCAGATCCCGAGCTCAATGGAGTTACTATGACACCAGACGCAAGCACCACCACTCCAGCCCCTCTTGTCTCTTCCTCTCAACCCTGATGCTCTCTTATTAATCAGCTTGGGTTATGTTGTTGATGTTTTCCCTCCCTCCTTCTCTCCTTCCCCTCACAACCCCTTTTTTTATTTGAGGTACCGTCTGTGGGTTACTATGACTCTAACAACACTTTCCTGTTCCCTTTCTATTTTTTTCTCTCTCTCTCTTCAGACAACCGGCGTGCGGTCCTGGAAAGGTCTCGATCACGCCACAACGCAAACCCCCAGGCTCGATGATGGCCCGCGCCTACCAGAAGACGTTAGACAAGTGCCAAAGAGGCCTGCGAGGAGAATCTGAGGACGTATAGTAGGAGAGATGGACCCCAGCCGTGTGGCACACACACACACACACACTTAAACACTCACAGACACATAAAAAAAACACACCAACACATGAACACACACATACATTATATATACAAAAGTATGTGGACACCCCTTAAAATTTGTGCATTCAGCCATTTCAGCCACACCAGTTGCTGACAGGTGTATATAATCAAGCACACAGTCATGCAGTCTCCATAGACAAACATTGGCAGTAGAATGGCCCATTCTAAAGAGCTTAGTGACTTTCAACGTGGCACCGTCATAGGATGCCACCTTTCCAACAAGTCAGTCAAATTTCTGCCCTGCTAGAGCTGCCCTGGTCAACTGTAAGTGCTGTTATTGTGACATGGAAATGTCTAGGAGCAACGACGGCTCAGCCGTGAACTGGTAGGCCACACAAGCTCACAGAACAGGACCGCTGAGTGCTGATGTCGCAACACTCACTACCGACTTTCAAACTGCCTCTGGAAGCAACGTCAGCACAATAACTGTTCGTTGGGAGCTTCATGAAATGGATTTCCATGGCCGAGCAGCCGCACACAAGCCTAATATCACCATGCACAATGCCAAGCTTCGGCTGGAGTGGTGTAAAGCTAGCCACCATTGGACTCTGGGGCAGTGGAATCACGCTTCATCATCTGGCAGTCCAAAGGACGACTCTGGGTTTGGTAGATGCTAGGAGATGGCTCCCTGCCCTAATATAGTGCCAGCTGTAAAGTTTGGTGGAGGAGGAATAACGGTCTGGGTCGGTTTTTCATAGTTCGGGCTAGGCCCCTTAGTTCCAGTGAAGGGAATCTTAAAGCTACAGTGACAATGAAATTCCAGACTATTATGTGCTTCCAACTTTGTGGCAGTTTGGGGAAGGCCCTTTCCTGTTTCAGCATTACATTGCCCCCATGCACAAATCACGGTCCATACAGAAATGGTTTGTAGAGATCGATGTGGAAGAACTTGACTGGCCGGCACAGAGCCCTGACCTCAATCTCATCTACCACCTTTGGGATGAATGAATTGGAACGCCGACTGTGTGCCAGGCCTAATCGCCCGACCTCACTAATGCTCTTATGGCTGAATGGAAGTAAGTCCCCACAGCAATGTTCCAAATTCTAGTGGAACGCCTTCCCAGAAGAGTGGAGGCTGTTATAGGAGCAAATGGGGGACCAAACTCCATACTAATGCCCATGATTTTGGAATAAGATGTTCGACGAGCAAGTGTCCACATACTTTTGGTAATATAGTATATATATATATATATATATATATATACACACACACACACAGTTGAAGTCGGAAGCTTACATCCACTTAGGTTGGAGTCATCAAAACTCGTTTTTCAACCACTCCACAAATGTCTTGTTTACAAACTATAGTTTTGGCAAGTCGGTTAGGACATCTACTGTGTGCATGACGCAAGTAATTTTTCCAACAATTGTTTACAGACATATTATTTTACTTAGAATTCACTGTACCACAATTCCAGTGGGTCAGAAGTTTACATACACGAAGTTGACCGTGCCATTAAACAGCATGGAAGATTCCAGAAAAGTATGTCATGGCTTTAGAAGCTTCTGATAGGCTAATTAACATAATTTGAGTCAATTGGAGGTGTACCTGTGGATGTATTTCAAGGCCTACCTTCAAACTCAGTACTTCTTTGCTTGATATCATGGGAAAATCAAAAGAAATCGTGGACCTCCACAAGTCTTGTTCATCTTTGGGAACAATTTCCAAACTCCTGAAGGTACCACGTTCATCTGGACAAACAATAGTACGCAAGTATAAACACCATGGGACCACGCAGGCATCATACCACTCAGGAAGGAGACGCATTCTGTCTCCTAGCAATGAACGTACTTTGGTGCGAAAAGTGCCAATCAATCCCAGAACAACAGCAAAGGACCTTGTGAAGATGCTGGAGGAAACAGGTACAAAAGTATCTATATCCACAGTAAAACGAGTCCTATGTCGACATAACCTGAAAGGCCGCTCAGCAAGGAAGAAGCCACTGCTCCAAAACCACTATAAAAAAGCCAGACTGGTTTGCAACTGCACATGGGGGCAAAGATCATACTTTTTGGAGAAATGTCCTCTGGTCTGATGAAACAAAAATGTAATTGTTTGGCTATAATGTTTGGAGGGGAAATGGGGATGCTTGCAAGCCAAAGAACACCATCCCAACTGTGAAGCACAGGGATGGCAGCATCATGTTGTGGGGGTGCTTTGCTGCAGGAGAGACTGGTGCACTTCACAAAATAGATGGCATCATGAGGTGGGAAAATTATGTGGATATATTGAAGCAACATCTCAAGACATCAGTCAGGAAGATAAAGCTTGGTTCCAATTGGACAATGACCATACTTCCAAAGTTGTGGCAAAATGGCTTAAGGACAACAAAGTCAAAGTATTAGAGAGTGGCCATCACAAAGCCCTGACCTCAATCCCATAGAAAATGTGTGGGCAGAACTGAAAAAGCTTGTGCGAGCATGGAGGCCTACAAACCTGACTCAGTTACATCAGCTCTGTCAGCCAAAATTCACCCAATTTATTGTGGAAAGCTTGTGGAAGGCTACCTGAAATGTTTGACCCAAGTTAAACAATGTAAAGGCAATGCTACCAAATACTGATTGAGTGTACGTAAACTTCTGACCCACTGGGAATGTGATGAAAGAAATAAAAGCTGAAATAAATCATTCTCTCTACTATTATTCTGACATTTCACATTCTTAAAATAAAGTGGTGATCCTAACTGACCTTAGACAGGGACTTTTTACTAGGATTAAATGTCAGGAATTGTGAAATACTGAGTTTAAATGTATTTGGCTAAGATGTATATAAACCTCCGACTTCATCTGTATATAATACATACACACACACACACACACACACACACACACACACACACACACACACACACACACACACACACACACACACACACACACACACACACACACACACACACACACACACACACACACACACACACACACACACACACATACTGCCAGGTCCTGAAGAAGAAAAAGACCCATAGAGAGGCTATGCTGAACTGAGGAACTGACAGAACAAGAACAGTACATTTTCACTCACAGAACATTCAATAGTCATACTGTTGGTCTGACCGCCTTACATATTTATTCACTACTTTCTCATGGCTCTGCCTGTACATGACTGTTTAAAGCTTTGGATGTTTTGAAAAAGCTTTTTTTTTCTTTGTTGTTTTTGCTTTTTTGACTGGACACATCATACATGGTCTCTCAAATTGTCATATAGGTCCACAGCACTTGTCCTCTCATCTCTGGTCATATTATTCCGATTGGGTGCAGTATTGCTTGAGAAATGTGAGTAGTGATGTAGCTAGAGAATAGTCAGTGAGGACTGCACTATATTGTATGCTTTTCAGCAGGAAGATTTTACTAACCACATCCAACAAAGCTTTCCTTTTATTTTCTGCTTGTATTCAACACATCCAGCAATTGACTGTGGCCACAGGGGTGAAACCCTTTTTCTGACAAATATTATTTTCTCTGGCATGAAACCAGATCATATTATGAATAACGTATCTCACAACAACGACACAGAACTGCACCCTGTAAATGTGCATCACTGATCCTTGACTGAATTCTCCATATATTGTGGATTGTATTTATTTTTTTGTGTTTTTTTCTCCCTTAAATGTCAAATGCCTTAGGTCTTGAGAGGTTTTGCACGCTAGCTGTTCACGCAGAAATCTGAAATATAAATGAACATACAAGCCTCAGCGAAAGGCTGCTTTTACTGAGTGCTCGACCACACAAGCCAGTCGAGCTATTGAATTGTTAACTAGCGTTAGCATGCTGAAGCATTAGCTTGTCTGCTCCAGTCAGGCTTCTAAATGGCTTACTAGCATTAGCATGCTAAGCCATTAGCTTGTCAGAGAGGGATTTCCCCATTTCTTAATGTCAGTGCTAAGAGCTTTCCCCTTACTATCAGTTTCCTTCTAACCGTAGCATAACCTACCCAGACTTCACATTCATTTGACAAGATGTCATACGTAACAAAATTGCCAAATAAAAAAATAATCAAATGCATAAATGCTAGTTTGAGAATTCAGTTAGAAAATAAATCTCGAAGTATTGTGCTAACAGTAAGGAGCCATTTGAGATTTGTACCCCTTTTTTTCACACATATTTATTCCCATATTCACAAAGAGGGCCTAGAGCACGCTTGTCCCTTCCATGTCTGAGCAGTAAGCAGATGCTAGAGAAACTGTCGCTTTCCCCCAAAAGGCAACCGTAGCCAGAGGAATACATTGAGGGTTGATGCAGACAACATGGTGGCTATCTCAGTAAGGGAAGCCTCCACACACCCTCCCTTGCCCTACTGCTTATGGCGTGAGTAACCGCTTGCCATAATGTGAGGTAATTACCATAACACTGCTGGAAAAGCTGCTGGCAGAAAATCAAGCCTTCCTCGTGATCGGAACAGAAGCTTGGGAGAAAAGCAATGTTGCTGTTTAAACAGTCTGCCAGCGAGGTGTGTGATGAGACGGTTTGTTGCACTCCTTGTCTTAGAAGCCTCACTGGCCAAGTTTCATCAATTCGATCTCCATAATATTCTATTCCTTCAGGTTCAAGGTGCATGAGAGTTACCTGAGAGAAGTGTGGCATAGTCCAGGAAGGCGATGAGTCATGTTCTGTTAAGATGGGGGTGTACAGTTACAGAGAAGCTTCATCCCAAATGGCACACCATTCCCCACATAGTGTTTTTAACTGGAGCCCTATGGGCCCTGGTCAAAATTATTGCACTACATAGGGAATCTGGTTCTATTTGGGATGCAGCCAGAGAAAGAAGTGAAGGAGTGTATTTGCCATAGCTTTGGCTTCACACAATGTGTCATAAACACTAGAGAGACCCGTTGTGGAAGATCCAGCACTGCCAAAGGCATTGATTTGCTTTTTCTCATTAAAAAGCACCCTTTTGTTCTATTTTACCATCAAACAGTACATACTGTTTTCTTAACACTCCATTTCTTGAACTCCCACCCATACAACACTATGAACGTTGTGAACCCACACCCAAAGGTGTTTGATTTGTAACATATTCCAATTCCAGAAGTTTCTCTACGTGTGAGTGCGATCTTCAGAATGCTCCTAGCTTCAATTTGTTCGTTTTTAAAAATTTCATTTCTTTGAATAATTAGACAGACAAATTGTTGTTTTATCCTACTTTCATCAAATGTGTTTTTTTTTGTGCCAAGTATTCAAAACATGAAAAACTGTTACAGAAGGGTGACTGGATCCTCAGTTGTACTGTTTGGTTTTTGTATTTATCAAAAGGGATCAAATATCTCTCCTAGTCAAGTGAAATTATAGTTTAGCTTGTACAGAATCAAATCTAGATTTTGAACCTGGTTGTCAACTCTTTAAACAAGTCCATAGTACACATTTAAGCAGTTAAACATTGATACATTGAACATATGAAATTGTGATGTGATCGCACATAATGGAACACAATGCACTTATCATCAAATAATATCTTTTGGAATTTAATACAGAATATTTTGACTGAATTAGACTTTTTTTAAATTCAAGATGGATCTCTCATTCTTGATTTCCTGGTACAATGAAATCAGAGACTAAAACTACCTTCCCCATTTGTGATTGTTGTATTTTCCCCTGTAGGCTGGTCCCATATCTGTTTTGTGCTGTATAGCCAACTGTCGCCTATGCAGCACAAACAGATCTGTGACCAGGCTATTCAACTTGTGCTGTGGAGTGATAAATGTGTGCTGTGTATACGCAGATACTAGTAGCAGTGTTGCAGGTGGCAACAGTACCTGTCAATGGACTGAATCACCACAGTAGTGTTAAATGGTCCCTCTGATTGGGCCAAATCATTTCATGCTCACCCCGTGTTTGCCACTAAAGGCATTATTCTTACTTGAGATCTGCTTTGAGGTGACCATACTAAGGACGACCCGCTTAACTCAAATGTTCACCCAAGTCTCTTATTAACATCAATAAATGATTTACATGAAAGTCTGAATTGGGCAAGTGGATCTCAAGTCAGAATACTGCCCTAACTGAGAAACCGACCATAAGAGTGATGTGTGTCAATGAGGAGGCAGTTGTATGTGAAACTATTTAGGTGCCATCATTTGGTGTATTCTGATTAGTAGCAAAATTTTGGATCGACGTTCAAACTCATTGACGGTCCACTTCAACTTCATGATTGCTACATTGCCACAGATACCAAGTGAACTACTTGGTGAAAATGTTATTTTAAGCAAATAGTTCATTTGCGGGCCACATTTCCTTATTGTTCCCAATTTGTTAGTCCTTTATATTGTAATTTGTCAATGAAACATTATGATATGATGAATAAAGAAAAGATAAAGTAACAATGTTGACATGATGTATGCTACCATAGCCCTGCCTGCCCTCGGCTTTGTTCACATTTACTTTTTTCTTTCTTTTTTCGTAAAAACAATTTATATTTGTAATATCTTTATTTGTATCCATAAGGAAGACAAAATGTAATTGTTATGCACACTGTTCCTGCGTGAAGTATGTAATGGAATATCATACTAAATAATAACCACTTTGTTATATAAATTGATTTCTGAAAGAAGTGTCATCTTTACCATTGACTTGTGTCTCCTAAGTACAAACGGTGATTTTTTTATCAACCCCTGTTTAAATGTCTATTTTCCTGATCTAATCACTGAGTATCGCCTGTCATTCTTGTAAGTAACACTTTAGCTGACAGGTATAATGATTTATTATGTCGCTGTCTATTTTTATCTGACTTAAAATGTTTGTTTTTTTGGGGGGGGGGGATCATTTCCTCCTGATGGCAGAGCAGATGATACCTGTCCCTGATGATAATAGGGTATTACAATGCATTATAGCTTCATCATAATGCATTATACCTACAGCCTGTAAGTAAAGTACAGCTTTCCTCACTTTCTTCCATTACAGTCTCCCTACAATGACCGAGCAGATGATACCCGTTCCTGGCTGACTTATGGACAGAGAGTACTGAGTGCTAGTGGTGTAAGCGCATGATAAATGGGACCGCTCCAGTCATACCTAGAAAGGCAACATATTTGGAGCTTCACGCCCCAGCCCTTTATCTTGCGCTGTGTCAAAGGCAAGAAGATAACACTGTCAGCACTAACTGTAGCTTACGGAAATGACCATCAACCCATGAAGTTGAGTCAAACAACATAAGCAACCTCTTCTACTTGCAAAAAAAGATCCTCCCACATACTTCAATGCAGGGAAATCATGGCATTTTTGTCTGGAGAGTGATAAATAAGTAATTGTTTTACTTATTTCTCCCTCCAGACGTAAATGCATGATTTCCTTGCGTTGAAGTATGTTGGAGAATTTTTTGGCAGGTTGTCGATATTGCTCCCCTTGTCCTCAAATGTACACAGCTTAGGCTATTTATTTTGTGCTGATGATTTTGAAGAGTGGCTATTTCACATGTAGAAAATGTTGTGCTATATTTCTGTTTTTGTTAGCAAGTAACATTTTGTGGTACTTTGACAAAACACCTGAAATGTATTTAAACTAGATAGAGAAGGATAGTGAAAGTATAGTTATATACAGTACCAGTCAAACGTTTGGACACACCTACTCATTCAAGGGTTTTTCTTTATTTTGATAATTTTCTACATTTTATCATAATGAAGACATCAAAACTATGAAATTTTATTTTTTATTTTATTTGACCTTTATTTAACCAGGCAAGTCAGTTAAGAACACATTCTTATTTTCAATGACGGCCTGGGAACAGTGGGTTAACTGCCTGTTCAGGGGCAGAACAACAGATTTGTACCTTGTCAGCTCGGGGGTTTGAACTCACAACCTTCCGGTTACTAGTCCAACGCTCTAACCACTAGGCTACCCTGCCGCCCTGCCGCACCCTAACACATATGGAATCATGTAGTAACCCAAAAAGCGTTAAACAAATTTTACATTTGAGATTCTTCAAAGTAGCCACCATTTCCCTTGATGACAGCTTTGCACACTCTTGCTATTCTCTCAATCAGCTTCATGAGGCCTGGAATTAATTTCAATTAACAGGTGTGCCAGGACCAGTTGCAGAGAGAGGTATTCAGTCCCAGGTTCCCGAGCTTGGTGACAGGCTTGGAGGGGAATATGGTGTTGAATGATGAGCTATAGTCAATGAACAGCATTCTCACATAGGTACAGTCCCTTTGTCTTTTTCCACATTTTGTTAAGTTACAGACTGATTCTAAAATGGGTTAAATACATGTTTTTCCTCATCAATCTGCACACAGTCTTCTTGGGTATGATGATACAAGCTTGGCACACCTGTATTTGGGGAGTTTCTCCCATTCTTCTCTGCAGATCCTCTCAAGCTCTGTCAGGTTTGATCGGGAGCGTTGCTGCACAGCTATTTTCGGGTCTCTCCAGAGATGTTCAATTGGGTTCAAGTCTGGGCTCTGCTGGGCCACACAAGGACATCCAGAGACTTGTCCTGAAGCCACTTCTGTGTTGTCTTGTCTGTGTACTTAGGGTCGTTGTTCTGTTGGAAGGTGAACCTTTGCCCCGGTCTGAGGTCCTGAGCGCTCTGGAGAAGGTTTTGATCAAGGATCTCTCTGTACTTTGCTCTGTTTATCTTTCCCTCAATCCTGACAAGTCTCTCAGTCCCTGCCACTGAAAAATCCCCACAGTGTGATTCTGCCACCACCATGCTACACTGAAGGGATGGTGCCAGGTTTCCTCCAGATGTGATGCTTGGCACTCAGGCCAAAGATTTCAATCTTGGTTTCATCAGACCAGAGAATCTTGTTTCTCATGGCTTGAGAGTCCTTTAGGTGCCTTTTACCAAACTCCAAGTGGGCTGTCATGGGTCTTTTACTGAGGAGTGGCTTCCGTCTGTCCTCTCTACCAAGGCCTGATTAGTGGAGTGATGCAGAAATGATTGTCCTTTGGAAAGTTCTCCCATCTCCACAGAGTTAACCCCCCCTGACCAAGGCCCTTCTCTCCTGATTGCTCAGTTTGGTCGGGCAGATCATTCTAAGAAGTCTTGGTGGTTCCAAACGTCTTCCATTTAAAAATGATGGAGGCCACTGTGTTGAAAGGTTGTGTTGAAAGGTTGAAAATGTCCGTAAATACGCCTGCCAGCTGGTCTGCGTATGCTCTGAGGAAGCTCCATAGTATTCCGTCTGGCTCAGCGGCCTTATGACTGTTGACCTGTTTAGAGGTCTTACTTACATCAGCCTCAGAGACCGATATCAGCCAGTTTGAGGGTTACTTTACTCTTAGCTTGTTTTTACACACCTGCTACCTACGGCTACTAGCTTTGGCACAGAACCTCACTCTGCTCTTCTTCCTTAGAATGTAATACAAATGCCTACAGCTTTGTCTGATGATGACAACAGCGAAGTGGGTCTGTTTTTGCCTCCATAAGTCTTTGGGGTGATTCAGAAAGATTAGGCTCCTCCTAGAATGTAACACGACAAGTTTATAGCTTTGACTGATGATTACAACAATAGCTACAGTGAAGGTGTTCCACTTTTGTCTTTTCGAGGTGACTCAGAAAGATTATGCTCCTCTTGCCGTATTTGTCTGGTCTGGTGAAATTGTACTTCTTACGAAGGTGAGGGATAATGTTGAGCTACTAACTAGGATGAGGCATGGGTGGCCCTGTACAGGTAATGAGCTTAGCAGTGCAGCAGTATATATGGTATGCGGCGATGGGATTTTGTTATTTTGACACCCCAGGTAAACTAGCCCTTTCAGTGTCTGAAAGATGAGCAGAGTCCACACGCTCTCCGCTGACAGATCAGCTGTCCACAATAGTACATCATAACATGTTGCGTGTTTGTTTCCCAAACTTCCAGGAATATAAAAGCATGTTGCAAGGCGAAGCGAAGTAGGGAGAAAGTAACGACTCCCTACTTACCTGAGCTAATTCTGTCTCAGAGTTGGAGGAACCTTTTGTTGAGCAGCGTGTGTGTGTGTGTGTGTGTGTGTGTGTGTGTGTGTGTGTGTGTGTGTGTGTGTGTGTGTGTGTGTGTGTGTGTGTGTGTGTGTGTGTGCGCGCGCGCGCGTGTGTCAGCAGGTGTCTGTCTGTGGGAGACACAATGATATATTTTTTCCTGACGTTCTCCAGGGTTACACAGCTCTAACAACAGCCCACTGATCATCGGATGATCATCACAAAGACATGCGGAAATGGAACCTGCAGTGAATTTTATCAGCCCCGTTAAACCCAATGTGATGTTAGAAAAGAGTGCCCATTTGAAACAGTGTGGCGTTTAGATTATTACATCCAGCCAAGATAAAAATGAGATAGCAGCGGTGATGCCTGGCAGATATTTCAGCTTGGATGTCGGCCCACCACCTCAAGCTCAGGAAGACGGAGCTGCTCTTCCTCCCGGTGAAGGCCTGCCCTCTCCAAGACCTTTCCATCACAGTTGACAACTTCCCGATGTCCCCCTCACAGAGTGCAAAAAACTGAACCTGGACAACACCCTGTCGTTCTCTGCAAACATCAAAGCAGTGACTCGCTCCTGCAGGTTCATTCTCTACAATATCCATAGAGTACCGAACCTACTTCACACAGGAAGCGGCGCAGGTCCTAATCCAGGCATTTGTCATCTTACTGTCTGGACTACTGCAACTCTATGTTGGCTGGGCTCCCCGCTCGTGCCATCAAACCGCTGCGACTTATCCAGAACGCTGCAGCCCACTGGCTTCCAGTCGAAGCTCGCATCCATTACAAGACCATGGTACTTGCCTACGGAGTGTCAAGAGGAACTGCCCCTCCCTACCTTCAAGCTATGTTCAAATCCTACACCCCCAACCCAAGCATTGAGTTCTGCCACCTCTGGTCTCTTGGCCCTCCCACCCCTACGGGCGGGCAGCCCCCGCTCAGCACAGTCCAAGCTCTGCTCTGTCCTGGCACCCCAATGGTGGAGCCAGAGGACATCAGAGTTCCTACCCCTGTTCCGAATACATCTGAAACCCTAAAACCCCCTCATGTGCATGTTTGTGGCCACCTCTTGCCCCTAACCCCTTGGCACTAGTTCTATAAAATATATATAAATGTAAGCATTATGGTAGGTGCCATATTATTTACACTTATCAGATTTATTTAATTTTACCTTTATTTAACAAGGCAAGTCAGTTAAGTACAAATTCTTATTTTCAATGACGGCCTAGGAACAGTGGGTTAACTGCCTGTTCAGGGGCAGAACGACTGATTTGTACCTTATCAGCTCGGGGATTTGAACTTGCAACCTTCCGGTTACTAGTCCAACGCTCTAACCACTACGCTACCCTGCCACCCCATTTAAACAAATGCCTGATTAGGGACTAGGGGTTGTTTGTGTCTCCTACCCCATACATGGTCATTTCCTTCTTTAGATCACTGCAGACCCAAAATGTCTGCTGAGGCTGGCTCTCAGGAACCTGGATGTGAGTCTCCGTCTGCCTGTCATAATCTCTCTCCTCCCTCTCCCCTCCCTAGCAGACGGGCAGCGAGTTGGCATCTTTTCTCCTGTCTGCCCTGGGGCTGTGGAGCTCACTGCTGCTCCCAACATGGTCCTGTATCCCCTAACTCCCCCATCCTTCTCCATCTCTATCTCACCCGAACCGCATCCAACCAGAAACCCGATCCAGGAGGAGTAGTCACTTGCCAGCTGGGAGGGGTTGTCATAGGAGAGGCTACAACCTGTCAGAATATGTTCGTGTCTCCTATCCACATACCCCTGTCTCTCCTCTCCATCTCCCTCTCTTTCTGCCTCCCTCCACGGCACCCATCTTTCTATCTCCCATTCACACACACCTTCCAGTCTTATCCATCCCCCTCTCTCCCATCCTCCCTCCTTCCTGTATGTGGAGTAGCAATTTCAGTAGAAATACAAGGATATAACATTTACAGAAGAGACAGGAATGTAGTGCTGCGCAATTAACCAAAATGTTAAATTATTTGGTTTCCATTTCATAATTTTTTTTTTCTGTGAGATTCTCTAGAGAAAAATAAGATCAAGCTGTGCGATGGAGTATGGTGTTGTAGTTTCCAATAGGCCAACATTCCACATAGTTGAGCACAGAAAATATGGTAATTAACTACAGTGACCTCAATCCATTGCGTGCTTACTTGTCTGGTCTGTGTGTTTCTTTTTTGCCTGCTATGTTAGGCTAGTGTGGGGCAGACATGGAGAGAGAGGAGAGATAAGAACATGCGATGGAGACGGATAGAGAGACGTTGCTTTGAAAATACAGTACTGGTCGAAAAATTTTAGAACACCTACTCATTCATGGGTTTCTTTATTTTTTACTATTTTCTACATTGTAGAATAATAATGAAGACATCAAAACTATGGAATCATGTAGTAACCAAAAAAGTGTTAAACAAAAAATATAAATAGCCACCCTTTGCCTTGATGACAGCTTTGCACACTCTTGGCATTCTCTCAACCAGCTTCACCTGGAATGCTTTTCCAATGATACCATATGTGCTATTTCATAGTTTTGATGTCTTCACTGTTATTCTACAACATAGAAAATATAAAAAATTAATAAAAACCCTTGACTGAGTATTTGTTCTTCATCTTTTGACCGGTAGTCTACATGATCTAAGGGATTGATAGTTGGTATTCCACAGTCATAAACTAATGCCTTATTTACTTTAAGAAACTACAAAAATGCAGATTCTGTCAGACAACATAGGCAACAGCGCTATAGAGATGAGATGACGACTTGAAATGAAATAATAAAGTAATCAAATAAAACAAATATAATATACAAAACAACTGAAATATAACGTGAATAATATAAAATATAAATGTGAATAAATGATGGTTAATGAGTGATGAGCGGTAATGGTCAGTCACTACCATCATGGGACTTTTATTAATTGTTTTATACTTGGTTGTTACAGCATTCAACCTACATAATGCATAGTTTATTTAATTTAAATAATTAGCGAAACCGGAATAATTGTAAAAAACATTTTTTAACAATTGAACCGAAATTGAAACCGACATCAAAAAACAGTAACCGCTCAGTACTACAGGAATGCCTTTAGAGGTATTGCTGTATATGTTCAGAGCCATATTCCTGTTACGCTTATGTCTAATGTTGTGGTTGGAAGTTGACCTGCCTCATCTAAACTCTCTTCTTTTGGGGTGTTGCTATTGTCCCCAAGTGCTAACAGCCAGCATCTGGATAATATCTGTGCAACGCTTGATAATGTGTGTGATGCTAACAGAGAGGTCAAATCTCTGGGTGACCTGAATAGAGACTGGTTTTCATCAAGCTGTCTGCTCAAGAGGAAGCTTCTTACTGGAACCAGTTTCTGTAATCTGGCTCAGGTTATTGATCAACCTACAGAAGTGTTTGCAAATAGTACAGGAACTACATCATCCACATGTATTGATCACATTTTTACCAATGCTGCAGAACTTTGTTCTAACGCTGTATCCATACCCATTGGATGTAGTGACCCTCCCACTCTGTCAGCCATATTCTTTCTCTCTGCTCTTGTTTTCCTTAATAGGATGGCGGTGGGTGGAGCTGGGAGGGTCTTCAACAAAATGGACACACCTGAGCCCGGGTGTGTCCCGGGGATAAATACACATTTCCCTCATACATCGAGGAGACTCTCTCTGTTTTTTTGTTGTGGCATTTTGTGGCTTCTTTTTGTTAGTTTGTTTTGGCACCCCTCATTATCACCATCTATACACACATCCACTCACTTGCACTACTGACAACTGACTACACACACTATTGTTACGTGTATATAGTTTACTTTATTGAATACATTTATTTTTGTTATTCCTTTATCTCCACGTTGTCTCCCTCTTTGTTACGGGCTACGAGCCGATTCGTAACAGTGGCTATATCCAGAAGAAAGGCTTGGCCTAAAGTAGTGTATAAGAGCATATCTAAAACTAAAAGCATTGTATTTGGTACAAATCATTCCCTAAGTTCTACCCCTCAGCTGAATCTGGTAATGAATGATGTGGCTGTTGAGCAAGATGAGGAAACTTCATTTCTTGGTGTCACCTTAGACTGTAAATTGTAGTGGTCAAGGCATATTGATTCAATTGTTGTAAAGAGGGGGAAAGGTCTGTCTGTGATAAAGAGATGCTCAGCGTTTTTAACACCACAGTCGACCAAAGCGGTCCTGCAGGCTCTAGTTATATCCAATGTTGACTATTTCTCGCTGATATGGTCAAATGCTGCAAAGGAGGACCTAGAAAAGCTGCAGCTGGAGCAGAACAGAGCAGCACGTCTTGCCCTACAATGTACAAAGAGGGCTAATGTCAACGGTATGCATGTTGGTCTTTCTTGGCTCAAAGTAGAGGAGAGATTGACTCCATCAATTCTTGTTTTTGTGAGAAATTGAATGTGTTGAAATCTCTAAATAGTCTGTATTCTTGTTTTTGTGAGATATGTGAATGTGTTGAAATCTCTAAATAGTCTGTATATAATGTCTATGTTAATGTTTTAAATGTATGTAGGGTTCTGTGTGGCATAGTTGGTAGAGCAATGGTGCATGCAATGCCAGCGTTGTGGATTTGCGTCACGGATCCCCCCGGTACTGCTGCTCATTCCGTTTACCAGTTCCGGAGGTCTACGTCACCGGCCTTCTGGGCGTCACTGAACTGGATTCATTACCGCCAACCCCGGACTGTCTTGTCTCATTACGCACACCTGGTTCCCACTCCCCCTGATTAGTATGTGTATATATGTGCCCACTGTTCCCCATTGTCCTTGTCGGTTATTGTTACCATGTCCGTTGGTGTTGTGAGGACCTGTGCTAATTGTATCGGCTTCCATTCTACGTGTTATCGTGCACTTGCTTTACGGGCCTTGACCCGTGTATTATTTATAGGTTTACACCTCGCCCTTTTGTTTGGGTGGAGAAAATAAGAACCATCTATTACTTATTCCTGCGCTTGTCTCCTATCATTATACAGTGTGACAATTTGATTCCCACGGGGGACCATTACAAAAAAATGTATGCATTCACTGCTGTAAGTTGCTCTGAAAAAGAGCATCTGCTTAAATGACAAAAAATGTCAAATTGAAATGTCAACTGTGAAGTATTTTTCTGTCTGTAATGTCTTTTCCATTAAGTATCGGACCCCAGGAAGACTACCTGTCGGCTAATGGGGATCCTAATAAAAAACTCTCCCTGGCCGTCTTCAAATCACTGAGGCAGAAGTTCCATTAGGCAGACAGACCGTCTGGCGGACGGACAAACAGTGACCCTTTCAAGAGCAGCTCAGATAGAGATTAAGGTGAGAGAGGAAAGAGTGAGAAAATATTTTTGGGGGGACATGTTCAACCATCTAGCAGGACTGAAGTGCGAGCACTTTTATCTGTCAAACTTGTGAGGTCTTTGGTCAAAGTGCTGAGTGTCAGTGGAATGAAGAAAGGGTTGGTGAGTTATAAAATACTTGATAGTTAGAATGTACCTTGCTTGTTTTATCTGTATGGGGGGGGGGGGGGGGGTCTACTAAGCTAACATGGAATTGTTTTAAGATGGTTATACCATGGATAATTTAGCTATTTGATATTTTTGGGGGCCTTTACTACTATAACACCATATAATCGCATTGAATAAAACATTCATAAATGGAAAAAAAATGTATCATAAGCAGTAAGGTTTTGAAGTGTTTTCCCTATATCCTATTTAATCCCTTTTTTTATGACTCAAACCTACCTCCATACATACATAAATTGTTTAATAACTAGTAGCGGTTACCTTCAGACGACTACGTGACACTTGTGTGTCATTGTGGAAAATGGAGAACACCGTCGTGTTATTGTTGATGCATGGGTGATCTTAAGGATTTAATTCAAACACAGAAATAGACAATATGCACTGGCCAGACCTAAACGAGGCACACCTTCAGAAGTGTATTCACAGAACCAGATAGATGTACACTGAGTGTACAAAACATTAGGAACATCTTCCTAATATTGAGTTTCAGCCCCTTTTGCCCTCAGAACAGCCTTCAGTTATCGGGGCATGGACTCTGTAAGGTGTCAAAAGCATTCCACAGGGATGCTGGCCATTGTTGACTCCAATACTTCCCGTTGGCTGGATGTCCTTTGGGTGGTGGACCATTCTTGATCCACAGGAAACTGAGTGTGAAAAAGCCAGCGGCGTTGCAGTTCTTGACACACTCAAACCGGTGCGCCTGGCACCTACTACCATACCCCGTTCGAAGACACTTAAATATTTTGTCTTGCCCATTCACTCTCTGAATTGCACACATACACAGTCCTTTTCTCAATTGTCTCAAGGCTAAAAAAAATCCTTCTTTAACCTTCTCGCCTTTATCTACACTGATTGAAGTGGATTTAACAGGTCACATGAATAAGGGATCATAGCTTTCACCTGGTCAGTCTATGTCATGGAAAGAGCAGGTGTTCATAATATTTTGTACACTCATTGGAGTAGGGAATGTCAGTTTGATAGAATCCGAGATCTGTATATAATGACGAGATGCTCAAGTCTCCACTCTAACAATGTTAGTCATTGTCCCAAAGGTGGGAAGGCAGGCGACAAGCTTAGGTCCAAAATAAGCCCATAGAAACGCATTGGGCTTATTTTGGAGAGATTAGATCCAGAGTTAAACCTCTCACTTCGCCTCTCCTTCTCTGATAAAATACATTATTTGAATGTGCAACATTCATGACACCTCACCTTCAGCCAATTCAGATCAGCACCAGGTGCAGCAAATCAACAGCGATTACTAAGATTTAATTAAACTTAGCGTGCAGACTGATATTGTCTTCTGCACCTTTTACAAAGAAACAGATTAAAACGTAATTTCATTATCTTTTCAGTTTACCCTACCAATGTAATGTTCAAGGTCTCATATGAGAAGTAACAAAGAGTGGGTAGACAAAGAGATACAGTACCGAGTTGTGCAACGGTCTAAGGCACATTGCAGTGCTAGAGGCGTTACTACAGATCCGGGTTCGATACCGGGCTGTATCACAACCGGCCGTGATCGGGAGTCCCATAGGGAGGCGCACAATTGGCCCAACCTGTTCTTAGTCTAGTTAAATAAAGGTTAAATAAATACAAAGTACCAAAAACCATGCTGCAAGTAAGTATATTATGTATATTTTGCATAGATTGTTGCTGGAATAGGGAGTCACCAAAATATAATTGTTTCGGTTGTTAAATATTTTTTTTTTACCTTTATTTATACACGTATGTCAGTTAAGAACAAATTCTTATTTACAATGACGACCTGTCACAGAGCAAGCACATCAAGTATAACACACAAATGGGTTACACTATATCATACAAACAACAGTCAAAAATACACATCGTGAACATATCACGGCTCAGGAGAAGACCCAGATGCAGGCAGTTCGAAGTAACAAAAGGTTATTACAAAAAAAAAGAGGGCAGGCAAAACATCAGGTCAGTAATCCAGAGCAGAGTCCGAAAGTTACAGAGCAGCAGGCAGGCTCAGGGTCAGGGTAGGCAGAGGTCAGTGTCACAAGGTACAGAACGGCAGGCAGAGCCAGGGTCAGGGTAGGCAGAATGGTCAAAACCGTGAAAACTAGAAAACAGGGACTAAGAGAAAAAAACGGGAGTACGGGAAAAATGCTGGTAGGCTTGACGAGATAATAGGCTGTCTGAGAGAAGATGTGAATCCTAATGAACCCATCTAATGTGAGTACATCTGTTGTTGAAGTACAGTAGATCAATAAAGGTACAGTACTCTAGCAGTAGTCAAGCTGCTCATGCTGACAAACCTTGTTAGTGCATAGATCAAATTAGCTTTAACATTTCCTTCACACAAAAGCTAATATTTCACTTAAAATGTCATTTTTTTGTAATTTTTTTCCTGGAACGTCTGATAACAGCACAAGTCCTGCCACAAACATTTTTAAATTTTTATGTGTGCAACTATGAGGCAAAACAGACGGGGTTGGCTTAGACTGTTGACAACATGTAAACTATATTTAGTCTCCAAATGTTTATTCAAAACATAAATACATTTGTGAATGAGCATTTGATGACTTTCAAATACATTGTTACAGTTGTTGATTAGCAAGCTAGCAATTTTTTTGCCATATTAGCATAGACATGACATCAGTCAAAACACCTCAAACAAGACATTGTATCAATAACAAGATACAATGAGCTGAAAAAAGACCCGTCTTGTCATTGTTGCTAGCAAGAATTTGCCCAACTTCAAAATGGTGTCTGTGATGGCAAAATCGTGGCATAAGAGGGCTACAGTCGTACAGTCTACAAAGACCTTAAGTAGTTTGAGTCGTTCAGTACTCACCATCTCAATATGGTGCATCATCAATTCCTAATTACTAATTGGTTGTTAATTGTTTGTAGAAAGTGTTAGTGTTAAGTCTCCTCTGCCTCTCTGTGTGTGTGTGTGTGTGTGTGTGTGTGTGTGTGTGTGTGTGTGTGTGTGTGTGTGTGTGTGTGTGTGTGTGTGTGTGTGTGTGTGTGAGTGAGTGAGTGAGTGAGTGGATGAATTCACTGACGCGGTGATTGTTGGGGGTGAAATGGGAGCACAGTGCTGTAGCAGTGGGACAGACAAGATGGCAACAGAGAGGGCTTTGTCCAGAGCCCTAAACTTCGAATCCGGTTTGAGGAGTTAGCAGGGTAACTTTGGTCAACTCGGAGTTCAACTCGGGATAAACGGTACCATGGAAGTGGAACTTTTAGCCAGGTACATTTCTATGGGAACGAATCCTTCATTACACATTTAGTAAGGACAGCAATTGCTTTACAAACTGCGATTGTATTTAGAAATTTGCGAAAGGCAAACTTTCAGCTGCAACCAAACATTGGCAGTTCACATTCACGTCAAGACTGGCAGCCATTGCTAGCGTACCCATGAGTTTAAATTGCCAGGGTACGTCTATGGTCACAACGCAACAAGCTGTTCCACAAATCAAATCAAATCAAATTTATTTATATAGCCCTTCGTACAACAGCTGATATCTCAAAGTGCTGTACAGAAACCCAGCCTAAAACCCCAAACAGCAAGCAATGCAGGTGTAGAAGCACGGTGGCTAGGAAAAACTCCCTAGAAAGGCCAAAACCTAGGAAGAAACCTAGAGAGGAACCAGGCTATGTGGGGTGGCCAGTCCTCTTCTGGCTGTGCCGGGTGGAGATTATAACAGAACATGGCCAAGATGTTCAAATGTTCATAAATGACCAGCATGGTCGTATAATAATAAGGCAGAACAGTTGAAACTGGAGCAGCAGCACAGTCAGATGGACTGGGGACAGCAAGGAGTCATCATGTCAGGTAGTCCTGGGGCATGGTCCTAGGGCTCAGGTCCTCCGAGAGAGAGAAAAAAAAAAGAAGAGATAATTAGAGAGAGCATATGTGGGGTGGCCAGTCCTCTTCTGGCTGTGCCGGGTGGAGATTAAAACAGAACATGGCCAAGATGTTCAAATGTTCATAAATGATCAGCATGTTCGAATAATAAGAAGGCAGAACAGTTGAAACTGGAGCAGCAGCACGGCCAGGTGGACTGGGGACAGCAAGGAGTCATCATGTCAGGTAATCCTGGGGCATGGTCCTAGGGCTCAGGTCCTCCGAGAGAGAGAAGGAGAGAATTAGAGAACGCACACTTAGATTCACATAGGACACCGAATAGGACAGGAGAAGTACTCCAGATATAACAAACTGACCCTAGCCCCCTGACACATAAACTACTGCAGCATAAATACTGGAGGCTGAGACAGGAGGGGTCAGGAGACACTGTGGACCCATCCGAGGACACCCCCGGACAGGGCCAAACAGGAAGGATATAACCCCACCCACTTTGCCAAAGCACAGCCCCCACACCACTAGAGGGATATCTTCAACCACCAACTTACCATCCTGAGACAGGGCCGAGTATAGCCCACAAAGATCTCCGCCATGGCACAACCCAAAGGGGGGCGCCAACCCAGACAGGATGACCACATCAGTGAATCAACCCACTCAGGTGACGCACCCCTTCCAGGGACGGCATGAGAGGGCCCCAGTAAGCCAGTGACTCAGCCCCTGTAATAGGGTTAGAGGCAGAGAATCCCAGTGGAAAGAGGGGAACCGGCCAGGCAGAGACAGCAAGGGCGGTTCGTTTCTCCAGAGCCTTTCCGTTCACCTTCCCACTCCTGGGCCAGACTACACTCAATCATATGACCCACTGAAGAGATGAGTCTTCAGTAAAGACTTAAAGGTTGAGACCGAGTTTGCGTCTCTGACATGGGTAGGCAGACCGTTCCATAAAAATGGAGCTCTATAGGAGAAAGCCCTGCCTCCAGCTGTTTGCTTAGAAATTCTAGGGACAATTAGGAGGCCTGCGTCTTGTGACCGCAGCGTACGTGTAGGTATGTACGGCAGGACCAAATCAGAGAGATAGGTAGGAGCAAGCCCATGTAATGCTTTGTAGGTTAGCAGTAAAAACCTTGAAATCAGCCCTTGCTTTGACAGGAAGCCAGTGTAGAGAGGCTAGCACTGGAGTAATATGATCAATTTTTTTGGTTCTAGTCAGGATTCTAGCAGCCGTATTTAGCACCAACTGAAGTTTATTTAGTGCTTTATCCGGGTAGCCGGAAAGTAGAGCATTGCAGTAGTCTAAGCTAGAAGTGACAAAAGCATGGATTAATTTTTCTGCATCATTTTTGGACAGAAAGTTTCTGATTTTTGCAATGTTACGTAGATGGAAAAAAGCTGTCCTTGAAATGGTCTTGATATGTTCTTCAAAAGAGAGATCAGGTTCCAGAGTAATGCCGAGGTCCTTCACAGTTTTATTTGAGACGACTGTACAACCATTAAGATTAATTGTCAGATTCAACAGAAGATCTCTTTGTTTCTTGGGACCTAAACAAGCATCTCTGTTTTGTCCGAGTTTAAAAGTAGAAAGTTTGCAGCCATCCACTTCCTTATGTCTGAAACACATGCTTCTAGCAAGGGCAATTTTGGGGCTTCACCATGTTTCATTGAAATGTACAGCTGTGTGTCATCCGCATAGCAGTGAAAGTTAACATTATGTTTTCGAATAACATCCCCAAGAGGTAAAATATATAGTGAAAACAATAGTGGTCCTAAAACGGAACCTTGAGGAACACCGAAATTTACAGTTGATTTGTCAGAGGACAAACCATTCACAGAGACAAACTGATATCTTTCCGACAGATAAGATCTAAACCAGGCCAGAACTTGTCCGTGTAGACCAATTAGGGTTTCCAATCTCTCCAAAAGAATGTGGTGATCGATGGTATCAAAAGCAGCACTAAGGTCTAGGAGCACGAGGACAGATGCAGAGCCTCGGTCCGATGCCATTAAAATGTCATTTACCACCTTCACAAGTGCCGTCTCAGTGCTATGATGGGGTCTAAAACCAGACTGAAGCATTTCGTATACATTGTTTGTCTTCAGGAAGGCAGTAAGTTGCTGCGCAACAGCCTTTTCTAAAATTTTTGAGAGGAATGGAAGATTCGATATAGGCCGATAGTTTTTTATATTTTCTGGATCAAGGTTTGGCTTTTTCAAGAGAGGCTTTATTACTGCCACTTTTAGTGAGTTTGGTACACATCCGGTGGATAGAGAGCCGTTTATTATGTTCAACATAGGAGGGCCAAGCACAGGAAGCAGCTCTTTCAGTAGTTTAGTTGGAATAGGGTCCAGTATGCAGCTTGAAGGTTTAGAGGCCATGATTATTTTCATCATTGTGTCAAGAGATATATTACTAAAACACTTGAGCGTCTCTCTTGATCCTAGGTCCTGGGAGAGTTGTGCAGACTCAGGACAACTGAGCTTTGAAGGAATACGCAGATTTAAAGAGGAGTCCGTAATTTGCTTTCTAATAATCTTAATCTTTTCCTCAAAGAAGTTCATGAATTTATCACTGCTAAAGTGAAAGTCATCCTCTCTTGGGGAATGCTGCTTTTTAGTTAGCAAGGAGCGATAGGAGTGGACAAAGGTGCTTATGCATTGATAAGCACACTAAAGATGGCATTAACGATAAGTTATAAGATCAAGTCGGCACTTTGAAAAGCCTATTTCACACCATAGCCTGATGAATTTGCAAAATCGCTTTTCTTTCATTTTAATTTGGCATTGACTAACCGATCGATTGATGCTTCAGCATTGTCTCAATGAAGAGTTTGGCATTCGACTAGCAAAGTGCAACATGCACACACAGTTACAAGTCTGCTAGAGTTAGCTACAGGCGGACGAGTAATATCCACCGTCATAGTACTGATGAAGCCTGACCTGAAATGTGGAACTAACTGAAGCTGGCTAGCTTTATAAAAGCCTGAGTAGATCTAGCTTACTTCGTAGTATACCACTCTGGTGACAGATACAGCGAGACACACACTGACAAACACACTAACCACCATACCTTTGTATCTCTCTCTGTTAGTCTAATGGCTGGGATGCCAGTGAGATGTTCAACTAGGAGACATACAGAGTCAACTCCACCTATGGCTTCCTCTCCATGTACACTTGTGTATCCTCCCCTCAGCTCCTCAATGTCTCAATGGCTCCTCAATCTCTTTTTAGGTTTAGTAATGCATTATTTGCCTCAACAAGCAACACATTTCCAACCAGAATACCTGTTTTTATACTGGTATACCTTAAAGGCTCTGCATGGTCAATCCACGTCTGCAGTGGCCGTACAGCATTTACTGAGATGCGGCCTCCGCAGAAGTCAGAGCAAGCATACTTTTTGTGCTTTGCGGAGCAGAGCAGAGCTGTTGTGAAGGAAGTTGTCAAGGAAGTGAATTTGTGTTTATACAGGACCTCCTGCCCCCACCTACTGTCAACCAATCATGTCAATGCAGAGCTATACGAAGTCCTCCACGTTGTTACAACATGTGTGAGGTGCACTGCGATGTGGTACAGAGCTCGATTTGGCCTCCACAAGCCTCCAGAGGCTCTGCAATTGCGTCACACCCTCCGTAAGGAGCCTCCGGATCGTAAATCTGGAGCAATTATAAATGGCCTTTTACTGATATGACCATGTCAATTGTGTTCCTCTGGAGAGGCCTACCTCGGATGAATGAGACAGAAGGCAACCCCCCAGTACCACCACCTCATCTCACTGAAGAACGATCAAGGCAAGACTGAGGTGTACAAGTACAGTGCTATGAATGAGTAGTGCTAAGGGCAGGTGGGCCACGAGAGGAATCTCAGTCGTACACTAATACATGATCACATACAAATGTGTAACAGAGTTGGGAACGTGCTGTAAGCTCACTCCACAGCTAGCTTGAAATGTTGCATATGGAGGCATCCAATTGGTGCCTTTTGGGTAGCACAAACCATTGGTACGTCGTAAAGGAGGACTGTGATTCTCTGCTCGGTGTGTTTGCGAGTAGAGGATCTCTGGTTCAAGCCCAGTGTGGGACAGGGACAGTGAAGAACGATATACTGTTTTTGCATTAGCACTACACACCTGATTCAAATCATCAACACTTGATGATAAGTTGATCATTTGTGTCGGCTGTGTAGCGCTAAAAATGTACACATTCCTCACCTCACCTCTCACTGGCTACCAGTGCAGTGCATTCAGAAATTAGTCACACCCCTTAACTTTTTCCACATTCAATGTCGTCTTGGTAAGCAACTCCAGTGTATATTTGGCCTCATGTTTTCGGTTATTGTCTTGCTGAAAGGTACATTTATTTCTGTTGGAAAGCAGACTGAACCAGATTTTTCTCTAGGATTTTGCATGTGCTTAGCGCTATTATGTTTATTTTCATACCACAAAAAAACGTCCTAGTCCTTGCTGATGATAGGCATACCCATAACATGATGCAGCTACCACGATGCTTGAAAATGTGAAGAGTAGTACTGCTTTGTATTCAGGAATAAAAATGCATATCCTTGACATTTTTTTTGCTGCATTACTTTAACCTGTTGCGACTCTAGGGGCAGTATTTCCATTTTGGGGAAAAAAATGTTCCCGTTTTAAAAGGGATATTTTGTCAGGACAAGATTCTAGAATATGCATATAATTGACAGCTTTGGATAGGAAAAAAAATGCATCTCCTTGCCATTTTTTTTGCAGCATTACTTTAATGTCTTGATACATGTTCATGAATATTTTTCTTTTGTACAAGCTTTTTTATTTCACTTTGTCATGCAGGTTAGTATTGTGGAGTAACTAGAATTTGCCCACAACTTCAAAATGTTGTCTGTGACAAAATTGTGGCATAAGAGGGCTATAATCATACAGTCTACAAAGACCTTAAGTAGTTGGAGTCATTCAGTACTCACCATCTCATTATGATGCATCATCAATTCCTAATTACTAATTGGTTGTTAATTGTTTGTAGAAAGTGTTAGTGTTATGTCTCCTGTCTCTCTTTTGTGTGTGTGTGTGTGTGTGTGTTGTACGATGTTGTTGATCTATCCTCAGTTTTGACCTATCACAACCATTAAAATCACCAATTTGCCTAATGGTGAAATCCCTGAGCGGCGTCCTTCAAATCAAATCAAATCAAATGTATTTATATAGCCTTTCGTACATCAGCTGATATCTCAAAGTGCTGTACAGAAACCCAGCCTAAAACCCCAAACAGCAAGCAATGCAGGTGTAGAAGCACGGTGGCTAGGAAAAACTCCCTAGAAAGGCCAAAACCTAGGAAGAAACCTAGAGAGGAACCAGGCTATGTGGGGTGGCCAGTCCTCTTCTGGCTGTGCCGGGTGGAGATTATAACAGAACATGGCCAAGATGTTCAAATGTTCATAAATGACCAGCATGTTCGAATAAAAAGAAGGCAGAACAGTTGAAACTGGAGCAGCAGCACGGCCAGGTGGACTGGGGACAGCAAGGAGTCATCATGTCAGGTAATCCTGGGACATGGTCCTAGGGCTCAGGTCCTCCGAGAGAGAGAAAGAAAGAGAGAAGGAGAGAATTAGAGAACGCACACTTAGATTCACACAGGACACCGGATAGGACAGGAGAAGTACTCCAGATATAACAAACTGACCCCAGCCCCCCGACACATAAACTACTGCAGCATAAATACTGGAGGCTGAGACAGGAGGGGTCAGGAGACACTGTGGACCCATCCGAGGACACCCCCTGGACAGGGCCTTCCTTGCCAGCAACTGAGTTAGGAAGCACGCCTGTATCTTTGTCGTTACTGGGTGTATTGATACACCATCCAAAGCGTAATTGATAACTTCAACATGCTCAAAGGGATGTTCGGTATCTGTTTCTTTATTTTTAGGAAGGGAAAAACTCACTTTAACATGCCCTGGCCAATCAAAACGAGACTATTGTCATGTCTATAATATACCTGATTTAGCTGCTATTTATAAACTGTTCATATAAATTACACTTCTAATTACACACAAAAGTAGTCGGCTTTAGGATAAATTCAGCTACTATTTATTGTTGAATTCTGCAGATTTTGTCTGGCTAATAGCAAACACAAATAGGCTGCAATATTCACAGTAAATTAAATCAAATAAAATTAAAACCAACTCCCCTGGTCTCCTGAAGTCCTCCTTGCTGATTCTCTCTCTGTCTCTTTTTCTCTTTCTTTCTCTCAGAAAAAAAGTATTTCTGTGTCTGTACTTCTCTCTTTTGTTTACTACATAGAGGCCTGTAGTTGCTACAGTATGCGCCTGCGTTGCCTTGCATTTTCGTGTGCAAATCTTTTCAAATGTTTTCACTACAGCCTTTAGGTCCAGTTTGCAGGCCCGACTCTTTTCTATATTGAGTATTGACACTCCAGACAGTCATTATGCATTATATGTCCATTGCGCTGCACATAATTTAAACTTAGTTTTGAATGATGCATGCCAAGATATAACAGAGAAAAGGGACTGTTGATATTGCAACCACAAAACTCAAATGCCGGTTCACCAGTATGAGCGAAATCATAAACCGCTTGTTTTGTTCAAGCCCTCAAGAACTGTTGTCTCCTAAAGATGATAATCTGTTTGCATCTGCCAAATTATTTTCTGTCTAGTATCCAGTCGACCTGTTGCCAGAGCTTCCTACACAGTTAATCTTATTCCATAACATGTTGAGGCCAGTAACTAAGGAAAATGAGAGACTCAAATAACGATGTTACACTCGGCTGTATTTGAAGCATCACTTCCTTCTGTCCAGTTTAACTGATGTTGCTACAGCAATCAAGCAGTTTTTACAATCCCTGTAACTGTCACTTCTGCAGAGAGATAATTTTCTGAACTAGAACTCCGAACAAACTATCTAAGAGTAAGCTCCACTCATTGCATTGGCGCCGTCGTAACCTTGAGCATGGCATTTGTTCCGTGATATCCCCTTACTTTCACTCAGTACATTTTTTTTACTTTTTCAAGGCCTGAGGCACTTTTTCAGTCACATTCCTGAAGCCCAAGAAACAAACACATAGCTCCCTACTACCAATGGAAATTAAAAAAGATTTATGAAGGGCTTTTGGTAAAAACAATTACATCGATGACAGGCGAATTGGCCCCCAGAGCTCGTGCCCCCCCCCACCCCACCTTGCGGGGGCTGCAGGGGTGTCAGGTACGCCATTGGTCCTAGCAACACAATATTAGTTGTAAAAGGCTGACTCCCTGAATACTCACTGATCTGCCCCACATTGCTCCACTCTATGCGACCCATGCTCTTAGGCAGTGGTGATGCATGAACAAGCATCCATAATGCAGAACCAAGAATAGGGAAGGAGGGGTGGTTGGATGGATGGAGGGAGGGAGCTTGGTAATTGAGTGCCCGTTTGAGAGTGGATCCTGAAAAAAATATGTTTTAATGAAAAGGCTTTCTGAAGATCAGGTTCACTCCGAAGTACATAAAAGCCCTTCCCAAAGTTTTACTTTGTTTTTGCTTCTTAGCTGAAGTAGTCCCAGCGGAGAATGTGCAAAAACATGCACACCCGCATGTACCCAAGCAAACACACACTCCAAATTACCGGGGTAAAAGCCTTGACGACAAGAGCACTCACACACACTCTCTCTCTCTCGCTGAAAACACACATGCATACACACTTACACACACATTCATGAAAAAATCAAGCGGGCATTCTATTCAGGCCTGCTATCATTTTGGAGCCATAGCGTCTTAACCCCAGATTCATTAATAATGCCTCAGTTTAAACAGAACAGGACTTAGTTTGTACTGAAAGGTTCAAAGTGTGCAAGCAAGTAAACAAACATGCGCGCAAAGTATGCTTTTATCTCTCCCTGTTTCTCTTCTCCCTAGCAGCAAGGACTGACCTGCAGTGGCATAAGCCAGCAGAGATAAAGAGGAAGAGATGCAGACAAGTCGACTTCAGTCGAAAGAGGCTTTCATAGCTCTGCTATGTAAATAGACTACAAGGTCTGACTGTCAAAGGATAGAGAGACTGGATAAGCGCATAGAAAGATGAGTGAGATTACGATAGTTTAAGCCTAATAGAAAGAAATACCACAACAACAGCAAAAACGTTTGTTTCATTAAGATAGTGATGCACTGTGATTGACATCACATTAAAAAAGGGATTACACCAAAAAGAGCCCCTCATTTCTGAATGTCTTTTGTTAGATTTACTTTCTTCCATTGACTTGTTTGGCATCGAGTGTTTCTTTAGTCGTAGAACGCGAGTGTACCCAGAATAATAAGGTCACATACTGCAGGACTTCAATAAAAGAACCCGATCCCAGAAAACAATTCTAGGGAGAGAGAGAGAACGTTTTTGTAATGTTACCCGTAATGTTTCCCTAGTGTTTGAGTGTCCAGTTTTCCGTTAGTTATTGTAACATTCTATCTATGTTAGCAAAAACCTTCAAATAACCTTTTATTGCATGTTTTGGTGTTAAAGTTACAACATTAACTTTAACACCAACATATACAACATTAATGTTATAGTCACATTTGATGGGACACTCCAAGAACATTTATGTGTGCATTTATCTGAGGGTTATGACAATATTCCATTAACGTTCTACCAAAATACACAGAACATGGTTGCCATGTTCTCAGAATATACCGTATTAATGTTCTAGACACATTTCATGGGAACGTTGAAAGAACATTTCAGTGTATCAGTTGTCAGGACGTCACCTGATGGTCCCAAAGAAACATTTTGTCAAAAAATGTTTCATTACACATCACACACACCCTTTTACTGTCATCAAGGCCCTGATTGGTGAACCTCTGATCCATTCACAGCTCTTTTTGTACTGTTTGCAAGGTTCGGGATACTCACAAACACAGTGCTTTTAACATAGTGTTTTCAACTTATACATTTGACTCACTTTAACATACATGGTTACATTGTGCATGTTCATTTTTATACAGTAATTATTATTCAACATGTCCTCACCTGGGATATGAACTCACAAGCTCTTGGTTCACGGCATTGAGATCCTGCAATGCCATCATGTCTGTGTCAGTTATAAGTTCATTTGACTATTCTCTCATCTTTGATATACTTATTTCTGTGTAGTTCTTTAATGTTGAATGGGGCATATTAACCTGTTTTATTGATACTCCTGAATCACTAAGATCAATACAAGGTTTTCTTGAGTGTACTTTTAACAAAGCCGAGACGAAGTGCATTCGGAAAGATTTCAGACCACTTCACTTTTTCCAAATGTTGTTACGTTAACAGCCCTATTCTTAAATGGATTAAATTGCTCCCCCCCCCCCCCCCTCATCAATCTACACACAATACCCCATTTTGACCAAACAAAAATAGGTTTTTAGAAATGTTTGCAAATCGATAAAAAAAGTATTAAGTATTCAGACCCTTTTCACAGTACTATTTTGAAGCACATTTAGCAGTGGTTACAGCCTCGAGTCTTCTTGGGTATGACGCTACAAGCTTGTCACACCTGTATTTGAGAGTTTCTCCCATTCTCCTCTGCAGATGAACAGCTTTTTTCCGGTCTCTCCAGAGATGTTAGATCGGGTTCAAGTCCAGGCTCTCTAGGACATTCAGAGACTTTCAGAGTCTCAATGCCACTCCTGCGTTGTCTTGGCTGTGTGGTTAGGGTCGTTGGCCTGTTGGAAGGCGAACCTTCACCCCAGTCTGAGTTCCTGAGCACTCTGGAGCAGGTTTTCATCAAGGATCTCTCTGTACTTTGCTCCTTTCATATTTCCCTTGACCCCGACTAGTCTCCCAGTTCCTGCTGCAATTTTCAGTTCCTCGGCGTACACATCACTGTCAAACTGAAATGGTCCATCCACACAGACAGTGTGGTGAAGAATAGCGCCTCTTCAAGCTCAGGAGGCTGAAGAAATTTGGCTTGGCACCTAAAACCCTCAGCAACTTTTACAGATGCACAATTGAGAGCATCCTGTCGGGCTGTATCACCGCCTGATATGGCAGCTGCACCGCCCACAACCGCAGGGATCTCTAGATGGTGGTGCTGTCTGCACAACGCATCACCGGGGGCAAACTACCTGCTTTCCAGGACACCTACAGCACCCGATGTTACAGGAAGGCCAAAAAGTTCAACAAGGACAACAACCACCCAAGCCACTATCTGTTCACCCCGCTACCATCCAGAAAGCGAGTTCAGTACAGGTGCATCAACACTGGGACCAGGAGACTGAAAAATAGCTTCTATCTGAAGGCCATCAGACTGTTAGATAGCCATCACTAAGACAGAGAGGCTGCTGCCTACATACAGACTAGAAATCATTGGCCACTCTAACAAATGGATCACTAGTCACTTTAATAATGCCACTTTAATAATGATGTTTACATATCTTGCATTACTCATTCCATATGTATATACTGCATTTTATACCATCTATTGCATCTCGCCTATGCCGCTCGGCCATTGCTCATCCATATATTTATACATTGCTCAAAAGAATAAAGGGAACACTTAAACAACACAATGTAACTCCAAGTCAATCACACTTCTGTGAAATCAAAATGTCCACTTAGGAAGCAACACTGATTGACAATAAATTTCACATGCTGTTGTGCAAATGGAATAGACAACAGGTGGAAATTATAGGCAATTAGCAAGACCCACCCAATAAAGGAGTGGTTCTGCAGGTGATAACCACAGACCACTTCTCAGTTCCTATGCTTCCTGGCTGATGTTTTGGTCACTTTTGAATGCCGGCGGTGCTTTCACTCTAGTGGTAGCATCAGACGGAGTCTACAACCCACACAAGTGGCTCAGGTATTGCAGCTCATCCAGGATGGCACATCAATGCTAGCTGTGGCAAGAAGGTTTGCTGTGTCTATCAGCGTAGTGTCCAGAGCATGGAGGCGCTACAAGGAGACAGGCCAGTACATCAGGAGACGTGGAGGAGGCCGTAGGAGGGCAACAACCCAGCAGCAGGACCGCTACCTCCGCCTTTGTGCAAGGAGGAGCACTGCCAGAGCCCTGCAAAATGACCTCCAGCAGGCCACAAATGTGCATGTGTCTGCTCAAACGGTCAGAAACATGATGGTGATATGAGGGCCCGATTTCCACAGATGAGGGTTGTGCTTACAGCCCAACACCGTGCAGGACGTTTGGCATTTGCCAGAGAACACCAAGATTGGCAAATTCGCCACTGGCGCCCTGTGCTCTTCACAGATGAAATCAGGTTCACACTGAGCACATGTGACAGACATGACAGTCTGGAGAAGCCGTGGAGAACGCTCTGCTGCCTGCAACATCCTCCAGCATGACCGGTTTGGCGATGGGTCAGTCATGGTGTGGGGTGGCATTTCTTTGGGGGGCCGCACAGCCCTCCATGTGCTCACCAGAGGTACCCTGACTGCCATTAGGTTCCGAGATGAGATCCTCAGACCCCTTGTGAGACCATATGCTGGTGCGGTTGGCCCTGGGTACCTCCTAATGCAAGACAATGCTAGACCTCATGTGGTTGGAGTGTGTCGGCAGTTCCTGCAAGAGGAACTATGGACTGGCCCGCCCGTTCCCCAGACCTGAATCCAATTGAGCACATCTGGGACATCATGTCTCGCCCCATCCACCAACGCCACGTTGCACCACAAACTATCCAGGAGTTGGCGGATGCTTTAGTCCAGGTCTGGGAGGAGATCCCTCAGGAGACCATCCGCCACCTCACCAGGAGCATGCCCAGGCGTTGTAGGGAGGTCATACAGGCACGTGGAGGCCACACATACTACTGAGCCTCATTTTGAATTGTTTTAAGGACATTACATCAAAGTTGGATCAGCCTGTAGTGTGGTTTTCCACTTTAATTTCGAGTGTGACTCCAAATCCAGACCTCCATGGGTTGATAAATTTGATTTCCATTGATAATTTTTGTGTGATTTTGTTGTCATCACATTCAACTATGTAAAGAAAAAAGTATTTAATAAGAATATTTCATTCATTCAGATCTAGGATGTGTTATTTTAGTGTTCCTTAATTTTTTTGAGCAGTGTATGTACATATTCTTATTCCATCCATTTACTTTGATTTATGTGTGTTAAGTAGTTGTTGTGGAATATTAAGTCGGAACTAGAACCACAAGCTTTTCACTACACTCGCAATAACATCTGCTAACCATGTGTATGTGACCAATAAAATTTGATTTTAATTGATTTGTCAGTAGATTGTCCTTACTGAAGAGCTCAGTGACTTTCAACATGGAACAGTCATCAAATTTCTGCCCTGCTTGATCTGCAATGGTCAACTGTAAGTGCTGTATTGCGAAATGGAAACGTCTAGGAGCAACAACAGCTCAAGCGCGAAGTGGTAGGCCACACAAGCTCACAGAACGAGACTACCGAGTGCTGAAACGTGTAGTGCGTAAAAATCGTATATCCTCGATTGCAACACTCACTACCGAGTTCTAAACTGCCTCTGGAAGCAACATCAGCACAATAACTGTTGTTGGATGCGCTCTGTGTTAAGAAGCAGTGCGGCTTGGTTGGGTTGTGTTTCGGAGGATGCATGGCTTTCGACCTTCGTCTCTCCCGAGCCCGTACGGGAGTTGTAGTGATGGGACAAGATAGTAATTACTAACAATTGGATACCACGAAATTGGGGAGAAAAAGGGCACAAAAAAAACTTGCAATGCCAAGTGTCGGCTGGAGTGGTGTAAAGCTCGCCACCATTGGACTCTGGAGAAGTGGAAAAGCATTCTTTGGAGTGATGAATCACTCTTCACCATCTGGCAGTCCAAAGGACGAATCTGGGTTTGGTGGATGGCAGGAGAACGCTACCTGCCCTAATGCAAAGTGCCAAATGTACAGTTTGGTGGAGGAGGAATAATGGTCTGGGGCTGTTTTTCATGGTTCAGGCTAGGAAATCTTAACGCTATAGTATACAATGACATTTTAGAAGATTCTGTGCTTCCAACTTTGTGGCAACAGTTTGTGGAAGGCCCTTTCCTGTTTCAGCATGACAATGCCACCGTGCACAAAGCGAGGTCCATACAGAAATGGTTTGTCCAGATCAGTGTGGAATAACTTGACTGGCCTGCACAGAGCCCTGACCTCATCGAACACCTTTGGGAAGAATTGGAATGCCGACTGCGACCCAGGCATGCCCAACATCAGTGCCCGACCTCACTAATGCTCTTGTGGCTGAATGGAAGCAAGTCCCTGGAGAAATATTCCAACATCTAGTGGAAAGCCTTCCCAGAAGAGTAGAGGCTGATATAGCAGAAAAGAGGGGAACAACTCTTTTTTGGAAATTACTAGAGAAAACGTGGAAATATTATTTATACATCTTTGTTTATTATCATAATGTGTATGGATTTCTCATCTTTCACTCATTTATGGAACTTTGGCTACCAGCTTTGTGCCTTTGTGCCAAAAGTTGAATAATACTCACTGTATAAATTAACATGCACAATGTACTGTAAAACACTATGTTAAAAGCACTGTCCCTAACCCTGTCAACAGACAAAGAGCTATGATTGAATCAGTGTTTCACCAATCAGGGCCTTTGATTGTCTTGACAACAGTAACAAGACGTGATGTGTAATACATTTTTCTTTGGACACAAATGTTCTTGCAATGTTATCATGAGACATGTCTAGAACATTAATATCTTATTTTCCATGTATGTTTGGTAGGACATTGATCGAATATTCTCCTAACCCTCAGAAAACTGGACACTGGAATATTCTTGCAACGTTCCAATGAAACGTGTCTAGAACATTTATATTTAATATTCTGAGAACATGGTAACCATGTTCTAAGTTAACATTAAGGGAGTGGTCTCTTGGAACCAGTCCTTGCACATTACTGGAACATTCCTGTGAAAATGAACTAAGGAGACTCTTAAGGGAACGTTCTCTAAAGTTGTTGGAAAGTTTATTGTTAGCTGGGCTGCCAGCAATGATCTCCGTGACACAACATCCTGTCGTCTCCACGTCTGTACCTTCATCCTTCTGTGTTCCCTGCATATGTGCCAGCTTACCATGGCACACTGCCCACACGTGCCCGATCATCTGTCTGAATGCCCAGATTGCTCACATGCCCATGCACACTTTTAGAAAAAAAAGTAGCTAAAAGGGTTATTCGGCAGACCCCATAGGAGAACCCTTTGAAAAAAACGTTTTTGGTTCAAGGTGGAATCGTTCTACATGGAACCCAAAAGAGTTCTACCTGGAACCAAAAAGGGTTATCCTATGGGGACAACCAAGGGGACAACCAACGACCTTTAGGAACCCTTGTTTATAAGAGTGTAGGTTTATCACGGCAACAGTCTCCATCACGGCCATTTTCAATTTTTTTGTCTTTCCGTGCAGGGACTGGCAGAAGGTGACTGTTGATATTAGGGGTAGCTTTTCCACGCTGGGGTGGCTTCCTCATTGGTATTTCATGTACAGCCTTGGCACATTCGTCACATTTAATAAACTTCCTTATTATTCACTGGAGGTGAGAGTAATGCAGCTCTGCCACTCACAGTTGAGAGCAAGAGAGAGGGAGAGATCTTTCGCTCTCGTTAACCCTCTTACCAAACACTGGCCTTGACCTCCGCTCGCAGGTACCGATTCACCGGAAGAGCAAATTAGAGCATACGTTAAGTTGAAGACCACAAATCCAGGGACACCAAAAATATCATAACATTTCGGAACGGTGCTATAACATTACACATTTGCTTCTGCCATAAATGTACGCAGGCTGCATCCTTTACTCGACTTGGGACCATGACTGTGGCCCTGAAGACTGTAAATTACTCTTTATTTGTTATGGGGGGTTGAATCAAGAGCACAAACAGGGGCCAGTTACGACCTTAACCAGATGGAACATCCAAACCCTTATTGACTACTCTGTCACCCATCGGTAATGAAGCATGATTTGACATTCCATTAATGGGGCCCTAGAGGAAGGGGGAGCTGATGTGGAGGTGAACGACGGGGACGGCTGTTGGCTGGATTTATGGATAGGGAGAGCTGCTCACCTCACCGCTGTCCGCGCTGCTTCACAGGTCAGCTGCTCTCATCGGAGCCCATTAATACGCCGGTCCACCTTGTGGCATATTTTACGCTCCAGTGGGCGCACTGCCGCCGCTGACGCTGCCCATTGGGACGACTTCGCAGGCAGGCACTCTTCTTTGGAACAGCCACGGAAGTAAAGGTAGAGGAGGAGGACTGGAAACAGCACATAGAACAAACTCAAAAGGAAAATGCGGGCTGCACAGGAAAGTAAAAATGGCCCTTTTTATCTGACTTCGGTTGTTTTCACATTTCCTAGAACTCAAATATTTCCTAGAACTTCCGACCTTCACCGCAGCCCGACATACACAATGAAACGGTTTTGTAAGGGGGTCAAAGGTTATTGCCGCAGACTTTACACAGCTCCACTCAGAGTACAACACAAAAAAAACAGTCAGTCCTGTTTCTCCCTCTCTGCCCCAAATTCACCATAGCCTGAATCACACTTCAGGGACAACCAATGGACATCATGACATAAATGTGTTTTATAGCCACACAGATGCTGGGGGCAGGTTGTGTTTTTTATGCTTTCTGGCCCTTAAAACATGGCCACCTGTTCAGTGTATAAACCCCCACTGCCCGCCTGCCTTTATGGGCACACTCAGCGACCAACGAAGATATACAAGGGCGGTGCAGACAGAAGTCGACAGATCCAAAATGGCTGCCTGGCTGCATTTGCACCAAGCCTGGGTCACATTCATCTGGCTTCTAACAGCTTCTTGGCTCCAGGGCAACTAAGAAGCACCAGGGGACCGGGCCTTGCTTGTTTCAGGGCCCATGGATCTCTTTCTCTGTTCCTGCAACTGCTCCTATATCCCTCCTCCCATAATGGGGCCTGTCACTTCTAGATATCTCTGTTTGCCTAACCTACTAGGGATGCACACACCACACAGTGATTACTTCACTCACCACGGGAGATACAATGCTGTGGAATGTATGTGAATAGGAAGGAGGAGTTACTGAATTTGGGAGCCCACCACCGCATGCCCTCTCCAGCACCTGCTCTTCTGGTGAATGGGACCTGCGAGTGGAGCAGAGAAGCGGAAGTCACAGCCAGGGTTTGGTAAGAGGGATACGAGAGCGAAAGATCTCCCCCTCTCTCTTGCTCTCAACTGCAAGTGGCAGAGCTGCATTACTCTCACCGCCAGTGAATAATAAGGAAGTTTATGAAATGTGACGAATGTGCCAAGGCTGTACATGAAATACCAATGAGGAAGCAGCCCCAGCGTGGAAAAGCTACCCCTAATATCAACAGTCATCTTGTGCCAGTCCCTGCATAGAAGGACAGAGAAAACGGCTGCACACATTATGCCATGCCGTGATGGTGATGAACCTGCAGACAGGTGAGTGGGCACGTGTGGGAAGTGTGCCAATGGCAGGCTGGCATATAAGCAGGGCACCCAGGATGGTGAGGGTACAGATGTAAAGATGACAGGGTGTTGCCATACAGTATCTCTGTGTCATTTTAAGACACTCCAGGACCGGACTCACACATAGCCGATTGTGGATAGATACTTTTTTCATCTTTCTATCTGTAAAACACTAAAGGATAACCACACAACATTTGGTGATTGCAGATGTTTCTGACGCTGAGAAAACAGGAAGAATTTGTTGCCGTGTGGGAAGAGTGACTTTCGGGAAATGCAGTTAAAGAGAAGGACATTGAATTTCGACTACCAAACGCCAAACGCCTATTTAGACCCAATCAGCATCTCTTCGAAGTAAGTTACTACATATAGTCCAATTTGTAACATTCTCTATGAAATGGGATTTTAAATTGTGTGATCCAATAGTAAGCTTTACAGTGAGCTTTGAAATGGATGTATGTCCTTTTCAAAATGGTTGTAAGTCATGATATTTTGATGACGGTAGTATGATAAACGAATGAAAACATACATATTAATCAACTTTGTCATTTTTTGTTGTTGAATATAGTAATACTAATGGACCAAAATAACCCCAAAATCAAAAAATTGATTAGTACATGCAAAAAGGTCATTTTTGCCTGTGGTACCTGGCCTTAAATCAAAATGACAGTACCTTTGAGATTGTGATGTTGTGTATCAGACTATTCAGACTATCTAGAAGTATGATTAGACCTGGCAGGCACTTACTGAATGTTTATGGAATATAAACGACTTTACAAAGAGACAGACTTCAGGTTAGTTCCATACATGTTAGAAATCAGTCCCTGTGCCCACATCTAAAACAACCTTGCAGAATATTTGTTTAAATAATGTATTGAAGAGGACACAGTTGTCGTGACGTTGGCCTGGGGGTAGGTTTATGACAGTCATAAATACCTCTTCATCCCCCTACTGATGTGACATTTGAAAATCCCTTGGCTAACATAGAGATTCTGGGAACATCAGAAGGTGGGGGGAAATTAAGTATATTCTGGTAATCTGACCAATTGAACATATGCAGTGGTACTTAATGAATATGATGTCAGTTTGGTTGTCATCTGAGACATTCTCATCAATGACAGGATGACATAAACTCTACAGTGGAAAGTCTGCACATTGTAGTTATCGGAGTCACGTGGAATTGTTGCTCAATTTAAATGTTTGAATATAAAATTATTGGTGAAGAGATTAAATGTAATTTTAGCTTCCAACTGAGAGATTTGGGTTTGGGCTCTGCTCAATTAGTGGCCCGCCCCTGTGAAGAGACATGGGTTATAAAACTTTTCAGACACACCCTTCTCGCTCCACAACATAAAGCCTTGACGAAAATGTAACCTCCTGTTCCAAGTACGTGAGGTCTGCAGACTCTTTGTTAAAAGGACTAACATGTCAACTACAGAACTAAGCCAATCTCAGCGTGAGCTTTGGTTGCGAATGGTATGAACTTTGAACTCTTATTCACTACAGAAGTGACGTAATTTGTAATCAAGGTATAATTCATTCTGTGTATATATAATTCTGTGTGATTAGTTAGGTATTTAGTAAAAAAATAATTAAACCCAATTTTGTAATGCTGATTCAACTTGTTATTTTGTGAAGATAACCAAGAATTTACAACTTTTAGATGAGACTGAATTAAGGTGACGATTAATATTGACTGCTATTGATGTAAAATATTACTAGGTCTTTAAGAGTTTATTCGGAAGATAAATATTATTTCGTGGTGCCCCGACTTTCTAGTTAATTACATTTACATGATGAGCTCAATCAGGTAATATTAATTACGGAGAAAGGATTTTATAGATTAGCATGTCATATCACTTAATCCGGCACAGCCAAAGACACGACACAGTTTTTGAATGTATTGTCAGTGAAAAGGACATGATCTTTGATTTCAAAAGTGGGATGCCGATATTGAATGATAATAGCCTCTCCCCTTTTGATGATTTATTAAATGCAAAATTGTTTTGCAAACAAAAATTATTTGTTAACACAATGAAATCTGTGGGTGAAAACTGGAGATTTATCAATATAACATTTCTCTCCGTAGTCAACAGTATAGGCTTTGGCCAGTCGCATAATTAATGAAGGGGTGACAATAAAAATAGATATAATACAACTTATATTGTCTTATTTACTCAGGATTTAACATGACAAACAACATGATTCATTTTATCTTGTAGCTCACTGACCAACTGTCAATGAGGACGTTACAAGACAAAGTACACTTTTGGAACTAAACTGCACAAAATGCTGGTTCCAGAAGACATAGGCTATTCAGAATCCACGTGTGCTCTGTCCCAATTCACAATCCAATAAGTGACATATTTCATCCTTTTTATATGTGCTTTTTGACTGATTGGATCTCAATGTCAGCCTGCCATTACGGCGACATTACTTTTATAAGCCACTGTTATAAGTGACCATTAATATTTCATTTCCTGTTGAAAGGTTGCTCTCCACTGACATCTGAATCACTGTGGGACATAGAGAAGGGAACTCGGTGAGAATATTAAGCAACTGATTGGTGTGGTCACAGAGAGCCCCGGTCACCAGATGCATGTGTCCACCGGTGGCAGCGGTGGGATCCGGTCGTTGGTGGACAGACGGTGCGGATTGCGTGGCACGGTCCCACTCTGCTGTCTGCCACTCAAAGCTGTCTTTGTTTCTATTCGTCACGGTCGGCGGACTGCTGACGCTGGGATTTTGACAGCAGTGGTCTGGTCCCCTGGTCTTCTGGTGCCTGGGCCTCACAGCATTCATTGCCCCTACGCAACTTCAACATAACTTTTTCTCACAATGCATAGCCATTCACTAGGCATGTCCACTGCATCTTCTTTGTTAGGTGGGCTGCATACCTATGGCTCGAATGCCCCTTAACCCACACCTCCATAATGCATCTGGGGTTCAAGGGTTCACTGAGCTTGAAAAATGCATGTAGCCGAGGACTTAACAGGAGCACATTCTTTCTTGTTCTATCGATTGTTTGTATAGAACCCTGCTATTTAAATATGCCCAACTGTGCGATACATGCATAATAAGTCACACTTTGTGAAGGTCGGAGTGTTCATGTTGTACTTCTTTGTGTTTGTAGTTTCTGAAGGTGTACTCGTGGGCATTGAATGGAGGCTGATGGAGAATAGAGAAAATTCTGTTTTTGTTGTTGCAGTTTGAGGGGCACCCACCTGCCTGCATTCACTAAAGTATCCTAGACCTTGAGGTCATTTAAACACACCACCATCTTGTAACAGCCCTGTGGATTATGTGGAGCCTGTTGCCATGGAGTGGAGGGGAAAGAGTCAGTGGTGTGTCTGTGGAGAGGAGAGATGTGATTATGTGTGTCTATGTTTGTTTGAATTCACAGTATGTCTTGTGTGTTTGCTCATATGTATGGTATGTGTGTACAGTACTGTGTGTTGTGTGTGCTGTCTGTGTCTGTGTGGAGCCAGAGCCATCGGAGCACAGGAACGTCTGCACAGTGGCACAGGCCTTCTCTGCCTTTACACGGGGCTTCTGCCGAGCAGCGCTTCGTGGCCTATCTAGCTGTGACCTCTCACAGGCTCCCAGGGAGTGCTTCCTCTTAAAAGCCAGCTGTGCCTTCTTTTCTTTTCTCTCCCAGCCAAATATTCCACTGTCCTGCTGTTCACCTGAGAAGTATTTTTTTGTTGTCCAGCCAATTGTGTGGTGTTAAGAGTGCATGGAGAGTGCTTGGAGTGGTTGGCGGATTATGCCAAATGTCAAGCTGAAACCTGTTTTGTTTTATTTTGGGGGATTGTCTTGGATTGTTTTACTAATCATTGGTCATTGTAGCATGTGATAGGACATTTTGTTGTCTCAATGATAAGCTACTCTATTTTTTACCAGAACTGTTGTTTCTCATTGAAATGACACAGTAAACGATGACACATTCCACTCTGGAAATATGTTCCTCTTCTGCATCCACTCATCCGTCCTCTAACAGATACACATATTTGATTCATTCTCTATAAAACTTCTGTATCAAAAACTTTGTGTCTAGTGCCTAGAAGGCCAGCATTCCGGAGTCGCCTCTTCACTGCTGACTTTGAGACTGGTGTTTTGCAGGTACTATTTAATGAAGCTGCCAGTTGAGGACTTGTGAGGCATCTGTTTCTCAAACTAGATACTCTAATGTACTTATCCTCTTGCTCAGTTGTGCACCGGGGTCTCCCACTCCTCTTTCAATTCTGGTTAGAGACAGTTTGCGCTGTTCTGTGAAGGGAGTAGTACACAGCTTTGTACTTCAGTTTCTTGGCAATTGCTCGCATGGAATAGCCTAGTTCTTTGTTTCTGGCCATTTTGAGCCTGTAATCGAACCCACAAATGCTGATGCTCCAGATACTCAACTAGTCTAAAGAAGGCCAGTTTTGTTGCTTCTTTAATCAGAACAACAGTTTTCAGCTGTGCTAACATAATTGCAAAAGGGTTTTCTAATGATCAATTAGCCTTTTAAAATGATAAACTTGGATTAGCTAACACAACATGCCATTGGAACACAGGAGATGGTTGCTGATAATGGGCCTCTGTACACCTATGTAGACATTCCATAAAAACATCAGCCGTTTCCAACTACAATAGTCATTTACAACATTAACAATGTCTACACTGTATTTCTGATCAATTTGATGTTATTTTAATGGCCCAAAAAACGTGTTTTTCTTTTAAAAATTTCTAAGTGACCCCAAACTTTTGAACGGTAGTGTACAATGTAAACATAATATGTGTGTGTGCGAGCGTGCCAAGTATCACCTTGATGTTCTTCACAGGGCCACATTAAAAGGATTGGCTGAGAGCAGCAATATGATCTCACAAGATTAACCTGCACCTAAGCATTCCAAGAGGATGTCAATCATTGCCAATAGAAGACTATAGTAGGGTCTTGTTGCTTTTAATGGAATTGCCATAATAAGAATACACTGATTTGTGTTCCTCTGATCATTTTTGCATCGGTTTCAGATGTTGGATGAATCAAGGTAATTTTCATGATTGATTGCCTGTGTTCATGTCAGCTGATTGCTGTATGATTAATAGTCTGTGAAGGCTTTACTGCACCATACAGTAGACATGGGTTTTAATGATCCAAATCAATATGATGAATAAGACATACTTAAAATTGAGCTGATGGATAGGCCTCTATTTTGACAGCTGTTTTGTGTTTTTAATTGACGTGGGGTGAACCAAATAGTTTCATCAAGAGACTTGACTAAGTATTGAGTAGCTACAACATTAAAGTGAACACATTCACTTGCGAAATCCATCAATTAATGAAAATAAATTGAACATACATTGAATGACTATTATTTATCATGGGGGTGGAGGAGGGTAATGTTTGAAAATACATTGCTCATATACTGCTGGTGAGTAATGGAGCTTTTGCAATTCGTAAACCTTGAGTGAGAACAAAACAAAATTGCATCAGTGGTTGAGAGGCAATCACAACATTTCCGAGAGCCAGGGTTAGGCCTACCTTTTTTTTAGAGGGGGAAAAAAATGTCTCCGTAATATCTCTTACACCAGGATGTTTGTGTTGAGAAAGCATTTGTAAGATGTTGAAATGAGTGAAAGTGTTATTTTTCTCATTATAGTGAGAGCGGGTAAGATGCACTGGGACTCCCATACATGTAATGTACCAATCAAACAGACCTTGAGGATAAGGTGGAGAGCCGGGATGATCACCGATGAGAGATAGGAAATTACTAATGAGACTCTGTGTATTCACCCCTCCCACTGGGCACAGACATCATTTCGACATCTAGTTTTGATTTACTAGTCAACTCACGTGAAATCAACAAAAAACCTCACGTCATTGGATTTAGGTTAAAAGTAAAAAAAGACTCCAGTGCATTCGGAAAGTATTCAGACCCCTTGACACTGTCCACATTTTGTTACATTACAGCCTTATTCTAAAATTGGTTACTTCGTTTTTTACCCCCTCGTCAATCTACACACAATACCCAATAATGACAACAAAAAAAATAGATTTTTTTTTTTAATTTGCAAAAGTTTAAAAAAATTACAAATATCCAGTGTTGGAAAAAGCACCCAATTGTCATAATTTAGTAAAAGTAAAGATACATTAATAGAAAATTACTGAAGTAAAAGTGAGTCACCCAGTAAAATACTACTTTAGTAAAAGTAAGAGTATAAGTACATTTCAAATTCCTTATATTAAGCAAACCAGATGGCAGAATTTTTTAAATATTTGTATTTATTTACGGATAGCCAGGGGCACACTTCAACACTCAGACATAATTTACAAATGAAGCATTTGTGTTTTGTGAGTCCGACAGATCAGAAGCAGTAGAGATTACCAGGGATGTTCTCTTAATAAGTGTGTGAATTTGACCATTTTCCTGTCCAGCTAAGGGAAAATGTATGGAATAAAGAGTACATTATTTTCTTTAGGAATGTGGTGAAGTAAAACTTGTCAAAAAATAAATAAATGGAAAAGTACAGATACAAAAAAAAAGTTGTAAGTAGTACTTTAAATTATTTTTACTCAGTATTTTTGGCAAGGATTACAGAATCGAGTCTTCTTCGGTATGACGCTAAAAGCTTGGTACACCTGTATTTGGGGAGTTTCTCCCATTCTTCTCTGCAGATCCTCTCAAGTTCTGTAAGTTTGGATGCGGAGTGTCACTGCACAGCTATTTTCAGGTTTGACAGGCGGACAGGCGGACAGCTCTAGGAAGAGTCTTGGTGGTTCCAAACTTTTTTCATTTAAGAATGATGGAGGACACTGTTTTCTTGGGTACCTTCAATGCTGCAGACATTTTTTGGTACATTTTCTGTGCCACGACACAATCTTGTCTCGGAGCTGTACTGACATTTCCTTCGACCTCATGGCTGGATTTTTCTCTGACATGCACTATCAACTGTGGGACCTTACAAGTGTGTGTCTTTCCAAATCATGTCCAGTCAATTGAATTTACCACAGGTGGACGCCAATCAAGTTGTAGAAACATCTCAAGGATTATCAATGGAAACAGGATGCACCTGAGCTCAATTTTGAGTCTGAAAGCAAAGGGTCTGAAAACTGTAAATAAGGTATTTCTGTGTTTTATGGTTTATAAATTTGCCAAAAAAATCGAAAAACCTGTTTTCGCATTGTCATTATGGGGTATTATGTGTAGATTGATGAATAAATGTGTTTATTTAATCCACTTTAGAATAAGGCTGTAACATAACAAAATGTGGAAAAAGTTAAGGGGTCTGAATACTTTCCGAATGCACTGTAAATTCCCCTACGTTGCTGACTTTTTGCAAATCCAATCAGTTTTCCACTTTGACTCAACGTCATTACATAGATTTTGTTGTTGTTGTTGAAATGGCATGAAAACAACATTGATTCAACCAGTTTGCCTTGTACAGCCCCAGAAATACACAGCCCCACTCCAACCTCCTGTATACTGTGTATACCTTCTATTGAAGACAGTGGTCGAGTTAGAATACCCATACTAGCGTACTGCATACTAAATCTGCATACTATGTACTCATTGTACTCATCAGCAGTGGCGGGGCCAAGTGCGGGTGGATTTTTCCAAATTCAAAGCAGATTATCACATTTTTCCTACTGTATTCCATAGCCCACTATGTATTAAGCCAAAAAATATAATTTGGTTCCATTTCAACATATTTATTAGTGAAAACAAAGCGCTGTATATACATTTAATTCAATATAGCCTATCAAATAGCCTAGTACACACACTAAAACTCTTCAAATCTTCAAATCAAAAGGCTAAATGTATTCAGTTGGGAGCATCGCATAATTCAGAAATGCTGGACAGCAACATAATAAACTAAAGCACTGATCATTGGGAACGACATCAGAATAACTGCTAAGGCTAGATCCATAAATTAAATCGGTAGCCTAATCTACAAGAAAAATACAATCCATATGTTCAAATCAGAAGGCCTGATTAACATGACATCAATAACGCAGCCATCCTGAGTCCCCAGTGCCGACACTGGTTTAGTATTTCGTTTAAAAGCTCTGACGAAGACCAAGAGAACAATAAACGCTTTGTTTTCAATTAGAAAATATAAATCCTCTTTGGGTAAAATAAATAAATACAACTTTTCAAAGATGTAGCCTACGATGCCATACTTGTGATTATTTTAAGGAGAACAAAAACAACTTAGCCTACATGTAAACACCACTGCAGAAACTTCGATATTCATCATCTTCCCAATTAAGTAGCCTAGTTTTGTTGTTTGGCTACTTGAAGAGAACTTGGGCCTATTACTCACAGCCCACAATTGTGTCACAGTATAACTTTAGTCCGTCCCCTCACCCGGGCTCGAACCAGGGACCCTCTGCACACATCAACAACTGACACCCACAAAGCATCGTTACCCATCGCTCCACAAAAGCCACGACTCTCACTCTGGAAGAGGAACCACTACTTCGAGGTCTCAGAGCAAGTGAGTCATCCATTGAAGCACTATTAGCACGCACCACCACTAACTAGCTAGCCATTTCACATCGGTTACAATTGCATTGTGGAAAAGTGTTCATCAAATTCTACTAGACGAAGAGTCAATATTAGTATAACATCCTGGCATTTAAACCATACTCGATTTAGAGAATGCACATACTATAAATCTTTCTATTTTCACATACTGAGAACGCCCGATTAAGTTGTTTCACGTTATTGGTTAATTTCGGTAGCACATCCACAAATCTGATTATCAGCAGTTGTCAATGACATCTGGGCATTTAAAGTATACTCTATTTTCGAAATGTCACATACTTTAAAACGTTATTTTTTTCCATATACTCAAACGGCTTACTATTTAGGATGCAAGTATGAGTATTCGGACAAGCGCACAGACATTGATACACATTAATACACATGGTCATGCTGTAAGAATTGACTCACAGATGTCGACAATAAATGTTTCACAAACATTTACACACAATGCACGCACACACACAGACATAGACAGAGACACATCCTGTCACACACATTCACATACACTGTCACACAGTGACACATTCCCAAACACCCACACGCACATGGACATATTTAAACATGTTCTCAAGCACACCTGTCAACTAGAACTGTTTGATGGGTTGCCATCGATGACTCACAGGCATCGAACTCGTTTGATGTGCCTATCACCAGGGGAGCTGCATTCATGTGCCTGTCATCAGCCACAGTGAGGAAACACAACTGAGGTGAGCATTGGGTTAACACTGTGACAGTTAGCTCTGAAGTTAGCACTGAGCTAGCTCCGGGGTTAGTACTGAGACTGTAACCCCTTAGCTAGCACTGAGACAGATGGCACTGAGGTTAGCACTGATGTTAACATTAGCACTGAGCTAGCACAGAGGTTAGCACTGAGTCTACTAGCACTGTTCAGCAAACAAAGATTATGATAACTAACCTTTTTTATCTGTGTTAGCACTTAGACAGCGCTGAAATTTGAGCTGGGGCACTTTGCAATTGTTTTTCAATGAAAATAAAAGTATAAATGCAATGTAATATTGTTATTATTATTATTATTTTTGAGCTAACACAGGTTTGCACTGAGCTAGCACTGATGTTAGCATTGAGCTACCACTAAGGTTAGCACTGAGACCATTAGCACTGAGGCTGTTAACTCTTAAGTTAGTTCTGTGCTAGCTAGCCAGCGCCGCTGTGACACCTCTCCTTCGTCCCACAGTTCGGGGAAAATGAATGAGGTGAGCAGGGAGTCAAACATGAGAGCCACACGCTGCTAGTAACGTAGCTACTGTACACAGAGCAACACAAAGAGTTCCACTCCTGGGTGATTGATGACTAGTAGGACATTAATACATCACCTCCTCCTGCCATAATTTGTCTGTGGCCTAATTCGGGGGCTCTGTGTCTAGCAAGTGATGGGGTTCTTTCAAACGGCAGGCCTGACTAGAGCGATTGTACACGTCCTTTGGCACAGACACCTTCAATGTCATCTCTCCCATCTACATAACCAGGCAATTAAGCGAATAAGTGAAAATGGCACCCTGCCAATACAATTTTAATGAGCGCCATGTCGAGCTGAGAATTCCTTCAGCTGAGAGCTGATAATGGATGCCACCTTATTCATCGGTGATACGGGTAGTAAAAGTACTAAGTGCAGTTCAAATGAGAACTGACCACTCTGTAACGTCTGGCCAATGTGCAGCTATTGCTCACCAGCCTAATTGTCCAAGTTGGTGCCAATCTGGACCAAGTACTTTTTCTGCCATATTACTTTCGTAGACTTTTATTTCCAGATAATTCGATGATATATTTGATCAGTTTTGGTCAGTTTACCCTCCCTTTGGCCACACGAAACACCTTACAATATATAATAGGCCCTGTATACACTTTATATATTTTGATTATAATTATTATAATTGTTATTATTGAGGGTGGCAGGTAGCCTATTGATCAGAGCGTTGGGCCAGTAATAGAAAGGTTGCTGGTTCGAATAAAATAAAATCTGAGAAAAAAATCTGCGGATGTGCCCTTGAACATGGGACTTAAATGTAATTTTCTGGAGGGGTGCCGTACTACTGTGGCTGACCATGTACAACAACACATTTCACTGCATCTCTTTTTATGACATTTTTTATCACATTCTGTTTTGTCACTGCACTGACCTCAATCCCCCTGCCGTGGTAGGCTGGGGCTTTACGTTGTTTTTCCTTTGCTTCCTTGCGTCGGATAAGGCTGCCATTGTATGTAAAGGATCCCTAATAGACCCCAGTGGGGTGTCATTCCTATTCTGCTCATGATGAAGACATTCTCTCTCTGCCCACTCTGCTCTCGGCTCGCTCTGCCTGTGGGCCTGTGAAATGTCTCAGTCTGCAGGGAGGGCCCCGTCGGAGTCCCACTGGAGGCACTTAGAGAACCTTTATGAATACGTGCTGAAAGTGCTTTTTTTCGGGGACAGATTATACGCCAGCTTGCCTCAAATGCCCTCCTTCACCGTCACTGGTGTTCTTTTTTGCACTGTACAGCAGACCTGGGTTCAAATAGTGTTTGATTGAGCCTTGAGTGCCAGACCGGCGGGGTTTGCACTGTAGGGACTATTCCATTGGTTCAATTATGGCGGACCTGTTCAAAGAAGCATAGTTAAAGTATTTGAAAGAAGACAAATACTATTTGAACCCTGGCCGGTTGTACATACATGTCTCTGTGTACAGTCGGTGTGTCCTTTCACTGACTAACAGTGAAAGTTTCAATGTCTCTGTTTCTTCCTTTTCCACTCATTGTCCCCCAGATTTCCAGACACGAAAAGGCATGTTAACTGTATGGAGAGAGCAAACAGCTAAAGTGCCTTGTGTTGGTAAGTGCCACTCGGTATAAGTGCACCACTGAAAGGGAGAGAAATGCAACAGGTCTGTAGCTTCTCGGCTTTTAACACATTCTGTCCCCATGAAATAAAAATCACATACGTTTTAAAACCATGCACGCAAATCTGAGCGATGTCGAAATATTCACAATGCTCTCGGAGCAATGGCAGTCGGGTGTTTCCCGAGTCCCGGCGGGGAACGAGGCATCATTTATTTGCAGCGTTTACACTAAACCAGATAACAATAACTAGTTAGAATATGCAATGTATGCCTGTGGCGATTTGTGTCCCGTACATGAACGGGGGGACGCATTTACTTGGATCATGATATGCCCATATGTTTTTTACTCCTTGAACCGTGCCTCCTGTTAATCAGGGACACCTTTTTAAACTACAGGAGCCCACTCTCAATGTTCAAAATACATAAAATAGCATAATTTAGCCACAGAGGATGAATAGTTTCAAAAAAATAACTGTGGATTAAGTTTTAACACAAGCACACACAGGTAACTGCCAAAATAAAGGAAACACCAACATAAAGGGTCTTAATAGGGTGTTGGGCCACCATGGGATCTAACACGGTTGAGGTTGTGTGGGTGGCATGGTGGACATGGTGGCTGTAACATGGAGGGAGCTTAACGGAATGAGGGCGAGAGCTCTGCCAGTCTGGGGTTCATTAATCGTGGAAGGGCACGACTGTTTTGAGTTTTACCTGATGAAATGTGCTGCAGGCCTGCCGGGGTCGGAGGAAAGCACTGGCGCTCATGAATCATGACTGCTTGAAATATGTGGCCCAAGCTGGTGGAGGGGACCATGGGAGGGGTGCCAACAGCTGAGCCATACAGGCCCCTACTGCATAGCACCAGAGGTGGGTTAGAGGTTCGGCGGGCTACCCCGTCATCAATCAGTGGCCCATCCCACCACAATTACACCCAGGAAGTGATGGCCTCTGCTAGGTGCAAAGCTCATAGCATGTACCCACTCCCGTCTGCCTCCACCCTCCATTTCCCAGAGTGGGATGTCTTTCTTCTCTCATTCTCACTCCCTCCATCATCAATCGTCTCGTCATGCCATTCTCAAGAAAAAAATATAATCTTGGAAGTGGAGAGACATTTTTGTAGTTTTAATTTCCTGTAATTCTAAACATATTGCCATGGAGCTGAAATAAAATGTTGCCGTTTTAAAGCCACATTTTCTGCAATTCTACAGAAAATGTACTGGTCCAACGCTCTTAACCGCTAGGATACCTGCCACCAAGTGTTCTTCTTCACACTCATGTGATATCTCTATCAGTCTTTCCTTCCACCTGAAAGAGAAATCATTATTTTGCATGCCCAACACATAAACACGTACGCACACACACCCACACACCTCAACCCACACCTCAACCCCCCGCTTCCTGAACTCCTCTGCTTCCTGAACTTCCCTTCCTGTGCTGGAGGGAGGAAGGGGTTTGCGTTGAACGTCGTGTGTGTGTGTGTAAGGGGATGTAGGGCATGCAGGAGTTTGGATATAAAGTAATGATTTCTCCTTCACACCTCCCTTGCTAATATGCACCGGCTGCCTGCCGCCTCACAGGGGGCTGTGTCTGGGGAGCCCTGCTATTTGTCTTGAAGAATTACCCTCAAGGACTCTGGGCCTGCTTTAATCCCACAGATACCGGTCAGAATATCAGCACGTGCCTGGCCATGGCCGCCTGTCAATTAAATGTTATGATTGTAATGATAATTTCCTCTCTTGGAGAGAAGACCCAAGAACAAGCAGAGGACAGGGCTACTAGAATGGGGTTATTTGACCTCTCTGACGTCAAAAACTACTGACCGGTATCCCTTCTTTCTTTTCTTTCCAAAACACTTGAGCGTGCAGTCTCTGAATAACTTTCTCGTTATCTCTCTCAGAGCGATCTTCTTGACCCTAACCAGTCAGGCTTCAAGATGGCTCATTCAACTGAGACCGCTCTCCTCTGTGTCACAGAGGCTCTCCACTGTTCCAAAGCTGACTCTCTCTCCTCTGTTCTCACTCTCCTAGATCACTGGTTCTCAATCCTGGTCCTGGGGACCCAAAGGGGTGCACATTTTTTTGTTGTTGCCGTAGCTGATTCAAATGATCAACTCATCAACAGGCTTTGATGATTTGAATCAGGTGTGTAGTACTAGGGCAAAAACAAAAATGTGCACCCCTTTGGGTCCCCAGGACCAGGATCGAGAACCACTGTCCAAGATCGATCCCCTGCCTTTGACACAGTGAAGCATTAGATTCTTCTCTCCACCCTCTCAGGGTTGGGCATCTTATGGCTGTGTTCTTAGGCAAAATTGTGAGTGAGCCCACTCCCTTGGCTGAGAGGCAACCCCACACATGAATGGTCTCAGGATGCCTTACTGTTGGCATGACACAGGACTGGTGGTAGCACTCACCTTGTCTACTCTGGACAAGATTTTTTTCCGGATGCCCCAAACAATCGGAAAGGGGATTCATCAGAGAAAATGACTTTACCCCAGTCCCCAGCAGTCCAATCCCTGTACCATTTGCAGAATACCAGTCTGTCCCTGATGTTTTTCCTGGAGAGAAGTGGCTTCTTTGCTGCCCTTCTTGACACCAGGCTATCCTCCAAAAGTATTTGCTTCACTGTGCGTGCAGATGCACTCACACCTGCCTGCTGCCATTACTGAGCAAGCTCTTTAACGGTCCTGGCGCATGCTAGACTTTCTTGGGCACCCTGGAGCCTTCTTCACAACAATTGAACCGCTCTCCTTGAAGTTCTTGATGATCCGATAAATGGTTGATTTAGATGCAATCTTACTGGTAACAATATCCTTGCCTGTGAAGCCCTTTTTGTGCAAAGCAATGATGACAGCACGTGTTTCCAAGCAGGTAACCATGGTTGACAGAGGAAGAACAATGATTCCAATCACCATCCGCCTTTTGAAGCTTCCAGTCTGTTATTCAAACTCAATCAGCATGACAGAGTGATCTCCAGCCTTGTCCTTGTCAACACTCACACCCTTGTTAACAAGAGAATCACTGACATGATGTCACCTGGTCCTTTTGTGGCAGGGCTGAAATGCAGTGGAAATGTTTTTTTGGGATTCAGTTCATTTGCATGGCAAAGAGGGACTTTGCAATTAATTGCATTTCATCTGATCACTCTTCATAACATTCTGGAGTATATGCAAATTGCCATCATACAAACTGAGGCAGCAGACTTTGTGAGAATTAATATTTGTGTCATTCTCAAAACTTTTGGCCATGACAGTACAGTAGCAAGGCTTTAAAAGTAGCGAGGCTACATACAGAAACAGGTTAGTCAGGCTGATTTAGGTAGTATGTACATGTAGATATGGTTAAAGTGACTATGCTTATATGTTGAACAGAGAGTAGCAGTAGCTTAAAAGAGGGTGTGGTGGGTGGTACACAATGCAGATAGCCCGGTTAGCCAATGTGCGGGAGCACTAGCTGGTCAGCCCAAATGAGGTAGTATTCACATGAATGTATAGTTAAAGTGACTATGCATATATGATAAACAGAGAGTAGCAGCAGCGTAAAAATAGGAGTTGGGGGGGCACAGAATGCAAATAGTCCAGGTAGCCATTTGATTACCTGTTCAGGAGTCTTATGGCTCGGGGATAAAAACTGTTGAGAAGCCTTTTTGTCCTAGCCTTGGCACTCTGGTACCGCTTGCCATGCAGTAGTAGAGACAACAGTCTATGACTGGGGTGGCTGGGGTCTTTGACAATTTTTAGGGCCTTCCTTTGACACCGCCTGGTGTAGAGGTCCTGGATGGCAGGCAGCTTAGCCCCAGTGATGTACTGGGCCATACTCACTACCCTCTGTAGTGCATTGCGGTCAGAGGCCGAGCAGTTGCCGTACCCGGCAGTGATGCATTCAAGTCAGGATGCTCTCGACGTTGCAGTTGTAGAACCTTTTGAGGATCTCAAGACCAATGCAAAATCTTTTTAGCTTCCTGAGGGAGAATAGGCTTTGTCGTGCCCTCTTCACAACTGTCTTGGTGTGTTTGGACCATTCTAGTTTGTTGTTGATGTGGACACCAAGGAACTTGAAGCTCTCAACCTGCTCCACTACAGCCCCGTCGATGAGAATCACTCCGCTCCTCTAAACACTGCACTGGATTCCAGTTGAAGCTTGCATCTTCTTCAACTGCCCCTTCTTACCTTCGGGCTATGCTCAAACCCTACACCCCAACCAGAGTACTCCGTTCCGCCACCTCTGGTCTTCTGGCCCTCCCACCCCTGCAAGAGGGCAGCTCCCACTCAGACTAGTCAAAGCCCTTCTCTATCCTGGCACTCCAATTGTGGAACAAGCCTCCCCCTAAAGTCAGGACAGTGGAGTCCCTGCCCATCTTCCAAAAATGTCTGAAACCCTACTTCTTGAAGAGTATCTTAAATAAATCCCCCAAAACCAAAAAAAGGCACTTATCTTTTCCTACTAGCACTGCCTTTGCTGATAATTGCACTTCGGTCTGATGCGCCTTCCTCCCTCTGAACCCCTCAATACAGCGGCTGTTTCTTTGTGTGCTCTATGCAGCTGCTCTGATTTCTTCACAGACACAAATGTGTCCGCCACAACTGCCCTCCACTCCTCCAACCCCCTATCACTCTCACTCTCTCTTTCCACCTCTCCTCCCCTATATTTGGATGGCTGTTAGTACACTGCAGGGACACCACCATTTAACCCTTCGCCAGGCCTCATAGCAGCATCCGCCTGTACATATGATATACTTTTTATTGGGATGAAATCCTGCTATCTGTTATCCTTAGCCATATCTACCAGCTGTTGGTTTCCGATTAGTTATTTTTTTCTTTCGATCATTGAAGGCAATCCAGCTGTCATAAAACAGTGCAAGGAGTTGGCCAGGAAATCAAATGTAGGGAAGGAGGAATGTGTGGTGTGTTGTTGTTGTTGGAATAGCATTGTCATTTCTTGACCCAAAGGTTGAGCTAATTTACATCACAGCTGTGTCTGACAAGACCATTGTGACATTACAATGGAGTGAGTCATCAATGTCAGCACAGAGACCTGTTATATTTCCCTGGAAAGACTTGTGTTTAATAACAATGCCCATTTTCCTTCACGAGCACTTTCTCGTTGAATCAGGCGGCGAATGATTCAGGTACAGATTTATTCATGATATCTGAAGATTCCATGATACCTACTTCAAAAGCGCTCTTCAAAACCACAGCCGCTCCAAAGCCACAATAAGGTCATTTGCACCTAAATAAATGCAGTGTTGTGACTTTGTCCCCCCCACTCCCTCCTTTCTTTGTTACACACACCATTAGTAAATTTGATAATTACCCTCTCCCTCTACCCAAACTAACACTTACCCAGGCTGGAATGACACAGCTGGGCACTGTGCCCGCCTCACCTTGGCATTGCAGGTGTGGCATCTACTGTGGGCCCCCACTGTAATACAGCGGCAAACAGTGTGTAAATATCACTTGAACCTGTGCCACACCGCCATGCCATAGTGGCACGGACCTGGGCTAAGAGGCTTTACCAAAGCTGCAATCTACCAGCCTCCCAGGTGCTAATGGGTTGCCCTCTCTACCATTCTCACTGTGGAGATTGGTCACGGGCCTCACTACTTTCAATACCTCCATCCCCATTCTCTGGAGGCATGGGGGGGGGGGGGTGCAGCACTCTCAGCACTCTCAGCACCCCTACTTCCTGCAGCTATGTCCCCTGGGCCCTCCTGAAAGACTTGAATGCCATCCTGATGTCTTTGACAAATACAATATTGAGGATAACAAAGATAGAAGTTCTGTGCAGAGGTGGAAATTCTGGGTGGAGAAAGAGCCTGAGTTGTTTCTACTGGGGCCAGAGTAATATGGGGCCTGTCAATATACTGCTTCTGGTTTTAGCAGCTACTGTATGGAATGGTAAGAGAAAGTAAGAAGGAAGGGGAGTAGAGAAGAGAGGAAAGAAGAAGAACAGACAAGAATAGACAAGAAAACACAGGAACTAGTGAAGCTAGGCACAGTGCCCATGGTAACCAAGCTGTGAATGATTTGACAGAGAGCTGCTGCTCAGGCTGGGGATGGCGGGGAGAGAGGGTGAATGAATACCCATGGTGGGGTGTGGCTAGCTTTGATACAGGGTCTCAAGTGTGGCTTGCTTTGATACAGGGCCTCAGATCTTGAAGCTCAGACTCATCTCCCTCCAGTCATCACAAACAATTCTCCTGTAGAGCAAGAGAACCATAACAGATCCCCGGGACTGGACTGGACATACATGCCCATATTTTTTATTCTCCCTCTAACTCCCTTTCACTCTCTCTTTCTTAATTTCTCTATCTCTGCCTTTCTCTCTCCATCCCTCCTTTCTCTCTTAATGCATTCCTCTCTCTCTGCCACTCCTCCTCCTTTCTCTTTCTCTCTCTTTCTCTTTTTATTTCTCTCTTATCTCAGTGCAGATTGCTTGTAGGCTTCTTTCTCACTCTTGGTGGAGAGATGCTTGTAAACACCATTGAGAGGGTTCGTCTCTCGTGGGCCCTCGATTGCCTTGTGTGTATTATACATAATTTTTTGAGGAAGATAAAGACCCGGGTGTTGTGCATGAGAAGCACAAATAAAAGACAAGGTCTTCTGCTCAGGGATTTCCAAATCAAATCAAAGTGTATTTGTTGCATACACAGGTTAGCAGATGTTAAAGCAGGTGCTGCAAAATGCTTACGTTTCTAGCTCCAGCAGTGAGTGCACTAAATGTTCAAGAGTACCATACTAATATACAAATACCCCCCTCCCCCGACCCCCCCAAAAAAGAAACAGGAGATTAAGACATATCAGAACGGGCAATATCAGAAGGAGCAATGCCAGAGTCACACAAGGTGACACAAGGTACAGATTACATAAGGTACAGGTTCTTCTTCTTGCTGTTTCTCTTTTCGTCTGACCACATTTTTATTCATTTTGTAATTTTCTCCTTCCGGAAGAGGAGGCACAATACACACAGTCTGTGGCCTGCCCTCAAGAACAACACAAAAAAACATAGAACAAAGGCACATAAACACAAAATATTGAATCACTCGCAACCTCCCATCCCATTCCCCCAACCACACCCATCCAACTTCTCCATCCACCCACCACTATTCCTTCACCCTCACCACTTATCCCCCCCAAACATCCAAAGTTGAACATGCTTTATAATATTTTGCTTATATGTGCTTATATACACAACTTTCAAAAGTTTGGGGTCACTTAGAAATGCCCTTGTTTTTGAATGAAAAGCAAATTTTTTTGGTTAAAAAAAACAACATAAAATTGATCAGAAATACAGTGTAGACATTGCTACCATTGTTGCTGGAAATGGCAGATTTTTTATGGAATATCTACGTAGGCGTATTATCAGCAACTATCACTACTGTGTTCCAATGGCACGTTGTGTTAGCTAATCCAAGTTTAGCATTTTAAAAGGCTAATTGATCATTAGGAACCCCTCATTGGCTGTTGGCGAGGCAACCCCTCGCCAACAGCCAATGAAATTGCAGGGCGCCAAATACAAATCAACCGAAATTTCATAAATCAAATTTCTCAAACATACAAGTATTAGGCACCATCTTAAAGATACAATTCTCGTTAATCCAGCCACAGTGTCTGATTTCAAAAATGCTTTACATCAAAAGCTCTACGAACGGTAATGTTAGGTCACCACCAAGTCACAGAAAAACCCAGGCATTTTTCCAGCCAAAGAGAGTAGTCACAAAAAAGCACAAATAGAGATAAAATTCATCCTATGAGTGTCCTATGAGTGTCATCTTCATCATTCATGTTACACACTACATGTACGTTTTTTCGGTAAAGTTCATTTTAAATCAAATTTTACGTTGGCGTGTTATGTTCAGTAAGTAGTTCCAAAACATGCAGAGAGCCACATCAATTTACAGAAATACTCATCATAAATGTTGATGAAAATACATGTGTTATAAATGGAAATATAGATCAACTTCTCCTTAATGCAACCGCTGTCAGAATTTTAAAAAACCTTACGGAAAAAACATAATCTGAGTACGGCGCTCACAGCCCAAAACAGCCAAAATAAATATCCGCCATGTTGCGCAGTCAACATTAGTCAGAAACAGCATTATAAATATTCACTTACCTTTGAAGATCTTCATCAGAATGCACTCCCAGGAATCCCAGTTCAACAATAAATGTTTGATTTGTTCCATAAAGTCCATCATTTATGTCCAAATAGCTTCTTTTGTTAGGGCGGGAAACAAGTCCAGCCGAATGTCGGACGAAAAGTTAAAAAAGTTATATTACAGGTCGTAGAAACTTGTCAAACTAAGTATAGAATCAATATTTAGGATGTTTTTATCATAAATGTTCAATAATGTTCCAACCGGAGAATTCCATTGTCTGTAGAAAAGAAATGGAACGAGAGCCACCTCTCTTGTGAAATGCGCATGACTGAGATCGAGGCTGCTGCCAGACCTCTGACTCAATCCCCTCTCATCCGGCCCCCCTTCACAGTAGAAGCCTGAAACAACGTTCTAAAGACGGTTGACATCTAATGGATGACCCATATCCCACTGTATATTCGGTAGGAGCTGAGTTCAAAAACTACAAACCTCAGATTTCCCACTTCCTGTTTGGATTTTTTCTCAGGTTTTTGCCTCCCATATGAGATCTGTTATACTCACAGACATCTTTCAAACAATTTTAGAAACTTCAGTGTTTTCTATCGAATACTAATAATAATATGCATATATTAGCATCTGGGACAGAGTAGGAGGCAGTTTACTCTGGGAACGCTATTCATCCAAAAGTGAAAATGCTGCCCCCTATCCCAAAGAAGTTTTAAAAGACTACCTCACAGTTCTGTTCCCAATAATAGGACCCCTTTTTGATTATGACCAATGGAATGTATTATTTAAGTCTTGTTTAGTGAGTCACTCATTATTCATGGTAATATGTAGTACGTCTATCCTATGCCTATGTCTATCCCATGTGTCCTAGAGATGAACGTACTTAGATACAGTTGAAGTCTGAAGTTTACATTCACTTAGGCTGGAGTCATTAAAAATAGTTTTTCAACCACTAAACAAAATTCTTGTTAACAAACTATAGTTTTGGCTAGTTGGTTAGGACATGTACTTAGTGCATGACACAAGCAATTTTTCCAACAATTGTTTGCAGACAGATTATTTCACTTATAATTCACTTTACCACAATTCCAGTGGGTCAGAAGTTTACATACACTAAGTTGATTGTGCCTTTAAACAGGTTGGAAAATTCCAGAAAATTATGTCATGGCTTTAGAAGCTTCTGATAGGCTAATTGACATAATTTGAGTAAATTAGAGGTGTACCTGTGGATGTATTTCAAGGCCTACCTTCCAACTCAGTGCCTCTGCTTGACATCATGGGAAAAGAAAAAGAAAACAGCCAAGACCTCAGAAAAAAAATTGTAGACCTCCACAACTCTGGTTAATCATTGGGAGCAATTTCCAAACGCCTGAAGGTACCACGTCCATCTATACAAACAATAGTACAAAAGGATAGACACCATGAGACTACACAGCATTCATACCGCTCAGGAAGGAGAAGCACCGTGTCCTAGACATGAACATACTTTGGTGCGAAAAGTGCAAATCAATCCCAGAACAACAGCAAAGGACCTTGTGAAGATGCTGGAGGAAACCGGTACAAAAGTATCTATATCCACAGTAAAACAAGCCCTATATCGACATAACCTGAAAGGCAGCTCAGCAAGGAAGAAGCCACTGCTCCAAAACCGCCATAAAAAAGCCAGACTACGGTTTGCAACTACACATGGGGACATAGATCTTACGTTTTGGAGAAATTTCCTCTGGTCTGATGAAACAATAATAGAACTGTTTGGCCATGATGACCAGCATCATGTTGTTGGGGTGCTTTGCTGCGGGAGGGACTGGTGCACTTCACAAAATAGGTGGCATCATGAGGTAGGAAAATTATGTGGATATATTGATGCAACATCTCAAGTCATCAGTCATGAAGTTAAAGCTTTGTTGCAAATGGCTCTTCCAAATGAACATTGACCCCAAGCATACTTCCAGAGTTGTGGAAAAATGGCTTTAGGACAACAAAGTCAGGGTATTGGATTGGCCATCACAAGGCCCTGATCTCAATCCTATAGAAAATGTGGGCAGAACTGAAAAAGCTTGTGCGAGCATGGAGGCACCAGCTCTGTCAGGAGGAATGGGCCAAAATTCACCCAACTTATTGTGAGAAGCTTTTGGAAGGCTACCTGAAGCATTTGACCCAAGTTAATTAAATAATTTAAAGGCAATGTAACCAAATACTAATTGAGTGTATGTAAACTTCTGACCCACTGGGAATGTGATGAAAGAAATAAAACCTGAAATAAATAAATCATTCTCATTCTCTACTATATAAACTTCTGACTTCAACTGTATGTGTACTCTGTAGAGCATGTCTTTTTTTAGCATTAAAGGCTGACGCTTCACTACAGCTCGAAATCCATTGAGCTGCATCTCTAATGCTCTACTGTGCTGCATATGACCGCTGTGCTTAAGTGAAGTGTAAAGTCCTCCCATGTCTTTTCGCAGAGGAGAATAGTGGTGGGTTGGGCTCAGGCTGGATTCCAGCTCAATACAAGCTGTAATTAGTCTGTAATTTACAGGCGACTTCTCTCCAGCGCCCCTGCTGTGCTGAATCCTCTGGCCACTGGGAAAGATCATGTTTTCCTGCACAGTGCACGGCAACCAAATGAACCACAACATTGCCCATAATGGCTGCTTGCTCCCCACTGGTTTGCCCACCTTGTGCAAGGTACCTGAAAGTCATCGCTTCATGGATGGATTCTCGGCGGAGCGTGCCGTACTCTCCTATTTCCATCTATTAAGATGGACGTCCGAAAGGCCCCGATAAACACATGAAAGCCGCAATACTGAATCTATGTTTCAGCATCAATGGGTATGATTTATTCAAAGGAACATTGAAGAGCAGTAAATATGACAGATTTTCGAAACTCTGACAAAGTTGGAGGGAGTCTAAGCAGGCCATTACATCTGCTTGATGCCTTTGGGAACTCCCTGTCATTGGTGGATCTGACAGACAATGTGTTTTTTAGATCTAAGGATGCATTTGCATGTCATTCCCATCCACTTGTTATTGTTCTGCCTAGAGACAATCTGTGTCTCTATTTCGAGTCAAATGTTGCTCAAGCAACTAATGGGCAATATGGAAATAGCCTTCTAATGATCTGAATGAGCTTGATGGGTGAATGTAAATGGATTACCCTTGCTAAGATGAGTATAATGGGTATCAATTTATATAATAACTCCATGTAATAAAGTATTTGTAATGGATTAGTAAATTGTTTATTTATTATTTATGAATCATTACTCCAAGCACAAGATGATTAATAGACAGGGCATTCGGAGAGTACTCAGATCCCTTGACTTTTTCCACAATTTGTTAAGTTACAGCCTTATTTTTAAATGTATTAAATAGTCCCCCCCCCCTCATCAATATACACACAATACCACATAATGACAAAGCAAAAACAGGTTTTTAGATGTTTTTGCAAATGTATTTAAAAAAAAAAAAATATTCAAACGCATTCAGACCCTTTGCTCTGTACTTTGTTGAAGCATATTTGGCAGCGATTACAGCCTCAAGTCTTCTTGGGTATGGCACTACAAGCTCTGCACACCTGTATTTGGGAAGTTTCTCTCGGTTTTTCAATGGTCCTTGCCGTTGAAAAACATTACCATGGCATGAAGCGGCTACCACCAAGCTTCACTGTATGGATGGTGCGAGGTTTCCTCCAGATGGTACGCTTGGCATTCAGGCCAAAGTGTTCAATCTTGGTTTCATCAGACCAGAAAATCTTGTTTCTCATGGTCTGAGTCCTTTTGGTGCCTTTTGGCAAACTCCAAGTGTGTTGTCACGTGCCTTTTACTTCCGTCTGCCCACTCTACCATAAATGCCTGACTGGTGGAGTGTTCCAGAGATGGTTGTCCTTCTGGAAGGTTCGCCCATCTCCACAGAGGAACTCTGGAGCTCTGTCGGAGTGACCATCGGGTTCTTGGTCAACTTCCTGACCAAGGCCCTTCTCCCCGATTTCTCGGTTTGGCCAGACAGACAGCTCTAGGAAGAGTCTTGGTGGTTCCAAACTTCTTTCATTTAAGAATGATGGAGGCCACTGTGTTCTTGGGGACCTTCAATGCTGCAGATTTATTTTGATACCCTTCCCCAGATCTTTGCCTCAACACAATCCTGTCTCGGAGCTCAACGGACAATTCCTTCGACCTCGTGGCTTGGTTTTTGCTCTGACATGCACTGTCAACTGTGGGACCTTATATAGACAGGTGTGTGCCTTTCCGAATCTGGTCCAATTAATTGAATTTACCACAGGTGGACTCCAATTAACTTGTAGAAACATCTCATAGATGATCAATGGAAACCTGATGAGCTCAATTTGTTATTATGGAGTAGTATAGTATGGAGTATAGTGTGGAGATTGATGATAATTTTTTGAATAAGGCTGTAACGTAATAAAATGTGGAGTCAAGGGGTCCGAATATTTTCCAAATGCACTGTATGTCCTTTTAAACCATTTTACAATCATTAGTTACGTTTTTTTGTGACCTCAACTAAAGTGTCGGCTATTTACACTTTATAAATATAATGATACATGTTTTGAGTGACCAGTGTAATAAAAAAAAGATGGACATGCCACTGGTAGACGTTCCTTTTTTTTATATATAGTATTTGTCCTCCAAATACAAAAATACACATATGAACAACAACTTCCAGACAAACACAAACAACAATTAGATCTGAGCAGAGACCCGATCTAGATCCAGACCTGCATGCTCACACAGGGGCGGCAGGGTAGCCTAGTGGTTAGAGCGTTGGTCTAGTAACCGGAAGGTTGTAAGTTCAAACCCCCGAGCTGATAAGGTACAAGGTACAAATCTGTCGTTCTGCCCCTGAACAGGCAGTTAACCCACTGTTCCTAGGCCGTCATTGAAAATAAGAATTTGTTCTTAACTGACTTGCCTAGTTAAATAAAGGTTAACAAAAAAATATATTAAAAAAATCAGCCCTAGTGCCTGCATTATTGTTTGCCACAATGGCCTTAAACTGTACCGGTCGCCCATGCTATATCCATATTTCAATAATAAATCATTAGATTTTTCCATTGCGTTAATGAAGGCCAGATTAATTGATTTCCACGTTTTAATAAGGTATATGCTTTTTCAAGATGAGTGAGAAGAGAATCTTCCAGCCCATTGGGTATCTCACTACAGCTCCATATGCCATGTCTTGAAATATGCAGACAGACGGATTAAAAGTAAGTTTACATTGTAATGCTTTCTGACAGCCAACTTTCTAGCTACGTCCATAACTTTTGGACTTCATAGCATTCCCAGAAAGCATGGGTTGTTGAATCATTGTTAGTTTTCCACTTAAGACATGCCTCTGCCGTTGTGCTGTAGAATTTGTGAATTTGTGAATCTCTTCCATAATAAATTCTATACATAAATTGATATTCGATTAAACATACATTTTTGTTAACTGTAATTTCATGAGTTATGCTCCAACTTTAAAAAAATATATCTTACCTATTATATGAACATTATTTTCTGACTCAAATAAGATTTCCTCAAAGTTGCTCTTATTTCCAAAATATTTCAATTCGAAATTTCATGAGATGTAACTTTTAAATTGCATGTATTTGAAACTATTTACATTGGTCTGTCCAAAATTGCTCTTTAATTCTGTCATGGAAATACATTTATTTCCTGTTACCAGGTCATTTACGGTTTCAATGCCTTTAGTGTTCCATGATGACCATTTTATCTGTGAATTGTGAAAAGCTATCCAAGGATTGTTCAATAAGATTGTGTTTTTAGGGATTGATATTGGTTCTTGTGGAATACATTTCATTTTCATCCATATTGATAAATGTTCTGAACTATGAAGTTGTTAATGTTCTTAGCTTTATCCTTTGAAAATAGACACATAAAAAGATTCTGGGGTGGGGGGAATCTATATATACTCAAATGATTGGACACACCTCCTCATTCCAGGGTTTTTCTTTATTTGAATTATTTTATACATTGTATAATAATAGTGAAGACATCAAAACTATGAAATAACACATATGGAATCATGTAGTAACCCAAAAAAGTGTTAAACAAATCAAAATATATTTTATATTTGAGATTCTTCAAGGTAGTCACCCTTTGCCTTGATGACAGCTTTGCACACTCTTGGCATTCTCTCAACCAGCTTCATGAGGAATGTTTTTCCAACAGTCTTGAAGGAGTTTCCAAATATGCTGAGCACTTGTTGGCTGCTTTTCCTTCACTCTGCGGACCAACTCATCCCAAACCATCTAAATTGGGTTGAGGTCGGGTGACTGTGGAGGCCAGGTCACCTGATGCAGCACTCCATCACTCTCAGTAATTGTCATTAATCACATTGTTGCTTCTCATCGCCGCTGTTGTATCTTTGAAAATTATAACTGGTTAAGCATGTATTCATTTTGTGAAAGCTGCAGGTTTATTTGCCATTAAGTAGTATGCTTTATTTGGTTTAACCAGTAGCTATCTTCAAAAGTAAAATATCATGTTCCTGCTTAAGTTAAAATATTTGTTGGGCTTTTTCTAAAATAGTGATTTATTTTTCTTTCATTTTAATTTCTAAATCAGATTTAGCTTTTGCCAATTATAAAATTATCATTCTCTAAAAGGCATGAGAGTTTCCTTATTAGAGGTTGGAGTCTGCAAACCAGAACACCCAGAACCAGAACACATGCAAGATTTTAGATCTGGGTTAACCAAGATTAGACTGGTCTAAGGAGTGACTGCTGCAATCCACACCTTGGTTTTGGTGGAAAAGTCATTTTTTTGAAATGTTCAATATACTTTCTTAAACATCTGTATTGTGTGCTTATTGTTAAACCATCGATATGTTCTTGGCCATTTTGAGACCTTAAGGAGCATCAGGTACTGCTGTAATTTTTACCAATGACATGTCCATATTTTTGTGAGAAATGACACTGGACACATTTATAAAGAATTTATAAAGTATAAATAGCCACACTTTCGATGAGTCCAGGGAAAAAGACTAAACTAATAATTAGCAAATGGTTGATAAAGGCCTATATTAAAGATCTTGTATAATGTGTCATTTTCCCACCCTGACCTTAATCATGCTTCTAACATTTAGCAACCTATACAGGTAGCTCATATGGCTTATCCCTGTGATTACCTCTGTAAATGTTGTCACTGATTCGGGCCGTCACGCACACCACTTCCTCTCCAAGAGGTCACAAGATCAGCGGTTCCACCACCAAATGAAAGGTCTCACTCTCGCCACTTGTATCCCCTTTTTGGAGTGAATAGATATGAAGTGACATACTTAGAGAGTGTTTAACTTGAGGTGCTCCAGGTTTTATGAGATGGTAGGTGAAAGCATGTTTGTCGCTGCTCATCTTTCTGTGTAGCTTTTACAAAGTATCCTCCTGTTAATTTTGTCATTATCAATCAATTGTTTGAAGTTTGAAAATGTGGCTATATGAATTCAGAGGAAATAAAACAACAGTTTAACAGTTCCACCAAACAAAACTAAAATATGACTTTCATCTGACCTTAGCAATCCATGGATGTTTGTTCCTTCTCCTCCACCGTACCCCCTATTGCTCACTTAGTCACTCTGCTCTGCTCCTGATGTCAATGGCCTGATGGAGTGTCCCTCAGGCATCTCTAGAGAGAGGGATGGAGGGAGGAAGGATGATAGAATGGAGGGATGAGAGAGAAGGGGACAGCACAAGGGGTCTGACCCAGATGTTCCAAGCAAACCTCCTGTGGGGTGGAGAGGGAACACATTGTGAACACCAAGAGGTGAGCTGGCGCCGGAACTATATACGTCCCTCCGCCCCTATCCTCCACCCACCCCCCTCCGTCTTCTCCCTTCCCGTCCTTCCACGGAAGCAGCTCTCACCTCGCTGAGGATGAATAATTCATGTGGCTAGACGCAGGGGTCAGGAGGGTGACGTGTCTGTGAGGGAGCAAATTCCTCCTTGATTAGTACATAAAAAGCAGGCCCCATCTGTCCGTGTGTGCTGGGATAGTGACAGGCCATGCTAGGAGTGCCAGGAGACAGCAGTGTGGTAGAAAAAGAGGGAGGAAGGGACAGAGGAAGTCCTCTGTAGAAGCAAGTGAAACAAGTGAAATGGAGGCGGAGAGCATGATCTCTGAGGTTACCTGTGCATACCATGTTTCTTTTCTATGAGTGATACGCTAATATTTCAAAACAATGTGAACTCTGTATGATATTTACATAGGTTAATCTATATCCATTTTAGCCAGCAATACAGGTTAGTGTTTTTTCCCTTTGTAATTTCTTTCTTCGTCAATACTCCATATTACGGGACGGCACACACATTGGCACACTGGTTGATAACTCAATTCCCGATATGGTCAGCAGACGACGCCGCGATCCGCTCGCTAGTTTTCTTGCTAGAAGGATGGATAGATATTTTACAGCAAATCATGGAGAGCTAACTAATTACATGGGGGATAACAGGCACACATTTAATTTTTGTTGAAGGAGAAACCAATTTTTTTTTTTATGAGATTGTATGCTCTGTAATTTTAATTCGAAGTGAGAAATGCAGCATATCCTCATTGGAGATCTACCTGGTATATGTACCGAGCTGTGATGCAAAACTGAAACCTTGCCACTCCTATCTTTGCAACAGTAGATAGCTAGCTACACAAGTTTTTAGCTGATGCTCAATATACATGCTGATGATCAATATTTTTGTTCACCGCCATATCAAAGCCATATTTAAATTGTAATTCAAGCCAGATAGCCTACATCATTGAAATGTGTTGACGTTGAAACGATAGTTGCTAGCTAGCTTTCTAGCCCGGCTCCCGGGTTCACGTCTCATCCGAGCAGCCCAGCTATGGCACAAGTGAGCTAGCTGGCTAGCTAAATTGTTGTACCTTGACAACATTGACCCTCAACATACAGTACTACTTGCGTTCAATCTCAGCCATATTCACAATTAAATCCAAGGTAGATGAACTATCTAACAGGAATCAGCTCAGATCGGCTACAAACTTTGTTGCATCAAATCGACCTCTTCACCGTAGCTAGCTAGTTAGCTATGTTAGCTAATCAAACTAATGCTCAAATTACAGACTGCACAATAGCATAATTCCGCAACAGTTTCATCAAACTGAAGTAGAACGTTGTGCTTACCTTGATCGTCAGGATTAGCTAATCTTTGGTCATCTCCAATATTATTTTGAGTCTCATCACAAAATCATACATAAGTGTCCAGGCAATGTTGTTCTGCAATAAGATGGCTGTTGAACGATGTTGTAGCATCTTAGCCTGATTTATCCTCACGTTCTGGCAATTGTGTAATTCCTAAACAATGTAGTTATTGAAATGCAAGCAGCAGGTGATGAGACCAGTTACAGAAAGTATTACAATACCAAAACATTAAAAGCATAACAATATTTCACTGAAGTCAACCTTAATAACATGATTGTAATAAAGTAATCAGTACTATTCATATTAATCTTCTGGACCTCCCTGGCAAAACAAACAAGAAGATATAACAGAGGTTATTCACTTTATTGTAAATGATGATGTAATGGTGAAGGAATCACACACTGTTGGGTACACTAACAATGGCTGCCAGTCTTGAATTGAATGGGAAGCACCATCTATGGATTATATATATATATATATGGTTGGTTGCGGCTGTCAGTTTGCCTTTCTCAAATTTCAAAATACAATCGCACAAAAAATGTACAGTTTGGAAAGCAAATGCTGTCCTTAGTAAATGTGTAATGTCTTAGGTATTTTAACATGACTATTTCTTTACACAAAAAATAACATTTGATTAATAAAATATTGAATCAGTCATCTTCCTCAAATGAAGGGGATATAAATTCATTGGTCCTCAACTCATGGCTCAGTCATTTCATTCAGGATAAATCAAGTTAGCCCTGAGTTAGCCTGCCCCGGAGCAGGATAGTTCTGAAGGATTCGTTGTCATAGAAATTTATCTGGCTAAAATGTGAGCCACTTTTAAGGTACCGGTTATTGCGAGTTGAACTCAGAGTTGACCAAAGATGACCAAAGTTACCTCGCTAACTCCTCAAACTGGATTCGTAGTATGAGGCTCATAATGAAGCCCTCTCTTTTGCCGTCTCCTATAGCACTGTGCTATCAGTTCAACATCAACAAGCTGATCGCTGTGTCTGTGAATGCATCCATCCACACACACACACACACACAAGACAGACATTTTTTATTTTATCTTTAATTAACCAGGTAGGCCATTTAAGAACCAGTTCTCATTTACAATTGCGACCTGGCCAAGATAAAGCAAAGCAGTGCGACGCAAACAACAACACAGAGTTACACATGGAATAAACAAACATACAGTCAATAACACAATAGAAAAAAATCTATATACAGTGTGTGCAAATGAGGTAAGATTAGGGCAGTAAGGCAGGGTAGCCTAGTGTTTAGAGTGTTGGACTAGTAAACGAAAGGTTGCAAGTTCAAATCCCCGAGCTGATAAGGTACAAATCTGTTGTTCTGCCTCTGAACAGACAGTTAACCCACTGTTCCTAGGCCGTCATTGAAAATAAGAATTTGTTCTAAACTGACTTGCCTAGTTAAATAAATGTAAACATTTTTTTACAATTTAGCAATTAAACACTGGAGTGATCGATGTCCAGAAGATGAATGTGCAAGTAGAAATACTGGGGTGCAAAGGAGAATTTAAAAAAAGAACAATATAGGTGTCACGTCCTGACCTTAGTTCCTTTTTTATGTCTCTATTTTAGTTTGGTCAGGGCGTGAGTTGGGGTGGGCATTCTATGTTTTGTATTTCTGCTTTTGGCCTGGTATGGTTCCCAATCAGAGGCAGCTGTCAATCGTTGTCTCTGATTGAGAACCATACTTAGGCAGCCTGTTTTCCCACTATGATTTGTGGGTAGTTGTTTTCTGTTTTGTGTTCCTGCACCTTACAGGACTGTTTCGTTTTCATTTCACTCTCTTTGTTACTTTGTTCTAATAAATATAACATGAACACTTACCACGCTGCGCATTGGTCCGATCCATCCTATTCCTCATCAGAAGAGGAAGGCAATTGATGCAATAGGGATAAGATAGTTGGATGGGCTATTTACAGATGGGCTATGTACAGGTGCAATGATCTGTGAGCTGCTCTGACAGCTGATGCTTAATGTTAGTATGGGAGATATGAGTCTCCAGCTTCAGTGATTTTTGCAATTCATTCCAGTCATTGGCTGCAGAGAACTTGAAGGAAAGACGGCCAAAGAGGAATTGGCTTCGTGGGTGACCAATGAAATATACCTGCTGGAGCGTGTGCTACGGGTGGGTGCTTTTATGGTGACCAGTGAACTACCTAGCAAAGACTTATAGATGACCTGGAGCCAGTGGGTTTGGCGACGAATATGAAGTGAGGGCCAGCCAACGAGAGCATACAGGTCGCAGTGGTGGGTAGTATATGGGGCTTTGGTGAAAAAACGGATAGCACTGTGATAGACTGCATCCAATTTGCAGAGTAGAATGTTGGAGGCTATTTTGTAACTGAAATCGCCAAAGTCAAGGATCGGTAGGATAGTCAGTTTTACGAGGGTATGTTTGGCAGCATGAGTGAAGGATGCTTTGTTGCGAAATATGAATGATTCTAGATTTCATTTTGGATTGGAGATGCTTAATGTGAGTCTGGAAGGAGAGTTTACAGCCTAACTAGCTAGAACACCGTGTCCTTCGCTCCCACTTGCCGAAACACCTGTCCTCACCTCCGTTAACAGAATTGCGGGAAAGACAGCAAAGGACACTGTCTACCATTGTTCTAGCTAGTTAACTACAGGCGTTGTCTCCCCCGCCTCGTCTTCAGTAGTTGGCAGCCAACGTTATTACCGCAACCTACTGTACTGGAGTCCTAGCTTAAGTCCTAGCTTTTTTGTCCACATGCAGGAATGACTAAAACTACTCGCAGGAGGAATGTAGCAAGGCTGTAGTTTGTTGTCGAAGGTCGCAAGTCTGTAGCTAGCCAGGTAGCGAAATAACTTAGCTAGCTAGATATTTTGCTAGCTAGTTAACGTTAGCTAAATAGCATCCACTTATATCGGCGGTACAATGGCACCATTCGCTAACGTGACTAACGTTATATTGCTAGCTACAATGTTAAAGTAGATTAAAAGGGAATACGATGACTTACAATGACCGAAGGCCCTACCAATCTAGCTTACTGTGTATCTTGTTGAGGAGGGGGGGGGGGGGGTCAATGTTCAAACGTTACCTAACCTAGCTAACGCTAGCTAGTTCCTATGTTCAACGTCTAACGTTGTTATCTAGACATGCATAGAATGATACGCAGATAAATTCAAACAAGGTTTATTAGCTAACTTAACCCCCTTTGGTCTGTTTCAACTAACTGTCACGGTCTTCCTCCTCTTCATCTGAAGGATCAGAGGATCAAAACGCAGCGTGGTATGTGTTCAATGTGAATTTTAATTAAAAAAACACTGCAACACTATACAAAAACAATAAACCAATGACGACCGTGAAGCTACAAATGAGTGACACAAGCCACTAACATAGACAATCACCCACAAACAAACAGTGCAACCCAGGCTACCTAAGTATGATTCTCAATCAGAGACAACTAATGACACCTGCCTCTGAACCATACTAGGCCGAAACATAGAAATCCCCAAATCATAGAAAATCAAACATAGACTGCCCACCCAACTCACGCCCTGACCATACTAAATAAATACAAAACAAAGGAAATAAAGGTCAGAACGTGACACTAACATTGGCAAGCTAGCTAATGTTAACAACCATCACTGCCCAACGACAGTTTCAGAAAAAAAAGCAACAACTTTATAATTATAATTATTATAATAATTATAATTATTACCTCAACATAATAGTTAGCCATTTCAGTTTGAACATTCAACAATGGTACAAATAACCAATCTCTTACGACAATGCCCTAACGTTACAGTATGGTATTCACTTGTCTATGCAAAAACCACTCCCAGTGTTTTTTATGGTATTATGGCAGTCTGCAAACAACAATTAGAGGTACATGCCGCCACCTACAGTAATGGAGTGTGTAGTCATTCACAGCTTACGGACTATATGAATAAAGAAACAAACATTAAGAAAAACTAAACCCTCCTACCTTATCCTGTACTACTGTTTTTTTTGTGTTATTACATACTGTCGGAAAGAACTTTTGGATATCAGAGTGGCGGTAACTCACCAGCATACAACCAGAAATACGACTTTCCATAATTTGATCCTTTGTTCGTACCCCTCAAGGCAATTTAACTTATCCCAGAGGCTGCTCCAAGACCCCAACAGCGGAGAAGAGGTATTCGGAGTGGACTTCTATTCCGACTCAGGAAGCGCGCACACCATCTGCCGCTTCTGTGTATATTACTTGCTAATGTTCAGTCCCTGGACAATAAAGTAGATGAGCTCAGGGCGAGGATCTCCTTCCAGAGAGACATCAGGGACTGTAACATACTCTGTTTCACGGAATCAGGGATCTCTCTGGATATACAGTCCCCGTCCATACAGCCAGGAGAGTTCACCGCATTTAACCACGGCAAGGTGACTGGGAAAATGGTTGAATACAAACAGTGTTGTTATGCCCTCCGTAAAGCAATCACACAGGGTAAACGTCAGTGCAGAGTCAAAGTGGAGTTGCAATTCAATGGCTCAGACACGAGGCGTATGTGGCAGTGACGCCTGTTCACTCCGCTATCATCCAGAAGGCGAGGTCAGTACAGGTGAATCAAAGCTGTGACCGAGAGACTGAAAAACAGCTTCCATCTCAAAGCCATCAGACTGTTAAATAGCCATCAATAGCCGGCCTCCACCCAGTACCCTTCCCTTAACTTTATCACTGTCACTAGCAGACTACCACACGGTTGCGCAACCCTGCACCTTAGAGGCTGCTGCCCTGTGTACATAGACATGGAAACATTGGGCACTTTAATAATGTTTACATACTGTTTTACTAATTTCATATGTGTACTGTATTCTACTGTATTCGAGTCAACGCTACTCCGACATTGCTCGTCCTATACATTTCTTAATTCTATTCTTTACCTTTGAGATTGTTGGATAGGGCAAAAAAAGAGGGTTTTCTAAGAGCGTTTTCTAAGCAAAAGACAGAAAGAAATCACTCGCTCCCTTGCGACTTCTCTCTGACAATGAAACTACACCGACTACACCATCCTCAGATTTTTCAGACATCATTTTTGGTTCATAATAGGAATTAGATTGAAGTGTTTCATTATTAACCAAACTTTTAATTAACCACACAATTTCCTGGCTCCCCCTCCTCTGACAAACAGAACCATATTCTACAGGCTACCTTTAGTACCTTTTCTTGGAACACTGACTATGTGCCAACTTTCTTAACCCCGAGTGAACAGGTTAAGAGACAGACATATACTAATAACAGTACAATCATGTGGTGGATATTGGTAAGGCTATAGGGATTGACACATTAAATACAAAGTTATGTGGTGATCCACCAATTCATTTACAATTTATAAGGATTTATTTGACAGGCCGCAAACCTTACAAACATTAATTGGTTCAGAGTGACCATCTTGTTTGAGCTACACTCCTACAATTGATAGACCATTGGAGATTGAAATTCTGGTCCATGGATGCTGTATATCAAGTTTTGTAAAGAATGGTCCTGTGGCCAGTTTAACTGCTTAAAAATAATAATAATAATAATAGCATAATGGGGTTGGTTATGTACTGTGGTAAATGTATCCCTTTTATGCAAATGTGAGCATATTTTCATTGCATAGTTCATAAACTCTTTATGTAATTGTAAGATCTTTTTACAGTTTGTTGGTCTAGTAGTCTCTGTAACTTAAACTGCTACAGAGCTGTACCATTTTTGAAAACCAAACACTTTAGGCTGTCATTGACACCCATGTTGTTGTTACGGAATAATACAGTAATAATGTTTGATGGCAGGACTTGTGCTATGATCAGACCCTCTGGGGAAAAAAACCTGGAAATGAATACAAAAAACACATTTTTATGTGAAATAAGGCTGAAGCCGAAAAATATAAGAAATTCATAAGCTAATTGACGTATTGGGGTGGCAGGTACCCTAGTAGTTAGAGCGTTGGGCCAATAACCAAAAGATTGCTCGATCAAATCCCAGAGCTGACAAGGTAAAAATCTGTAGTTCTGCCTGTGAACGAGGCAGTTAACCCACTGTTCCTAGGTCGTCATTGAAAATAAGAACTTGTTTTTAACTGACTTGCCTAGTTAAATAAAGGTTAAAAAAATAATATGCACTAAAAAAGCTTTTCAGCATAAGCAGCTTGACTACTGCTAGAGTACTGTAGCTTTATTGTTATACTGTACTTTAACAACATACATTATATATACAAAAGTATGTGTACACCCAAATTTGTGGATTCTGATATTTCAGCCACACCCATGCAATCTCCGAGCACACAGCCATGCAATCTCCATAGACACACATTGGCTGTAGAATGGCCTTACTGAAGAGCCCAGTGACCTTCAATGTGGCACTGTCATCGTATGCCACCTTTCCAACAAGTCAGTTCATCAAATTTCTGCCCTGCAAGAGATTGCCACAGTCAACTGTAAGTGCTGTTATGGTGAAGTGAAAGCATCTAGGAGCAACAACGGCTCATCTGATAAGTGGTAGGCCGCACAAGACCACAGAACGGGACCGCTGATTGCTGAAGCGAGTAGCGCTTATAAATCGTCTGTACTCTGTTGAAACACTTATGACTGAGTTCCAACTGCCCGTGGAAGCAACGTCAGCACAATAACTGTTCGTTGAGAGTTTCATGAAATGGGTTTCCATGGCCGAGCAGCCACACACAAGCCTAAGATCACCATGCAAAATGCCAAGCGTCGGCTGGAGTGGTGTAAAGCTCGCCGTCATTGGACTCTGGCGCAGTGAAACGCGTTCTCTGGAGTGACGAATCGCACTTCACCATCTGGCAGTCCAACAGACTAATCTAGGTTTGGCAGATGCCTAGGAGAACGGTACCTGCCCAATGCCTGATGTCATCTGTAAAGTTTTGGTGGAGAAGGAATAATGGTCTGGTGCTGTTTTTCATGGTTCGGGCTAGGCCCCTTAGTTCCGGTGAAGGGAAATCATAACACTATTGCATACAATGACATTCTAGAAGATTCTGTGTTTCTAACTTTGTGGACCAGCATGACATTTCCCCCATCCACAAAACTAGCTCCATACAGAAATTATTTCTCCAGATCGGTGTGGAAGAACTTGACTGGCCTGCACAGAGCCTTGACCTCAACCCCATCGAACACCTTTGGGATGAATTAGAACGTTGACCCGGAGCCATGCCTAATCGCCCAACATCAGTGCTCGACCTCACTAATGCTCTTGTGGCTTAATGGAAGCAAGTCCCCGCTGCAATGTTCCAACATCTAGTGGAAAGCCTTCCCAGGAGAGTGGAGGTTGTCAGAGCGGCAAAGGAGGGACCAACTCTATATTAATGCCCTTGGCTTTGGAATGAGATGTTCGACAAGCAGGTATCCACATACTTTTGGTCATGTAGTGTATGTACTCACTTCGGTTAGAGTAGGTTTACCTCATTCATGTACTATGTAATGGAAACATGTTTTTTTTTAAATGTAAGACACATGCCATCTGGGAATCTGTTCAATGTTCCTAATGTTAATATATATTTGTTGGTTTGTAAAGGGGCTCAAATTGGTTCTTTCACCCATTGATTCTGCAGTTCAAACAACAACAAAGCCGTCACCCATTTCTGGGGGTGAAGAAATGTTACCACTCTCAAATGAATCAATATTTGAACACAGAAGGCTGTTGTAAAAAAACACCTGTCTCCGGATTACATCTTCAAACTAAGGGCAACCATGGTATCCATTACAGAGAATGAGAAGCGTTCATCCAAGTGTATTGTTAGCTAGCTAGCTAGCACACATTTGCGGCTGGCTCGCTAGCTAACGTTACATGTATGAGCTGTGTACAAATATTATTTGTATCTCAGAAAATATTTTTTATTGCTTTATACCTAACATTGAACCTAGTTGGTAAGCTAAGGGCAACCATGGCATCCATAACAGAGAGGGAGAAGCATTCATGCATGTATACGGGTAAAAGTCTAGCTACATTTTCAGATATTATGCGTTTTTAATTTAGTCAGAAAGTCATTTTCTTTGCAAGTTAAAGCGTACTGTTACCTAGCTAGCTAACGTTAGCTGGCTGGCTGGCTTGCTAGCTGATGTTACGTGTATGAGCTGTGTTGTAATATTACTCATATCACAGAAAACCATTTGCATCACTAGTTATAGCCTAATGTTAGCTAGCTAGCTAACATTGAACCTAGTTGGTTAGCTACCTGCAGATTCATGCATGATGTATGGTAGTATGGTTTGGAATTATCAGTCTAAAAAAAGACTCCACTATGCAATTAACCATTTCACTGTACCGTTTCCACCTTCTGTATCCTGTGCAGGTGACAAATAAACTTAGATTTTATTTGATATAGTGTGTGTTTACCAGAGACGTTAATGTGAAGAACAACATGACCTGCATCAAAGTCAGATTAGGATAAAGTGTATTTTTACTATTACTTTTTGCTACTACTTTCACCACTTTTAGTCTTAATCTTTGGTTGTTACCTACACTACCTTACTCTGGGTGTACCAAAACATTCGAGGGCCATTTTCTCAAAAGTGGGGTTACAAGTTTATTAACTTTCAAAGAGAAATTACTTTTCCATTGTTCCTCAACTGCAGTGTATGATATAGCATTTTCTAGCTCTGAGTTTCTATTTTTGTCCATTGTAAAAACACAATTTCAAATTCTGCTGGGTCACAAATTATCTTTGGAATTTCCTGTCTCCAGACAAAAGCTAATATTAATGTGCTACATATTCTCTGTCTCTCTCACTCCATCATTCTTCAACAACCATGAAAGGGTAATCCATTCTCTCCGCACCTGTCCAGTATTCTACTGCTTTTTACACTTTACAGGACCAGACACAGGGAGAGGAGTAGTGGCCCTGCCTGACACACACACACACACACACACACACACACACACACACACACACACACACACACACACACACACACACACACACACACACACACACACACACACACACAGTCCTACAGGGGTCCTACAGGCAGTGCTAGACCACACCTGACATGGCCTCTCAGCCAGAGGATGGAGTATGTCCCTGCCCATGGGGGCATCAGTGATCTTATTTTCCTTTTTATACAGGGATTACCAGGGGAAACCTCCCCACAGAGAGATGTCTGCTCATTTAAGCCAATGTCCTGGGGCAGTAGGCGGCAAATTACCATACTGTGAAGATAACCTCCATCCCATAGTACAATGCAATACAAACACGGGCCTAAAAAAGGGGAAAGATAAGTAAACATGGTTGGGGGAGAAAAGAATATAGAAGAAAGGTCCAGGTTCACGGCGGAGTAGAAAGTACATCCCCTTCGGCTGCGGCTATAATTAATATGCTAAATTGAATTGCAATAATCGACTAGGGGACTGGCCTGGTGTATTGGAGTTGCAGTGATTAAAACGTTAGGCTGAAGCGCATAAGGGTGATTGGCAAATAAAAGGGGATTGGATTTGCTGGGAGACAATAGGTGCCCTCCATTTTTCATTAATTAGCCATAGATCCATAAAAAGCCCATGAAAGACTTCATTTGTGTTATTACTCCAGTCTTCCCATTACACCAATTCATTAACTCTCAATGTTCGCCCCCCAGCATTATTGCCTGCATGGAGTGGGGGGGTAAAAGACTGAAGGAGAGATTGAGAAGAGCCCCACAATGCCAAAGGGTCTCATTATTATACAATTTGATGGGGTGGTGAGCTGATGGATGAATGGGACCATAACAAAGTCCTCTGTCAGGTGGTGGGATTGTTTTTGACATGGCATACACAGTATTGTTGGCCAAGGCTAATGTTAACTCAGTCATTGAATTACATTGAAAAAGAAAGACTGGTTTATTGATTATATTCACCCCTGAAGCATAGGCCTTTAAATCTGTAGGTGTCGGTGTGGTTGGTGGTGTGGCCCAAAACATAGCCATCTCGAATTAGGCCAAACTATCTTGAATTAGGCCAAGAATGATTTGAAAGGAGAACGGTTGTGCCACTGCTCATGCATTCAAAATGTCGGCACCTGGAGAAGACACGTTTCTTATGTGAGCAGGACGATTATAAGATGGATTTAAGTCGTGATGCCACTAGGACGAATTGAATTTGAGGAAGATCGTGATGAAAATGGAAATGGGGCAAACAGAGTGAACCATGCGCCAGACCGAGTTCTGGAGGTGAAATGGAAGGTAATTAGGGTGAGTTAAGTGAGGTGGAAGGTGTGGTGAAGAGTTCAGAGCCCAAGCCTGGTATCGATGGACATGATAAAGAAGAATATCATCCAGTAGGAGTGACATTTATGGAGAAAGTGGACCCTTGTCTTTTGGTGGATCCATTTGTGGTTTCAGGATGGGTGAGTTGGGTGCAGTTGAATCAGTGAAGGTTCCCTCCATAAGGCAATCACACAAGCGTAATGTCAGTATTGAGACAAAGTGGTGTCACAATTCAAGGGCTCAGACACGAGAAGTATGTGACAGGGTCTATAGACAATCACGGTCTTCAAAAGGAAAACCAGCCACGTCATGGACACCCACGTCTTGTTTCCAGACAAACTAAATACCTTCTTTGCCCGCTTTGAGGATAATACTGTGCCACCGACGAGGCCCGCTACCAAGGACTGTGGGCTCTCCTTCTCCGTGGCCGACGTGAGTAAGACATCTACTTAGGGCTAGGGGGCAGTATCCCGAATTTCCTCCTGTCTGACGTGCCCAAAGTAAACTGCCTGTTACTCAGGCCCAGAAGCTAGAATATGCATATAATTGGTAGCATTGGAGGGAAAACACTGAAGCTTTTAAAACGGTTAAAATAATGTCTGTGAGTATAACAGAACTGATATGGCAGGTGGAAATCTGAGAAAAATCCATCCAGAAAATTATATTTTTGTAGGTCACAGGCCTTTCCAATGCAAGCCTCTGGGCTATACAAAACAATAACTCCCATATTGCAGTACCTATGGCTTCCACTAGATGTAAACAGTCTTTATACAAGGTTTCAGGCTTGTTTATTGAAAGACAAGCAAGTAAATGTATTTATCCAAGGAGAGCCTCATTAGGAAAGTAGTTCGCGATCCTGTTAACCCTCGCAAGGCTGCCGGTCCAGTCGGCATCCCTAGCTCCATCCTCAGAGCATGGACAGACCAGCTGGCTGGTGTGTTTACGAACATATTAAATCTCTCCCTATCCCAGTCTGCTGTCCCCACATGCTTCAAGATGGCCACCATTGTTTTTGTACCCAAGAATGCAAAAGTAACTGAACAAAATGACTAATGCCCCATAGCACTCACTTCTGTCATCATGACGTGCTTTGAGAGACTAGAGGATCATATAACCTCCACCTTACCTGTCACCCTAGAATTAGCTTACCGCCCCAATAGGTCCACAGACGATGCAAACTGCCATCACACTGCACACAGCCCTATCCCATCTGGACAAGAGGAAAACGTATGTAAGAATGCACTTCATTGACTACAGCTCAGCATTAAACACCATGGTACCCTCCACGCTTATCATTAAGCTTGAGGACCTGGGTCTCAACCCCACCCTGTGCAATTGGGTCCTGGACTTCGTGAAGGTAGGAAACAACATCTCCACTTCGCTGATCCTCAACACTGGGACCCACAAGGCTGCATGCTCAGCCCCCTCCTGTACTCCCTGTTCACCCATGACTGCGTGGCTATGCATGCCTCCAACTCGATCATCAAGTTTGCAGACGACACAACTGTAGTGGGCTTGATTACCAACAACGACAAGACAGCCTACAGGGAGGAGTTGAGGGCTCACTGAGTGTGGTGTCAGGAAAATAACCTCTCACTAAATGTTAACAAAATAAAGGAGATGATCGTGGACTTCAGGAAACAGCAGAGGGAGCACCACCCTATCCACATTGACGGGACAGTAGTGGAAAAGGTGGAAAGCTGACAAACTGAAATGGTCTACCCACACAGACAGTGTGGTGAAGAAGGATCAACAGCGCCTCTTCAACCTCAGGTGGCTGAAGAAATGTGGCTTGTCACCTAAAAACCTCAACATTTTACAGATGCACAATTGAGAGCATCTTGTCAGGCTGTATCAACACCTGGTACGGAAACTGCTCCACTCACAACCGCAGGACTCTCCAGATGGTGGTGCGGGTCTGCACAATGCATCACCGAGGGCAAACAAACTGCGCTCCAGGACACCTACAGCACCCGATGTCACAGGAAGGCCAAAGCAATCATCAAGGACAACAACCACCCCGCACGATCCAAAAGGTGAGGTCAGTACAGGTGCATCATAGCTGGGACTGAAAACAGCTTCTATCTCAAGGCCATCCGACTGTTAAACAGCCATCACTAGCACAGAGAGGCTGCTGCCTGGGACTTTTCCCATCAACCGCTTGGTTGAAAAAGAACATATTCCAAACTATCACTCCATGAGACTCTATAATACCACAGCAACATTCTGTTCATTAGAGAAAACCGAAAATGCTTTACATTACAATCTGTGAGTAAAATCTCCTTTGACATTTAGCGACTGCGCTGCCTTTGTGCCCTCTGCCGCACCATGTCCAAACCGTTGTGTTCAAACAGCCAAGCCAGAGAATTTAGCACATTATGATGTGCAAATTTCCTTAAGATTACAGAAAGGTAGGATGTATTTCATATTTCTGTTAGCTGTGTGTGTGTGTGTTTGTGTGTGACAGTAGGTATACAGCAGTGTAATGAAGCCCATAATTACAGACAGAGTGGGTATTGTGTGGTTCGCTGATGTGATTGACAAGTCCCTTTCAGTCAGGAGTGCTTTACCATGTCATCAAAGGCCATGTACCTCCTGCTGGTGCAATGGGAGCACAAAAGGCATCAAGCCTACCTCACTGTTAGAGTGTGCGGGGCGATAGCATTTGATTTGCATTTAACTGTTGGGAATGACAGGCCCCCTTCCACAACAATGGTGCCCTTGGCTCATTTGCATTATGTAGTTATTAGTAATGAGGCCATATTGATTTGTTTGGGAGCAAACAGTGGGGGAGAATGCCACACTCAGAGTTGACATGTGTGTACTGTTAATGCACAAGTGAAATGTGTTTGCCATTTTACATGTGTTTTCTATGAATGCAGACCCACTCTTTTTGTGTTATTTGACTTGGGTATATGTATTCCACCAAACAATGAGCAATGAATATTTTCCCACAATGTTACATACCTGACTAATGGTGTTGCTTTGAATGTTAGTGTCAGCGTCACATTGAATTGGGAAGGAATGGACACCTGCCTCTGGTCTCTGAAATGATGAGTTTGCGATGAAATATCACCGCCAGTTGCTTAGAGATGGAGTCAATGCCACAGATGTGTAATGTAAAGGCGCCTGCATGCTCAGCTAGGCGAAGTGAAAGTCTGTGCCTTGCACACTACCTTTCGCTTGAAAAACAAGAAAAACGCGTCCAAATTATTGTTTGAGCCTCTTGAGACGCCATAGCAACAACATATTCAGTATACACATCCTCAAAATAGTCTGAATTTATCAGACAGATCAAGAAATCTGTATATAGTTTTACCAAGGAGGTCTTAGTTGCACAATTTTACAAACTAAGATGTTGGGTGCAGTATTTTTCTCAAGCGAAAGAATGTGCATGAAAACTAGAAGTATGCGACAGGCTTAATGGAATTCCTAGCTCGGTACTCATGTACACTACTTGCAAAAGTATTCATCCCACTTGGCGTTTTTCGTTTTTCTTTTTTTCTTTTGTTGCATTACAACCTGTCATTTAAATAGATTTTTATTTGGATTTCATGTAATGGACATACACAAAATAGTCCAAATTGGTCAAGTGAAATGTAAAAAATTCTAAAAAATGTAAAACTGAAAAGTGGTGCATGCATATGTATTTACCCCCTTTGCTATGAAGTTCCTAAATAAGATCTGCCCCAGAGTCTGCAACACCACTAAGAAAAGGGCACCACCAAGCAAGCAGCACCATGACGATCAAGGAGCTCTCCAAACAGGTCAGGGACAAAGTTGTGGAGAAGTACAGATCAGGGTTGGGTTATAGAAAAATATCCAAAACTTTGAACATCCCATGGAGCACCATTAAATCCATCATAAAAAATGGAAAGAATATGGCACCACAACAAACCTGCCAAGAGAGGGCCGCCCACCAAAACTCACGGACCAGGCAAGGAGGGCATTAATCAGAGAGGCAACAAAGAGACCAAAGATAACCCTGAAGTAGCTGCAAATCTCCACAGCGGAGATTGAAGTATCTGTCCATAGGACCACTTTAAGTCGTATACTCCACAGAGCTGGTCTTGATGGAAGAGTGGCCAGAACAAATCCATTGCTTAAAGAAAAAAATAAGCAAAAATGTTTGGTGTTGGCCAAAAGGCATGTGGGAGACTCCCCAAACATATGGAATAAGGTACTCTGGTCAGATGAGACTAAAATGTAGCTTTTTGGCCATCAAGTAAAACGCTATGTCTAGCGCAAACCATACAACTCACATCACCCCGAGAACACCATCCCTGTGGGGATGTTTTTCATCAGCAGGGACTGGGAAACTGGTCAGAATTGAAGGAATGATGGATGGTGCCAAATACAGGAAAATTCTTGATGGAAACGTGTTTCAGTCTTCCAGAGATTTGAGACTGGGATAGAGGTTCACCTTCCAGCAGGACAATGACCCGAAGCATACTGCAAAATCAACACTAGAGTGGTTTAAGGGGAAACATTTGAATGTCTTGGAATGGCCTAGTCAAAGCCCAGACCTCAATCCAATTGAGAATCTGTAGTATGACTTAAAGATTGCTGTACACCAGCAGAACCCATCCAACTTAAAGGAGCTGGAACAGTTTTGCCTTGAAGAATGGGCAAAAATCCCAGTGGCTAAATGTGCCAAGCTTATATTAACATACCCCAAGTAATTCTGCTGTGAAAGTTGATTACCCCACTTTTGAGAAAATGGCCCTCGAATGTTTTGGTACACCTACTGGAGAGCTCTTCTTTGTCTACACCCCTTCAGCATTGTTCACACCCATAGCCATAGCCTCACCCATCTCTTTAAAGATTCAAGTGTGAGGCCCTCTGCTAAACCGAGTGAGTACGGCAGTGTACCTAACAACCAAAGATTTCAAGATTAAAGGCTGTTTTATTCTACGTCTATCAACACGTCTGTACAGTTGCCGCAGTGACATCATGAACATTCTATTGTCGTCCAACATCAAACTTGTGTTTATGAAAAAGTATGGACACAAAAATGACTGGCTGCATGACATCAGAAGCCTGGTGGTCCAAAATAGCATAACTGGTGTATTTTAAAACCTCTACGGGATCGGTGTCCCTATACTGGGACGGTTGAGCTAAGGTGCGCTTAGCATGACGTTGTAAGTAACAGCAAACTTTCCAGGACATTGATATGTCTTATATGGGCAGAAAGCTTACATTCTTGTTAAACTCATTTACAGTAGCTATTACAGTGGAAAAAATACCATACTATTGTTTGAGGAGAGTGCACAACAACAAAAAACTTTCATCATGGCAACTGGTTTGATACATTCACCTCTGAAGGTAAGTAATGTACTTACATTCAGTCATCTTGGTATGATTTGTAATCCTGAGGGTCCCAGAGATAAGATGAAGCATAGTTTTGTTAGATAAAATCCAAATGTAGGAACTGGGTTTTACAGTTTTAACCCCTGCTGTCTTTGGCTCCACACCCGCCCCACCCATTCCTGGGAGTATGTAAACTTACATTTTGGATTATCATATAATTTTTGTATGTGGGCAGACTTGATACAAAATATTGTCCAGTATTGCAATGCTTCACTGGATCAATGTGAAACGTTGCGCACACAGTGCTGCATCTAGTGGACAAAATCTAAATTGCGCCTAAACTGCAATATTATATTATGGCCTTCTCTTACATTTCAAAGATGATGAAAAAAATAAAATTGAAAATGCATGTTTTTTTGTTTGTATTATCTGTTATCAGATCTAATGTGTTATATTCTCCAACATTAATTTCACATTTCACATTTTCATTTTAGGCGAGAAAAAAAAGGTCTGATCCTTAAGAGGTTTTAACACCAATAAACACATCCGTATAAAAAGTTATTTAGTGTATGTCAATCTATCAAACCAGGCAACTAAAAGCAACTTTCTAAACAATGTTTTGGTTAATTCCTAGCTTGTTAGATAGCTAATGTTAAGTTAGCTGGCTAGCCAGTTCAAATAATGACCATATCATATAGTCTTAACTTTATATAATTTGTGTTCATTATTACAGGAAATTAACTCACAACAAGGTCATTATTTACAAGTTAATGATGAGCTAATTACATAAAATAGCTTACAGTTGTGAGTGTGAGCCAGCCAGCTAACAGTAAGCTTTAACTTGCAATGAAAACTGTCACGCCCTGATCTGTTTCACCTGTCCTTGTGGTTGTTTATGAACTCTCGCCTGTCACTGACCTCCAGAAAGTTGAGAGCATCCTTGGAAAAAGCTGCGTTAGAAAAGATTACCTATACGTACTGAGCAGCTCATGTTATATATGGAAGCATGCTACGTGGCAGACCAATCCCAACTCATCTCTCGGCATGTCCAGCCCATCCATTATCTCAGCCACTCATGGCTAGCAGGAAGGTTCCTGGCTTTTTCCATGGCTAAACCAACTAGGCATGTAATTTAACAATTGTATTCGTATTTACAGGTGGCATACAGTTTTGTAATTAAGGCATATCGATAAAAAAATGTATGTTTACGTTCAAATGCCTCTCCTGTGAAGTAGTGAGTCAGTTTATTACATTTCTGCCCTGCTAGAGCTGCCCCTGTCAACTGTCCGTGCTGCTATGGTGAAGTGGAAACGTCAAGGAGCAACAACCGCTCAGCCGCGAAGTGGAAGGCCACACAAACACACAGAACGGATCTGCAGAGTGCTGAAGCGCGTAGCACCAAAAAATCGTCTGTCCTCGGTTGCAACATTCACTACCGAGTTCCAAACTGACGTCAGCACAATAACGGTTCAACGGGAGCTTCATGAAATAGATTTCCACGACAGAACGGCCTAAGATCACCATGCACAATGCCAAGCGTCGGCTGGAATGGAAACACTTTCTCCGGAGTGATGAATCACGATTAACCATCTGGCAATCCGATGGACGAATCTGGGTTTGTGGGATGCAAGGAGAACACTACCTGCCCCAATGCATAGTGCCAACTGTAAAGTATGGTGGAGGAGGAATAACAGTCTGGGGATGTTTTTCATGGTTCGAGCTAGGCCCCTTTTGGCAACAATTTGGGGAAGGCTCTTTCCTGTTTCAGCATGACAATGCCCCTGTGCACAAAGTGAGGTCCATACAGAAATGGTTTGTCAAGATTGGAGTGGAAGATTTTAACTGGCCTACACAGAGCCATGACCTCAACCCCATAAAACACCTTTGGGGTGATTTGGAACGCTGACTGTGAGCCATGCCTAATCGCCCAACATCAATGCCTGACCTCACTAACACTCTTGTGGCTGAATGGAAACAAGTCCCCGCAGCAATGTTCCAACATCTAGTGGAATGCCGTCCCAGAAGAGTGGAGGCTTTTATAGGAGGAAAAGGGGAACCAACTCCATATTAATGCCCATGATTTTGGAATGAGATGTTCGACGAGCAGGTGTCCTCAAACTGTATCTATTTCAACAACAGCATCTTTCTCTATTTTCTCCACCTCTGTTTCTTTAAGTTTTCAGAGACAGAAATATATCATATCATGATCTTGTTGTACAAACTAGTAGAATTTCCTTTGAGGCAATTTACAATAGAGCTGAGTAAACAATTTCTAATAACTTGGCCGCCTATCTGACTACTCTTCCAGAACAGAAGAGTGTTCTAATCCAGAGACACTGAGAAAGTCACCCTATTAGGTCAATGCTTCCGGGTCTCTGATTCCTCCCACATTACACCCTTCTAATTCTAGCACACCACAGGAGAGGAGCAGGCTGTCATAATTTAGCCATATTGTGGATGAGAGGACTCCTGGGAAAGACAGAGGAGAGGACAGAGAAACACAGACCTGATCCAGAGGAGAGAGAGTCACAATCTTCTGCATCCCCCCCTCTCTCTCACTCACTCACTCACTCACTCACTCACTCCTCCACGTTACTTTACTCTCTCCTGCCTGTGTTAGACCTGGATCGGTTTAACCCTTTATGCAATGTGCTAGGTCTATGGCTAGCCCAGTAATTAAACATATTTGGACCCTATTGCCATTTACAATGAGATTAGCCAGCCAGGGGGAGCGCTCTCAATCGCCCAGGCCACATCTGCACCCCATTTAAAAAATGTACACTACCGGTCAAAAGTTTTAGAACACCTACTCATTCAAGGGTTTTTCTTTATTTGTACTATTTAATTTTTTTTGTGAAGACTTGAAAACTATGAAATAACACATATGGAATCATGTAGTAACCAAAATAGTGTTAAACAAATCAAAATATATTTTAGATTTGAGATTCTTCAAAAGCCACCCTTTGCCTGGATGACAGCTTGCACACTCTTGGCATTATCTTTTTTTTTTTAACAGTATCACACCACAGAGGGCCTGGAATGTCAGGCATCATGCTTCCCCTTGTATGACACGTCCGCCTGTCATGCTTCCATAAATGTAATTGTCTGCATCAGTTCCAATCCCCCATATTTTTTTGTAATTATGTATATATAAAATATATATAGAAATGGTTTAATACATTTTACTTTATTATTTTCCTCTAACCCTACCATCCCTCCCCTAAATGGAGTAAACTAATGGACAACAACTCTTAGGCTTCTACTTCCCGCTTATACATACTATATACATTTTACGGACACAGCATATTTTAAGTCCCAACCTTCAGCTCCACTCAACCACTCCCATCTATCACTGAACACCATCCAGTATTGATGTCTATTTGCCATATATTTTTCAACTGTGCTGTGATTTCAAAAAAGTTTTCAAAAAAGTTCTGAACATTTCTATTCTTCTATTCTCTAACTTTTGGCAAACACCAAACGTGTTTGCTCATGTTTTTCTTTAAGCAGTGGCTTTTTATTGGCCACTCTTCCATAAAGCCCAGGTCTGTGGAGTGTATGGCTTAAAGTGGTCCTATGGACAGATACTCCAATCTCCGCTGTGGAGCTTTGCAGCTGCTTCAGGGTCATCTTTGGTCTCTTTGTTGCCTCTCTGATTAATGCCCTTCTTGCCTGGTCCGTGAGTATTGGTGGGTGGCCCTCTCTTGGCAGGTTTGTTGTGGTGCCATATTCTTTCCATTTAAAAAAAATGGATTTAATGGTGCTCCATGGGATGTTCAAAGTTTCAGATATTTTTTTATAACCCAACCCTGATCTCTACTTCTCCTCAACTTCATCCCTGACCTGTATGTAGAGCTCCTTGGTCTTCATGGTGCCACTTTCTTGGTGGTGCCCCTTTCTTAGTGGTGTTGCAGATTCTGGGGCCTTTCAGAACAGGTGTAAGTATGTGACTTCTGAAGGTAATTGGTTGCACCAGATCGTATTAGGGTCTTCATAGCAAAAGGGGTGAATACACGTGCATGCACCACTTTTCCGTTTTAATTATTATTATTTTTTTTTACATTTCACTTCACCAATTTGGACTATTTTGTGTATGTCCATTACATGAAATCCAAATAAAAGTATATTTAAATGACAGGTTGTAATGCAACAAAATAGAAAAAACACCAAGTGGGATGAATACTTTTGCAAGGCACTGTGTGTCATGTAGGAAAAAGTCTGTTATAAATTATTCTGTCCTGGTTAAAAACAAGTTGTCATCCAATAGGCTTTGATTAATTGTCCAATATCCTCACCCAAGTGGAAATTCTGTAAGAGTAATGTACAGTGACTTCAGAAAGTATTTAGACCCCTTGACTTTTTCCACATTTTGTTACATTACATCCTTACTCTAAAATTGATATTTTTTTCAAAAGTCCTTCATCAATCTACACACAATACCCCATAATGACAAAACAAGAACAGGTTTCAAAAAAAAAAAGAAATATCACATTTCCATAAGTATTCAGAACATTTACTGAGTACTTTGTTGAAGCATGTCTGGCAGCGATTACAGCCTCAAGTCTTCTTGCGTATGAGCCTACAAGCTTGGCACATCTGTATTTGGGGAGTTTCTCCCATTCTTCTCTGCTGCTCCTCTCAAGTTCTGTCAGGTTGGATGGGGAGCAACGCTGCACAGCTATTTTAAGATCTCTGCAGAGATGTTCGATCGGGTTCAAGTCCGGGGTTTGGCTGGGCCACTCAAGGACATTCAAAGACCGAAGCCACTAGTGCTTTGCCTTGGCTGTGTGCTTAGGGTCGTTGTCCTGTTGAACGCTTTACGTTCGCCCCAGTCTGAGGTCCTGAGCACTCTGGAGAAGGTTTTCATCAAGATCTCTCTGTACTTTGCTCTGTTCATCTTTTCCTCGATCCTGACTAGTCTCCCAGTCCCTGCCGCTGAAAAACATCACCACAGCATGATGCTGCCACCACCATGCTTCAATGTAGGGATGGTGCCAGGTTTCCACCAGACGTGATGTTTGGCATTCAGGCCAAAGAGTTCAATCTTAGTTTATTCAAACCAGATAATCTTGTTTCTCATTGTCTGAGAGTTTTTAGGTGCCTTTTGGCAACTCCAAGCGAGCTGTCATGTGCCTTTTTACTGAGGAGTGGCTTCAGGCCTGATTGGTGGAGTGCTGGAGAGATGGTTGTCCTTCTGGGAGGTTATCCCATCTCCACAGAGGAACTCTGGAGCTCTGTCAGAGTGACCATCGGGTTCTTGGTCATCTCCCTCACCAAGGCCCTTCTCCCCAGATTGCTCAGTTTGGCCGGGCAGCCAGCTCTAGGAAGAGTCTTGGTGGTTCCAAGCATCTTCCATTTAAGAATGGTGTACGCCACTGTGTTGTTGGGGACCTTCAATGCTGCAGAAATGTTTTGGTACCCTTCCCGAGATCTGAGCCTCGACACAATCTTGTTTCGGAGCTCTACGGACAATTCCTTCAACCTCATGGTTTGTTTTTTGCTCTGACATGCACTTTCAACTGTGGGAACTTATATAGACAGGTGTGTGCCTTTCCAAATCATGTCCAATCAATTGAATATACCACAGGTGGACTCTAATCAAGTTGTAGAAACAAGGATGATCAATGGAAACAGGATACACCTGAGCTCAATTTCGAGTCTCATAGCAAAAGGTCTGAATACTTATGAAAATAAGTTATTTATTTTTGTTAAAATCTTTAAAAACGATTATTGGGTATTGTGTGGAATTTATTCCATATTAGAATAAAGATGTAATGTAACAAAATGTGGAAAATGTCAAGGGGTCTGAATACTTTCCAAATGCACTGTATATGCCAATTATTTGATGGTCCGATCTCACTAGTTCAGTATATTTAAGTTTCCATATATCCACGATATTTGTGTTTTCATTAAGTGCATAAGGGTGATAGTTTATAGTGTGATTTCGTTTACGGTCCATCGAGGTAATTAAAAGCTCCCACCAAAATAATAGTCTTGTATTTCTTGTAGGCTTGATACATTACTATATCTATTTTCAAAGAAGCATGGATCATCATTATTTGGACCATATAGATTGAGCCAAATCTATTTATGTTCCAATAACATATTTAAAAGAATCCATCTACCTTGTTTATCTGATTGAACAATTTGCACATTCGGATCAAAAGTATTGTTAAATTAATATCATCACCCCTTTTGAGTTTCCGACTAATTCCTACTTCTTTGTAGGTTAAATAAGGGTGTGAGTGGTGGATTATAATCGGAGGGAGCACTTAAGTGCATAGCTTCAATGTCTATTCCCATGACAGTCTGTGGATGTGTAGGCCTATTGGGATCCGGGGAGGAAGATCAGAACCAATGTCAATCAATGGAAATGGAGGTTTAATAAAGGGTGGAAGTGTCTCTCATTTAATGTCAAACAAGAACCATTACTTCGATATTTTACATTCAGAAATGAGTTGGAGTCATACACTTTATGAAGAGTAGAGGATGTACTGTCTCTATATACAATATCAAGAAGCTGTTCCATATTATGCAGATGTCCTCATTATTCATAATAAAGTGCTATATCAACCTTCCATATTTATCCCGTAGAGCGTCTCTCATAGGTTGGGTGAAGGGCACTTGTATTTCAGACAGGTTGCTGTCAGGAGGGGGGTTATTGGTGCCCACTTGCACCGGGAAGGGCAACAAAGGTCTTTGTCGCTCGGTGATAGTCGATGCGGCAGCCTATTTGCCCGCGCCCATTATTTATTACACTGTTTCACGCCGTGAATTATCTAATGTCTTTTGGACTGTAAATTTCCCTAATGCAGTTCAGCTGCCTTCCCCTCCGCCCACTCAGCCCCCACACAATCATAAAAGCTGTGAAGTCACCTCTTTGGAGGACTACCTACTCCCTTTTATTTTATTGAGTGTTGAGGAAACAAACACACCAACACATTTGTTACTGAGGAGGGATGTGGTGAAAGTGGCTGCCACAAGGCCCCCAGTGCTGTCCCTTCGAGTTTCACCTGACGGCCATAAAGACGCTGTCACCGATCAATCAGAGAAAGTAACACCGCACTGTTTGCTAGTTCAGCTCATTAAGCAATGTAGCAGAACAAGTTAACTACCTTTTAAGGTGAAATTTATTGTGGGCCTGGGCCAGGGAGAACCATTGTCCTGGTGCTCAATCCCGGCATGGCATTGTGGATCTGAGTCGCTAAATTGCAACTAAGATCTACTTAGAAATTGTCCTGTTCCAACTAACATATTAACTATCTTCCCCGATAGACATTAATGAAGAAACATTGGACGCTGAGCGGGAGGAGCACACCAAAGTTATTTTCCTGGTACCAAATGCAACCGAGATGTCGGATAGAGAACAGAGCAAGAGCCATGATAAACACCTGTAAGAGAAAAACTGGTCATAAGTGTACCCTCATAAACTAGGCAGAAAATGAAGTAGAAACGTTATTTTTTTAAGGCTGACAGGAGGATGGGGTCATTTTTTTTATGGACATGCAATACAGAATTAGTCAATGGGGATGGGGACGTTTTTTTATGCACATGCAATACAGAATTACCCAATGCTACATCCATTAACAAAATACCCTGACTTATCTAGGCAACCTTTTTCTTTGCTTTTTGACACATCAAATACATTTTCCTTTACCTTCCAGGTTTTTTGAAGGTTCCACTCTACCGTTGATGTCAAGTTGGCACTTGATGAAGGGTGAAATTGCCAATCAAAAGCCTATTTGTTATTTCATCAACAATGCATGTGTCATCTGAGCACTATTTAATTAGCCCGTGTGTATCCTCATTCAACCCAACAAAAGAGATTAATTTTGCTTTTGCTGCCCCCACCCCACACACTCCCCCTCCCTCCCCACCACTTTCTTCTACCGCCACCCCCCCACGAGGCCTAGGCCATGTTGAAGGCCCACTGATCAGCAACCCTACTGGGCGCCGTGCAATGCCATGGGCACCCTACCAGGAAAGGGTCCGGGGGCGTTTCGCTAGCCGAGGGCCTCTGGGACTAGTCACACTTTTAAAAGACTGAAATTAAGTGGAAAAATGTCTGCTCGCTCACTGATGCAATTATCTATCCTGGATCTAACATCTGTTCGCTAGCTGCCGGTGCCAAGTCCACTTCACCATGTGCCAGTAACTTGTGGCTGGTGCCTGGTGTCTACCTGTTTCTATTTCTGATGCAGGGTGTATCTTGGCACCTGCCGCAGCTACATTTCACTCTGACATCCTCCACCCATTCAACATCTGCGCGTTCTTTCGAAACATCTTGGTCACCAGTCATCACGAATGCCCCCCAAACTTCTCAACGTCACCTTATCAGCTTCCCAATTGACCTTTGTAGGGATTTTCAGTGTAATTTAAAAAAAATAATCTACATTAGATTGCATTTTAATATAGATATTTATAATGTATTCTATATTTCACACAAGGTTTCATTTATGATCTATGAGCATTGACACAGTACCTTGTTTTGAATAATAACTTTCTGTAGTATTAAGTTGTATTAAGTTGTGCAAATATTTTTATTCAGACTGGTAGCCCATATTCACCTTTTATAATATTCTCTGCCTAATCCTCATATTCATATTACGAGTTAATCCGAGCAATGACAGGTCCTTGGATTATCTGGAGCATTGAGCCCCTGGAAAGCACATTAGCATGCTTCATTTATCTGTATCTTCCGTGTCAACAGTACTGTCAGTGTGGGCGTTCTAACTAGCATCTTATTCCCATCCCAACAACTCAGTTGTAACAGAATTCAGGTGTGCCTAATAGTTACAGAGACCTGCTTTAAATTCAGTCTGGATTCAGCTCTGCTGCTAATCCATTATACAGTGGCATTGTTGTAGTCTCTGTTACTTTTCCCACTTATTAGAAGAAGTACAGTTTAGTGGTGTCTGTGATACATTCAGTTTCTGCAGCTAAATTAAGGATTCCAGCTTTTGAATATCATATATTGACATTCCATTTTCAAAGGATTATACCTCAATTTGCCAGTGGAAATGTCACCTCAACGCCTCTGGTCATAGCCCACAATATCTGCCTGCTACATTTAGTTTGAATTGTACACAATAGTTAATAACTGGAGGAAAATGGGGGAGGGACATTATTTTTCATTTTCAGTCAGGGGGATGGTTTAGTATTTTTTTTAAATGTAGTCCAGGGGAGGGTCATGTATTTTTGAAACAATTAAATGTCATATTGCTCAGGGTTTGAGAATTAGTTGCTTGCTATAGTATTTCATGTGTGCTCGATGACGCTCCTCATCCCTGATTCTCTACTGGTTGCGCAATATCAAGTGTGCCTAGTGTCACGCCTGGCTGAAGGACTGGACCAAAGTGCAGCATGGTAAGCATACATTTTCTCTTTATTCAAAAATGACACCGACAAAACGAAGAACAAAAACCACACCGTGAAGCTTTGGGCTATGTGCCCTGAACAAAGACAAAGTTAACTTCCCAGGGTACCTAAGGGTACCTAAGTATGGTTCTCAATCAGAGACAACGGTAGACAGCTGCCTCTGATTGAGAACCACAACCGGCCAAACACATAGAAATAGAAAATCATAGAACATAGACTGCCCACCCAAATCACACCCTGACCAAACCAAAACAGAGACATAAAACGCTCTCTACGGTCAGGGCGTGACTGTACCCCCACCCTGAACCTATAGGGGAGGGTCTGGGTGGGCATTTCTCCGTGGTGACGGCTCTGGCGAGGGACGTAGACCCCGCTCCACCTCTGGCTCAGCCCACTTAGGTGGCGGGGACCCTCCCCGCCGACCCCGGACTGGGGACTCTTGTAGCGGGTCCCGGGTAGGAGGGAGACTCTGGCAGCTCCGGACAGGAGGGAGACTCTGGCAGCTCCGGACAGGAGGGAGACTCTGGCATCTGGATCTGTAGGCCTACTGACGAGACTGCTGCTCAACCTATCCATGCAGGGTCACATAAGTGACATTTTCCAACTAAACGATAAAATTGCCGATTTCAAGAATAAGCTAGGTGTCTGAAGAGACCGAGGATCGAGGCATTTTCGCTATGTTCATCCTATTCTCAACATACGTCTGCATGGATCACATTCACAAATTGATGGGGTCACATCTGCTGCACGCACGGGAAAGCAGTAGATGGGTAATCTGTTCACCAGAGCTGAAGAGACTCACAGTTTGTCACCAGTTCTTGATGATACACTATTGGATCTGTCCTGTGACCAAGACCTGAATACTTTTTTTAATGAGATGACCCAAAACTCTGCAAGATGGCAGTGAAGATGGCAGTGACTGCAAAGGGAAGCACAGCCGCGAGCTGCCCAGTGACACGAGCCTACCAGATGAGCTAAATCACTTCTATGCTCGCTTCGAGGCAAGCAACACTGAGGCATGCATGAGAGCATCAGCTGGTCCTGATGACTGTGTGATCACGCTGTCTGTAGCCGACGTGAGTAAGACCTTTAAACAGGTCAGCATACACAAGGCTGCGGGGCCAGGCGGATTACCAGGACGTGTTCTCCGGGCATGTGCTGACCAACTGGCAGGTGTCTTCACTGACATTTTCAACATGTCCCTTATTGAGTCTGTAATACCAGCATGTTTCAAGCAGACCACCATAGTCCCTGTGCCCAAGAACACAAAGGCAACCTGCCTAAATGACTACAGACCCGTAGCACTCACGTCTGTAGCCATGAAGTGCTTTGAAAGGTTGGTAATGGCTCACATCAACACCAGTATCACAGAGACACTAGACCCACTCCAATTTGCATACCGCCAAACAGATTCACAGATGATGCAATCTCTATTGCACTCCACACTGCCCTTTCCCACCTGGACAAAAGGAACACTTATGTGGGAATGCTATTCATTGACTACAGCTCAGCGTTCAACACCATATTACCCTCAAAGCTCATCACTAAGCCAAGGATCCTGGGATTAAACACCTCCTTCTGCAACTGGATCCTGGACTTCCTGACGGGCCACCCCCAGGTGGTGAGGGTAGGTAGCAACACATCCGCTACGCTGATCCTCAACACTGGAGCTCCCAGGGGTGCGTGCGCAGTCCCCTCCAGTACTCCCTGGCCAGGCACGACTCCAACACCATTATTAAGTTTGCCGATGACACAACAGTGGTGGGCCTGATCACCGACAACAACGCGACAGCCTATAGGGAGGAGGTCAGAGACCTGGCCAGGAGGTGCCAGAATAACAACCTATCCCTCAACGTAACCAAGACTAAGGAGATGATTGTGGACCACAGGAAAAGGAGGACCGAGCACGCCCCCATTCTCATCGACGGGGCTGTAGTGGAGCAGGTTGAGAGCTTCAAGTTCCTTGGTGTCCATATCAACAACAAACTAGAATGGTCCAAACACACCAAGACATTCATGAAGAGGGCACGACAAAGTCTATTCCCCTTCAGGAGACTAAAAAGATTTGGCATGGGTCATGAGATCCTCAAAAGGTTCTACAGCTGCAACATCGAGAACATCCTGACTGGTTGCATCCCTGCCTGGTACGGCAATTGCTCGGCCTCTGACCACAAGGCACTACAGAGGGTAGTGCGTACGACCCAGTACATCACTGGGGCTACGCTGCCTGCCATCCAGGACCTCTTCACCAGGCGGTGTCAGAGGAAGGCCCTAACAATTGTCAAAGACCCCAGCCACCCCGGTCATAGACTGTTCTCTCTACTAGCGCATTGTAAGCGGTACCAGAGTGCCAAGTCTAGGACAAAAAGCCTTCTCAACAGTTTTTACCCCCAAGCCATAAGACTCCTGAACAGGTCATCAAATGGTTACCTGGACTATTTGCATTGTGTGGCACCCCAACCTCTCTGTTTATAATATATGCATAGTCACTTTAACTATACATTCATGTACATCTACCTCAATTGGGCCGACCAACCAGTGCTCCCGCACATTGGCTAACCGGGTTATCTGCATTGTGTACCACCCACCACCTGCCAACCCCTCTTTTACGCTACTGCTACTCTCTGTTCATCATATATGCATAGTTACTTTGCTTCTCATCCTTTGGTGCAGCAAAATGTCAATATTGCAACAGACTGACTGTTGACACCTCTGGAGTGTCCCTGGCACAAAAAAAGTTTGACAAAGGCTGGCCTATAATATAGGCTATAGGTCTAGCGTTATACACTGCAATGGAGAGGTGTTCCCAATCATGAGGCCTGGCCTGCTCTTGCTGATGTAAAAACAAATTGTGCTGCCTAACCAATGACTGTGCTGTGTATGGTGGCACTTCAGGAGGCGAGTCAATTTGTCCTAAAAATGCTGTATCTGTGTGACTATGTCTACTGATGTCCTGTTCGGCTTGAGAGGGAGAGTGCGAAGATGAGATGGAGGGCCGGATGTATGCTTGCTATTGATATAATTGATTTGAATAAAAAACTAAATATTTAGTTGCCCATAATGACGCTATTTATCAGAGTTTGTAATTGTATTTTGTACTTATTAAGGATCCCCATTCGCTGCTTCCATGGCAGCAGCTACGAACTCTTCCTTGGGTCCATACACGTCAAGGCACTTACATTGCATATAAAACAAAAGATAAAACTGTACATCATATAACATTATTACACCACTACATATCTACAACACAATGTATAATAGCACCATACAACAATATTACAATGTGCATGTGTTTAGAGTGCGTGTGCTAGCACTTGTGTACGTATGCATGTCTCTTCACAGTCCCTGCTGTTCCATAAGGAGTATTTTTTAAATCTTATTATACAGCTTTGCATCAGTTACCTGATGTGGAATAGAGGTGTGAGAATGGTGCCAGAGGGGTTGGCTGCTGTTTTAAGTGCTCCTAACCAATTGTGCTATTTTGTGTGTTTTTTTTCGCATTGTTTGTAACTTATTTTGTACATAATGTTGCTGCTACTGTCTCTTATGACCGAAAATAGCTTCTGGACAGCAGAACAGCAATTACTCATCTCAAACTGGACAAAGATTATTTTCTTTAACGAGTCCGACGCAAAGGATATACTGCCTCTCCGAGACGAGTCCCAAACACGTGTGAAGAAAAGACGTAAATACAGGGGGCGGAGATCAGAGTGCCTCAGGGTGATTATTAGTCGGGGAGAGGGTAAAAAAAACAGCTGGTGCGCAATGTCTAATAGGTCTTGAGGTACTGCTCACCTGAGGTAGAGTACCTAATGATAAGCTGTAGACCACAGTATCTACCAAGATAGTTTTCATCTATATATTTCGAGGCCTTCTATTTACCACAACAAACTGATGCTGGCACTAAGACTGTACTCAACAAGCTGTATAAGGCCATAAGCAAACAAAAAATGCTCACCACAAGCCGTGCTCCTATTGGCCGGGGACTTTAATGCAGTCAAACTGAAATCCATTTTACCAAATTTCGACCAGCATGTCACAGGTGCAATCAGAGGGGAAAAAAATCTAGACCACAGTTACTCTTCACAGAGCTCTCCCTCACCGTCCATTTGGTAAATATGACCATAAATCTATCCTCCTGATTCCTGTTTACAAGCAAAAACTAAGTACCAGTGTCTTGCTCAATACAAAAGTGGTCAGATGACGCGAATGCTACTCTACAGGACTGTTTTGCTAGCACAGACTGGAATGTTCCCGGGTATCTGCCAATGGCATTGAGGAGTACACCACCTCAGTAGATAGATGCTTTGGCGGTTGTCAGTTTTCTCGTTCTAGACTTACGTAATTTCCAGCTGCAGACAAGTAATACGTCTAAGATTTTTTTTATTTTTTTTGTGATTGATAGTCTCAGAGTTGAACCATTTGCAACCTTAGCTTACAGCGTGGTTTGCTTGGTCTTAACCATGCGAGACTTCACGGTGGTTTTATACATTTCAGAGAAAAGCCCGGTCCATGACGCCTAATGTGACGTGGGTGTGGCCACTGACTAGTCAATCTTTATATGAATGTCCAGACTCTCATTTAGAAAGTTAACATCACATTACATATTTTCACAGGTAGTACAGAAACATACGTTTCACAATATTTAAATGTAAACCTGACAGCTGGAAAATGTACACTTTTAGAGGAACAGTTGTGTGTTTCCTGTCCTTCATGAGATCACAAAATGAAACACACTCAACATGACTGTCCCTTAAGTTCCCATGGACCATTCCAACATTCTCAAAAGTAGAAATATTGTTTTAACTCTCACATTTTGGGGATTTAGGAGTTTGGCCAAGTCTTTCTTTGTTCTCTCTAGGCTCTCTACCTCCAGATTGCATGGTATTTATGAACTGAGGTAATACACCTTGTTTAGGAGAGAGCAGAGCTACAAGCTACATCCAGAAAGGGCCACGTCATGGTCAACATTCACAAGGTCACAGGTTCAGACGGATTACCAGGATGTGTACTCAGAGCATGCACACGTGTCTTCACTGACATTTTCAATCTCTCCTTGACCGAGTCTGTTATACCAACATGTTTCAAGCAGACCACCATTGTCCCTGTGCCTAAGAAAGTAAAGGTAACCTGACTAAATGACTGCTTCCCGTAGCACTCAAGTGTGTAGCGATGAAGTACTTTGAAAGGCTGGTCATGGCTCACAACAACACATCTGCCATGCTGATCCTCAACACGAGGGCCCCTAAGGAGTGCGTGCTTAGTCCCCTCCTGTACTCCCTGTTCACCCACGACTGCGTGGCCAAGCACGACTCCAACACCATCATTAAGTTTGGTAACAACACAACAGTGGTAGGCCTGATCACAGACAATGATAGGACAGCCTATAGGGGGGAGGTCAGAGACCCCATTTACATCAACTGGGCTGTGGTGGAGCAGGTAGAGTTTCAAGTTCGATGGCGTCCACATCACCAACAAACTATCATGATCCAAATACACCAAGACAGTTGTGAAGAGGGCATGACAACACCTTTTCCCACTCAGGAGACTGAAAAGATTTGGCATGAGTCCCCAGATCCTCCAAAATTGCCAAAGACTCCAATCACCCAATTTATAGACTGCTCTCCCTGCTACTGCATGGCAAGCGTTACCGGAGTCTAGGTCCAAAAGGCTCCTTAACAGCTTTTACCCCCAAGCCTGCTGAACAATTAATCAAATGAACACCCGGACTATTTACATTAATCCCTCCCCCTTTGTTGAAGTCCACAAGAGAAGGGACAAGGTGAGAGGAGTAGAGCGCATAGATGAGAGAAGGAATACAATGTGGCCGCTATCAAAGTGAACTGTGTTTACGCGTGATCAGGGGTGTATTCATACCTGATTCTGTTGAAAAAAAGGGGATAAACACCTGAACTTGTCCAATAGAACTCTCTCCCTTTTTGTTTTTACACTGCTGCTAGACACTGTTTATTATCTATGCATTATCTATTATCTATGTCACTTTACCCTTACCTACACGTACAAAATACCTCGACCAGTCTGTACCCCTGCACATTGACTCGGTAGCAATACCCCCTATTGTTATTTTGTGTTCCTTTATTTTTTAGTAAATATTTTCTTGAACTGCATGGCTAAGGGTTTGTAAGCATTTCACGGTAAGGTCTACTACACCTGTTGTTTTTGGCGCATGTGACAAATACAATTTGATGGCTCTATGTAGTACTGTGCCCCTCCCATAGTCTGTTCTGGACTTGGGGATTGTGAAGCGACCTCTGGTGGCGTGTCTTGTGGGGTATCTATGGGTGTCCAAGCTGTGTGCTAGTAGTTTAAACAGACAGCTCGGGACATTCAGCTTGTCAACACTTCTTACAAAAACAAGTAGTGATGAGGTCAATCTCTCTTCTACTTTGAGCCATGAGAGGTTGACATGCATATCATTAATGTTAGTTCCCTGTGTACTTTTAAGTGCCAGCCGTGCTGCCCTGTTCTGAGCCAATTGTAATTTTCCTAAGTCCCTCTTTGTGGCACCTGACAACACTACTAAACCATTTGTGGTCAATGCCGTTTAAAAGGAGCATGGCCTCATTTCTATTACAGCATATTGGAAATATTTAGGTTACAGTTTGACGTTTCTTGAGTGGGCAGCTTGATGAAACCCAGTTAATATTTAAATCATCCAGAAAATATACTTCTCTGTTGATATCACATATGTACATCATCAAGCATTTCACACATATTATCCAGATACTGACTGTTAGCACTTGGTTGTGTTACGCAGAGTGGAACAGGGAAATTCAAGAGCAGACTCAGACGAGGAGACTGGGAGGAAGTAACCAAGGTATTTATTGAAACGCAGGGAAGATGGAGTGCAGGCCAGAGGAAGCTTGGGCGGGTTGCAGGAAACCAGGTGCGGAGGCTGAGGCTGGAGCGAGAGGGGTTGAGACAGGGTAAGCAGGCCCGGAGGGGAATCCAAGGGAGCAGTAAAGTGGGGAATCCAGGGCAGAGTAGCAGGATGAGGAGACGTGGGACTGGAGAGACCAGAGTCAGAGCAGGCAGAACAGTATTAGAGATGAAAACTGTGTCAGGCAAGAAAACAGGCACAAGAGGATCTAAATAGTAACACATGGCTAGAAACATACACTGACTACGATCTGTGCAGAGACTACGACTGACTCCAGCACACATGTATCCGCCCACACAATCACAAACACAGAGAGAGAGAGTAAGGGAGAGAGCACTGGGGGAGTGGCGGCAGGTCAAGGAGACAGGATGAGCAGTAGAGGGCGTGGCAGGAGCAGATGTAACAAGTTGTCTATAGTAGCTTTCATTCATGGGTGGGCTTTAGGTGAGGCAGTTTTAACCTGTAGCCATATTACTTCAACATGATTTAACATGAGATCCTCCGTTGGTATTTCTTTTTGGTAGATGTGATAGCTACATTATGTACAACTACCAATGTATCATCAAGTGAGTTTCAGAGATAGTCAGAATATGAATGTAATCTGTTACAAGCACATTATTGACTATATTAACCTACCTCTTTCTGGGTTGCTTGATTATTTTTAACGCATTATTTATTTATTTAACCTGTATTTAATTCGGCAAGTCAGTTAAGAACAAACCTGGACGACTGGGAAATATTTACTGGGAAGCTTATTTAAAGTGGAGCTGCACAGTGAGCTGCACACAGTGGACTTCCTACACTGCCTCAGTGCTAACAGTGTAACTCATAGGCACGTGATTACAGAATACAATAGCTGTAGGATCAACAGAGGTACTCAGAGCAGTTAGGGGGACATACATTAAGTTACTTACATTGTGTCTGCCAACCCCCCTGGGATAATGCACTTTTGATGCAGTGTTATGACAACTTAGTGTCACAATGGTAGGGATTAACTGAGTTGGTCTTGGGGTCATTGATAAGTCCAGGAGCCACAATGATTTGGATGAACTCTGTCATTCCTGTAGAGTATCTTCTGTTTCCAGGTGTCAAACGTATCTATAAAAGTGATTCCAACAGGGCTACAGTAGTCTTTTAGCCAGGTGTGTAATGCCAGTAGCCTGCTGAATCTTTCACCCAACGATGGTGACCAACCTGAAATGATTGGCCACTTTTTGGAATCTTTCAGTGCTAGAATCAGTTCTTTAAAATACATTTTCAGAAGTTCCAAGCCAGCCCTTCTGATGAAGTTTAACCCCACATGGACTAAGACAGCGTCAGCTCCTGGCATCTGTCGCAGAACGGTCTCAAGCAACCTTGTAATATCCTGCACAGGGTTTTTCCACCGGGAACCAAGATGTTCCTCATCATAGATCTGCCAAGGATGACATCTGGGGAAAGTTATTGATCTCACAATAACCATATTCGAGTACTTTACATACATTACTATGAAATGGAGTGAAGACTGACAGCTCATGGGTGCTAAAAGCTAGGTTAATTCGAGAAGACCTAATTCATTTAAAGTATCATTTTAATTTGACTCTAGGCTACTAACAACAAGAGGGCTTTGTGTTGGAGCCTATTTTTTCCTATTCAATAAATTAAAGGTGGGCCTACCTTGTGACAGACAAAATTATAGTCTACTATCCATAGATTTTGTCCGCCAAATCCTTCAGTCACCATGCACTTCTTAAATAATAATGGGGGGGGGGAGCCTTATTAGGCTATACGGTGCCTTTGAATTCACTTTTAGAAACACAAGTTTGGCCAGTTTTTGGTTTTAGGATCATGTGGTGAACGGTGGATGTCTTGTTTGTTTATTTAGCCTAGCATATGCTCTTATATTCCCATGCCCTAATCACAGTCAACACAAATCTATTTTTTAACAATAATATCATGGAATAATATAGAATACATTTGAAAATGACAGTTTCCTAAATGAAAAAAAGTTACAAGTACATCCCTGATGTAATGGGATAAGCACCTTTTTTTCAACTTTCGCCTGAAACGACATGAAACGACGACGACCCAAATCTAACTGCTCAGGCCCTGAAGCAAGGATATGCATATTCTTGGTACCATTTGAAAGGAAACACTGTGACGTTTGTGGAAATGTGAAAGGAATGTAGTAGAATATAACACAATAGATCTGGTAAAATATAATTAAAAAAAAAACGAACTGTCGTTTGTATTTTTTTGTACCATCATCTTTGAAATGCAAGAGAAAGACCTTAATGTATTATTCCAGACCAGGTGCAATTTAGATTTTGGCCACTAGATGGCATCAGGGTATGTGCAAAGTTTTAGACTGATCCAATGAACCCTTGCATTTCTGTTCATAATGTTGTATCAAGACTGCCCAAATGTGCCTAATTTGTTTATTAATAACTTGTCATGTTCAAAATTGTGCACTCTCCTCAAACAATAGCATGGTATTATTTCACTGTAGTAGCTGCTGTAAATTGGATAGTGCAGTTAGTTTCGAGTTAATCCGTGTTAATCTTTCTGCCAATATCAGATATGTCTATGTCCTGGGAAATGTTCTTGTTTCTTACAACCTCATGCTAATCGCATTAGCCTGTGTTAGCTCACCGATCCCAAAGTTAACCAATGAATGGCTTTTTGTCAAATTCATTGATGATCAGATACTTCAGTTGCAACTGGTTCTTCTTTATTTTTGTTATTATATATATTTTTTTACAGTTGATAGACAACTTTAGCACTGTTCCAAATTTAGACTATCCTAATTTTTAACAATAGCCTGTATAGAAATCAAAATGTTTTTGGTACTACAGCATATGCTCATTCGTTGTCATTGCTCTGTTGTAATGAAAAATATTCTGCTTGTCTCCAGTCATGTAAAATGACAGAATTGCATGAAATGGGTTCATAAAAGGCTAAATAACATGATAGATTCAGCAGTGCTTTTATTATAATGGATATATTTCACCCTTGTCCACGGTGGCCTGTGAATCCACAACCTTCTGGCTACTTTTCCATGTAACTCTTGCAAAATCAAGCATTACATGGCAGAAACATATCCACTTTGTTTTAATTATTATTTTGGATATAGAGGATGGTTAATAGTTTTTTTCAAAAGTTCAGGGAGGGTCAGTAAAAATATATTTTACTGAAGGGGAGGGCCAATCATTTTCATTTCAGAGAGATTCGATTTTCTCCACGTATCCCTCATTATAAAATTATATAATTGAACTATGCCATGGAAAATCGAATCTGCATCTTCCCCTCCTTGTTATTATCATTGCTAATTATCCTTACTCTTAGGTTAGCGTAGAGTTGGAGATAGAGCACGGTGTCCTTTCTATTAGACGAAGTAGCTGGGGACGTCTAGTGAAAAACCTCGTCTCAGAGCATTTCGTATTATTCTGTAAGTAAATCCGAGACACTCATTTTAATATAAGTTACTTCTCATTATGGTATGTATTCATTTGTGGATGTCCGTCACTAATTTGTGTATACTATGTTATGGAATACAATTCGTATTATGTGTTACAAATTAGCTAAACAAATGATATGTTGCGAATGTTAGCTAGGTGAGGGGTTAGGGGGAGAGGGTTAAATTCAGGGGAAGGGTTAGCTAACATGCTAAGTAGTTGCAAAGTAGCAAAAAAGTATACTGACCAAAAACATATATCACATTTTATTTGGCACATGCGCCGAATACAACAGGTGTAATGCTTACTTACAAGCCCTTAACCAACTATGCAATTTTAAGAAAAATATGTGTTAAGTAAAAAATTATAAAAGAGCAGCAGTAAAATAACATTAGCGAGGCTATATACAAGGGGTACCGGTACAGAGTCAATGTGCGGGGGCACCGGTTAGTCGAGGTAATTAAGGTAATATGTACATGTAGGTAGAGTTAAAGTGATTATGCATAGATAATAACAGAGAGTAGCAGCAGTGTAAAAGAGGAGGGAGGCAATGCAAATAGTCTGGGTTAAGTTTTGGTCCCATGTTTCATGAGCTGAAATAAAAAAAACATTTATTTTTAATATATCACTGTTAGTGAGCATTTCTCTTTTGTCAAAATCCATCCCCCTGACAGGTGTGTCATATCAAGTAGCTGATTAAACAGCATAATCCTTACAACAATAAAAGGCCTCTCTAAAATCTGCAGTTTTGTCACGATGCCGCAAATGTGGAATTTCCTCCAGAGCTGTTGTCAAAGAATTGAATGTTTGTTTCCCTACCATTAGCCGTTTTATAGAATTTGGCAGTACATCTAACTGGCCTCTTAACCGCAGACCATGTATAACCACGCCAGCCCAGGACCTCCACATTTGGCTTCTTCACCTGCGGGATCGTCTGAGACCAGCCACCCGGATAGCTGATGAAACTGTGGTTTTGCACAACCGAAGAATTTCGGCATGAACTGTCAGAAACTGTCTCAGGGAAGCTCATCTGCGTGCTCGTTGTCTTCACCAGGATTTTGAACTGACTGCAGTTCGACCTAAGAACAGATTTCAGTGTGCAAATGCTCACCTTCGATGGCCACTGGCACACTGAAGAATTGTGCCCTTCACGGATTAACCTCTCTGGGATATGTGGGACGGTAGCATCCTACCTCGCCAACAGCCAGTGAAATTGCAAGGCTCCAAAATCAAAACAACAGAAATCCCATAAATAAACATACAAGTATTTTACACCATTTTAAATATACATTTGTTGTAAATCCAGCCACAGTGTCCGATTTCAAAAAGGATTTACGACAAAAGCACACCAAACGATTATGTCAGGTCAGCACCTAGTCACAGAAAAACACAGCCATTTTTCCAGCCAAAGAGAGTAACAAAAATCAGAAATAGAGATAAAGTTAATCACTAACCTTTGATGATCTTCATCAGATGACACTCATAGGACTTCATGTTACACAATACATGTATGTTTTGTTCGATAAAGTTAATATTTATATGCAAAAATCTCAGTTTACATTGGCGCGTTATGTTCAGTAGTTCCAAAACATCCTGTGATTTTGCAGAGAGCCACATCAATTTACAGCAATACTCATAATAAACATTGCTAAAAGATACAAGTGTTATGCATGGGATTTTAAATCCACTTCTCATTAATGCAACCGCTGTGTCAAATTTTTAAAAAAAATTATGGAAAAAGCACACCATGCACAGCGCTAAGCCACAAAAACAAGCCATACAGATACCTGCCATGTTGTGGAGTCAACAGAAGTAGCATTATAAATAGCATTATAAATATTCACTTACCTTTGATGATCTTCATCAGAATGCACTCCCAGGAATCTCAGTTCCACAATAAATGTTTGTTTTGTTCGATAAATTCCATCATTTATGTCCAAATACCTTCTTTTTGTTGTCACGTTTAGTCCAGTAATCCAAATTCATGAGGTGTGAGCACCAGGTCCAGATGAAAAGTCAAAAAGTTCCGTTACAGTTCATAGAAACATGTCAAACGATGTATAGAATCAATCTTTAGGATGTTTTAAACATAAATCTTCAATAATGTTCCAACCGGAGAAATCCTTGGTCTTTAGAAATGCAATGGAATGCAGCTACCTCTCACGGGAGTGATCAGCTCATGCAAGACACCTGGTTGAAATAGCTCTCTTTCTCTCCCCCTTCATAGTAGAAGCCTCAAACAAAGTTCTAATGACTGTTGACATCTAGTGGAAGCCTTAGGAAGTGCAATATGACCCCATAGACACTGAATATTCGATAGGCAATGACTTGAAAACCTACAAACCTCAGATTTCCCACTTCCTGGTTGGATTTTGTCTCATGTTTTTGCCTGCCATATGAGGTTTGTTATACTCACAGACATCATTCAAACAGTTTTAGAAACGGCAGAGTGTTTTCTATCCAATACTAATAATAATCTGCATATTTTTTTCACCTTTATTTAACCAGGTAGGCAAGTTGAGAACAAGTTCTCATTTACAATTGCGACCTGGACAAGATAAAGCAAAGCAGTTCGACACATACAACGACACAGAGTTACACATGGAGTAAAACAAACATACAGTCAATAATACATTATAAACAAGTCTATATACGATGTGAGCAAATGAGGTGAGATAAGGGAGGTAAAGGCAAAAAAGGCCATGGTGCAAAGTAAATACAATATAGCAAGTAAAACACTGGAATGGTAGATTTGCAGTGGAAGAATGTGCAAAGTAGAATAAAAATAATGGGGTGCAAAGGAGCAAAATAAATAAAATAAATACAGTAGGGAAAAAGGTAGTTGTTTGGGCTAAATTATAGGTGGGCTATGTACAGGTGCAGTAATCTGTGAGCTGCGCTGACAGTTGGTGCTTAAAGCTAGTGAGGGAGATAAGTGTTTCCAGTTTCAGAGATTTTTGAAGTTTGTTCCAGTCATTGGCAGCAGAGAACTGGAAGGAGAGGCGGCCAAAGAAAGAATTGGTTTTGGGGGTGACCAGAGAGATATACCTGCTGGAGCGCGTGCTACAGGTGGGTGATGCTATGGTGACCAGCGAGCTGAGATAAGGGGGGACTTTACCTAGCAGGATCTTGTAGATGAAATGGAGCCAGTGGGTTTGGCGACGAGTATGAAGCGAGGGCCAGCCAACGAGAGCGTACAGGTTGCAATGGTGGATAGTATATGGTGCTTTGGTGACAAAACGGATTGCACTGTGATAGACTGCATCCAATTTGTTGAGTAGGGTATTGGAGGCTATTTTGTAAATGACATCGCCAAAGTCGAGGATTGGTAGGATGGTCAGTTTTACAAGGGTATGTTTGGCAGCATGAGTGAAGGATGCTTTGTTGCGAAATAGGAAGCCGATTCTAGATTTAACTTTGGATTGGAGATGTTTGATGTGGGTCTGGAAGGAGAGTATACAGTCTAAACCAGAAACCTAGGTATTTGTAGTTGCCCAGATATTCTAAGTCAGAGCCGTCCAGGACCTCTATACCAGGCGGTCCCAGAGGAAGGCCCTAAAAATTGTTGAAGACTCCAGCCACCCCAATTATAGACTCTTCTCTCTGCTACCGGATGGCAAGCGGTACCAGAGCACCAAGTCTAGTTCCAAAAGACTTCTTGACAGCCTCTACCCCCAAGCCATAAGTTACTTCTAGTCTATGAGACCAGGCTGGGGTAAAATGCAATCAAAGCTCAGCGATTTTGGCGAAGGATTTAGCATTTTCTCCATGTAGAAGACGTCAAGGCAGGGCAGTTCGCTCCTGAGGGATCCGAACCCTGTTGTATCAGAAAACCATAATTAAGCCTAGTTACTGAACAGAGTTTTGTCCTATTGAATGCTCAACAATTTTACATCATCGTGCTCACCAGAATTCAAATGGTCCTGACAGAAGGATAATTTGTCAATTTCTAATTGGGAAGCGTGATGTGTAGTGCAGGCATACTCTCTATAACATTTGCTTAGTCTTTAGCTCGTCAAATGATTCTGTAATTGATTAGATTAATAAAGATGGGTGTTAACATGGAGCAGAGGGGCTGTTGGAGGAAGGTCTGTGCATGCATGCCCCGTAATTGTATACAGTGTGGCAGTGTAAAGGAATTATGAGCTACTGAGAGGTTGGGGATATGTCCTGGAAGAAATGGGATAGGACGACAGAACTGTAAGCTTTTGGAGGGAAGCTAGTTCACCTTTTAATGATATCAAGACTTATAGATCCAACATTTACTGTAGAATACTTTATTCTTACTGAACTTCACTTTTTTTTCTCTTAAAAAAAGGAGTAGAGTAAAGTAACATTTTGTCTATAGGCCACTGGGAAAAGACATCAATTCAACATCTATTCTATGTTGGTTCAACAGACTTTCATTGAAATGACGTGGAAACAAAGTTGATTCAACCAGTGTGTGCCCAGTGAGAGGTTAGTTATTTAATGATGTTGACTGGTGATGCCAAGATTTGTTGTGGCCTGATACTGGCTTATTGCAGATTCCAATCCTTTATCTGAGTGTTAGCCTCTCCTCAGTCTCCAGTTCTATCAAGACCTTTAACAGCAGGTTTTTAATATAAACGTATCGGAAAGCTAGTCATTGTATCCCTTTACAATCACAGCCCCTGTCATCCCATATAAAGGTTGAAAATTGCAGATTTGATCACTGATAAGCACCATAATTGGAACTCAGTGGCTGTGCAGTAACGTACTATATATGATGTCAGAGCTCTTCACTTTTACAGTGTTGTATGGGATTCAACTGACAGCCGTTCTAAACGTGTGTACTACGCGCAAACAAATGTTGCTGTAGATCGAGAGGAATCGATGTGTTCTGACAGATGAGACTTTGAGGACTATGATAAAATACTGAGTTGATGTCATACATGCAAACCATACACCCAGTCCAAATGTGCACTTCAAACTTCCATATTTGAAAACTCATGAGTTGTCCTGAACAGGGTGAGCCTATGTTTGTCATTTTGTTAAGAAAATTAGCTGTGGAACATGCACTTGAATGCACTCATGACTCCATTCTATACGCACCACAGTTACAATATGTTTGTCTGAAGTGCCTCAGGTAGTCATGTTGGCAGTGGAATAAAAATTCTAATGATGCCCACCTGACCCAAATTGCAACTCATAATATATCTTATTTTCATTGCATAAACAATAACCGCAATTGTGTGATGGTGTGGATGCAGGGCTTTGTTTTAAACAAAAGGTGCTTGCTTTAGTTCCTTAACAGCAAAGCTAGGATAGCTCAAAAAAGCACCTTATTGTTGAAGGCTCTTTCCTTGAGAACTGTGCACAGTTTGGAGAGGTGTTTGTGTTCACTTGAAGACACCAGTTACGCCTCTCATTCAAACCCTTGCAATAATTTTTTCTTGTGTTTTACCTACCCCAAAATTGCAATGACTATTCTTATTATGTTACTGAATGTATCCAGAGTATTTTCAGATGTTATTATTGACAAATGCTGTGAAAAGTACAGTAAATGTAAAATACACATAAAATTAGCAGTTTAATCTTTGTCAGGTGAACTGATGTGTCCTCACCTTTTGGTCTGATAATCTCCAGTGTTCTCTTTCAATTGCAACCGTGCTTTCTATATTTCATCTGTTGGAAACATTTCAGTTAGTCCCGTCAAAGAAATTCACACAATTTGTACACCTAGTTCTACTATGCCTTATTCCTTTCATGCTTACAAAGGTCCTGTGCAATTTCTTTCAGGCAGTAGACCTTTTGCTGTCCCGCCATTGCTTCAGTTCACTTCAGTTTTAATCATCTCTTTTGTTCCTGAGGGATTTTAGCGGCGATCAGATTCACCCCAGTTCAATATTCAACCCTCTCTCCAGTCTCCACTAATGTCCTATTTCCACAATAATATTGTGGGGATGAATCGGAGAGACGAGAGAAAAAGGCATTTGGCTGGCATTTCCAAAGGCCTGCTAAATCCGGCCCCCGTCGTCAAAGCCAGACTGTTTTTCTTCTGTCTGAGGAGCCATGATGACACTGTTCCAGGTCTCCACCTGTGTCCCCCTCTCCTCTGATCAGCATCGAGGCCCACGCTGGGAGGGGATAAGGAACAGCAGGCCACTCTTATGCTCACCCTGGCCTTCCACACCGATAAGCATAGAGGATTACGGGGGGATTTAATCACGAAGGTGTTTGAATGCACTGTAGGTTAATTTCCCTATGCCCAGATCAAGAGATCGGGTTTGCGGCCGCGAGCTTTGTTTGAAGTGTTTTGATTTTGATTGTGGGACACTTCGCCGGTGTACTGTCTGTTCTGGTCTCATGTTGAGAGTACAGGTAGAGTGTATTTGCATGGATGAATCTCTCTCTCTCACACACACACACACACACACACACACACACACACACACACACACACACACACACACACACACACACACACACACACACACACACACACACACACACACACACACACACACACACACACACACACACACACACACACACAAGTGAAGATAACTGTGCTGCAAACTAGGTTCCAGCCTGATCCATGGCTTGCAGGAAAGCACTGCACAGAAGCGTTGGAGGAAAACATTTATAGATTCGGCTATTTCAGCCACACCTGTTGCTGACAGGTGTATCAAATCGAGCACACAGCCATGTAATCTCCATATAGAAATATTGGCAGTAGCATGGCCTTACTGATAGCTCAGTGACTTTTAATGTGGCACCACTATTGGGTGCCACCTTTCCAACAAGTCAGTTCGTCTGCTCTGCTAGAGCTGCCCCGGTCAACTGTAAGTGCAGTATTGTGAAGTGGAAATGTCTAGGAGCAACAACGGCTCAGCCTCGAAGTGGTAGCCCACTAAAGCTCACAGAAAGGGCCCGCCAAGAGCTGAAGCGTGTAGCGCGTAATAATTGCCTGTCCTCAGTTGCAACACTCACTACTACTTCCAAACTGCCTCTGGAAGCAACTTCAGCACATGAACTGTTTGACGGGAGCTTCATGAAATGGGTTTTCATGGCCGAGCAACCGCACACAAGCCTAAGATCACCATGCTCAATGCCAAGCGTCGGCTGGAGAGGTGTAAAGCTTGCCGTCGTTGGACTCTAGAGCAGTGAAAACGCGTTCTCTGGAGTGATAAATCATGCTTCTCCATCAGGCAGTCCAATGGACGAATCTGCCAGGAGAATGCTACAGGCCGAATGCAAAGTGCCAATTGTAAAATGGATTGTTTGACCACGGTTGGCCAAACAATCCATGACCCACTGGAGTGGAGGGTTTATGTGTGTGTGTGTGTGTGTGTGTGTGTGTGTGTGTGTGTGTGTGTGTGTGTGTTGGCAAATATGGTGCATTCCATACCACTAAATACAAAATTGTGGAAAAAAATACCAGAATTGGGCTGCCTGTCTGAACACCGCCAATGTATACACCGATGGATATGGATACTGTATATATCCACAATTTCAATTCAGGATGTCTTGTGTTACATGGCTGATGTATTGGGGTAACATTGAGGTTTTAGAATGGTGGTAATATTTTTTAAGGGAACAGAATACGGCTGTGTCATGCTCCCTTCCATGGCCATTGGTCAGCTAGCCCAGAACTCCAGCACACCAGTTATTTCCCAAGTGTGTCTACCACTACAACTAAATCAGGGGTGTCAAACATACAGCCAAGAGGGGGTCCAATCCCGCCCATGGGTGGTTTCAGTAAAATAAATAAATATACATATTTATTTTTGTGATAATGTTTTTGCAGGGGAAACAAACTCAATATTTTAAAATGAATGAAACCAAATTGACTAGAATTCCGTATATACAGTGCATATGAAATGAGTAAAACAGTAAGTAAACATGATTAAAATGACTTGTGATTTCACATCTATGTACACAGGGCAGCAGCCTCTAAGGTGCAGGGTTGAGTATCCGGCTAGTGACATTGACTAAGTTACGGGTAGGGTATTGGGTGGAGCCTGGCTAGTAATGGCGCAAAGTTGCTTAGGAGCTAGAAGCAGAGCTGCCATGTCTGTCGGCACCATCTTCCGATGATAATGGACCTACATTCATACAGTTTCTTGACTGTGTACAGCTCGCTAATCATTGGAAATTAGAGGACTATTATTTGCACATTTTACTGGTGAGAAAATATAACACTTTTGGTGTGGCCCTCCGGACATTGTTTAAGACTGAATGTAGCCCTCTGAACTAAATGATCCTGCAGTAGGTTAGATGTTTCATAGATATGTGTATTGTGTTTTGTAAGAGAATAATGTGCAGTACTTGATTCAAGTAAACAAGCTAATTGTACTGTATTTACTATTTTACTTGAGTACAGTAAATTAACAGTTATTAGGGATATGAGTGTAAGTTTTGTTGGAGTCCCTTAACTTTGTTTCTTTCAAGCATAGAGCAACATGCAGTGCCTGTCATAATCTTTCAACTTTGAAAACATACGGTACTTTTGCCTGTCATATTCAAAATATGACAAGTGATTTTTATTAATTACAATACCTGACATTGAAAACACAGTGTGCAGCTTAACCCAGGGGGTGCTTAAAATGACCAGTTGACGCATTGACGGCATTCAGAAGCTAGAAATACCAAATCTTCTCTTTCATTTTGCAACCCCATCTCTTCTCAATCACTTTTTGAGTGGCAGGTGCACCTTGTGACACAGAGGACATAGAGTATGCTCTAAATCTGTCAGGGCTGGTTTTACTAGCCCCGTTTGAGTAAGTGCTACATAAAAATAGTAGACAGACAAATGTAAAGGGAGAATGTTGTACATACTCCCATTGGGTGGTAAGATTATGAGCCCAAATTCGAAATTCGATCTTCCCACAGTTCAAGAGGGAGTTTTTTTTTTAAATGGGGATTTCGCCTTGAGGTTGAATGGCTCCCATATGCTGTAAACTTTAAGTAGATGGCCAGTTGGATGGATATGTACACACAGGTATCAAATGCATCTAACTTACACCATTAGGTCATAAAGTTTTGTTCAGTTTGTCATAACAAAAAAAGGGTGGGGTTGAAGTACATGTGCATGTGTGCACGTGTCAAATACAGTGCATTCAGTATTCAGAACCCTTGACTTTTTCCACAATTTGTTACGTTACAGACTTATTCTAAAATGTATTATTTTATATTTTTCCTCAACAATCTACATACTATACCCTATAATGTCATAGCAAAAAATGGTTTTTAGAAATGTTTGTTCACATTTCGAAACAAAAGTTCAAAATGAAATATCACAAGTATTCAGACCCTATGCACCTTTGGCAGCAATTACAGCCTCAAGTCTTCTTGGGTATGATGCTACAAGCTTGCAGATCCTCTCAAGCTCTGTAAGGTTGGATGGGGAGCATCGCTGCACAGCTATTTTCAGATCTCTCCAGAGATGTTCGATGGTTCAAAGTCTGGGAAGATGAACCTTCACCCCAGTCTGAGGTCCTGAGAGCCCTGGAGTAGGTTTTCATCAAGGATCTCTCTGTACTTTGCTCCGTTCATCTTTCCCTCGATCCTGACTAGTCTCCCAGTCCTTGCCGCTGAAAAACATCCCCACAGCATGATGCTGCCACCACCATGCTTCAATGTAGGGATGGTGCCAGGTTTCCTCCAGACGTGACGCTTGGAATTCAGGCCAAAGAGTCCAATCTTGGTTTCATCAGACAAGAGAATCTTGTTTCTTATGGTCTGCGAGTCTTTAGGTGCCTTTTGACAAACTCCAAGTGGGATGTCCGGGAAGGTGAACCTTTGACTTAGGAGTGTTTTCCGTCTGGCCACTCTACCATAAAGGCCTGATTGGTGTCGTTCTGGAAGGTTCTCTCATCTCCACAGAGGAACTCTGGAGCTCTGTCAAAGTGACCCTGGTTTTTGGTCACCTCCCTGTCCAAGGCTCTTCTTCCCCAATTGCTCAGTTTGGCCGGTCTGCCAGCTCTAGGAAGAGTCTTGGTGGTTCCAAACTTTTTCCATTTAAGAATGATGGAGGCCACTGTTTTCTTGGGACCTTCAATGCTGCAGACATTTTTGGTACCCTTCCCCAGGTCTGTGCCTCGGCACAATCCTGTCTCTGAGCTCAACGGACAATTGCTTCGACCTCATGACTTGGTTTTTGCTCTGACACGCACTGTCAACTGTGGGACATTATAAAGACAGATGTGTGCCTTTCCAAATCATGTCCAATCAATTGAATTTGCCACAGGTGGACTCCAATCAAGTTGAAGAAACATCTGAAGGATGATCAATGGAAAGAGGATGCACCTGTGCTCAATTTCGAGTCTCATAGCAAAGGGTCTAAATACGGTTTTATATTTTTTATAAATTAGCAACATTTTCTGAAAACAGTTTTCACTTTGTCATCATGGAGTATGAGGGGAAAAATATTTAATTTATTTTAGAATAAGGCTGTAACGTAACAATGTTGAAAAAGTGAAGGGGTCTGATTACTTTCCGAATGTACTGTATAGATGTGTGTACGCGCATTCATTGTGTGTGTGTCGAGAAAGCTGCGATGGACCGTGCAGTGTTCTGGTGCTCATATCATAATTATTACCCAGGCACGTAATGTCCAACTGGAACATTTGTCTAAGCTTAAGTTTCTCTCTGCGACAGCTGAACAAAGTGATTGTGTCACTAATGATGCCTCATTCTTTTTAAGAGCAACTTCGCTGGAGATTATTGTATAGGCTTATTTGCGAGAGTTACTTCTTCATGCTCCCTTCTAATGACACAATCCTTAATACCCTCTCTGTATGTTATGATCTGATTGATCTCCATATGAATATACTCAACCTCATTCAAGGGACTGTGTTTAATATTCTGTACATTCATGTTTTGGCGAAAGTGTTTTGTTCATTCTTGTTTGACCTTTTCCCGTAGATCTAAGGCATTTGTTTCTTCGGGACAAGACCTGAGTTATAAAAGTACAGTATTTGTTTTCTTTCAAATGCCTTGAGTAATGGTTTTTAGTATACATTTTTTCACTTTTGGGACCATCACCCAATTGCAGCTAAAGAATACAAATACTATTTAAAACCAGGATAACTGTACAAATGTTAAAATCACCATATCGGTTTCAGATGATCTTTTTGACAGAGGAATCCATTTTATATTGACTAAAAACAGGAAATGGTCTTCTCCAAAACAAACATTGAAGAAGACTATAAATCAATCAATCATTTTAGATAGCCAGAAACACGCCACTCACCAGTCACTAACATCCCTCCAGCAAATAATAGAAATGGAAATTATATACAATTAGATTTGCTTACAGTTTTGTTGACAGCCATTGTTTTTGCCCTAAATTCGATCACGTTTAGACTAGTTTTTAAGCTTCATTGGGTGTTGCGAGTAGCCATGAATAGCCTTCTGTTTTGCACTGATATGATGGTCACATGGAGACATTGATCATGATGGATGAGATAGTCTTCCACTCCACACCAGTGTGAGTTCCAAATGGCACCCTATTCCCTGCAAAGTGCACGGCTCTAGTCAAAATAAGTGCACTTTGTAAGGAATAGGGTGTCATTTGGAATGCAGTCCCACTCCACACCACCTTGGTTATTGGCTGCATTAAGGGGGGACGGGGACGCAGCCCATGAGTAGAAAACAAAATAAAAGGCATTTAATGGACACACATGGTCCTTTTCTCAGGCAGATAAAATAGACATTTTCAGGATTAATTTAAAGCGATTAGGGCTTCATCTGCCTTTAATCCCTTTGGTCATTTTGATACATAAGGATTCTGAAATTAAAGCTACAGTAGATGGGAAAAGCTAGCAAGCTCCACAGATGCAAAAAAGCAAGTTGTGTTTGAATTCTTTATCTTTCTTTCTTTTGTTATTTTTCACTCTCGTTTTCTCTTTCTAAAGCCAGAGGGTCACTGATTAAATGCAGTTCCTTTTTGTATATGTGGGGCGGGTTGGACTAGCTCTGGCATCTGTTGTGGTAGTCTTCCGGGCACAGAGACCTTATACTGCTTCCCAAATGCCACCCTATTCCCTATTATAGTGCACTACTTGGGAGATACTCCATGAGTCTTCCCTATGGCAAGCTACTGGTGCGTCACTTGGCCTCAGCTGCTGTGTTTTCATTTATGTATTGTCATCAATCTGACATTTCTGTTACAGTCTCGAGAAAAACACAGACTTCCTTAATTGCTACATCTACCGGCTTCCATTTTAACACACACTCATTTTAACACACACACCACACAAACATATAAACACATTCTTCCCTACACACATTTTAAATGCACTCTACCACTACTTTAGCTCAGTCGCGAATCAAAGCCACACACAGAAGGGGAAAAGATGGATCCTTGTCCTCTTCTTCTCATCATCTCGGCCCCCTCTCTCCACTGGCAGTAGTCCAAGATTTAAGAGTGTGGCTCTACATTTATACATACACAATCTGGCTAGGGGAACAGTTTCACACTAGGTTTGTGTAATCCTTAGTCTCCAGGCTCCTGGGAATATGTGTCAAGGACTGATGTGGATCTTTGAAATTAACAGTATGTGATTCCAGACTGTTCTAATCGTCTACAGTGGTGTAAAGTACTTAAGTAAAAATACTTTAAAGTACTACTTAAGTAATTTTTTTGCGTATATGTATTGTACTATTTATATTTTTGCCAATATTTACTTCACTACATTCCTAAAGAAAATAATGTACTTTTTACTCCATACATTTTCCCTGACACCCAAAAATGCTTATTACATTTTGACAGGAAAATGTTCCAATTCACACACTTAACAAGAGAACATTCCTTGTCATCCCTACTGACTTTAATCTTGCGGACTCACTAAACACAAATGCTTTGTTTGTAAATTATGTCTGAGTGTTGGAGTGTGCCCCTGGCTATCGGTCAATGAAAAATAAAATGGTGCTGGTTTGCTTAATATAAGGAATTTGAAATGGTTTATACTTATACTTTTGATGCTCAAGTGCATTTTAGCAATTCCATTTACTTTTTATACTCAGACTTTACTTGAGTCACTTTCTATTAAGGTATCTTTACTTTTACTCAAGTATGACAATTGAATACTTTTCCCACCACTGATCGTCTATATCAGTGGTTCCCAGACTGAGAGTTCGGCAGGGGTTGGTAGGAGTTCCTGTTTTTAAAGGAACTCAGTCCGGCTATCAACTTACTCTTAAAAGTTGTAATAGTAGAATGGACAAGATGCAGTTTTGAAATTGGGTAGTGCATTATTAGTTTTCCTCTTGTCAAGTCTATCACGTTTCAGGTAAGACCCAGATGTAGACAATGTCGAAGTAGCAACAGTTTATTAATCAAACAGGGGCAGGCAGAAAGGCAGGTCAAGGTATAGGACGGCAGGCAGGGTCAGGGCAAGCAGAATGGTCAACACTGGGAACACTAGGAAACAGGAGCAGAGGGAAAAATGCTGGTAGGCTTGACGAAAACAAAACTAACTGGTAACAGACTAACAGAGAACACAGGGGATAATGGGGAAGATGGATGACACCTGGAGGGGGGTGGAGATAATCACAAAGACAGGTGAAACAGATCAGGGTGTAACAGTACCCCCCCCCCCCCCCCCCCACCACCACCACCACCACCTGGCGTCTTACCTGGGTGCATACCTGGTTGACCGGGGTGCTGGCGTTGGAAATCCACAAATGATGCCAGGATGCGGGGACACAGCACCCCTCCTCCGGGCCATAACGCTCCCAGTCATCCAGGTACTGGAATCCCCTGCCCCGAGGGAGATGCCTCACAGTGTACGCCAGTTGGCCGTCGATGAGACGGGGGAGAGGGGTGGGCCTGGAAACAAGAGACAAAGGGCTGTGAGACATGGGTTTAACTCTGGACACATGAAGGTTAGAATGTATACGAAGCGTATACAGAAGACAAACAACAGAGAGGCTAATGACTTTAGAGATGGGAAACGGGCTGATAAACCGGGTGGAGAGTTTGCGGGACTCCATCCGGAGGGGCAGAGCCCACGTGGACAGCCATACCTTCTCTCCTAGCTGATACGGGGTCCGGTGGCGATCTACTTGTCATCGATACCTGTAGGTGGTCTTCAAGTACGATGACAGCGTGGACAAACATCTGGGCAGAATATATGCCGACCTCTTCTTCCTGCTCAGGGAAGGGCGGTGACTGATACCCCAGGGAACACTCAAAAGGTGATAGGCCCGTGGAAGAGCACATGATATTCCCCAATGCTGGTAGGGGGGCCTGAGTGAAAATGTTTGTGAACCCCTGGTCTATGTAGTTCAACTTCCTCCACAGCTGCCACAAGTGAGATTAGATAGAATAAGCTGTCATTACCTCATAGTAGTGATGATTTGTGTATAGTATGTAAAGTACTGTGAAGTAAAGCCTAGCTCATTTTGTACAATCCTATACTGCATCCGAACATGCCCTTTCTCTGTTATCGTTATCAAAACATTTAATGACATTGGTAACAATCATATCTTTTCCCACATTTTTGAGATATGAGATGAGTAATGTAGGGTATGTAAACATTATATAAAGTGCCATTGTTTAAAGTGACTAGAGATACATTTATTAGATCCAATTTTGTATTATTAAAGTGGCTAGAGATTTGAGTCAGCAACCACCCAATGTTAGTGATGGATGTTTAACAGTCTGATGGCCTTGAGGTAGAAGCTTTTTTCCAGTCTCTCGGTCCCAGCTTTGATGCACCTGTACTGACCTCGCCTTCTGGATGATAGCAGCTAATTGTTGTCCTTGATGATCTTTTTGGCCTTCCTGTGACATCTTGGGGTGCAAGTGTGCTGGAGGGCAGATAGTTTGCCCCCGGTGATGCGTTGTGCAGACCTCACTAACCTCTGGAGAGCCTTACGGTTGTGGGTGGAGCAGTTGCCGTACCAGGCGGTGATACAGCCCGACAGGATGCTCTCGATTGTGCATCTGTAAAAGTTTGTGATTGTTTTTGGTGACAAGCCCCATTTCTTCAGCCTCCAGAGGTTGAAGAGGCGCTGTTGCGCCTTCTTCACCACACTGTCTGTGTGGGTGGACCATTTCAGTTTGTCCGTGATGTGTACGCCGAGGAACTTAAAACTTTTCACCTTCTCCACTACTGTCCCGTCGATGTGGATAGGGGAGAGTGCTCCCTCTGCTGTTTCCTGAAGTCCACAATCATCTCCTTTGTTTTGTTGACATTGAGTGTGAGGTTTTCTTCCTGACACCACACTCCGAGGGCCCTCACCTCCTTACTGTAGGCCGTCTCGTCGTTGTTGGTAATCAAGCCTACCACTGTAGTATCGTCTGCAAACTTGATGATTGCGTTGGAGTGAAAAGGGAGTACAGGAGAGGGCTGAGAACGCACCCTTGCGGGGCCCCAGTGTTGAGGATCAGCGAGATGGAGGTGTTGTTTCCTACCCTCACCACCTGGGAGTGGCCCGTCAAAATGTCCAGGACCCAGGTGCACACGGTGGGGTTGAGACCCAGGGTCTCGAGATTATTGACGAGTTTGGACAGTACTATGGTGTTAAATGCTGAGCTGTAATTGATGAACAGCATTCTTACATAGGTATTCCACTTGTCCAGATGGGTTAGGGCAGTGTGCAGTGTGATTACATCGCCTGTGGATCTATTGGGGCGGTAGCAAATTGGAGTGGGTCTAGGGTGTCCGGTAGGGTGGAGGTGCTTTGACTAGTCTCTCAAAGCACTTCATGATGACGGAATTTAGTGCTATGGGGTGATAGTCGTTTAGCTCAGTTACCTTAGCTTTCTTGGGAACAGGAACAATGTTGGCCCTCTTGAAGCATGTAGGAACAGCAGACTAGGATAGGGATTGAATATGTCCGTAAACACACCAGCCAGCTGGTCTGCGCATGCTCTAAGGACCTGGCTAGGGATGCAGCCTGGGCTGGCAACCTTGCGAGAGTTAACACGTTTAAATGTTTTACTCATGTTGGCTGTGGTGAAGGAGAGCCCGCAGGTTTTGGTAGAGGGCCGTTTCAGTGGCACTGTATTGTCCTCAAAGCGAGCAAAGAAGTTGTTTTGTTTGTCTGGGAGCAAGACGTCGGTGTCCGCGACGGGGCTGGTTTTCTTTTTGTAATCCGTGATTGACGGTAGATCCTGCCACATATATTTTGTGTCTGAGCCGTTGAATTGCGACACTACTTTGTCTCTATACTGACACTTAGCTTGTTTGATGGACTTGCAGAGGGACTAGCTACACTGTTTGTATTCGGTCATGTTTACGGTTACCTGACCTACGGTCACCTGCCATGATTAAATCAGTGGTTCGCTCTTTCAGTTTTGTGTGAATGCTGCCATCAATACACGGTTTCTGGTTGGGGAAGGTTTTAATAGTCACCGTACAACATCAATGATGCACTTGCTCATAAACTCGCTCACCGAAGCAGCGTATACATCAATGTTGTTGTCTGAGGAGATCCGGAACTTATCCCAGTCCACTTGATCGATGCAATCTTGAAGCATGGAATCAGATTGGTCGGACCAATGTTGAACAGACCTGAACACGGGCTGGGAGCAACAAAATGGAGTCGTGGTCAGATTTGCCAAAAGGAGGGTGAGGGAGGGCTTTGTATGCGTCGCGGAAGTTAGAGTAGCAATGATCCAGAATGCTGCCAGCCCGGGTCGCGCATTCGATATGTTGATAAAATTTAGAGAACCTCTTTTTCAGATTAGCTTTATTAAAATCCCCAGCTACTATAAATAAATGCAGCCTCAGGATATATGGTTTCCAGTTTACATAGAGTCCAGTGAAGTTCTTTCAGGGCCGTCGAGGTGTCTGCTTGGGGGGGGGCTATACATGGCTGTGATTATAATCGAAGAGAATTCTCTTGGTAGATAATGCGTTTGGCATTTGATTGTAAGGATTCTAGGTCAGGTGAACAAAAGGACTTGAGTTCCTGTATGTTATGATCACACCACGACTCGTTAATCATAAAGGCACACACCCCGCCCTCCTTCTTACCAGAGATATGTTTGTTTCTGTCGGAGCGATGCGTGAAGAAACTGGGTGGCTGTGCCGACTCTGATAACGTATCCCGAGTGAGCCATGTTTCTGTGAAACAGAGAATGTTACAATCTCTGATGTCTCTCTGGAAGGCAACCCTTGCTCGAATTTTGTCTACCTTGTTGTCAAGAGACTGGACATTGGCGAGTAGTATACTCGGGAGCGGTGAGCCCGTCTACGGAGCCTGACCAGAAGGCCGCTCTGTCTGCCCCTTCTGCGGAGCCATTGTTTTGGGTCACCTACTGGAATCCGATCCATTGTCCTGGGTGGTGGTCCAATCAGAGGATCCGTTTCGTGAAAGTGGTATTCCTGGTTGTAATGTTGGTAAGTTGACGTTGCTGTACATAGTCCATCGGTAAATAGCCCACCCAATTTACCTACCTCATCCCCATACTGTTTTTATTTATTTACACCAGTATCTCTACCTGCACATGACCATCTGATCATTTATCACTCCAGTGTTAATCTGCAAAATTGTTATTATTCGCCTACCTCCTCATGCCTTTTGCACACAATGTATATAGACTCTTTTTCTTTTTCTTTTTTTCTACTGTGTTATTGACTTGTTTATTGTTTACTCCATGTATAACTCTGTGTTGTTGTCTGTTCACACTGCTTTGCTTTATCTTGGCCAGGTCACAGTAAATGAGAACTTGTTCTCAACTAGCCTACCTGGTTAAATAAAGGTGAAATCTCTGTCGGCATCAAGTTACTACTTGCTAGTCTATTCTTGTTCTGTGAAATGAAGGCTATTCCATGTGAGAAATTGACAAGAAACTGAAGATTTCGTACAAAACTGTCCCTAACCAGAATAGAACGAGGAGTGGGAGGCCCAGCTGCACAACGGAGCAAGAGGACAAGTAAATTAGAGTGTCTAGTTTGAGAAACAGACGCCTCACAAGTCCTCAACTGGCAGCTTCATTAACTTCTTTGGGATAGGTGGGACGGTAGCATCCCACCTCGACAACAGCGAATGAAATTGCAGAGCACCAAATTCAAAAACAGAAATACTCATAATAAAAATTCCTAAAACATACAAGTGTTATACATCAGCTTAAAGACAAACTTCTTGTTAATCCAACCGCTGTGTCAGATTTCAAAAAGGCTTTACGGTGAAAGCAAACCATGTGATTAATCATTACAAAAAGTAACCAGCCAAGCAGAGGAGAGTCAGGAATAGCGATAGAATTTATCACTTACCTTTGATGATCTTCGTATGGTTGCACTCACAAGACTCCATGTTACAAAACTGTTTGTTTTGTTTGATAAAGTCCCTGTTTATGTCTGAAAACCTCCTTTTGTTGGTGCGATTTGTTCAATAATCCATTAGCACAAAGTGCGGTCACAGCAGGCAGACGAAAAATATTCAAAGAAACATGTCAAACAATATTTATAATCAAGCCTCAGGTTGTTTTTGTCATAAATAACCGATCATATTTCAACCGGACAATAGCTTCATCAATAGAAAAGGAAAAACAAGAAAGGCGCACTCTCGGGATCGCGTAGGATCCCGAGAGTGCCCCACAAGCATCTTGGGACTCGTTTGAAGTTGGTAGAGCCAATCTGCCAACTTCTGTTTGTAGCGTTCGAACAGTTTGTGCTAGACACTAATATGACCCATCCATGTCAAGGTGAGACTCTCCAAACACGTACAGTACCAGTCAAATGTTTGGACACACCTTATCATTCAAGAATTCCAAGAGTGTGCAAAGTTGTCATCAAGGCAAAGGGTGGCTACTTTGAAGAATATCAAATATATTTATTATATATTGATTTGTTTAACACTTCTTTGGTTACTACATGATTCCATATGTGTTATTTCATAGGTTTGATGTCTTCACTATTATTCTACAATGTAGAAAATAGTAAAAAAATAAAGAAAAACCCAGGAATGAATAGGTGTGTCCAAACTTTTTTTGACTGGTACTGTACATGTCGGTTGTTTTGCTCTAGGAGGCCCACAGGCCTTACAAGACTTGTCTGGTCCCAGTACCAGTTGAAAAAATATGGAAGTACAGTATATATGGAGACTGTTTAGTGGCAAAAATAATTTAGTGAATCTGCTATTCAATGCGTTTGTGTGGGCTAATAGCAGTAAGGCCAAAAATTATTATTCATAAAATTGTTTTAATATATTTTTTATATACTTCAAGCGGTCTTAAACTAATATATCAAATAGAATAATTATCCAATTCCATATAGTTTAGTAGTACCCTTCTCCCGCAGATTAGACAGGGCTTAGACTCTTAAGACTTTATAAGAAGGTGAGTGTTGTATCTCTGCATTTTGTTTCTCAGTCAGATGTATCAATAAAGATTTGATTCATAGATTGAAACCAATGTAGCCGACAATAAAATATAGTATCATCTTGCCTTTTGCTCTAGTAATATAATTCAAGTATATCATCTATTATTTGAATTTCCTTCCTACGCACTTTCTTCGCTATATATCCCAGCCTAGAGTGAACACTTAACCAACACAAAAAAAGCAAGCTATGATACACACCCATTGGTGCATGGGTCAGTAAGACATAATTCTGTCTTGCTTTTTGGTATAAGCTGCAATTTATCTTCCATGTCTTGTGGGTTGGCACCAAAATGGTGGAACAGGTCTGGGGTGTTCCCCTCTGAATATCTACAAACATACAGCTAGTGCTGGCCTGCAAGATCCAAAAAATCCAGCACTGGCATCGTACCATAGCCTATAATAATGGTGGTGCATTATCTCGGCTAACAACATATTTCCTTGTTGAGGGCAATTTGGCAATGGTCTTGATGTTAATGCCCCACAAGCCTGTGGAATGAAGCTTGGCGAATGGTTGAATAAGACACCCCCTCACACACACTGTGTATTCTGTGATTGATTAGCACAGTGACATTGGTACAATAGCTCCGAGGGGGTGAGATCCCTAAATAGAAGGTTTTAAGCAACAGTGAAGCGAGCCAAGAATTCGGATCATCTGTGAATGCGATGAGAGAAGAAAGAGCTCCTGGTGGTTTTCAAGTAATAGCTTCACACAATTGTGAAGTCTGTGAAAATGTACTTTCTGATTTTAAAGGGGCAATCCTTAGTAGTTACATCTATTTTTGAACTTCGACAATCAATGGGTACATATTATTAACTAATTAAGAATACAAGAATACATTTTTTACTCATGAGCTCAGTTCAATTGTCGTACCATATCAGAACCCAAAATATAAGCTTGTTTAATCCCAATGTTTGTAAACAAAGTAAATGTAAACAAACACTAAAAACACTAAAACATGGTTAAAACTACAATGTTGTTATCATGCATGGTCAGTACTTTCATCCATAGCCTAGTCTATGGATTCTGAGAGTGGTTGCATTTCTCTAGCCCCATCCCTAATTTTTTTACTGAAACTGTGTCAGGGAAAACACTTTGTCAATGTTTCAATTAAGGATTGCCGATTGAAAATGTTGTGTATCCAATTTTGTTGTCAAATTTTTTACCATCTGACTCCATGTGGATTCTTCTATTTTTCACCTGTAGGGAAATCTACCATCAGGAGATTTCCCATTCCGTTGTACCTGTTATGGTGGCCATTGTGATTTTTTTCTCTGCTCTTGTCTTTCTCTAGACTATATTCCACTTCACCTACTGTTTATTTGGAAAACCTTGATGCTTTGGACCTCCCCTACTTTTTCAGAGGTATGCAGCGTGTATAACATTCAATCAATAAGTCAAACCAATATTCCTAAAGACCGCCTCAGTCTCATTTAGAGCGAGACGTATCATCTGCCAACTGACAGGAATCCACACCTTCACCACAATGTACTGTTTTGACATGTGGAAAATCACATCTCTTCTACCTGACAAGCATTACACCCCCTCAGTCATTCTCTAGAATGCCCAATGCACATAAAGGTATGCCAGCACTACAAAAGGTTGTAGGAAAATGGTGCTTTGTTGGGGTAAATACCTACTAGAAGTCTATATGAAATATCATGATTATGTACCCTGCTGTCTCCTTCCCTCTTTTGGAAATACTTCAAAGCTCATTGTAACTCTGTAAGCTTTCTAAGCCAGACCAAGATACCTTGCAGGTAGATATCAGCCTGCTCGCAACTCAGACACAGCCTCTTTCTTTGCCTGCTACATTGCTGTACCACAACGTGTACGCTGGGAGTCGGGAAGCAAGTACAGGGAGTGCAAATGTAATAATAAATAGAACATTGTACAAAACAAGAATCACGTAATGAGTACAGGCATGAAACAGAGTCAGAGTCAATATCGCCTGAGGAAAGAACCAAGGGGAGTGACAGATATAGGGGAGGTAATCAGTAAGGTGATGGAGTACAGGTGAGCGTCATGAGGCGCAGGTGCGCGTAACGATGGTGGCAGGTGTTACGTATTTTCCATGCTATGGAAACTTAATCATGTAATATGGGAAATGGATGTGTTTTTGTTAAGATAGGGATGTGATTTGAGAGGTTGTCAGAGATAATTGTTTTCCATAACTTTGCGCAGTGAGTAATCACTGCCCCAGAGTGAGGTCAGGGAGCGTGCCAGCCTGCCAGAACCGCCCCTTTAGAGCAAAAGGTTTAAATGATGGGTTAAGAAAAAAACACATTGAACCAGAAAAAGCGTGAATTGGCAGCTACACTTTAAACTGGTCTGAACTGTTAGTATTAACACGAGGTGGTGACGATAAACTCGTCTCCCGGACAATCACTGGTACGGCTGATTAGCTGTCCTAAATAAAGTATCTTCGAAAGCTATTTTTTTTTAACTCTGCTCAAACCATTCTATTACGCTGCTCTCATCACCCCACCACCAGATACGACTGGCTATCCCATCTTCAAATAAGTATCTACAAGATTGAATGGAAGGAAAATCAACTTTGTAGGTCTGTTCAGGACTACACGACAAGTCATAGGATACCGGACAACTACGAAGAAGGACAACAGTTGGAACCATGTCAGACAATCAGAGCCTTACAAGCGTGTCGTGAAAAGACCCAACCCCCTTTCCAATGCTGCCCTGTTCATGAGAGATCCCTAGAGAACCCAGGCATTTCACGTACATACATTCAGGATTTGTTGCTCAAAGTGTGCACAGTGTATGGTTATTGTTGGTGAGAGTAGTTTCTGAATGTGGCAATGTTAAGTCTCTCTGTCCCTCTCCATCTCTTCTTTAACAAGCATCCATGTTGTTGTCATTCCGCGAGGGACCTGTTTTCAGCGTATTACGCCTCCAGTCAATAACAGGTGCAGAGTGTGTGTGTTTATCGTGTATTCCCATTTAATTAGCTAGTAAATAAATAAACCACTTTGTGTAGTACTGAATCATAAGTAAGGCTCGGACTTTTGCAGATGCAAGGAGGTTACGACTTCAGAATGGTGATATGATACGAGGTTATGATTAATAAGTTGGCTGTTTATAGATGTGATAGGTAAAGACCTTTTAGAGTTTCATTTGGGAGATGGTAACTCTTTAAACTCTCGTGGTGCCCCAGATCCTAATGAGTTAATTGTTACATGATTAATTTAAATCGGGTAACAATTAAATATAGTTGGTTAATTAGATAAATAACAGTCTTCAGATTAATGTTAGAAAGCCAAGTCACGACAACAGTTTCCTCCCTACTTTGGAAAATGTGAAGGTTTCATAGGCTGGTCCCATAGGAGGTTACAGCCTACCTGTCTGGATGGCATGGCGACCGACCTGGAGAGATGACTTGGTTTAACGACACACCTCTGGACCTCTCTCTCTCTCTCTCTTTCCTCTCTCTGGGTTTCTCATTTCCTCCCTCTCTTTTTTTTCTTTCCTCTCTACCCAGACCTACATGCCACATTACATTCTGAAGGTGAATCCCATAAATACTGAAATTACTTAGGAGGATAAATTACCCAGGAGGCCATTTTTTTATAGTTTATATATTTTTTTCTCCGGGCTGGTTATTTTAGAATGAGGCCCGGGTTCATTTGGTTTGCGTAATGTCAAAGGAATAGAATCCCTGATACCATAGCCCAGGTACCATAAAGGCCCATTTTGTGGAAATGATGCCAAAAAATAAATTTATATTTTCCTTGAAGAAATGATGGATATAGACAAAGGACGAATGAAGGGAAGGAGGGAAAAAATGTGCTGATTTACTTAATCCCACCAGATAGGTATATCAATTCCAGATTGGTTCCTTACCGCTCAGATTTCCTCGCTCCGTCAGAATTTTTATCTATGAAAACAGGCTGGGGAAATTAATCTCCTGAAGCCTTCTTACAGGGTCACATCCACGACCCACAGATATTCTCAGCAGGTGTTCCGTGTGTGTCTGTGTGAGCGCACACGAGTGTACTGTAAGTGTCATTGTGTGTGAGTTAGTGAGTGTGTGTCCAAATTCCTTCTACACATGACAATTGTATTTCATTGTTCTTATTTAGATATGTCAATAGGCACAGTGATTTGTCATAGATCATAGAAAATCAAGCCTTAGTGGATACAATTTGTCAGTATATGATTGTAGAAGGTAGCTATTCATGAAGCTATTATAATGCATTGCCATCTTTTAGCATGGGTTCAATTGTTGTTACTTATTTGTATGTCAAACTATTTACTAATTTCTTGGAAATGCAAAACAATATATAGAATGGACCTATCCCTTCAGACCACTGCAATTTAGCTGGTACACCACTAACATTTAAATTGAGGCCGTGACCGGGAGTCCCATGAGGCGGCACACAATTGGCCCTGCATCGTCCGGGTTAGGGGAGGGTTTGGCCGGGGGACTTTACTTAGCTCCTCGCACTCTAGCAACTGCTTGTGGCGGGCCTTCCACCTGCAGGCTGACTTCAGTCATCAGTTGACCGGTGTTTCCTCTGACACATTGGTGCAGCAGGCTTCCGGGTTAAGTGAGTGGGTGTAAAGAAGCACAGTTTGGTGGGCCATGTTCCGGAGGAAGCATGACTCCACCTTCGCCTCTCCCGAGCCGTTGCAGCGATGAGACAAGATCCTAATCATGAAATGTTATAAGAATTTGAATTGAATTGTTTTAGTACCACAAAGATGGCCCCAGTCTACCCACCATTAAATATCGTCTTAAATGTTCATGTCTGTTTTATAATCTATTATTCTATAATTTCAATAGATTTTCTATGGATGATTGACAGTGTAATTTATAACAGGTATTCCAATTCAGAAATTCTCTGGTGTGTGGACCTCCAACCATTTGAAAGTTGAAATAAAAATGCTATTGCCATTTTAGTAAATGTATCAACCAAAACATGATACCCACCCTGTATTCAAGGGCATGTTGTGTCTCAACCAATGACAGGCACAACACAAAATACTCAGATGATGTAAAACAGGGTCTAAGCTACAACATATGCTAATATGATTTGTTTTTGTTTTCTGGCGTTGAAGTTAAAAACAAGAAATATATATATATTTTTTTAAATCAAGAAATTCAAAAATAAACTCAGCAAAAAAAGAAACCTCACTGTCACTGTCAACTCCTCTCACTGTCAACTGCATTTATTTTCAGCAACTTAACATGTGTAAATATGTTTATGAACATAACCAGATTTAACAACTGAAACATAAATTGAACAAGTTCCACAGACCTGTTGACTAATAGAAATGGAATAATGTGTCCCTGAACAAGGGGGGGATAACAGTCCGTATCTGGTGTGGCCACCAGCTGTGTTAAGTACTGCAGTGCATCTCCTCTCCACTTATAATTTGCTGTGAGATGTTACCCCACTCTTCCACCAAGGCACCTGCAAGTTTCCAGACATTTCTGGGGGGGAATGGCCCTAGCCCTCACCCTCCGATCCAACAGGTCCCAGACGTGCTCAATGGGAATGAGATCCGGGCTCTTCTCTGGCCATGGCAGAACACTGACATTCCTGTCTTGCAGGAAATCACGCACAGAATGAGCAGTATGGCTGGTGGCATTGTCATGCTGGAGGTTCACGTCAGGATGAGCCTGCAGGAAGGGATCCACATGAGGGAGGAGGATGTCATCCCTGTAACGCACAGTGTTGAGATTGCCTGCAATGACAGCAAGCTCAGTCCGATGATGTGACACACCGCCCCAGACCATGACGGACCCTCCACCTCCAAATCGATCCCGCTCCAGAGTACAGGCCTCAGTGTAACGCTCATTCCTTCGACGATAGATGTGAATCCGACCATCATCCCTGCTGAGACAAAACATCGATTTGTCAGTGAAAAGCACTTTTTACCCGTCCTGTCTGGTTCAACGACTGTAGGTTTGTGCCCATAGGCAACGTTGTTGCCAGTGATGTCTGGTGAGTAACTGCTTCACAACAGGCCAACAAGCCCTCATATACCAGCCTCTCTCAGACTATTGCGGACAGTCTAAGCGCTGATGGAGAGATAGTGCATTCCTGGTGTAACTCAGGCAGTTGCCATCCTGTACCTGTCCCGCGGGTGTGATGTCCGGATGTACCGATCCTGTGCAGGTGTTGTTTAAACGTGGTTTAACCACTGCAAGGACGATCACCTGTCCGTCCTGTCTCCCTGTCTTAGGCGTCTCACAGTACGAATATTGCAATTTATTGCCCTGGCCACATCTGCAGTCCTTATGCCTCCTTGCAGCATGCCTAAGGCACGTTCACGCAGATCAGCAGGGACCCTGGGCATCTTTTTTTGTATGTTTTTCAGAGTCAGTAGAAGGTCTCTTTAGTGTTATAAGTTTTCATAACTGTGACCTTAATTGCCTTCCGTCTGTAAGCTGTTAGTGTGTTAATGATCGTTCCACAGGTGAATGTTCCTTAATTGTTTATGGTTCATTGAAGCATGGGAAACAGTGTTAAAACCCTTTACAATGAAGATCTGTGAAGTTATTTGGATTTTAATGAATTATCTTTGAAAGACAGGGTTCTGAAAAAGGGACGTTTCTTTTTTTGCTGAGTTTAGTTTGACAACCCTGTTTGTAAAATGTAAAATTATATAAATCAACCGTTTATCTTTTCCAGTGATGAGGACATGGGTGTCTGATGATGCAAATTTGGTAAACACTGAGCACCTTTCTCTCTTGAATGTTTTGTTTTTCAGGTCCAAAAAGTAACTTTCTGAACACTTCGACAATGGACAAATATGTATGAAGCGTTTCAGTCAAATCAAAAGGGGTGCTGTCAAAAAGTGATTGAATTCAAATGGATTTACCCATATATGACTTGCAAAACAGGTTATGTACAGACATTATGATTGATCACTCTTCCTTGGACTTATAGATGGCCATCTCGAGGGAGAGAATAAAAGGTTATTCAAAATGTAAAGCACTTATAATTACGTGCTTGCATGGATGTGACCTTGTTTCCGATAGAGGCTTGGAAAAGTGCTAGTTGAGAAGCTTTGGAGGTGAAAGGCAAAGCGTTGAATGTGCTAAGGTGTTTATCATTGAAATTGTTTCCCACTCTTCCTCAACATACAGTGAAGGTGAAGTCTGAGCAGTGTGTAGGTTGGTTAGTAGTGCACTTCGGGAGATCTGGGTGTAGACTTCAAATGCAAGTACAGGCAATTACATTTCTTGCCCTAATCAAGTGAAACTCTTTCCAATGACAAAAACTGCAACAAGCTATAACATGACTTTTATTATTGATTTGAGTTATAGTGCAGACAGTAGTTGCATTTTTGTTCTGCGTAGACTATGAAGGCAGCTAGGGACTAGCATTAGATCGTTCACCACATGTATTGTCAACACTGAAATATGGTTTCAATGTCCTTTTCAGTGTTTACTTGAGGTATTCGATACACCTGTGTTTTGGAACTCAATGGCATACCCTTGAGTGACATTATTTCTCAAGTTCAACTATGTCATAGTGCTGTTGATGCTGCCCATAATAGATCATTATGACATTATCAGTTATGTCTTTATAAACACCACATTTTCCAGAGATTTCCTTTAGGAGATTTCCTGTGTTGTGTGTTTATTTCACCATTGATATGTTCTAAGTCATTTTCAGAATTTATGGAACATCAGGCACTACTGGAATGTCTACCAATGGAATGCTTATCTCTTTGTGAGAAATTACATTGGTCACTTAAAGTATAAAAGATTAATAGCACTCACTTTAGATTAGGGACCGCAAAAATACTTTACTAATGATTAGTAGGTTCATAAATGTGGGAGTAATGATTAATACATGATGAACACACTGAACAAAAACATAAACGCAACATGTAAAGTGGTTGGTTCCATGTTTCATGAGCTGAAATAAAAAATCCACTTTATTTTAAGAATGTGAAATAATAGAATAATTGTAGAGAGAATGATTTATTTCAGCTTTTATTTATTTCATCACATTCCCAGTGGGTCAGAATTTTACATACACTCAATTAGTATTTGGTAGCATTTCCTTTAAATTGTTTAACTTGGGTCAAACGTTTCCGGTAGCCTTCCACAAGCTTCCCACAATAAGTTTGGTGAATTTTGACCCATTCCTCCTTTAATGACTCCAACCTAAATTTATGTAAACTTCCAACTTCAACTGTACATCGCCTTTCTCCTTTCCTCAGTGAACACTGGAGCAGAGCCCGAACCTACGGAGGTAGGGGACACACGCCTCTCTGCGGTGGAGCAACGCAGATGGAGACAGCTGAAGCTCTGTCTCTATTGTGGTCAAGCAGGGCATCAGCTTCAGCAGTGTCCAGTTCGTCCCAACTCGGGATCCACGAGAGCAGAGTGATGGTCACGTAATCTTCCACCTCCTGGGGCAGGTGTGAGTATCTCATCTTCATCAGTTTCTGCTTAACCCTTTTTAGTGTCACTCACACTAGCTGGCTGTTCCTCATGTACTGTTTCTACAGCGCTAGTGGATTCCTGTGCCTTTATTGACCAATCCATTGCCTCCTCTCTGAACATCCCCTCTTACCCATTCTCCTCTCAGTTTTCGGTTCAAGGCCTTGATAATCGGCCACTAGGATCCGGAACCACACACACATCACCACTCACCCTAACGTCAGGAAAACATCCCCTTCGTCATCACTAGTGCACCGGCTCACTATAATTCTCGCCCCCCCTGGCTCCAACGCCATAACCCCACCATCTCATGGTTAAGGATGAGAATCACGGACTAGTCACCTGAATGCCAAAGGACATGTTTTCCTGTTCCTCTCGTGTCGGAGTCCCTGTGGTCTGGGACGTAGAGGTTAACATTTGCAAGGCTCTGGAGAGGGAACCCCCACTACCTGTGCGCATCTATGTCACCACAGAGATAAGGGAACAACTGTTGACCTGGGCACACACAGCTGTCATTGCTGGACATCCTGGGATCACCTGTACTATACAATCGCTCTCGAAAAGTATTGGTGGCCCACCTCGGTACGTCAACACCTGTTCTGTGTGTGCCGATACTAAGTCTCCCGGCATGCTCCAGCAGGGTAACTCCTTCCCGTGCCTCAGCGTCTCTGGTCTCATCTGTCCATTGACTTTGTTATTGATCTCCCCTTCTTCCAACGATCTCACCACCATTCTGGTGGTTGTGGACCAATTTTCAAAATCATGTCATTTCTTCCCTCTCTCTGGTCTGCCTACTGCTCTCCCGGCCGCTGAGGCACTGTTCCAGCAGGTCTTCCCGGCATTATGGCCTTCCGGAGGACATCGTCTCCGACCGTGGCTCTCAATTCACATCATGGGTATGGAGAGCCTTTATGGTGAAGCTCGGGGTCACGGTCAGCCTCACTTCCGGGTATAGGCCTCAGTCAAATGGGCAGGTGGAGAGGATGAACCAGGAGCTGGGGAGGTACCTGAGGAGTCACTGCCAGGACTGGCAGGGGGAGTGGGCCCGATTCCTTCCATGGGCAGAGTACACTTCATTACGTCACTCTTCCACCGGGCTGACTCTCTTCCTGTGTGTTCTGTGTTTTCAGCCGGCCCTGACTCTGTGGACCCATTTGGCCAGACCAAAGCTCCTGCGGTGGATGGTTCAGGCACGCAGAAGAAGTGTGGAGCGATGCTCACGTGAGACTCCAGCGTGCCGTCCACATATACAGGAAACTCACTCTACATCTTTAGATGAAGATCCGTGGAAAAAGGAATGGGGTGTTGAAATAATTTTCTGTCATGCACAAAGGAACTCAAAAGCTGTGTAGATATTAATTAACAAAATATGCAAATGGTCAGCAATGATTCGCAAGGAAGGTGGACCATTTTGATTATGAAAGTGGATGATCAACAGATTTGGCTCATTAATCTACAGGTATATGGTCCAAATCAGGAGCATCCGTACTTCTTGGAAAATATTTATACCAATTATATACCAATTTACAAGCAACAAACGCTCAAATCATTATGTTGGGAGACTTTAACACAGTGTTAAGTACCTCGATGGACCATAAAGGAAATCGCTTCCCAAACTATCATCACTGTGCCCTTAAGGAGATCACAAATATTATGGACACATTAGAAATAGTGGACATTTGAAGACAAAACAACCCTGACTTGGAGGAGACTTAAACAAGCTAGTTGTTTTGACTACTTTCTTATCTCTTTCTCTCTTGTATTGATAGGAGACAGAATGTGAACGGACCATCATCTAATTGGCCTTCACATGACTCTTACAGAATTTCCAAGTGGATGGGGATATTGAACATTTTATCAAAGTCTAATTGGGACAATTTATAACTGACATTTTTTCCCAGTACAAAATAGGCTCAGCAATTCCCCTTATTGTTTGGGATACCTTTAAATGTACCTTCAGAGGTCGTTCAATTCAATATTCATTGCAAAGAAAAGACTTACAAGGGAAATACAGGTGTATAGCAATAGAAACGATACTATAGAGATTCAAAAACAATCTAATGTAATCTATTACACAAATAAAGCAAACTGGATGGAACATGGCAAAAAACGCACCAAATTCTTCCTCAATCTCCGACACAGGAACGCTACCAAAAGGAATTTGTAGAAAATCATTACTTAAGACGGAGTCATCCATGATTCTCAGAATACATTTTTTAAAGACAAAGCTAAATATTTTAAGCAGATGTTTTCTTTTCCATCTCATCCTAACTCTCAATGATGATTGCTGTAAGGAATTATTTCCAAGTAATAAAAAACATTGACAATTAACAAATGCACAAAAATCAGTGTGAAGGCCAGATTACAGAGGAAGAAGCGTTTGAGGCTATTAAATCCTTTGTCTGGGAAAACCCCAGGGATTCATTGCATACAGGTAGAGGTATATCAAGCCTTTTTATATACTCAAATCTCCATTATTAACAACTCCTATAGAAGTGGTGGAATGTCTGATTTCACTATTATTAAAACAAGATGGCAAATATAAAGATCCAGTCTATCTAAAAAACTGGTGGACTTTTACACTTTGATGTTGAGATGCATAAATACTAGCGAAATGAATAGTACTCAAAATTAAATAGGTTTTTACCAGGTATTGTTCATCCTGATCAAATTGATAATTTATGACAACTACTAGAAATAATTGAAACATCTAAGAAGCCAGGCCTGGTATTCATACCGGATTTTGAAAAGGCCTTTGATAATGTAAAACTGGATTTTATATATAAATATATGGATTATTTCAATTACGGTGAGACGCTTATTCAATTGGTAGATGTAATGTATAGCTACCCCAGAGAGTTTTGAACTGTGAAGAGGAGTTAAACTAGGATGTCTACTGTCACCATATCTATTCGTTATGACCATCAAAGTAATAGCTATTAAAGTCTGATCAAATAACGTAAAATGATTATAAATCCAAGGCTTAAAAACAGAAGTGTCCATGTAAGTCGACAATTCAAGTTTTAAGTCCGCGAGCTAGATCCCTGTAATATCTCATTGACGATCTAGATAACTTTTCTGTACTAAAGCCGAATTATGATAAGTGTACCATATGTCGTATTGGATCTTTAATCTTTACCCTGCAGTTTACCTATAAAATGCGCTGACGGTGAAGTAGACATACTTGGTATTCATATCACAAAAGATACAGTATAAATTAGCTCTCTGCAATGAATTTCAATAGAAAACTAGTAAAAATAGACAAGATCCTGCAACCATGGAAAGGTATATACCTGTATATTTATGGAAAAATTACACTGATTAACTCCTTAGTTATATCTCAGTTTACTCCTAATGATTCATTTTTCAAATCATATCAGCAAAACATATTTTGCCATATCTTGGATGCTAAACCAGACAAGGTAAAGTGTGCCTATCTATATAATGAATATGAACTGTGTGGGTTGAGATGATTAAATATAAAAGCACTAAACCTCTGTCAAAGTTATATATACTTATACAAAAGTTTTTCTTGAACCCAAAATGTTTCTCAAGATGATTACTAAGAAAAGCTCATCCATCATTTAAAAATTGACTATTGGCCTTTGTGCAGATTGCCAGGTCTCATTTTGATTCATTGAACATGAAACCTTGTTCAAAGAATCTCTCTTTTATTTCATCCCCCAGAAAAGATAGAACAAATATTATGGTTGAACTCAAATGTGCTGGTTGATAAAATTGTAAATTGGAATGGAAGAGTTATGTGTTTCATGGAGCTTTTGGGATTTTAAGGGAAGGTCTGCTCAATCCAAGATTACAACCAATTGATTTACCGCATTACCCCAAAAATGGAGGAGGCAGGTGGCAGCAGGAGGAGGTAGTGAACTTGTCTGCCTGCCTGATATAAAGGATCAAAACTGGTGGAGGAATAAAAATAGCATAAATAGGAAAGTATACCAGTTTAATTTGAGGATCAGAATGGTGACAGCTGTTCCGTACAAATTGCAAAATAGCTGTGAAGAGATTTTTGATATACCGATTCCATGTCACAGGGTGTACGAGTGGTACAGCGGTCTAAGGCACTGCATCTCAGTGCTAGAGGCGTCACTGCAGACCCTGGTTTGTTTCCAGGGATTGGGAGTCCCAAAGGGCGGGCACAATTGTCCCAGTGTTGTCTGGGTTAGGGTTTGGCTGGGATAGGCCGCCATTGTAAATAAGAATTTGATCTTAACTGACTTGCCTAGTTTAATTAAGGTTAAATACAAAAAAATATATATAAAATAAGATTCAATACTTTGCTCTTTCAGCTAACATTATTGCACAGAATTCTTGTCACCAACAACATTTTGAGTATTTAGGGCATACCTAGGTGACTGGTTAGACTGTTAACTCTCCTTCCAGACTCACATTAAGCATTTCCAATCCAAAATTAAATCTAGAGTCAGCTTCCTATTTCGCAAACAAAGCATCCTTCCCTCATGCTGCCAAACATACCCTCATAAAACTGACTATCCTAACGATCGTTGACTTTCATGATGTCATTTACAAAATAGTCTCTACTGCAAATTGAATGCAGTCTATCACAGTGCCATCCGTTTTCTCACCAAAGCCCCATATACTACCCACCACTGCGACCTGTATGCTCTCGTCGGCTGGCCCTCGCTTCATATTTGTCGCCAAACCCACTGGCTCCAGGTCATCTAAAAGTCTTTGCTAGGTAAAGCCCCTCCGTATCTCAGCACACTGGTCACCATAGCAGCACCCACCCATAGCAAGCGCTCCAACAGTTATATTTCACTGGTCACCCCCAAAGCCAACTCCTACGGTGGCCGCCTTTCCTTCCAGTTCTCTGCTGCCAATGACTGGAACGAATTGCCCTTAAGCATCAGCTGTCAGAGCAGCTTACAGATCATTGCATCTGTACATAGCCCATCTGTAAATAGACTACCCAACTACCACATCCCCATATTGTTATTTATTTTTTGGGGTCCTTTGCACCCCAGTATCTCTACTTGCACATTCATCATCTGCACATCTATCGCTTCAGTGTTTATTTGCTAAATTGAAATCATTTTGCAAATATTTACTGCCTTACCTTCCTAATCTGACTTCATTTGCACATACTGTATATAGACTTTTCTATTGTGTTAGTGACTGTACGTTTGCTTATTCCATGTGTAACTCTGTTGTTTGTGTCGCACTGCTTTGCTTTATCTTGGCCAGGTCGCAGTTGTAAATGACAACTTTTTCTCAACTAGCCTACCTGGTTAAATAAAGGTAAAACAATCATCTCAGCTCTTCAGATTATTTTGTGAGGATGCACTGTCAAAGACTATTATGTTCTGATATTGCCCTCAGTTAGCCCGTTTCTGGTCCCAGGTTCAGGAATGGCTGAAAAAGCATAACATTAATCTAAAATTGACACTAGGCATAGCATTGTTGGGAGATCTGGAGGGACATGGCCAGTCAATAACTAATATACTAATACTCTTCGTAAAAGTATTTATCTTCAATTTGTAATCTGTGGATTATTTACGATTATATATGTTCAAATTGTATATTAAACATCACAGCACAGTTGAAAGATATATGGAGCATAGAAATCCGAAGAGGGTGGAGAGCAGAGATAGTTGGGATGGGCTGAGGGAAACTGAAAGCTGAGATGTGGAACTGGAGACAAGTGGATAAGGAGTTGCTGGGCGGGGGATAGAATGACGGTCAAAGATAAGAGTAAAAAGTCTAAATAAACCTCCCCCAAAAATTGGTTTTGAACGACACTGACGGGGAACGCTGTTACATAAAATATTGGTTTGCCTGAGGCTGATGCCACGCATGTGCCTGTACGCGTGTACACATGCATACTGTCACGAACCCCGCTTCCTGAGTCTGTGTTTGCCTGTGTTTCTGTCCTGGAGTGTGTTTCCGGTGTCCTGGAACGCACCCTGTCTGGTTGCCGGGCAGATTAGCTTGTTGGGAGATCGATGTTCACCCGCACCTGTATCCCATCAGTAATCTGCACACCTGTCCTGATCATCACCTCTCCCCTTCAAAAGCTCTGACCTGACATCCATTCCCTGCCGGATCGTTAGCCATGAACAGTATGTTGTGCCATAGTATCAGCCTCAAGTTGGATAGAATTTGTTTTGTTGTTTTGTACGTCTTGCTTGCCTTCAACTTACCTCCGTTTGTTCTGTCTTCAGTTACTCACCCGGATCATTTACCCCATTCCCGCCTGGTCATCAGAGGATTCCGCTTCCCCATTGGATCCACCTATTTACTCCCATCAACTCACCACCGCTGCCCGCTACGCCACCTGGATGTATCTACCCACTCACATTCACTTGTAAATAAATACTCACCTTCTTCCTACTCTCCTTGTCCTGGTCTGCTTCTGGGTTCGATTTTGAAGAAACGTGACACATACACACAAACTCAGATTCAAACGCACACATTTGTACACACACGGACTGTGGAACTGTTGGGGATCTTGGATGGTTGGTGGCCTGGCGGTTGGGAGCTTGGGCCAGCGGCCATAAGGTTGCTGGTCCGGCTCCCTGACTTGACTTGGTGGGAGATCTGCTCGACATGCCGCTTGGCGAGGTGCTTGACCTTTGACCCTCCTGTGTGTTGCTCTGGATGGGAGTGTCTGCTAGATGACTGAATGTAATGTAAATATTGAGCGGTAAATTGTATGTTTTAATACTCAATCAAATTAAAATATTTTGTATATAAATGCCTTATAAATGTTTTATTATTAACCCTTAATTAATATAAAGTGTTACTAGAAAAGTGAATAAGCTGCAGTTCATATGATTTATTGGTGAGTATCTTTAAGAGCTTCCATGTCATTTAGTTGGTTTTGATAGTCATGAGCATATTCTAAAGCAACCAGCATTACCATAGCAACAGGTAGGAAGGTTTTGACTTGTCAACTACTTAAGACCAATGATACACCGCTGAGGTATTCGGTTTTGTTTGCTTCAAAAGCCTTCTACATTGTCATCCCCGTAAAAGGAATTGTCACCCCCTTTTGCTTTTTCTACCTCTCTCTAGCTATTCTAGCATTTCAAACAGCATGTCATTAAGACACATCATTTTAAACACTCAAAAGCAGGTTTTATAGACCTACGTTATGAATAATTCATGTTTGTAGCTAAAGGTTTCTTAAGTACGTGGTGCAATGTTCATCTAAACGTAATGTGCTTCAAATAGAATGAGAATTTCATGGCATCAACACCTCGTCTTATGTCAGAGAAAGCAATGAGCACAGTTGCTCACGACCTCACAGCATAAATATCATAAAGGATTTTACTTTATTTTAAACTTTGCGGGAGCCTACTCACTTGTCTTTCACAAGTCCCCTTGGTGAAATCCCTCAGGTAGATATCACGCAGGTAACCATTTTGTATTGGAACATGATCTTAACACCTTACAATGACAATCTCACCTGCCTGTCAATCATGACAGAGGAAAGGGGGGCGAAGGTGTTAGAAGCAGACGGGAACTGTTTGAGGGGGAACAGGAAGCAGCTGCTGTTTAATGGGGTTGGGCCAAGTGCCCCCTACCTCTCCAGACAAATGCCAGTGCTGAACAGGGCTCTCGCTGCTGAGAGCAGGCCAGGCTAGGAGGGCAGAGGGGGCACAACCTGTCAGAAACAACACTGCCAACCCAGAGTGCCATTTGGAGGTAGCATTGACTGAAAGTGACTTTCAAAGTTCTACTCAGAGGGTTGGTGGATTGTCATTGCACAGTCCCTGCTTACAGGTCTAGTGTACCAAAAGGTTAGCCCAGGGATATGGAAACGAACATTATTTTAACCAAAATGAATAGCCTCTGTAAATGATACATTCATATTAATGTGCTCAATGGTATACTACAACTGTTTAACTTTGTATTTAAATTGAATCTCATCCAAAGGAAATGTGAATTGGTTAAATGCACCATGGAAGATTATCACAACTATTGATATGATCCAAAGTACTCTGAAGCAATTGATGGTGATATCCCATAGCTATTGACAAGCTGTCAACAGGTTTCACTTGAAAGAGGGGGAGATGTCAAGCTTAGAAAGAGCCGTATGGGACCAGGTAGTTCAAAATGGCAGACAATAATTAAATTCAGTGGTGCGCCACAGATGTGTTTATTCTCTTCATATTCACTCTGAATAAGATTGTCAGATTAAGATAAAGCCAATTTGGGGTAGGTTTTGTGTGTTATTGGCGAGGGAAAGTGACTCCAAGATGAATATTTCCTCAATAATGGCCTCTCCATCTGCGGCTCCACAGATGCCGAGTGACCCCGACTACATCTAATTTGAGAGCAAATTCCTGCTGTTGCGTCTACCGCAGTGACATATTTTTTTTCACTAGCTTGGCCTGTAGAACATGGTGAGAGCTATTGCCTATCTGATTGCCAGTGTAATTGCACGCGACAGAGAACTACCACAAAGTCATCAATCAGCCACTATCCATGTGAGGTTTAACTGAATTTCATTTCCCCCTCCCTTTTTGAAGTCCCAGTCCGCGTGTGGGGTGAATTTGTTCAATGGAGAATGTCACATGTATCATATGATGCAGTAGCATCCGTTACAAAGTTACCCACTGTTATTTCCTTAATCTGTTTATCTACTGTATGAATTGTATTATATCGTCCATTGATCATATACTGTATAGCTCTGTGCCACAGTCTGCACAGGTGTGCTAGGCTTATTTCCAAAAGCAAAAATGCTTTTTAAAACCACAATAGCGGGGTGCAAAAATTTGATTGCAAAGGAATTCAACTTCATTATGAGTAATAAACATTTCCAAAATACAATGGTGCGCTCTCCATAGCACTGAAATAATTTGAATGTCGATATACCAACATGCTATATATGGGTGTAAATAAAAACAGGGAAGTACACATCAAAAAGCACAATAACAATCAATTTTTTCATTAAGTCTGCATAGAGATTCAAAGTGATATAGTAGTAAACTCAATCAAATTATGCTTTTTCTTGTACCTTTTGCAGACAGTCAATACATTTGATTTACACCCACAAAGTTATCATCCTTCCTCCAGTCATCAGAAATGTGTATCATGAATAACATGTCATGTTCCATTCGTCTGTCTTTACTGTTAAGACTCAAACTGTTGTAGCGGTATTGTTATAGAGGGATAAACATAAAGATTTTTGTTGGGGAGCCAGCCAGGTATTAACCCTGTTGATAGGAAAGGAGTAGGATAGAGAGAGTACCACTACCAGATACACACACATCAGCAGAAGAGACTGCCTAGAGTGTAGCCTGTTTGCCAGATAGCTAATGGAGAGAAAGGATAAGACACACCATATAAACACAAGTCACTGCAATCCAACCAATAATACCTCATACAATAATAAGGATTAGAGCAACTCATTGGCAACCAGTGGAGGCTCCTCTGAAGAGGAGGACCATTCTACTCAGTGAATTCCAGACAAATGAAAAAGAATGAAACATTTCAAAAGTTATCCTTTTTAGATAAAACTTTACTAAATATATTCACGTCACCAAATGCCTGATAAAAACACACTGTTTTGCAATGAAGGTATACAGTAGTCTTAACAACACGCTCTAGGCTAGCACCATGGTGTAGCCAGAGGATAGCTATTTCCCGTCCTCCTCTGGCTACATTGACTCCAATACAAAACCTAGGAGGTTCATAGGCCTTAACCCCTTCCAAAGAACTACAGGGTAAATATGACCCCTTCCAGAGGACGTCCTCAAAGCTTTCATAGGATTAGGATCAGAGAACAAACCTAGTGTGGTGTTTTGGGGTAGTGTCACAGAGCATTATGGGGGTTCTATGTGTTGAGAAGCTTGGTGAGTTGGTGAAATATTGGATAGAGATTGAGAGTGATATTTGAGCATTTTTAGGATATTTCTATTCAAATTAAACTGAACTGAAAAATATAAACACAACATTCAACAATTTCAAAGATTTTACTGAGTTACAGTTCATATAAGTAATACATGAATTAGGCCCTAATCTGGATTTCACATGACTGCGAATACAGGTATGCATCTGTTGGTCCCAATTTTAATTTTTAGTATGGGTGTGGATCATACAGCATGACACATCTCCTTCGCCAAGAGTTGATCAGGCTGTTGATTGTGGCCTGTGGAATCTTGTACCACTCCTCTTCAATGGCTGTACGAAGTTGCTGGATATTGGCGGGAACTGGAACACGCTGTCGTACACGTCGACCCAGAGCATCCCTTCTATGCTCAATGAGTGACATGTCTGGTGATTATGCAGGCCATGGAAGAACTGGGACATTTTTAGATTCCAGGAATTGTGTACAGATCCTTATGACATGGGGCCGTGCATTATCATGCTGAAACTTGAGGTGATGGAGGCGGATGAATGGCATGACAATGGGCCTCAGGATCTTGCCACGGTATCTCTGTGTATTCAAATTGCTATCAATATAATGCTGTTGTGTTCGTTGTCCATAGCTTATGCCTTTCCATACCATAACAACATCGCCACCATGGGGCACTCTGTTCACAACATTGACATCAGCAAACCACTCATCCACAATACGCAATACAGGTGGTCTGCGGTTGTGAGGCCGGTTGGACGTACTGCCAAATACTCTAAAACAACGTTGGAGGCAGCTTTTGGTAGAGAAATGAACATTCAATTATCTGGCAACAGCTCAGGTGGACATTACTGCAGTCAGCATGCCAATTGCATGCTCCCTCAAAACTTGAGACATCTGTGGCTTTGTGTTGTGTGACAAAACTGCACATTTTAAGAGGGGCCTTTTGTTGTCCCTAGTACAAGGTGCACCTCTGTAATGCTCATGCTGTTTCATCAGCTTCTTAATATGCCACATTTGTCAGGTGGATGGATTATATTGGCAAAGGAGAAATGGTCACTAACAGGGATGTGAAGAAATTTGTGTGCAAAATTAAAGAGAAATATGCTATTTGTGTGCATGGAAAACTTCTGGGAACTTTTATTTGAGCTCATTAAACATGGGACCACTTCATGTGTTGCATTTATATTTCTGTCCAGTGTAGTTTCTTCAAACTTCAGGAGATAGAGGCGGTAGATTATATATAGTTCTTGGTTTTAGAACCTTATTTTTGTGTGGAGTTAAATTTTTCTTAATAACTTTAGTCGCAAGTGCTAACGTTAGCTAGCTACCAGAGTGCAGTTTTCTCCACCAGAATGTCTAGCTAATGCTAACAACAATGTCGTAGATTTTTTTGTTGAAGAACCCCATTCATTGCTCACTGATTCAAGCTTTTTGGAAAAAGCAGCATCTATTATATAACGGACGAACGTCTGCGTATTCAAACTGCACAACACGAGAAGGTAAGAAGAAACAGTCACAAGCAGCTAGGTGGCAAGAGTTTGCTTTTACTTAGGGGCATGATAAGAGGGAAAGTTCAGCTAACAGTGGAAACTACAAAGAGCTTGCAGAGGTAATTGCACGTTATGATGCTTTACTTGATGAGCATATGGAAGTTTCTGTTGTCTTCTCTGGGATGTCAAAAATCACTTCAGAATTATTTGATTGCTCCCATTGCATCATCCATTACAAATGAGATTAAAAAGAGAAATTGATGCAGCTAATTTTTTCACTCGCGCTCAAGTAGGCTTTCGACTTTCCAACATTATTTATTTAACAAAGGTGATAACACATAATCACTCCGGACAGACACAAGCAGAAACGTATTACATAAATGGAAAAGCAGCCAAGGCTACACCTAAACATTAGAGATCTGACAGGAAAGTCAGTTAAGTTTGGCCTACCCCGGCCAAACCATGCTGGGCCGATTGTGCGCCGCCCTATGGGACTCCCAATCACGGCCAGTTTTCATACAGCCTGGAATTGAACCAGGGTCTGTAGTGACACCTCTAGCACTGGGATGCAGTGCCTTTGACCGCTGTGCCACCTATACCATGCCCCTGTGCTCGAAACCTGCGACATACCCTAAACCACGATGTTGGCTAACTACTGGTGGACATTTATTTATTTGAGATTATTTATTCAAGTTTTTTGCCATTTGGGCAGGGTAAACGATTTGGTAACATTATGCATTTATTGTCCATTTGTTTGTCAGGAGGAAATGTGAATGTGATCAAATTTGTTTTATATTCAACCTTGGGCTGGCTAAACTGCCTACCTTTTTAAATCCCATATTATTAACTGGAATTAATCAATCAACATAATAGTTGTCACGCCCTGGTCGAAGTATTATTGTGTTTGTCTTTATTTATTTGGTCAGGCCGGGGTGTGACATGGGTTTATTGTGGTGTGTTTTGTCTTGGGGTTTTGTTAGTTATTGGGTGTGTGGCTTAGTGGAGGTATCTAGCAAAGTCTATGGCTGTCTGGAGTGGTTCTCAATCAGAGGCAGGTGTTTATCGTTGTCTCTTATTGGGAACCATATTTAGGCAGCCATATTCTTTGAGTGTTTTGTGGGTGATTGTTCCTGTCTTTGTGTTTGCACCAGATAGGGCTGTTTCGGTTTTCACATGTCATTATTTTGTACTTTCTTCATGTATAGTTTTTCCTTCATTAAAATATCATGAATCATCATCATGCTGCATTTTGGTCCGACTCTCCTTCACCACAAGAGAACCGTTACAATAGTGATGACAGACTGTGAGTAAATGTTTTATTAGGCCTACAGTTGCATAGGCCTGCATGATGCAAACATGAATAAACCAAGCTCAGGCCTGGGAGTTGTTGTGTCTGGGTAGAGAAACACCCCCAGATAGTCTAGTCTAAATATAATTAATATTAACAAGTATAAGGTTGTTGCAGTTTGACAGGGTCCCCACAAGTTTTTTTTTTAAACCATGTGACCTGATTAGGAAAAACTGGTACCATCATAGCCCATATATAACCTTTTTTTTTTTACAACTAATTAATCAATCACTGGCATACCCTATAGGGTCCAGAAACTTCCTGGTTAGGTTACCAGATAAAAACTATGGGCCCCGGGATGAAAAAAAATTCCCCACCACTCTGTGATCTATGGTTCCACCAGTCTGCTCTCACCACTCTACTACCATTGTCAACTCTCTCCTGACATGAACTGAAGCCACTTCTCATGTGCCCTCTCATCCACTGGCACATTGCATGTTTCATATCCAAGCACTGAGAATACCTGTCCATTTTCTCTCATTACTGTATGTAAAGTCAATCACACACAATCACATTATTACACATCAATGATTTACTCCTTGCTTGGACTAACTCATTCTTAGCTCTTTTGTATAACTGTGTGTTGTGTTATTGTCCTGCCCTCAGTGGAAGAGTTGAGCTCTCTCCAACACTATCCATCAATGATGAGCCTGTCCTGCACTGAAGCCTATGAATACCTCAACCTCTGTCCTGCACTGAAGCCTATGGATACTTCAACCTTTGACCTGCACTGAAGCCTATGAACACCTCAACCTCTGTCCTGCACTGAAGTCAATCTTCTGAACACCTCAACCTCTGTACTGCACTCAAGTCAATCTTCTGAACACCTCAACCTCTGTACTGCACTCAAGTCAATCTTCTGAACTCCTCAACCTCTGTCCTGCACTGAAGCCTATGACCACTTCAACCTCTGTCCTGCACTGAAGTCAATCTTCTGAACACCTCAACTCATACCCTCATTCAATCACTGCTGTGATCCCTACCCAACACTGTGTAAGTATCCTCCTCATTCCCATTCCCCATAATATTTTATTAAATGCTTTAGCTTAAAATAATTGGTCCTTGACAATATTTGAAATACGCTTTGTCATCTCCGTGCAGTCTGCGGCTATACAGCGGGTCTCCTATCCTGCTCAATTTTGCAAGTCACCAGCCTCCACTGTAGGGTGAATGAATGCGTGTGTGTACAGACAAAACACAAAAAAGCCTTAAAATGTCCCAAAGTCTCCTAGGCCAGAAAACAATAGTCACACAATAAAAAAGAGAATCTAAAACAATAAACTCAAAACGCACACCCACTTAAACATACAGTGGGGCAAAAAAGTATTTAGTCAGCCACCAATTGTGCAAGTTCTCCCACTTAAAAAGATGAGAGAGGCCTGTAATTTTCATCATAGGTACACTTCAACTATGACAGACAAAATTAGATTTTTTTTCTCCAGAAAATCACATTGTAGGATTTTTTATGAATTTATTTGCACATTATGGTGGAAAATAAGTATTTGGTCAATAACAAAAGTATATCTCAATACTTTGTTGTATTCCCTTTGTTGGCAATGACAGAGGTCAAACGTTTTCTGTAAGTCTTCACAAGGTTTTCACACACTGTTGCTGCAATTTTGGCCCATTCCTCTAGAGCATTGATGTTTTGGGGCTGTTGCTGGGCAACACGGACTTTCAACTCCCTCCAAAGATTTTCTATGGGGTTGAGATCTGGAGACTGGCTAGGCCACTCCAGGACCTTGAAATGCTTCTTACGAAGCCACTCCTTCGTTGCCTGGGCGGTGTGTTTGGGATCATTGTCATGCTGAAAGACCCAGCTACGTTTCATCTTCAGTGCCCTTGCTGATGGAAGGAGGTTTTCACTCAAAATCTCACAATACATGGCCCCATTCATTCTTTCCTTTACACGGATCAGTCGTCCTGGTCCCTTTGCAGAAAAACAGCCCCAAAGCATGATGTTTCCACCCCCATGCTTCACAGTAGGTATGGTGTTCTTTGGATGCAACTCAGCATTCTTTGTCCTCCAAACACGACGAGTTGAGTGTTTTCCAAAAAGTTATATTTTGGTTTCATCTGACCATATGACATTCTCCCAATCTTTTCTGGATCAACCAAATGCTCTCTAGCAAACTTCAGACGGGCCTGGACATGTACTGGCTTAAGCAGGGGGACACGTCTGGCATTGCAGGATTTGAGTCCCTGGCGGAGTAGTGTGTTACTGATGGTAGGCTTTTTTTTACTTTGGTCCCAGCTCTCTGCAGGTCATTCACTAGGTCCCCCCGTGTGGTTCTGGGAGTTTTGCTCACCATTCTTGTGATCATTTTGACCCCACGGGGTGAGATCTTGCATGGAGCCCCAGATCAAGGGAGATTATCAGTGGTCTTGTATGTCTTCCATTTCCTAATAATTGCTCCCACAGTTGATTTCTTCAAACCAAGCTGCTTACCTATTGCAGATTAAGTCTTCCCAACATGGTGCAGGTCTACAATTTTGTTTCTGGTGTCCTTTGACAGCTCTTTGGTCTTGGCTATAGTGGAGTTTGGAGTGTGACTGTTTGAGGTTGTGGACAGGTGTCGTTTATACTGATAACAAGTTCAAACAGGTGCCATTAATACAAGTAACGAGTGGAGGACAGAGGAGCCTCTTAAAGAAGAAGTTACAGGTCTGTGAGAGCCAGAAATCTTGTTTGTTTGTAGGTGACCAAATACTTATTTTCCACCATAATTTGCAAATAAATTCATTAAAAATCCTACAATGTGATTTTCTGGATTTTTTCCCCTCATAGTTGAAGTGTACCTATGATGAAAATTACAGGCCTCTCTCATCTTTTTAAGTGGGAGAACTTGCACAATTGGTGGCTGACTAAAATACTTTTTCTCCCCACTGTAAATGGTATTAATTCCTGCAGTAGGAAAGTTCCACCTCGGCACTGAACAAAAAAAGGAAAAAGTGCAAAAAGAGAAGAAATGTCAGTGTAAAGCACTGAAGAGATAGAGATTTAGAAATAAAGAGAGAAAAAGAGGGGGTTTAGCTGTGGTAGGCACTCAAGGCTTGAAGTATATTCATCCCTCTGTCCATCCCACGATTTGGTATGTAAGTTTGACTAACAAAAAGCTTCATAACAATGTTGCTAATAATCAATGACATCCAAGGAATGAATGGCTCAACAGGTTCCAAACCGTTGGGATTAAAGCGATAAAGGCTAAAAACACCGAAAAATCAACATTCTGTCAGGAATTGCATTCAGATTGAAAATCTTCCGCATAGACCGAGAGCTCTCACACAGAGACAGAAGAGCCATTTTTACGTCTTCCTTCCTGACAGCTGATGCGCTTTTAAAGTAGTTTTTATGAAAATAGAGAATAATGTGGCCATTGGTGACAACAGTTGCATAATATTGTTGCATAAAGACTATTTTCAAAAGGACTTTAGTGGAATTAAGCATCACTATATGATAAAAACATAATCAAAAGCATGTGCATTTATAGTATATTGTAGGAATACCAGCATGTACGTGTTTACTTTGTGCACTTACATTATAAAATTAACTGTTAAAGTAGAGTAAGGTGAGCAGAGATTATACTCCAAAATATTAATAGAAACGATATTCCCTCGTTCGTTAATGTTTCATCGTAAGAGGGGGTCCTTGCCACAACAGAGCAATGTCATTCTCATCAAGGACTTAATTAGCTGTCATAATATGGCCAAGAGGGATTTTATATAAAAGATGGTTCCCTTGTCACAGTACAGCAGTAGCAGATAGCGATGGTAACTGTATATGTGGAAGCCTTGACAGCTCCTGTCTATTACTAGCATGGTTAAACCAGACGGATTGCAGCGCTCATGTGAAACAATGGTTTGTGTAGCGTTCATTCTACTAGTGCTTTACAGGTGCATGTGGTGGTTGGTGATGTAAAAAGATTGGGAGGATTGCTATTATATAATAAAACACATTTTTTAAAGTGGGATATTCTTCTCTTCCTCCTTGTAGGAGCCTCCTCTGCCCAGACCTATGTCCTTCTGGGATGTATGTCTCCATCCTCTCTCCAAAAGCAAAGGAAATGACAATGGGGAAAAAAGGATAACGTTTATTTGAAAAGACATGTACAGTATCACAGGTGTCAAACGTCTGGACTGGGAGAGCGCCACATGACCCATGTCATCAGTGGTCTTTTACCATGCTCAGACAGGCAGGCAGGCAAGCAGACAGACAGACATAGTGACACACACACACACATAGCCACAACGAAACAGACACACACATACGTACCCCAAACAGACATGGGCGTTGTATAGCAGTGATCCCAATCCAAAGTGCTGTCTCAGTCAAAAATCTAATCAAATCAAGTTGTATTGTCACATACACATGGTTAGCAGATGTTATTGTGAGTGTAGAGAAATGCTTGTGCTTCTAGTCCTGACAGTTCAGCAATATCTAACAAGTAATATCTAACAATTCCACAACAGATATCTAAAACACACGAATCGAAGTAAGGAATGGAATAAGAACATACAAATATAAAATATATGGATGAGCAATGTCAGATCGGCATAGGCTAAGATGCAATCAGTAGTATAGAAAACAGTACATATGAGATGAGTAATGCAAGATATGTAAACATTTTTTAAATGGAATTATTAAAATGACTAGTGTTCCATTTATTAAAGTGGCCAATGATTTCAAGGCTGTATGTAGGCAGCAGCCTCTCTGTGCTGGTGATGGCTGTTTAACAGTCTGATGACCTTGAGATAGAAGCTGTTTTTCAGTCTCTAGGTCCCAGCTTTGATGCACCTGTACGGAGCTCGCCTTCTGGATGGTACCGGGGTGAACAGGCAGTGGCTAGGGTTATCCATGATTATCTTTTTGGCCTTCCTGTGACATCGGGTGCTGTAGGTGTCCAGGAGAGCAGGTTGTTTGCCCCCGGTGATGCGTTGTGAAGACCACACCATCCTCTAGAGAGCCCTGCGGTTGTGGGTGGTGCAGTTGCCATTCCAGGCGGTGATACGGGCCGACAGGATGCTCTCAATTGTGCATCTGTAAAAGTTTGTGAGGGTTTTAGGTGACAAGCCCAATTTCTTCAGTCTCCTGAGGGCCTTCTTCACCACACTGTCTGTGGTAATTTGTGGTTTAGTACGGTACCCTGCGTCCTACTTCATTGCTCCAGACCAGCACAGATTATGCTTTTGGGTCCCAAGGCGCTACTGTGTCTCTAGCTGACAATGAATGGGTGACATAAACCAAATAGGAACTGATAATTGTGCACGACTTCAGTATTGCTTGCTAAAACTGTTGTCACACTAAGGTTTATAAACTAAGAGAAACTTAGACTACAATTAGGGATTGTGTCAGGATGTCAGGATTATTTTGCTCTTACTGTAGTACAGTGGCCTACTCCCGACCAGTCACGTTGTACAGCACCCAAGTGGTGAAGTACTCTAAGACACTGCATCGCAGTGCAAGCTGTGTTGCTATAGATGCTGGTTCAATACCTGTGCCGTCCTTGACAGGGAGACCCATGAGGAGACTGTAGGCTTATGGTTTCTCTCCCTCTAAAAACATAAATAAATCATTCTAAATAACAAACTTTATTTACAAATTAGTAACAATGTCTCACCCCATGTTCAAGAATGGCCTTTTTCTCGCTCACTTTACATTATTTGAATACAAAATAATCAAAGCGATTGTTATTATTAACAAATTAAAAATTATATAAAAACCCCTTACATATTTTCACAGATATATTATTAAACCTGTTTTTCACAAGCGTAGCAGGCTGTGAATTCTGCAAATGTTTCTGGGGAGGGTTTGGCTGAACGAGACGTCCTTTTCCCAAAAATAGGAAAGGTGTGGCTTATGGTTTCTCTCCCTCTAAAACCAGAAATAAATATTTTTGCCTTTATAAATATTATTTTGGCCTTTATTCAGATTAAAATTGCTCACTTTCAATTTTTTTGAAAACCAAAATAATCTCAGCAAAAAAAGAAACGTTCCTTTTTTCAGGACCCTGTCTTCCAAAAATAATTCGTAAAAATCCCCAAAACTTCACAGATCTTCATTGTAAAGGGTTTGAACACTGTTTCCCATGCTTGTTCAATGAACCATAAACAATTAATGAACATGCACCTGTGAAACGGTCGTTAAGACACTAACAGCTTTCAGACGGTAAGCAATTAAGGTCACAGTTATGAAAAGTTTGGACAGTAAAGAGGCTCTGAAAAATACAGAAAGAAAGATGCCCAGGGTCCCTGCTCATCTGCGTGAATGTGCCTTAGGCATGCTGCAAGGAGGTATGAGGACTGCAGATGTGGCCAGGGCAATAAATTGCAATGTCCGTACTATGAGACGCCTAAGACAGTGCTACAGGGAGAAAGGGTGGATAGATGATCGTCCTCGCAGTGGCAGACCACGTGTAACAACACCTGCACACGATTGGTACATCTGAACATCACACCTGCGGGACAGGTACAGGATGGCAACAACTGCCTGAGTTACACCATGAACACACAATCCCTCCATCAGTGCACAGACTGTCCGCAATAGGCTGAGAGAGGTTAGACGGAAGGCTTGTAGGCCTGTTGTAAGGCAGGTTCTCACCAGACATCACCGGCAACAGCATCGCCTATGGGCACAAACCCACCATCGCTGGACCAGACAGGACTGGCAAAAAGTGTTCTTCACTGATGAGTTGTGGTTTTGTCTCAGCAGGGGTGATGGTCAGATTCGTGTTTATTGTCGAAGGAATGAGCGTTACACTGAGGCCTGTCCCTCTGGAGCGGGATCAATTTGGATGTGGAGGGTCCGTCATGGTCTGGAGCAGCATCATCGGACTGAGCTTGTTGTCATTGCAGGCAATCTCAGCGCTGTGTGTTACAGGGAAGACATCTTCCTCCCTCATGTGGTACCCTTTCTGCAGGCTCATCCTGACATGACCATCCAGCATGACAATCCCACCAGCCATACTACTCGTTCTGTGTGTGATTTCCTGGAAGAGAGGAATGCCAGTGTTTGGCCATGGCCAGCGAAGAGCCCGGATCTCAATCCCATTGAGCATGTCTGGGACCTGTTGGATTGGAGGGTGAGGGCTAGGGCCATTTCCCCCAGAAATGTCCGGGAACTTGCAGGTGCCTTGGTGGAAGAGTGGGGTAACATCTCACAGCAAGAACTGGAAAATATGGTGCAGTCCATGAGGAGGAGATGCACTGCAGTAATGCAGCTGGTGGCCACACACCAGATACTGACTTGTATTTGTGATTTTGAACCCCCCTTTGTTCAGGGACACATTGTTCAATTTCTGTTAGTCACATGTCTGTGGAACTTCAGTTTATGTCTTAGTTGTATATGTATATATGTTCATGTTAGTTTGCTGAAAATAAATTCAATCGACAGTAGAGGACGTTTCTTTATTTGCTGAGTTTATATAGCCTACCCACTGTGGTCAACTATGTGAGCAACGTTTCGTGTTGCTCTGAGACAAGCACGGAGAAACCATTGTATTCGTAAGATATACACTACCGTTCAAAATGTTGGGGTCACTTAGAAATGTCCTTGTATTTGAAAGAAAGGTAAAATTACATAAAAATTATCAGAAATACAGTGCAGTCATTGTTTTTGTTGAAAATGACGATTGTAGCAGGAAATGGCAGATTTTTTTATGGAATATCTACATAGGCCTATTATCAGCAACCATTACTCCTGTTTTCCAATGGCACGTTGTGTTAGCTAATCCAAATGTATAATTTTAAGAGACTAACACAACGTGCCATTGGAACACAGGAGTGATGGTTGCTGATAATGGGCTTCTGTACGCCTATGTTGATATTCCATAAAAAATCTGCCGTTTCCAGCTACATAGTCATCTACAACATTAATGTCTACACTGTATTTCTGATCAATTTGATGTTATTTCAATGGATAAAAAATATGCTTTTCTTTCAAAAACAAGGACATTTCTAAGTGACCTCAAACTTTTGAACGGTAGTGTAAATGTTGACTGAATATAAGCAAGTGATGTCTGCAAAATAATCAAGTTGATGGCACAGTCATATAGCCACGGCACCTACATAAAGCTGAGTGACTCACTTATTCATGGCGTTGGATCAAAATAAATAAGTACCAACATTCTTTCTGATAGTCTTTAATAAAGAAATGTTTTGGTTATCCTGACCGGGACACCATGTGCAGTATTATAATAGCCCATTATTGGATATTAGCAGGACAGTATACTCTTACCAACAACTGGTCAACTCTCTAAAGTTTGATACTTTGCACAAGGCAATTAATCAGCATCAAAATCTTTGTGGATGGGCTTCCTGAATGGCGCAGCGGTCGTAGACACTGCTGTGCAGTGCAAACTGTTTTTCTACAGATGCTGCTCCCTCTAAAAACAGAAATAAATCATTCTAAATAACAAACTGGCCAACATGTTCAAGAATGGCCTTTTTCTCACTCACTCTAGGTTAAATGAAAACATCATAAAATCATCTCCAAAATATTATTTTTTAAACAAAGCAATTTTTATTATTATTATCAATTCATTTATAATTATATAAAATCCCCTTAGATATTCTCACAGATCAGATTTACCCTAATGAAAAATTACCCTTAGACATTAATGACTAAATCTAATTATTGGCAGAGAGTCAAGTTCTTGAAAAGCATTTTTTGCGATATACTGTAGGCCAACCGTATATGAAATGAGTCTCACTATTGTTGAGTAATGTGCTGTTAAAAGTGGTGTAGGTCTTATTTATTTAGAAACCATATTGAAGTTAGAAGCAACAGCCTACCCACTGTGGTAAACTATTTCAGGACCGTTTCGCGTTGCTCTTACACAAGCATGGGGACTGGTCTTGATAAATCAATAAGATTTTTTATTTTTTACTGAATCTCCATTTGGGTATTAGTTAGACTACAATTAGGGTGTGGAAATGTTATGCTCTTAGTATTGTAGCCTACTCCCAACTGTCACGTTGTAAAGCGCCATATTTCCCGTTCCATCCTAACGGAAACCCTGAGGATTAATATTAATCATAATATTAATCTAATTAATTAAGCAACATTTCTTAAAATCAATCCCATATACTTTGTTCTTACAAAAAAGGTATTACATTCTCTAGTATAGCCACTATCAAATGCTTCTCAAAGATGCCCTCTGGTGGTAAAACTAGCATTAATGGTAACAATGGCTGACAATTAAAAACGTGCCATAGAATTCTGCGGCAGCCCGCAATGCATGTTATTTTGCCGCAAGGCATTTTGCCGCAACTTTTAATGGAGGAACCACTGTATGTGCAACGAGGAACTTAAAACCTTTCACCTTCTCCACTGCTGTCCCATCGATGTGGAAAGGGCAGCGCCCTCTGCTGTTTCCGGAGGATCATCTCCTTTGTTTTGTTGAAGTTGAGTGAGAGGTTATTTTCCTGACACCACACTCCGCGAGCCCTCAACTCCTCCCTGTAGGCTGTCTTGTCATTGTTGGTAATCAAGCCTACTACAGATGATATGTCTGGAGGAATGCATGGCCATGCAGTCATGGGTGAACAGGGAATACAAGAGGGGACTGAGCATGCACCCTTGTGGGGCCCCAGTGTTGAGGATTAGCAAAGTGGAGATGTTGTTTCCTACCTTCACCACCTGGGGGCAACCCGTCAGAAAGTCCAGAACCCAATTGCACAGGGCGGGGTTGAGACCCAGGGCCTCAAGCTTAATGATGAGCTCGGAGGGTACTATGGTGTTGAATGCTGAGCTATAGACAATGAACAGCATTCTTACATAGGTATTCCTCTTGACCAGATGAAATAGGGCAGTGTGATGGCGATTCCATCGTGTGTGGATTTATTGGGGCGGTAAGCAAATTGAAGTGGGTTTAGGTTGACAGGTAAGGTGGAGGTGATATGATCCTTGACTAGTCTGATCATAGCACTTCAATGATGACAGAAGTGAGTGCAATGGAGCAATAGTCATTTAGTTTAGTTACCTTTGCATTCTTGGGTACAGGAACAATGGTGGCCATCTTGAAGCATGTGGGGACAGCAGACTTAGATAGGGAGAGGTTGAATATGTTCGTAAACACACCAGCCAGCTGGTCTGCGCATGTTCTGAATATGCGGCTAGGGATGCCATCTGGGCCGGCAGCTTTGCGAGGGTTAACACGTTTAAATGTCTTACTTACGTATGCCACGGAGAAGGAGAGCCTACTGTCCCGTGTAGTGGGCTGCATTGGTGGCATTATCTTATCTTATCCTCAAAGCGGGCAAAGAAGGTGTTTAATTTGTCTGGAACAAGACGTCAGTGTCCGTGACGTGGTTGGTTTTCCTTTTGTAGTCCATGATTGTCTGTAGACCCTGCCACTTACATCTCGTGTCTGAGCCGTTGAAATGTGACGCCACTTTGTCTCTGTGCTGATATTCTGGTTATTTGATTGCCTTCTGGAGGGAATGACTACTCTGTTTGTATTCTGCCATATTCCCAATCACCTTGCCATGGTTAAATGCGGTGGTACACGCTTTCTGGTTAGGGTAGGTTTTAATAGTCATAGTGGGTACAACATCTCCTATACACTTCCTTATAAACTTACATACCAAATCAGCGTATACGTCGATATTATTCTCTGAGGCTACCTGGAACATGTGCCAGTCCGCGTGATAAAACAATTCTTGAATTGTGGATTCTGATTGGTCAGACCAGCATTGAATAATAGGTACTTCCTGTTTGAGTTTTGCCTATAGGAAGGAAAGAGCAAAATTACGATTTTCTGAAAGGAGGGTGGCGGAGGGCCTTGTATGCAATGCGGAAGTTAGAGTAACAATGGTCCAGTGTTTTTCCAGCATGAGTGCTGCAGTCGATATGCTGATAGAATTTATGCATCCTTTTACTTAATTTGCTTTGTTAAAATCCCCAGATACAATAATTGCGGTCTCAGTATATATGGTTTCCAGTTAGCATAAAGTCCAGCGAAGTTCCTTGAGGGCCGTCATGGTATCGACTTGAGGGGGGATATACACAGCTGTGACAATAACCAAATAGAATTCTCTTGGGAGATAATACGGTCGGCATTTGATTGTGAGGAATTCTTGATCATCTGAACAAAAGTTCCTGTATGTCGTTAATCATGAAACATACATGAAACACCCTTCTTCTTCCAGGTGAGATGTTTTTTCCTGTCGGTGCACTGAGAATCCAGCTGGTTGTTCTGACTCCGATAGCATATCCCGAGAGAGCCATGTTTCCGTGAAACAAAGTATGTTACGATCCCTGATGTCTCTCTGGAAAGCAACCCTTGCCCTGATTTAGTCCATTTTGTTATCTAGGGACTGGATATTAGCGATGAAAATACTCAGAAGCGGTGGGTGGTGTGCAGTTCCCCGAAGTCTGACTAGAAGACCGAGCCGACTCCCTCTACTCCGGTGGCGTTGTTTTGCGTCAGCCTCTGGAATCAGTTCAAATGCCCTGGGTGGTGCGGACAAACGATCCGCTTCGGGAAAGTTGTATTCCAGGTCGTAGTGCTGGTAAGTTCACATCGCTCTTATATATAATATATAAGATATTCTGGGCTCACAATGTAATAAATAATACATAAAAAATAAAATACACAAGTTTCCTATGGACTAGAAGCAAGGCAGCCCTCTCTGTCGGCGCCATTGTACAAATATTAATTTTAACAAAGTTTGCTGCCTCAGTGTCTTTAGATGTTTTTGTCAGATGTTACTATGGAATACTGAAGTAAAAGCATTTCATAAGTGTCAAAGGCTTTTATTGACAATTACCTGAAGTTGATGCAAAGAGTCAATATTTGCAGTGTTGACCCTTCTTTTTCAAGATCTATGCAATCCGCCCAGGCATGCTTTCAATTAACTTCTGGGCCACATCCAGACTGATTGGCAGCCCAATCTTGCATAATCAATGCTTGAGTTCGTCAGAATTTGTGGCTTTTTGTTTGTCCACCCGCCTCTTGAGGATTGACCACAAGTTTACAATGGGATTAAGGTCTGGGGAGTTTCCTGGCCATGGACCCAAAATATCCATGTTGTTCCCCGAGCCACTTAGTTATCACTTTTGCCTTATGGGAAAATGCTCAATCATACTGGAAAAGGCATTGTTCGTCACCAAACTGTTCCTGGATGGTTGGGAAAAGTTGCTCTTGGAAGATGTGTTGGTACCATTCTTTATTCATGGCTCTGTTCTTAGGCAAAATTGTGAGTGAGCCCACTCCCTTGGCTGAGAAGCAACCCCACACATGAATGGTCTCAGGATGCTTTACTGTTGGCATGACACAGGACTGATGGTAGCGCTCACCTTGTCTTCTCCAGACAAGCATTTTTCCGGATGCCCCAATCAATCGGAAAGGAGATTCATCAGAGAAAATGAAAATTACCCCAGTCCTCAGCAGTCCAATCCCTGTACCTTTGGCAGAATATCAGTCTGTCCCTGATGTTTTTCCTGGAGAGAAGTGGCTTCTTTGCTGCCCTTCTTGACACCAGGCCATCCTCCAAAATTATTCACCTCACTGTGCGTGCAGATGCACTCACTCCTGCCTGCTGCCATTCCTGAGCAAGCTCTGTACTGGGTGTGCCCCGAACCCACAGCTGAATCAACTTTAGGAGACGGTCCTGGCGCTTGCTGGACTTTCTTGGGCGCCCTGAAGCCTTCTTCACAACAATTGAACCGCTCTCCTTGAAGTTCTTGATGAAAAGATAAATGGTTGATTTAGGTGCAATCTTACTGGCAGCAATATCCTTGCCTGTGAAGCCCTTTTTGTGCAAAGAAATGATGACAGCACGTGTTTTGTTGCAGGTAACCATGGCTGACAGAGGAAGAACAATGATTCCAAGCATCACCCTCCTTTTGAAGCTTCCAGTTTTTTTAACTCAATCAGCATCACAGAGTGATCTCCAGCCTTGTCCTCGTCAACACTCACACCTGTATTAACGAGAGAATCACTGACAAGATGTCAGCTTGTTCTTTTGTGGCAGGGCTGAAATGCAGTGGAAATGTTTTTTTTGGGGGGATTCAGTTCATTTGCATGGCAAAGGGGGACTTTGCAATTCATCTGATCACTCTTCATAACATTCTGCAGTATATGCATATTGCCATCATACAAACTGAGGCAGCAGACTTAGTGAAAATCAATATTTGTGTCATTCTCAAAACTTTTTCCACGACTGTATACAAGTCTTAGAGAGACAACACGTCTTGCGACACTCGGCAGACCTATCGATGACACTAGAGCCCCACAGTGGTAAATAAAAAGATCTCCAGGCAAAATAGATTTAGATTTTCAGATGTCAATGTCAAGCCACCTAACTCAACCTGGAGTCTAATTTTAGCTGACCCCCCTGCTGCAGTAGAGTGTCTTCCAGTGTGTTATGTTCTCCATTGTAATTATACCTCATCTTAGTATCATGCATTTTGTCCCCTCAACAGTTTCAAATATGCATTTGTAAAACTCCACTTAAATCTGAAGACATCAACATTCATACAACATAGTATCATTACAAATGATGCCAATTGCCTAAGCATAGTTGATGAGATATTGCGATCCCATTCTCTAGTTTTTGTGTCATAAGGGCAGCCGACAGACGGCTCTGCGAATGTGATGGCACCCGAGGCAGTAATAGATGTTCTGTGGAGCTGTAGGTTTCATGAGTTGAGAGACTTTCCTTCCATTACTGGGATCAGGCCCTGTTCCTTCTGCCTCATTTGCAGTATGATTGGAGGCCAAAAGAGAGAGTCCGGGCCATCGCAGCCTGATTCACTCCCATAATAAACAAGATTCATAATTAGTAAGGGGATCAACTGAATTTTTTATAAAGCTTGAACGTGTGTGTGTTTGGTGTGTGTGCCTTGGTGAATATATGTTTGCTTGTATCTATTGACATGTTTGTTTGTGTGTGAACGTGTGTTTGCAATAGTGTGTAATTGTGTGTGTGTGTTTCTGTTGGCCTTCGTATCAATGCTAATTGCTGCTAATGAGATGGCTAGTAGACTGTGTGTGTCAGAGGGACTAAGTACCTGGCTATATATATTGTCCCAATTTTCCCTCTCATTGCATCTGGCCCCTCCATTTACACAGACCCTTTTCCACATGGCTATCCCTGCAAAGCAAGAACCACCCCAGCTTTTTATTATTAGAATGGCCTCGACGCGGGCTTCTTTCAAAAGGTTAATTGCCGCTGTCCCTCTCTCGCCTGATGAAGATTATTTTCATCTAGCAAAGCATAGCACTTCACAGAGCACTTGTTCCTGCTGTTATGGTACAATGAAGTTCCTTACCTCACAGTGAAAGGGGAAAAAGGAGTACAAAACACTCCCCTTTCAACCTCCACCTTCAGTGCGTGAGAGTGAAGTCTTAACGTTGGAGATGATTACTTATTAGAGCCCTGTGTTGAGAGAGAGAGACGAGCTTGCTTGTCGTGGTGATCGCTAATTTGGCGAAAGCTAAAGAGCCTTCTGCCAGTGATAGACTTTAATAATCCCACTACCTCCCTTTGCTATGTGGCCAATTTAGTACAGCTGCTGTAATACAAATACTTTTAGCTTTGCTTGTGATCTCCTAATGTCTTGCGACGGATTTTGAATGTGAAAGAAACGCAATCTCCTTAATAGCCTCGTCCTAGCCTCCACAGTATGTTGAACTGAGATTTACTCTTCTTGTTGACCAGGCTCGATATTATTCGGGTCGACATCTGTAAACATTTGGATTGAATCCATCAGAACGACTGTAGTTGAAACCAACAGAGGAGAAGTTTGAAAAGCGTCAGATCCCAAAGGGGTTGTGTCATGGCTGATGTGATCACAGCTTTCTGGAGCAGCTACCTGATTGATTAGAAACATGGAAAGACACCTACATTCTCGTGCTTAGTTATCGGAGCTCAGACTTCACAATCAAACTGGTTTCAGGGCCACTTGGCATGGTCGTGACAGCAAAACCCACGGTGGAAACAAATGCGTATTTTCAGTAATGGATCAAACAAATCAAATGTGTTTATGGTAGAGTAACTCGTTTCCTCCCCAAGAACATTGGCCACTAAGTGTTTAACACTAATCCGACCTAGACCTCAAACACTGTGAATTGTACTGCACGGTCAGCATAAAATGCCTGGTCAGAACATGCTGTTCAATCTTAATAGATATGAAGTACAGCAAGGGAAAATAAAAGATAAGGCCTCATGGCCCATCCTGACCCGACACAACCCTATTGGCTATCAACTCAATGCAGCAGTGGTAGATGTGACTGAACAATAGCAAACATTTGAACTCTGAGATGAGGAAGTGATGTCATCATTGCCATAATGCCTGGGTAAAGGTTTGTTTTATACTAGAACATGGAGTACATAAAGGCAAATGGTTCAGCAGTGTCACTGTTCTTTGAGCATCAGCGGTACACTTATAACGACATGACCTTGCTACTAGTCTTAAGAGACGTATTGACAACAAATGACCATTGTTCAACCTCGATAGGTCTTGAAATGCCATTGACACAAAGCAGTTGAGTTGGACACAATGGGAGATGGTTCAGTTGATGAAAATGTACAGTATACTTTCTGATATGCTGTTAGGCGATTCTTCCGAAAAGCCAGAGAGTGCCTATGAACCTGGGAGGCAGCAGCCAATGTCAAGGTATTAGCAGTTATCACACAGAGCAGAGAAAATAGTGGAGCTATATAAGTGAGTTGTGTGTGTTCACAAAAAAGTATATTGTGTGTGTGCCTGTGTGTGTGTGGGTGCGTGCTTGTGTGTGTGTGGGTGCGTGCACATTGAGTATGGAGTGGCACAGAGCAGTCACCTGGAAGTGAAGGAAAGGGAGGCCTGTCCGATAGATGTGTAAATTAGTTCCTAGACTAATGTCAGGGACATTTGAATGTACCTGTAGCTAGGTTTCCATCCAATTGGCAACAGATTTGCGTGCAAATATTCAAAAGTCCGTATTAAAACAATTTGCCCACCAAATTGACTTGTTACAGATAAAAGGCTGTGCGTGATGACTTAGCGCTGTTAAAAATACATTTGTGGTTAAATTCTGAATATAAAAATCAATTCAAATGGGTTTCCATAGCATTTTCTGGTTAAATAAGTTATGATGAACTTCACAGGGTGGTGAATGTGCGATGGAAACCCATTTTATTTGTATTTTTCATTCAGTAAGGATTTTTACGTGCACTATTTCCTCACTCACTACCTTTTACCTGCAACAAGTCAATTTGATAGATTCTGCAAGTTTACTTCGATATGATGGTTATTATATCAACATTTGCGCATAAAAGGGTTTCTACCGACATTTCTTACACATATATTTCCAACATAAAAAGATCCCACCTTGTCTAGCTTATTAGTTTTGTCGACCTTTTGAAAGTTTACTGAAAAATGTTCTGTTTCCATCAGGCCTGTCATGACATTTTTTATCCGACATGTACTTTACTTGCATAAAAAGGTTGGACAGGAAATATGTTTTACGAAACTGTTGGGAAATTGGGGGAAATTGCTTATGCCATTTTTTCTCATTAACATTTTATTAAAATATCTTGTTATACCTGCATGCGAAAACAGACGCTCACTAAAGGAGCTTGTTCAACTTTGATTTTAAAATCGATGTGGCTTAATACAACACCATTTGCATAATAAGGTACCTAATTGAACATTCGCCAATATTTAATACGATCACATGGTCCGCATGGCCGTAAGACTTATTCATTTTCCTGGTCATTAATAAATGATAAAACACCAAATACAATATTTATAAAATTAAATATTCAGAGGTTTCGGATCTCAATACACTGAGTGTACAAAACATTAGGACCACCTTCCTAATATTGAGTTGGACCCCTTTTTGCCCTCAGAACAGCCTCATTTGGTTGGGTAATGGACTACAATGTGTTGAAAGCGTTCCACAGGGATGCTAGCCAATGTTGAGTACCCCAGTTGTGTCAATTTGGCTGGTGGACCATTCTTGATACACACAGGAAATGTTGAACATGAGAAAAACCCAGCAGCGTTGCAGTTCTTGACACAATATAACTGGTACGCCTGGCACCGACTACCATTCCCCATACAAAGGCACTTAAATCATTTGTCTTGCCCATTCACCCTCTGAATGGCACACATACACAATATCTCAATTGTCTCAATGCTTAAAAATCCTTTAACTTCATCTACACTGGTTGAAGTGGATTTAACAAGTGACATAAATAAGGGATCATACTGTAGCTTTCAACTGGATTAACCTGATTTCATGGAAAGAGCAGGTATCCCTAATGTTTTGTACACTCAGTGTAGGTTGAAGGATATGATCACTTATTAAAGCTTCCATGTATTTCAGTTTGAGGTAATTTCAGAGGGTCTGTGAAATTTTTTCATAATGGCCAGTTAAAATGAGAAGTAAGGCCAGAAAGGAATGAAACCGGGGCATTGAACTTGTCCCATAGCCACTGTGATAGGACCCTACTGTACAGTATCAGTCAAAACATTGTATATAGACTCCCCCTTTGTTTTCTACTGTGTTATTGACTTGTTAATTGTTTACTCCATGTGTAACTCTGTGTTGTCTGCTCACACTGCTATGCTTTATCTTGGCCAGGTCGCAGTTGCAAATGAGAACTTGTTCTCAACTAGCCTACCTGGTTAAATAAAGGTGAAATAAATAAAAAAAAGTTTGGACACACCTACTTATTCAAGGGTTTTTCTTTATTTGTACTATTTTCGACATAGAAAAGACATCAACACTATGAAATAACACATATGGAATCATGTAGCAACCAAAAAATATCAAAATATATTTTATACTTGAGATTCTTCAAAGTAGCCACCTTTTGCCTTGATGGCAGCTTTGCACAGTCTTGGAATTCTCTCAACCAGCTTCATGCATTTCAATTAACAGGTGTGACTTGTCAGAAGTTAATTTGTGGAATTTCTTTCTTTCTTACATGCTGAACAGACCGGACACATCGCGTGCGCGAGCGTCACAAAATAAATTTAGAAATCCATGTTATTCAATTATTGCACCCACACTGCTCACGCGTGCCAACGAGCGTCTGCAACGCCAAGGGCTAAAATAGAAGTCATTCCTATTTCTGACCTCGATCGCACTGCAAGTCCTGCCTCTCCCATCTCCTCATTGGTTTATAGAAGCAGGTACCCACGTGCCATCTCCTCATTGGTTATACCCACGTGGGTGATTGAAAGATGAACTTTGTTGCAGGTTGTCATGGTAATACTATGAAAGTTTAGATGCGATCACCATATAAGTTCAAAGATGAAAAAGCCTGGAAGGAGGAGAGATGGCTAGAAACGATTCGTTTGGCTGTTTTATGTGTGGATTAATTGTCGGAGTAGAGGTCCTTGTGCATTTCAGGTAAAATAACAACTCAATGTTTATATCCCACGACAAATTACCTAGCAACAGAGCAAGCTAGCTAAATAGGACAAATTAGCTAGCAAGTGCAAGCTAACTTGCTAAATTGCCATACATGTTTAATGCTTTTTGATATGTCCCCAAATTAATGTAATTGGTTCAGAGTTTGTTTTGATATTTTAATCTGCTTGTTGTGTTTGGTGTAGGGGGACAAAATACATTTATGCACGATAGCGCAGGATGGCGCATGTACGCAGCCGGTTTGGGTTCCGTGTTGATGTGTTTTTAGCCAATCATTTGTGTTGTGACAAGGTAGGGGTGGTATACAAAAGATAGCCCTTTTTTGTAAAATACCAATTCCATATTATGGCATGTACAGATCAAATAAGCAAAGAGAAACAACAGTCCATCGTAACTTTAAGGCATTAAGGTCAGTCAATCTGGAAATCTTCTTCAATTGCAGTTGCAAAAACCATCAAGCGCTATCTTGAAACTGGCTGTCATGAGGACCGCCACAGGAAAGGAAGACGGAGAGTTACCTCTGCTGCAGAGGTTAAATTCATTAGAGCCATAGACTTAATTTCAGCCCAAATAAATGCTTCACATAGTTCAAGTAACAGACACATTTCAACCCCAACTGTTCAGACGAGACTGCGTGAATCAGGCCTTCATGCTCGAATTGCTGCAAAGAAAACACTACTAAAGGACAGCAATACGAAGAAGAGACTTGCTTGGGCCAAGAAACATGAGCAATGGACATTAGACCAGTGGAAATCTGTCCTTTGGTGTGATGAGTCCAAATTTGAGATGTTGGTTCCAACCGCCATGCCTTTGTGAGACGCAGAGTAGGTGAACGGATGATCTCCACATGTGTGGTTCCGACCGCGAAGCATGGAGGAGGAGGTGTGATGGTGTGTGGGTGCTTTGCTCATGACACCGTCTGTGATTTCTTTAGAATTCAAGGCACACTTAACTGGCATGGCTACCTCAGCATTCTGCAGCGACACGCCATCCCATCTGGTTTGTACTTAGATGGACTTTCATGCGTTTGTCAACAGGAAATGAAGGAAAAGCAGCCAACAAGTGATCAGCATATGTGGGAACTCCTTGAAAGAATGCCAAGAGTGTGCAAAGCTGTCATCAAGGCAAAGGGTGGCTACTTTGAAGAATCTATAATATAACATATATTTTGATTTGTTTAAACACTTTTTTTGGGTTGCTTCATGATTTCATAGTTTTGATGTCTTCATTATTATTCTACAATGTAGAAAATATTAACAAATAAACCCTTGAATGAGTAGGTGTGTCCAAACTATTGACTGGTACTGTATATGTAAAGGGACAGTACAAGTGGCACTTCAAAGCCAAGTTATACTTTGCTTTTTTGAACTGTAGTGTTCCTTAACAGTACATTTGGGAAAAAAAAGAATAATAAACGTAACTAAGACATTTAACCCGCTTTGAAGTACACTTTTTAAAAGTTGTTAATGCAGAAGTACAGAACATTGGAAGAATAATTGACAGACAATAGGACAAATATTTGAGTGTACTAGCAAATAAATAACCTACGTTTTGTAGTCCCTTGTCCCTTTCCATGGTTAATGGGCATTTCCTGTACCTTTCTGCCTTTTTATAATGATAGTTTTCTTTATTCTGACACAGCTTCATTCTGACCTCAGCTCTGCTTCAAGCATTTATTTATCTGTAATTTCTTTGGGTTCTTGAGGGCATTTGTCTTGGGAGCGACACTGATCTTTAGTGTGTAATTGATGCATAAAACATGTTGTGCTAATTGTGTTACAACTCCTCCATAGATCAGTGATGACCCCCGCTAATACATTTGTTAAAACTTGTTGGGTATAGGGGGCAGTATTTTCACTTTGGATTAATTGCGTGCCCATAGTGAACTGCATCCTACTCTGTCCTAGATTGCTAATATATGCATATTACTATTACTATTGGATAGAAAACACTCAAGTTTCTAAAACTGTTTGAACTATGTCTGTGAGTATAACAGAACTCATAGGGCAGGCAATCTTCCAAACAGGAAGTGAAATTCTGAATACATGTCTCATTTCAAGTCATCGCCTATCCACTTCCAAATAAGATATGGATCTGGTAGCACTTCCTACGCCTTCCACTAGATGTCCTCATTCAGTATAACGTGGATTGGAGCTTCTGGTGTGAACTTTGACCGAATGGGAGGGGAAATAGTCACGGTCTTGGCAGAATGCAATTTCCTTGTGGCGCATTTCTCTGTGGGTGTCACCGTCGTTCCATTTGGCTGCAGATGAAAACGTATGATCCGGTTGGAACGTTATTGGATATATATGAAAATAACATCCTGAAGATTGATTCTCTACTTAGTTTGACCAGTTTATTCGACCTGGAATATATATTTTTGAAGTTTTCGTCCGAGTTGTCCTGGACCAGCGTCAACTTTTGGGCACGTGAGCTGAAAGTGCCAGCAAATGTAGCTAATTGGACACTAGTATTGGACATTATGGAACAAAACAACGATTTATTGTGGAACTAGGACTCCTTGCACTGCATTCTGATGAAAGATCATCAAAGGTAAGGGAATATTTATGATGTAATTTCGTATTTCTGTTGACATTGCGGAGAAATATATTTACATCTGAGCGCTGTCTCAGAATATTGCATGGTAGGCTTTTTTCGTAACGTTTAAAAAAAATTGGTTGCATTAAGAACCAGTGTATCTTTAATTATATGTAGAACATGTATCTTTAGTCAAAGTTTATGATGAGTATTTCTGTTATCTAGCGTAGCTTTCTATAATTCCTCCGGATATTTTGGAGGCATTTCTGAACATGGCGTCAATGTAAACCGAGATTTGTGGATATAAATATGCATATTATCGAACAAAACAGAAATGTATTGTGTAACATGTCATATGAGTGTCATCTGATGAAGACTTTCAAAAGTTTAGTGATTCATTTTATCTCTAATCGTGCTTTTGTGACTATCTTTGGCTGGGAAAAATGGCTGTGTTTTTTTTTATTTGGTGGTGGTCTAACATAAATATATGTTGTGTTTTCGCTGTAAAACATTAAAAAAATCGGACATGATGGGTAGATGAACAATATGTTTATCTTTCATTTGCTGTATTGGACTTGTTAATGTGTGAAAGTTAAATATTTCTAAAGAATATTTTTGAATTTTTGAATTCCCTGTGCCGCCTTTCCAGCCGAATGGGGGGGATTGAGCAATCATAGTGGATTTCCGATTCACATATTCATATTCATCATCGCTTCAATACAAGTATTTATTCTCTTTGATTATTGAGTTAAATTGCATATAGATACCATGATGCATGTTTTGGAAATACTGTAAATATCAATGACGATATGGGTTTTGAATATGTGCCATCAAATAGTTGATTTCGACAACTTTCTTCCTTCCCTATTCAGTTTGTCTATTCTACATATTTATTTGCTTTGTTTACTCAATCAAATGTTCTCCGCTGTTTAATAATCAAATATAAAAGGAAATTGATGATTCTGGTGGTGATGTGATGTAGAAAAATTGCTGCGCCCACAGTCATGCAGATTAATTGCCATATCGCTGACAAAACACTCAGAGATTCTTCAAGGCACGGACTTGCTTATCTTGCAAAATATGTTGACTGAAGAGCAGCAAGATTTATATTTTTCATACGCCATAGTGAAATATATGGATTTAGGTTGAAGCAAAGCTTGAGAAAATAAGTAAAATAATCAATATTATGCTATGTTTTGCTGAAGAATTGCAAACTGTAGAACTGTAGAAAAGATTTCTTGACACGTGTCAGTTTGGCATTGGTTGGCATCAGGGTGGCATTGGTTAGCATCAGGGTGGCATCGGTTGGCATCACGCATCTGCTCCCCAGGTTGTGCCAGTGTCACTTGTGCTCAGTGGGCATCATTGGCATTCACACCAGTCGTACCAGCTGCCTTCTTCACGATGCCAACTCTGATCAGCTTTATTGTTGGAGAGGTGGGTCCATCTATTGTCTGATGTATGATCACACAAGTTAAAGGGAGATTTGTGAATAAATAACTTTATTTTAGTTTATTAAGATCCCCATTAGCTACTGCACATGCAGCAACTATTCATCCTGGGGTCCACATTATTATAATTTTTTTTTACAATATATGACAAAAGTACAGAAACAACATAAAATATTACATGAAATTCAAAATAAAAATAAGAGTTATACTGTTTATAGGAAAGACACCAAGAGACAACAAAAATACTCTTTACACACTTTGACTTGCTACTTGCTGAGAAAAATATAAAAGGATCCTTTCCTAAAATGACTCATTCACTGAGCATTGAGATGCTGACGTCGTTGATGGCTTGTTTTATAAAGGTATTTATCCGTTAATGTGTTGTGCCCAGAATTTCAAAGTGCATCGCTCGACATTAAGAGCGAGAGCTTGTCATTTGGATGGAGGCTGTCAAAATGCTTTGTTTGTTTCTCAGTGAGAGTATGGGAAGGTCAGAGTGGCAGAGTAAAACTCTGTTTTCCCCATTTAGCTGAAATTGCATTATCCCCCCAGGCCACTGACGACTGCTCAGAAAACTAACAACCTTTTCCTGAATCCATCCTGCACACTGTGGTTTACTCTCCTTTAAATCTGAGTCATTGCACCAGAAGAAGCAATTTTAAACCACCAAGATACCTTGAATAAGGAAAAAACATTTTCTGGAGGGATCTTTGTAGCCTTAAACAACCTTGTATTGCAGTGGGCTAAATCAGTGTCACATACAGTAGAGTGTTTCTTGGTAGTCTTAAACAAATCTACTTTGAAACAAAAGTGTAGACCTCACACACATGATCATGGTCTCAAACAAGTAAGAGACCTATACCATGCTCAAATATAGAGTTGAAATGTATTCAATTTTGCATTTACATCCCAATATTAGTCTTTATATACATCACAGAAGACTGAAATATAGCAAAACTGTTTGACATAGAAACAGCAGATTTTCAGAAGTAAAAAATAAATAATATTATTGATTATGAAACTATGAAAAATATGAATAACATTCCACCCATGAAGCCACTAGATGGTGATTGTCATTTGACTGCAGGAAAGGGATACTACATGGTCACCAGACCTGGGTTAAAAGAGAGTTTCTGTGTCCTTTCAAATACTTTAGCCGTGCTTGATTGAGCTTGCCTCGTGCAATGGAACCAATGGAATAGTCCCAAAAGTGCAAGCCCCGCCCACCTGGTACTTCAATTATGCTCAATCCAACGTTCAAAGTATTCGAAAGAAAACAAGTACTATTTAAACCCAGTTCTAATGGTCAGAGAATTAATACAGAGGCTCTCAAGCATTTGGAAGTGAGTACAGGCAGGAAGCGTCTATCTGCGTAGTGCCTTTCACATCGATTTTCAACAGCCCAAGCCCAAGGAGGTTAAAAGGCATGCAATATTTCACCGGATACTGGAGTAGGCCAATCAAGTATGCAAGTGTTGCTGTTTGGATGGATTGGTGCTCTACATGCTATCTCCATTAGGTCTGCCTGGATGTTGCTGCAAGGGTTTGCTGACCTGTGTAGTCTCTTACTCTCTGTATCTCTCTCTCCTGCTCTCCTTTTCTTTCTCTCTCCCTCTCTCCATATCACTCTCTCCTCTCCCTCTCTCTCTTTCTATCCCTCTTTCTTTCTCTCTCCATCGCCCTCTCTCTTTCTCTCTCTATATCCCTCTCTTTTTCTTTCTCTCTCTCCTCTCCCTCTTCTTCCCTCTGTCTCTCTCTCCCGCTCTTTTTCTTTCTCTCTCCCTTTCTTCGTATTTCTCCTCTCCCTCCCTCTCTTCACCCCCCCCTTTCTCTCTCTCTCTATCCCTCTCTCTTTTTCTTCATCTCCCTCCCTCAAAATATCTCTCTCCCTCTCTCTCTTTAATCCCCCCCCTCTCTCTTTCCCTTTTGAGATGTGTAGTGGGCAAAACATCATATCATACACTTTTTCAAATGTGCTGGGGAAATATTTCATAGGATTTATCAGTGGAAGCTGCCATGTTTCGGGTTCGTCTGCACTCTGTGTTTTCCCTCTCATCCTTCTCCCCCTTCTTCTCATCCTTTTCTTCTACCCCTCATCCTTATTCTCCTGTAGAATGTGGTTTTGTGAATAATTACAGTGTGCTCAGACGGAATTAAGTGGATCTTCTCTTTTCCTTGCGCCAAGATTACACTCTTGTCTAATCAAACAAAGTTTTAATGGAGGCTGCTGCCATTTTGTTGGAAATTTCATATGAATCGGCGGGTGATAGGGTATATTTGGGAATTTCTATAATAAAAGAGACTCTGTCTCGTGCATAATGGAAAGTTTAATCACATGAGAAATTTCTCATAACTATGTAACCTCTTATAAAGGGGTGAATAATGTCCCTGACGAACTAATGAATGAAGATATTAGAAAATCAGTGCCATCCGTCTAAGCTGCTTCAAACCTTCCTCGTTTCCCCTGCTCAATTAGATGACATTTTGTGGAGTCATTAGTGCCCACTTGGTGTGTGTAACGTGAAATGTATCCAGCATTGCCCAACCTAACTACTGACCAATGAAACAAGGAATTCTAGATAATTGTCCAACTTCCCAATTACCGTTGGATAGTTTTTTCATATTCCTAGTCTTGTTAGTTTCATGTGAAGATTTTTCCCAATTCCAAAACGGTATTTGATGCCCTGAAATAGAGATATAGGATAGGACATTTATAAATGGACATTTTCAAATATGATTTAATTTTTCCGCTAATACAAACAGACAGAGGGGGAATTTGGTAAATGTGAGAAAAATTGATAAATTGATTTAATATTGAGGATGGGCTGACCACAAGTGGTGAAGGTGGGCAACAATACCTCCTCCATGCTGATTCTAAACACAGGGGTACCACAGGGGTGCGTGCTCAGCCTCCTCCTGTCCTCCCTGTTCACCCTTGACTCTGTGGCCATGCACATCTCCAAGTCAATCATCAAGTTTGCTTATGACACAACAGTGGTAGGCCTGATTATCAACAATGATAAGACGGCCTACAGGGAGGAGGTGAAACATCTGGTGGAGTGATGCCAGGAAAATGACCTCTCCCTCAACGTCAACAAAATGAAGGAGCTGATCGTGGATTACAGAAGACAGCAGGGAGAGCACGCCCCCATCCACATCTAAGGCGCCGCAGTGGAGACGTTCAAAATCTTCAAGTTCCTTGCAACAGCGCCTCTTCAACCTCAGGAGGCTGAAGAAATGTGGCTTGGCCCCATTGACCCTCACAAACTTCTACAGATGCATCCTGTTGGGCTCTATCACCGCCTGGTACATCAATGTATACCCCCGCAACTGCAGGGCTCTCCAGAGGGTGGAATTCGAAAACCTCCTTGGTCTTTGTGGTTGAATCTGACAAAGTAGTCATTCAAAAATCATGCAAAAACACTATTATTGCACACAAAGTACTCACAAATTATTTTTTTACAAATATTAAAACATTGTATCACACTGGTGAGCATGTACATTTGGGGGTTCGGTGTTGATACAATATGTAAGTCAGTGAATTTGATATTGCAGTGAAAAGATACCAAGCATTGCCACATTAGTAAACTATGTGGTAGAGCAGGGTCACAAGGAATTATAGCTTTGATAAAGTACAACTGGCGAAACATGAGAACATATTTTGGGGTTTTGAAAACAATTCGGCTCAGCAAAACCAGTAGCTTAAAACTCGTGGGACTTTATTTTGTTTAATTCTATAATAGATTTATTGAATTGACGAGGAAGAGATAACAGAATTGTTAAAGTGGCATTGTAAATAGTAGAAGTTATGTTTGTTTTTACTATATTTAAATATTCACCTGTTAACATAACATTAGACAGAAAGACAGAGAGTAGAGATTCTAGAGGGCTTTCTGAGTTTAATGGAAAATATGTAGTGAAGATGACAAAGGAGAGTAAGTTAATTAGAAAGTAAGTTGTTTGGATTGATTAAGAATTGGCTGATGTATTTTCTACATTTAGTGCATTACAGGTTCATCTTAAAATAACAGATGTTTAATGAGTGTGAAGCAGTGGTTAGTGATAAAAAATAGTCATATTGTTAAGAAGGATTGATGTGAACTTAATGAGTCTTGACAGTCTGTGAATGGTAATATGTTATTCATGTTTTTTTTATAGCACTCTAATGATGCGATATTTTAGTAATATGAAAAGCTGAGGTTTCAATACAAGGTTAAATGATGAGTAGAGGGATTGAGCCTTGAGATTGTAAAAAAGATTAGCTGTGGTTGTAAGCGAGCAGGCAGTGGGAGATTGAAGTAGAGGTATGAGAAACATTCTTTGACAGTTGCTGATTATTGTTGCTTGGTTTTATAGTTCGGTAACTCCAGTGAATTTGTGAGCAGGAAGTTAATGTATTCTTAAATTACAATCTGTTTGAAGTAGATTGAAATGAGTATTGAATATTAAGGCTGAATTGCATCCAGGCATGATTGTGGATCCCATAGGGGACGGCGCACAAAGGCCCAGCGTCAACTGGGTTTGGCCTGGGTAAGCCGAGTGTTTTCTATCCAATACTACCAATTACATGCATATCCTAGCTTTCTGGGCATAAGTAACCGGCAGTGGGGCACCTCAGTCATCCAAACTTCCAAATACTGCCCCTAGCCCGAAGAAGTTTACAACAGGTTTATATTTTGACTAAATGAATGCAACAGGTTGAAATTACTACATTACTGGAAAGGGGTTATGGGTTTGTTTATTGTTTATTTTAGGTGTCGATTTCACTTAAACACTGTATTATCTGATGTGTTTTGAGTAGGATTCCTCCTTCCGGGAGTGATGGAAGTCCCCTACAGTATGTATGTTAAGGGAGAAGCAGGAGATTTAGTCTAAAACAACTTTATTAAATGCCTGGGATCAAATATCACTGATTCCTTATGCTGAGAAATGTACTATATTTGCGACAGAAAAAAGTATTACATTTAGAGGGGTAACAGGAACAATTTAAGGCGAAACAGCTATCACATATTTGTTGCACTTTGGTCTAGTAACGATGCCAGGATAATTTTATCTGGTTATGAAAAGAGAAACCAGTCATATAATATAATATGGGAGTGAATTGTTAGACTCGGGGGTGAAATACATTTTGCTGTGTCTATGGGTAGCACATGCTAAATTAAGTGCACATTAACATTGAGGAGGGTTAAAACAAACTATTAATGATTTGAGGGAGTACAGTGGACTTATCATCAGATTTTGTTTGTAGTTAAAACTTTTGGGTTGCTGAATCGGTGTAGTATTGCGAAACCTAACGAAAAGTTGTGCTTTTTTCTGGGAAAATTGGAGTTTCATTATCTCTCTTTGAAATGTTTCCTGGGGCTATGGTCTTGGGGAGAGCAGTGAGTGAGATTGAGGCCGTAAACTACCAAATGAAATAAGGCCTGGACATTTTTGTGTGTTTTTACCATATGTCTTAGAGCCCAGGTATCTTAAAGGGGCACACACACACACTGAATTTTCGGAAGTTTTAATTAAACACGTGAATTTATTTGATAAAGAAATGTCCTGGAAACCAGGAACACAACATGTAGGAAATGTTTGAATGTTTTTCATTACTTTGTATAATATAGGGTATGTATGACCTCTGACCTCTGTTTTGACTTCCAGTGTGGTTTGATCACCCTTATTGGAGAGCCATTTGGAAAATGAATTTAAGGTCATTTGTAATCTTGATAATGATGATGCCGTTTATAGTTCTTAGCCATATTTGTGATTTGGACCAATGTGAAGAAGGAGAGGGCGCTGCCTTTGACTAACGGTCTATTTACCAAAGTCTATTTTCCTATGACCGTATGGGTACAATTATTTTTCTTTATGGAGTTCTTAATTAAGGGTAGTGATTTTAATTCAATTTTGTTTTATTTTTTTACCAGTAGTAGTGTTTTTTGTAAGCATTACTCACACGGGGAGTTATTTGTCAAATGGGGGAGATAACAGTCCTCTGAGATTTTGGATTGACATATAGGAGTGTATTGCATATGTGAAGAAGTGTATTTTTGTGTTTGCTCTGTTCTGTTTTGATACATACTGTATTTCACCAGATTAGGGACACATACATTTCAGGCTTCAAACATAAAGATATAAAACTGCATTTTTTTGTGAAGAATCAACAACAAGTGGGACACAATCATGAAGTGGAACGACATTTATTGGATATTTCAAACTTTTTTAACAAATCAAAAACTGAAAAATTGGGCGTGCAAAATTATTCAGCCCCTTTACTTTCAGTGCAGCAACTCTCTCTAGAAGTTCAGTGAGGATCTCTGAATGATCCAATGTTGACCTAAATGACTAATGATGATAAATATAATCCACCTGTGTGTAATCAAGTCTCCGTATAAATGCACCTGCACTGTGATAGTCTCAGAGGTCCGTTAAAAGCGCAGAGAGCATCATGAAGAACAAGGAACACACCAGGCATGTCCGAGATACTGTTGTGAAGAAGTTTAAAGCCAGATTTGGATACAAAAATATTTCCCAAGCTTTAAACATCCCAAGGAGCACTGTGCAAGCGATAATATTGAAATGGAAGGAGTGTCAGACCACTGCAAATCTACCAAGACCTGGCCGTCCCTCTAAACTTTCAGCTCATACAAGGAGAAGACTGATCAGAGATGCAGCCAAGAGGCCCATGATCACTCTGGATGAACTGCAGAGATCTACAGCTGAGGTGGGAGACTCTGTCCATAGGACAACAATCAGTCGTATATTGCACAAATCTGGCCTTTATGGAAGAGTGGCAAGAAGAGAGCCATTTCTTAAAGATATCCATAAAAAGTGTCGTTTAAAGTTTGCCACAAGCCACCTGGGAGACACACCAAACATGTGGAAGAAGGTGCTCTGGTCAGATGAAACCAAAATTTAACTTTTTGGCAACAATGCAAAACGTTATGTTTGGCGTAAAAGCAACACAGCTCATCACCCTGAACACACCACCCCCACTGTCAAACATGGTGGTGGCAGCATCATGGTTTGGGCCTGCTTTTCTTCAGCAGGGACAGGGAAGATGGTTAAAATTGATGGGAAGATGGATGGAGCCAAATACAGGACCATTCTGGAAGAAAACCTGATGGAGTCTGCAAAAGACCTGAGACTGGGATGGAGATTTGTCTTCCAACAAGACAATGATCCAAAACATAAAGCAAAATCTACAATGGAATGGTTCAAAAGTAAACATATCCAGGTGTTAGAATGGCCAAGTCAAAGTCCAGACCTGAATCCAATCGAGAATCTGTGGAAAGAACTGAAAACTGCTGTTCACAAATGCTCCCCATCCAACCTCACTGAGCTTGAGCTGTTTTGCAAGGAGGAATGGGAAACAATTTCAGTCTCTCGATGTGCAAAACTGATAGAGACATACCCCCAAGCGACTTACAGCTGTAATCGCAGCAAAAGGTGGCGCTACAAAGTATTAACTTAAGGGGGCTGAATGTTTTTGATTTGTTAAAAAAGTTTGAAATATCCAATAAATGTCGTTCCACTTCATGATTGTGTCCCACTTGTTGTTGATTCTTCACAAAAAACTACAGTTTTATATCTTTATGTTTGAAGCCTGAAATGTGTCAAAAGGTCGCAAAGTTCAAGGGGGCCGAATACTTTCGCAAGGCACTGTACATTTGACTTAAAACAGGAGTCACTACCTGGATTTGTCCAACAAGATATGCTAATGTTAGTTTCTGGGATGGAAATAGTTATTTCCACCATGCTGATCCATTGGAGTGTGATAGATAACTAAAGCTTATTTTATGAAACTCCATTGTTGCATGCACTGCATTATGCATTAAATATGTGCTTTTCACTGTCTATGAAGATATAGCTTAGAATCTCATAAACTGTATGAATCTTCTGTTTTTCTTCATGGGTTTGTGCAGGTGACTGTGTATTAAGACCGCCCGAGACAAATTGCTAGAATGCTTAGAAAAGGGAGACAGTTCTATAGCAGCCGGTTACATGCAGGAACCCATGCAATGAGTTATTGCTTTTATGCTTCTTGTTTTATGAAGAACGTATCCATTTTCAACATGAGTTAATGTTCTTAAATTGAGAGAATTCTCAAAATGTGGGAGGATGGTGGAAATTACAAGCCTATGTTATAATACTTTTCTTGCATCAAATGTTTGTTTTATGCAACATAATAGAGGGTTCTTATAACTCTATTGTGTCTGTGTGAAATGAAAGTGGGTCTCTGGGAGATAACACTGACAGGAGATTTACGATGTCTTTGGGGATACCGCAGTCCAGAGCATGAGTTAATGTTTCTGTTCTATACGGTACCAGGGAGACATGACTCCAGTATGGAGTTGGGGGGCCAGACACTGGTCTCTACACAATGAAAACTGTTGAAACAGCAGATACTGTCTGATGTGAATTATAAGTATCTTTCATACAGATCTTAACCTTGTGACCCATTCCATACATATGTTGTGTTATGTAGACTGAAGGAGGATGGACTTTGCTATAAAATGCTGTGGCTCAAACCAGCTCAGTTCTCAGTGATCACCTCCAGGGGTGGTTACCAACCAGCTCCATTACTACAGTAATTAAATAATGTTTCATCGTTTTGAAGAAATCTGAAAGTCTCTCATTTTGATTACAATAATTCCACCACAAGGACAATGATCTCTGCAGCACTCCACTAATCAGGCTTTTATGGTAGTGGCCAGACTGAAGTTACTCTTCAGGAAAAGGAATATGACAGCCCACTTGGAGTTTGCCAAAAAGCACCGAAAGGATTCAGACCATGAGAAAGAAGATTCTCTGGTCTGATTAAACCAAGATTGAACTCTTTGGCCTGAATACCAAGCGTCATGTCTGGAGGAAACCTGGCAACATCCCTACGGTGCATGGTGGTGGCCGCATCATGCCATGGGGATGTTTTTCAGCGTCAGGGACTGGTAGACCAGTCAGAATCGAGGGAAAGATGAATGGAGCAGTACAGAGAGATCCTTGATGAAAACCTGCTCCAGATCACTCAGGGCCTCAGACAGGGGCGAAGGTTCACCTTCCAACAGGACAACGAGCCTAAGCACACAGCCAAGAAAACAATTAGCCTATCAGAAGCTTCTAAAGCCATGACATCATTTTCTGGAATTCTCCAAACTGTTTATAGGCACAGTCAACTTAATGTGTGTAAACTTCTGACCCACTGGAGTTGTGACATAGTGAATTATAAGTGAAATAATCTGTCTGTAAACAATTGTTGGAAAAATTTATTGTGTCATGAACAAAGTAGATATCCTAACCGACTTGCCAAAACTATAGTTTGTTGAAAGAAATTTGTGGAGTGGTTGAAAAACGAGTTTTAATGACTCCAACGTAAGTGTATGTAAACTTCTGACTTCAACTGTGTAATTGAAAACAAAAATGTGACTCAGTTGCTATTCTATTGCCTTTCAAAGCAGAAATGCCTCATAATATAGGCCAGCAGGTCAATGACAAGTTATAATACTTGTGAGACGTGGCGAGATATTAATCATCTGACCATTTATTTCAAAATGTATGAGTTATCCTGTTATGAACCAATTAAATAATTTGGACTAACAATGAGCCATTTATACGATGTAGGTGACATTTATAAATACTACCTCGGCACTATGATGTCCCTTAACTCAGTCAAGTTGAAGTATTGCATTGTTTTGAGGCTCAAGGAATATTCAAGGTGGGGCTTGGTTGGTCCAGTGGTAACACTAACAGCAGTAAGCACACATTTGCCATTGTGATGGTTATGGGTTCAAAACCCACTTGTGACTATTTTGCCTCCTTGCCTTCCTCATCCATCTAATTATTCACTGTCTAAATAAAGCTTTAAGGAGGGGTTTTAAAGATGCACATTTATATATTTACAGAACATTTTAACAGAACATCACAGAACATCACAGTTTTAGCCGGTGGTGACTTGTGCAATAGACACCAGCTGGAATGCGGTTTTAACCAATCAGCATTCAGGGTTAGACCCTGGTGGATGGGTGGCTCTGAGGTTGTAATGCTGTGTAGATTTTTATTTAACACATATTTTATAAGGTAAGTTGACTGACAACACATTCTCATTTACAGCAATGATCTGGGGAATAGTTACAGGGGAGATGAATGAGCAAATTGGAAGCTGGGGATGATTAGGTGGCCAGATTTGGAATTTATCCAGGACACTGGGGTTAACACCCTTACTCTTACAATAAGTGCCATGGGATCTTTAGTGACCACAGAGAGTCAGGAAACCATTTAATGTCCAATCTGAAAGACAGCACCCTATGCAGAACAATGTCTTCAATCACAGCCCTGCATACACAGCCTTGCACAGGCTTGCACACTACAATAGAATAGAATGTACCTTTCATGCATATGAAGGCGCAGGACAACGTGCAATACATGTAGAAGTGTAATTCAATGCAGTAGAAACAAATCATCTTGAATAACATGCATATTGTAAGTCCTGAAGATATCAGTTTACTGGGGTTAAGCATATAAGAATCTGGAATTGTTGAAATTTTAATCTTTCCCTTGCCTTTCGGATATAAATTCTGACCTGGATCAGAGATTGAAATAACTGTTAATTCACTTCATGAATTATTTTATTGGTGTTCAACCGAGATAGTGTGTGTCTAAAATCCATGTATCATATACCCGCTGCTGCAATGTTCCTGAATTATATGGGGAACGGCTCATGTTAATGACAGTTCAGTGCCTTTGAAGAAAATACATCTTGGAAACTTACAGCAAACCCCATAAACTTGAGGTCACACACTATGCCGTATACTGTCCCCTCAGGATTGAGAACTGAACTCAGAATATACCACCAAACTGAAGATGTTGATTTAATCCTAGTATAATCAACATATGAGACTGGATCATTTTGAATGTTATTGTTTATGATAGGAGAGTGGGAATAGACAGCTGTGGCCCTTCAGTAGTGTGGTTACAGACAGAGTGCCCGAGACAGGGCTTGAGCCCCTGCCGCAAGGTGCATATCTAGTCTGGAGTTGGCTGTGCTACTACTAGACCAGATTCCAGCAACAAAATCATGATATGATAGATGGCTGGTGTTCAGATAGGTTTGGATGTATGATTTCACCTCAGCATGATTTGTAACTCCTCCGCATTTTTGCGTAATGTAGTAAACATTATTTGAATAAAGAGATCATTGTCGAGCTCATGGTCCTGACCACTTGACTGATGGGATGGCACAAGATATAACGTGTCTGTCTGGATATTGTGCCAACATCAACATCCTTTCTACCTAACAATGCATCTCCTTAGACTAGGGTCCCATGTGAATTGCTCATCACACAAGGCCCTCAATGAAGAAACCAGCTGTGATGACAGATGTTTAGAATGATTCCCTCTACCTCCTTCCATAACGGGAATAGACGGTATTCCCAACTAGTATTACAGGAGGGGAGAGTAATGAGTAGATATGTCTGTCTGACTCCCTATTTCAATTATGAGTTGTAGTCCGACAGGAGCAATCAAACGATTTGTTTAGTTAGTTACTCCCCAACTAAACAATACACCCAAAGATGAAGCACATTGAAACACTGAATTCTCTGGATGCATGTATAATGGTGACATACAGTGCCAACGGAAAGTATTCAGACTCCTTTACTTTTTCCACATTTTGTTACTTTACAGCCTTATTCTAAAATTGATTAATTGGGATTGGTGTCCCGCTAGCATTCCACTACGACAACATCCGGTGAAATTGCAGAGCGCGCAATTCAAAATACAGAAATTGTCATATTAAACATTCATGAAAATACAAATGTCTTACATCATTTAAAAGCTCAACTTCTTGTTCTTGTTAATCCAACCGAGTTGTCAGATTTCAAAAAGGCTTTACGGCGAAAACATACCATGCGATTATCTGACAGCGACCTACATCAAAATTATTTTTCAAACCAGCACAGGCGTCACAAAATCCCAAATAGCGATAAAATAAATTACTTACCTTTGAAGATCTTACTCTGATTGCAATCCCAAGGGTCCCAGATACACAATGAATTGTTGTTTTGTTCGATAAAGCCCCTCTTTATATCCAAAAAAGTTTGTTAAAGTTGGCACCATTGATTTCAGTAATCCACTCGTTCAACATGCAGACAAACGAATCCAAAAGGTTAACGGTAAAGTTTGACCAAACAACATTTCTAATTAATCCTCAGGTACTCTAATATCTAAATAAATGATAAAATTTAAGACGGAAAAGAGTATGTTCAATAGGGAAGTTAAATAACGAACAGCGTGCACCTCATTCACTTTTCTAATGAGGGACACCTTAGAAAAACTACAACTACTCGTTCATTTAAAAAAAGAAGCCTGAAACCCTTTCTAAAGACTGTTGACATCTAGTGGAGGTCATAGGAACTGCAATCTGGGTCCTATCTATTTGTTCTTCCCATAGGCTCGCACTGAAATGGTCTGTGACCTCAAAAACACATTTTCCGGATGGATTTTCCTCTGGTTTTCGCCTGCCATATCAGTTCTGTTATACTCGCAGGCATTATTTTAACCTCTCTAGGGGGTGTGGGACGCTACCATCCCACCTGGCCAACATCCAGTGAAATTGCAGCACGCCAAATTCAAAAGCAGAAATACTCATTATAAACATTCATGAAACATCTTTTTAAAGATAAACTTCTTGTTAATCCAACCACGGTGTCAGATTTCAAAAATACTTTAAGGCGAAAGCATACGATAATCTGAGAACAGCACCCAACAGACAAATCATTACAAACAGCAACCAGCCAAGTAGACGAGTAACAAAAGTCAGAAATAGAAATAAAATGAATCACTTACCTTTGATGATCTTCATATGGTTACACTCACAAAACTCCCAGTTACCCAATAATTGCTTGTTTTGTTCGATCAAGTCCCTCTTTATATCGAAAAAAATCTGTTTTGTTCAGTAAAACACTGTCTCAAACAACATCCGGTGAAATTGCAGAGCATGAAACTCAACAAAACAGAAATTCTCACAATAAGCATACATAAAAGATACAAATGATAAACTTCTTGCTAATCCAACAGCTGTGTAAGATTTCAAAAAGGCTTTACGGCGAAAGCAAACCATGTGATTATCTGAGAACAGCGCCCAGCAGACAAATCATTACAAACAGTTAACAGCCAAGAAGAGGAGTAACAAAAGTCAGAAATAGCATTAAAATGTATCACTTACCTTTGATGATCTTCATATGATTAGTTCAGTAACCCATTGGAACAAAGCGCGGTCACAACAGACTGACGAAAAATCAAAAAAGTACCATAAAAGTTTGTAGAAACATGTCAAATGATATTTATAATCAATCCTGAGGTTGTTTTTGTCATAAATAATCGATCACTGGACAAAAGCTTCATCAATAGAAAAAGATATGCGAGAAATGTGCACTCCCGGTCACGCGCTGGACTCATGTCTGGAAATTTCAACTGTCTACTCATTGAACGTGGTGTTGCACCCTCATTTTTAGGAGTAGAAGCCTGAAACAATGCCTAAAGACTGGCCACATGTAGAAGAAGGATCATGAACTGGTTCATAAGTCTTTGTATGTATTGTATTTCAATTGACTGATTTTCGTATATGAACTATGTGAACTGAAATTGTTGCATTCTGAGTTTATATCACTTTTTATGAATATAGCTGATTATATGAATTTTGTTGATTTACAGTGCAAAGTGTGTTTAATAGTTCTGAAAACCGTTCCCAGTCTATTGTCATAGACCTACTGTACGTTTGCTGGGCAATCCTTGTTTTAATTACAATGCCTTGCAAAAGTATTCATTCCCCTTGGCATTTTTCCTATTTTGTTGCTTTACAACCTGTAATATACAGTGGGGCAAAAAAGTATTTAGTCAGCCACCAATTGTGCAAGTTCTCCCACTTAAAAAGATGAGAGAGGCCTGTAGTTTTCATCATAGGTACACTTCAACTATGACAGACAAAATGAGAAGAAAAAAATCCAGAAAATCACATTGTAGGATTTTTTATGAATTCATTTGCAAATTATGGTGGAAAATAAGCATTTGGTCACCTACAAACAAGCAAGATTTCTGGCTCTCACAGACCTGTAACTTCTTATTTAAGAGGCTCCTCTGTCCTCCACTCGTTACCTGTTTGAACTTGTTATCAGTATAAAAGACACCTGTCCACAACCTTCAAACAGTCACACTCCAAACTCCACTATGGCCAAGACAGAAGAGCTGTCAAAGGACACCAGAAACAAAATTGTAGACCTGCACCAGGCTGGGAAGACTGAATCTGCAATAGGTAAGCAGCTTGGTTTGAAGAAATCAACTGTGGGAGCAATTATTAGGAAATGGAAGACATACAAGACCACTGATAATCTCCCTCGATCTGGGGCTCCATGCAAGATCTCAGAACCACACGGGGGGACCTAGTGAATGACCTGCAGAGAGCTGGGACCAAAGTAACAAATCCTACCATCAGTAACACACTACGCCGCCAGGGACTCAAATCCTGCAGTGCCAGACGTGTCCCCCTGCTTAAGCCAGTACATGTCCAGGCCTGTCTGAAGTTTGCTAGAGAGCATTTGGATGATCCAGAAGAAGATTTGGGAGAATGTCATATGGTCAAATTAAACCAAAATATAACTTTTTGGTAAAAACTCAACTCGTCTTGTTTGGAGGACAAAGAATGCTGAGTTGCATCCAAAGAACACCATACCTACTGTGAAGCATGGAGGTGGAAACATCATGCTTTGGGGCTGTTTTTCTGCAAAGGGACCAGGACGACTGATCCGTGTAAAGGAAAGAATGAATGGGGCCATGTATCGTGAGATTTTGAGTGAAAACCTCCTTCCATCAGCAAGGGCATTGAAGATGAAACGTGGCTAGGTCTTGTGGCTTCGTAAGAAGCATTCAAGGTTCTGGAGTGGCCTAGCCAGTCTCCAGATCTCAACCCCATAGAAAATCTTTGGAGGGAGTTGAAAGTCCGTGTTGCCCAGCAACAGCCCCAAAACATCACTGCTCTAGAGGAGATCTGCATGGGGGAATGGGCCAAAATACCAGCAACAGTGTGTGAAAACCTTGTGAAGACTTACAGAAAACGTTTGACCTCTGTCATTGCCAACAAAGGGAATACAACAAAATATTGAGATAAACTTTTGTTATTGACCAAATACTTATTTTCCACCATAATTTGCAAATAAATGAATTAAAAATCCTACAATGTGATTTTCTCTTCTCATTTTGATGAAAATTACAGGCCTTTGCATAATTGGTGGCTGTCTAAATACTTTTTTGCCCCACTGTAAATGTATTTTTATTTGGATTTCATGTAATGAACATAAATAAAATAGTCCAAATTGGTGAAGTGAAACAAAAAAATTACTTGTTTCATAAAATTCAAAAAAATGGAAAAGTGGTGCATGCATATGTACTCACCCCTTTTGCTATGAAGCCCGTATATAAGATCTGGTGCAACCAATTAAGTTATGGAATTAGTGCTACAGGATGCAAATTTCTGTTTGAAAAAGCTAGCCTTGCTTTCCAAACTGACTGTCCACGCCTTGACCTTAGTTATCTATGTTTTCTTTATTATTTGGTTAGCTCAGGGTGTGACGAGTGGTTTGTGTAGGTTTTGTCTAGTGGTTTTTGCATGTTTATGGGGTTCTAGTCAAGGTGTTTATATGTGTCTATGGTTGCCTAGATTGGTTCTTGATTTTTTTTGATTTCTTAGTTCTGTTCAGTGTTCGCTCTTTTATTAAAGAGATGTTCGTTTACCATGCTGCGCCTTGCTCTCCTCTTTATGACAACCGTGACAGAACAACCCACCAAAAAAGGATCAAGCAGCGTGCTAAAAAGGAGTGGACATCTTGGACCTGGGAGAAAGAGGAGTGGAGGACATCCTGGACCTGGGAGGAGGTAATGGCAGGGGACAAGACCCTGCCATGGAAGCAGGTGGAGATAGCACAGGAGGAACGGCGTCGATATGAGGGTACACTGCTGGCAAGGAAGCCCCAGAGGCAGCCCCAAGATTTTTTTGGGGTGGGGGCACACAAGGAGATTGCATGAGTCAGGTCGGAGACCTGAGCCAACTCCACGTGCTTAATGTGGGGAGCGTGTTACTGGTCAGGCAATGTGTTATGCGGTGGAGCACACGGTGTCTCCAGTGCGCTATTCTAGCCCGTTGCGCTCTATTCCAGCTCCTCGCATTGGCCGGGCTAGAATGGGCATCCAGCTAGGAAGGAGGGTGCCGGCTCAGCGCTTCTGGTCTCCAGTGTACCTCCTTGGACCAGGATATCCTGCGCCGGCATTGCGTACTGTGTCTCCGGTGAGTCTACAAAGCCCAGTACGTCCTGTGCCACCACCCTGCATTTGCAGGGCGAAAATAAACATCCAGCCAGGACGGGTTGTGTCAGCTCTACACTCCAGACCTCCAGTACACCTCCACAGTCAGTACGTCCTGTTCCTCCTCCCCGCACTCGCCCTGAGGTGTGTGTCACCAGCCCAGTACCACCAGTGCCAACACCATGCACCAGACATCCAGTGCGCATCCAGGGTCCAGTACGCCCTGTTCCTCCTCCCCGAACTCGCCCTGAGGTGCGTGTCCCCGGCACCACGCACCAGGCCTACAGTGTGCCTCGGCAGTACAGAGCATCCGGTGACAGTACCCAATCCAGAGCGTCCGGCGAAAGTACCCAGTCCAGAGCGTCCGGCGACAGTACCCAGTCCAGAGCGTCCGGCGACAGTACCCAGTCCAGAGCATCCGGCGACAGTACCCAGTCCAGAGCTTCCGGCGACAGTACCCAGTCCAGAGCGTCCGGCGACAGTACCCAGTCCAGAGCTTCCGGCGACATTACTCAGTCCAGAGCTTCCGGCGACAGTACCCAGTCCAGAGCTTCCGGCGACATTACTCAGTCCAGAGCTTCCGGCAACAGTACCCAGTCCAGAGCTTCCGGCGACAGTACCCAGTCCAGAGCTTCCGGCGACAGTTCACAGACCGGAACCTCAAACGACAGGCCACAGTCCAGAACCTCAAACGACGGGCCACAGTCCGGAATCTCCAGCGACAGTCCCCAGTCCGGGGTTTCCAGCGGCGGTCCCCAGTCCGGGGTTTCCAGCGGCGGTCCCCAGTCCGGGGTTTCCAGTGGCGGTCCCCAGTCTGGGGTCTCCAGTGGCGGTCCCCAGTCCGGGGTTTCCAACGGCGGTCCTCAGTCTGGGGTTTCCAGTGGCGGACCCCAGTCTGGGGTTTCCAGCGGCGGTCCTCAGTCTGGGGTCTCCAGTGGCGGTCCCCAGTGCACAACATCCGGCGATGATCCACGCAGCGAGGGTCCCCAGCCCGGGGCCTAAGGCCAGGATCCGCAGTCCAGAGCCTCCGACGATGATCCACCAGTGGTCAGTGATACAAAAGCTGACTCTGAGTAAAGAAGGGGGACGGCGTCCAGAACCAAAGCCACCACCAAGGTTAGATGCCCACCCAGACCCTCCCATATTTGCGGCCGGGAGTCCGCACCTTTTGGGGGGGGGGGGGGGGGGGGGTACTGTCACGTCCTGACTTTAGTTCTTTGTTTTCTTAAATATTACTGTATAGGTCAGGGTGTGAAAAGGGTGGTTTGTGTAGTTTTGTATTGTCTAGGTGTTTATATGTCTATGGTTGCCTAGATTGGTGCTGTTTATCGTTGTCTCTGATTGGGGACCATATTTAGGTAGCCATACTCCTTGGATAGTTGGTGGGTTGTTATTCTATGTCTAGGTGCCTGTTCTGCACCTGCCATATTGCTTCACGGTTCATTTTGTTGTTTTCTTTAGTTCTGTTCAGTGTTCTCTCTTTAATTAAAGAGTTATGTCCGCTTACCACGCTGCGCCTTGGTCTCCTCATTATGACGACCGTGACACTGACTGTGTATATTGGTTCCTGACTTCCCTGAAAAGTTGCATATCACGGGGGCTATGCTGGTTTGATAAATTTTTTGGAATGGGGCATGCTTATTTAAGATGGTGAGGAAAGCACTTCTAAAGAATAACCAGGCATCCTCTACTGACGGGATGAGGTCAATATCCTTCCAGGATACCCGGGAAATTTTTGGCCTGCTCGCTGGAGTATTTTAGGGAGCGTTTCACAGTGATGAGGGGTGGTCATTGGTCCCATTACGGACACAGGCAAGAAGGCAGTGATTGCTGAGATCCTGGTTGAAGACCGGAGGTGTATTTGGAGGGCAAGTTGGTCAGGTTAATAACTATGAGCTTGCCCATGTCTACAGATTTAGGTTTGTACCTGGTAGGTTCCTTGATAATTTGTGTGAGATTGAGGGCATCTAGCTTAAATTGTAGGACGGCTGGGGTGCTAAACATATCCCAGTTTAGATCACCTAACAGTACGAACTCTGAAGATTGATGGGGGGTAATCAATTCACATATGGTGTCTAGGGCACAGCTGGGGGGGGGGGTGTAAGTGGCAACAGTGAGAGACTTATTTCTGGAAATGTGGATTTTTTAAAGTAGAATCTCAAACTGTTTGGGCATAGACCTGGATAGTAAGACAGAACTCTGCAGGCTATCTCTGCGGTAGATTGCAACTCCACCCCCTTTGACAGTTCTATCTTGACGGAAAATGTTGTAGTTGGGTGGACATTTATGAATTTTTGGTGGCCTTCCTAAGCCAGGATTTAGACAAGGCTAGGACATCAGATTTGAGGGAGTGTGCTAAAGCAGTGAATAAAACAAATTTAAGGAGGAGGCTAATGATGTTAACATGCATGAAACCAAGGCTTTTATGGTTACAGAAGTCAACAAATGAGAGCACCTGGGGAATAGGTGTAGTACTGGGGGCTACAGGGCCTGGGTTAACCTCTACATAACCAGAGGAACGGAGGAGTAGGATAAGGGTACAGCTAAAGGCTATAAGAACTGGTTGTCTAGTGCATTGTGAACAGAGAATAAAGGAGCAGATTTCTGGGCGTGGTAGAATAGATTCAGGGCATAATGTACAGACAAGGGTAAGATGTGAGTACAGTGGAGGTAAACCTAGGCATTGAGTGACGATGAGAGAGGTTGCATCTCTGGAGGCACCAGTTAAGCCAGGTGAGGTCTCTGCGTGCATGGGGGGTGGGACAAATGAGCTATCGAAGGCATGCTGAGCGGGACTGGGGGCTCTACTGTGAAATACAACAATAACTAACCGAAACAGCAATAGACAAGGCATATTGACATTAGAGATAGGCATAAAGCAATCACGGGTGTTGGTCGGGAGAGCTAATACAAAAACGGGTAAATGGCAATGAATGGGCAGAGAGTGTCAGTTTAAACAAAATGAGGTACAGTGTTAATGAACAGACCAGCAGGCATCAGCTGTGTAGCCGGGTGATCATCAGGGTCCAATGAGCAGCAATAGGTGAGTCAGGGAGCCGTTTGGTAATTGCTACTATGCTAGGCGAATGGGAGACACAGCATTCCAAAAGCTAGCGGGCCGGCGCAAGCAGATGGGTCTTTGGCGACATCACAACTGAAAAGCCTGTTGAAACCACATTGGACGATTACGTCGGCAGACCAGTCATGATGGATCGGCAGGGCTCCATGTCGACAATAAAGGGTCCAGGCTAATTGGCAAAAGTGGTGTTGTAGCCCAAGAATTAGCTGGTATACTCTGTTGGATAAAGGGGAGATGGGCCTAGCTCGAGGCAAGCTCAAGGCTAACTGCTGCTTGCTTCAGGACAGAGGCATTAGCCAACAGTAGCCACTTGGTTGCAGCTAGCTAGCTGTGATGATCCGGTGTAATGGTCCAGAGCTTGCAGCAGGAATCCGGTGATGTGGTGGAGAAAATCAGTCCGATATGCTCTGGGTATATATCGCGCTGTGCAAATTGGCTGATAATTGTCCGTGCTTAAGCTGGCTAGTGTCCGAGCTAAAGGTGAAGACCGCTAGCAGTGGCAAACAATGACTAGTAGCTAGTTTGCTGTCTAGCTTCTGATGGAAGTTCCAGATATAAGGTATAAATAAATAGCAGATTGGGTTGCAGGAAAGTACGTTTAGTTTGTAGATGGAAAGTGAGATTAAAATATATAGGAAAAAATGAAAAACCTACTGTTTACAGACTAACTAACACGGGACGGGACAAGACAAACACATGCCCGACTGCTACACCATCTTGGAAGAGAGAGAATGTATTCTCCTGTCTTCTATTATAGTTGTGCATGTTGAAATCCTTGAACGTGTTTCCATGGAAAAGCTAAAAAGCCTTTATACTGGATATTCAGTTTGAGCGAGTGAGCATCAAGTAAGTGGTTGAATTGGAAGACAATGCTAAATTGGTGCTTTGCTGTCTCGACTCAAACCTAAACTAACTGTGTGAATCAGGCCTTCATGGTCGAATTGCTGCAAAGAAAACACTACTAAAGGACACCAATAATAAGAAGAGATTTGCTTGGGCCAAGAAATTGACATTAGACAGGTGGAAATCTGTCCTTTGGTCTGATGAGTTCAAATTTGAGGTTTTTGGTTCCAACCGCTGTCTTTTTGTGAGACTCACAGTCGGTGAACGGATGATCTCCGCATGTGTGGTTCCCATCATGAAGCATGGAGGAGGAGGGGTGATGGTGTTGGGGTTTTTGCTTGTGGCATGGTTAGTGATTTATTTAGAATTCAAGGCACACTTAATCACCATGGCTACCACAGCATTCTGCAGCGATACGTCATCCCATCTGGTTTGCATTCAGTGGGACTATCATTTGTTTTTTAACAGGACAATGACCCAACACACCTCCAGGCTGTGTAAGGGCTATTTCATCAAGACAGAGAGTGATTGAGTGCTGCATCAGATGACCTGGCCTCCACAATCACCCAACCTCAACCCAATTGAGATGGTTTTGGATGAGTTGGATTTCAGAGTGAAGAGAAAGCAGCCATGAGTTGCTCAGCATATGTGGGAACTCCTTCAATACTGTTCGAAAAGCATTGCTCATGAAGCGTGTGAGAGAAGTGTGTGCAGCGCTGTAATCAAGGCAAAGGGTGGCTACTTTGAAGAATCTGAAATATATTGGGATTTTTTTAAACACTTTTTGGGTTACTACACGTGTTATTTCATAGTTTTGATTTCTTCACTATTATTCTACAATGTACAAAATAGTACACATTTTTAAAAAAAACTTGAATTAGTAGGTGTGTACAAACTTTTGACTGGTACTGTAATTATCAAAAGCTCAATTATTATTATTATTTTACAGATAGCCAGGGGAACACTCCTACGTAGACATATTTACAAACTAAGTATTTGTGTTTAGTGAGTCCTCCAGATCAGAGGCAGTAGGGATCAGAATATGATAATTTTCCTGTCCTGCATTTAAAATGTAACGAGAAAATTGTAAATGTTTTTAGTAAAAAGTACATTATTTTCTTTAGGAATGTAGTGTGGCAAAAGATAAAGTTGACAAAAATATAAATAGTAAAGTACAGATATCCCAAAAAACGACTTAAGTAGTACTTTAAAGTTTTTTTTTTACTTAAGTACCATACGCAACTACTTTACAATATATCACAGTGATATGTCTTCCTGCATTCTGTTATTTGTTTCAAAAGCAGCTTTAAAGGATTTTCAATAGCAGTGGAACTTTTCAGAAATGTTTGGGAAATAAATGGTTTGTTTCACCCTTTCATTTCTAACCCAGGAGATAATCCTGTAAAGAATTCTGCAAAACTCGTCTCTCCTCCCTGTTGGAGACTGCAATCTTCATATTGACTCGCTAGAAAATAGAATTCCTGGAGAGATGGAGGTGGGGGAATTAAAAGAAACACAGACATTCAGGTGTTGCAGGAATAAAGCCGAAAAAATGGTGAGGAAAAAACAGCTACAAAATGGGATGGGGTTGGGGTTGGGGTTGGAGGAGGAAAGGTGGGATGGAGGAATGGTAGTATTAGACTGGGCTTACTTTTTAATTAGTTATGGTAGCCCGTGGCTGTGCACAAACACTGGCCTCCTCCTCATATGCAAAGTTCCCTGGAAGCCCATCTAATAGAATGATTGACTGCACCGGCAAAATCAACTGATAATTACCTTCATAAGCATTGCACTCGTGTTTGATGACCAGGGGGTTTAAAACACATGATGAATAACTGCCTCCTGACCGCATGTATAAAGATTGATAATTGGCATTCTCGCCTTAGAATATTAATTAATATTAAGTTTTTTTTGTTGGGGGCTTCTGTACAGTGGTTATAATCTCTCTCTGCCTAATTGTGAATACCCACCTTCAGTTATGGACCAATCTGTTGTGTGTGGAGCCGTGTTTCCCTGTGTGCTTACACGCACGCAAATTGCCATTGTAGTTGTGTTTATGTTGGAAAAACAAAAATGTATGTTCATTTTCACGATGAGTTCAAACTGGGTCACGCAAAAGCCTATCTCGGAGGTGGTAGCATTTCATATAGTTCTTGGTTTGGTCTCCCAGGTCTCGGAGTGATTCTCTCATTTTACTTGGAGAGAAGGAGAGGGGAAGGAGTGAGGCCATAACTACCTTCCTTTGTGTTTCGTCTAATTGGCCAGCCAGGGAAATCAGCCATTGAAATGGTGTCACAGAGAATGGGAAGCTATCCCGAATGAGAAAGTGTTTGGGGGAACTTGTCAGGGGGCCGACATTAACAACATGCAGAAGAAGCAGCAGCAGCAACCTCTATAGTCTCTCACAGGAGAGAGATGCCCCAGTAAAGCAAATGGTACTGACAGGGAAGGCTGAACACTAGTCACACAACTCACTGCTCTCAGGTCAGCTCTTATCATCAAACCTTGACACTTATTTAGTTAACCTGACAAGTCGGTTTTTAGAACAAATTCTTATTTACAAGGACGGCCTGACCTTGCACACCTCACATGAGCAGACTGAATACAAAGGATAATTGTGTGGTGTCGGTGTGACTTCTAAACAGTTTGTTTTATTGTAATTTCCCAGTGGTGCCTTAAAGCCTCCGCATCAGACATCATTACTATATGCCAGAATAATGAATGGTGAATGTCAAAATAAGCTGCTTTAATTACCCGAATGGTGTGAATTCACCCCCGATCACTTCAGACTTGACTTCTCCTATGAAGTGACCTCATTAATTCATATTAAATTCACACCTCTCAGGGGTGTTGTTCACAGGTTCCTTTCTCCTCCCCTGCCATCCTCGACCTACCGTCTCCTCAAACTATGTGGTCTGTTTGTGTCTGTCCTGTCTGTTCATTTAATCATTTAATGAACAGACAGGACAGACACAAACCGAACACGTGTCCCAAATGACACCAAATTACCTATGTAGTGCACTATCTTTGGCCAGAGCCTGTCAAAAGTAGTGCATTAATTGGAAATAGGGTGTCATTTGGGATGCAGCAATAAGGAATTGATTACATGGTGGTATGAAAATATCGCTCAAGTTGCTAACTATATCATGTTGAGTTTTTTTAACTGACAAACGGAGAACACTCTCAGAAATAACAAAAAATACTGTGTTCTTGAGGTTATTTCCTGTTGGCTATGATCTGTTGTGTGGAGGTTGCTACACACACTGTTTTTTTTACCATAAATCATGGGGTCATGCCGGATAATGATGATTGAAACGCTGTCATGTGTCCGGTCATAAACTCCAAAATGTCAATACACAATGCCTAATGTGTACTCTGAATAATTTAAAATCAAATCAATCTTTAGAGGATAAAAAATGTTTGTTTACCATTTATCTTGGTGGCACCGTACAGTTTGACTGGCTGGTTGTTAAGTCTTGACAAAAAACGAATAAGTAAGAACTTATTGCCAATAATGTGTTGCTATGGACCATTCACACGTTTTTACTAAACTCACACACAGCATGTACTAAAATGAGCTAATGGATGACCCAAGTGAACGCAAACAATTGTCAAGTAACAATGAATCGCATGTTTTCAATATCCTCTGCCTAATAGTCAAAATTCTTAATTTTAGGTATAGTTTTCCTATAAATGCTATTCTTAGAGAGATATGACCTGAAGAGACATTTTTATTAAATGTAAGACCTTATTATGTAAATCTACAGTATATCATCTTGGGACTGACATAATTTTGCTGTTCGGATCACTTTTCAGCTCTATGGACAGATCCACAATTTGTTAGGATAACTTTCATTATGCCATCTCAACAAAAGCATCTCTCCTTTCTTTGAGTTTAGGGCAGAATTTGAGTAAGGTGGCAGAAATGTCATAACCACACGGGAGAGGATATCAACTGAAAAGTGTAAGTCAAGTTGTACATGACAGACCAACCAACCGACAGACAGAGCAATTATACACAGTACCAGTCAAAAGTTTGGACACACCTACTCAGTCGAGGGTTTTTGTTTATTTAGACTATTTTCTACATTGCAGAATAATAGTGAAGACATCAAAGCTATGAAATAACACAAATTATATGTTAGTTTCTTCATAATAGCCAGCCTTTGCTTTGATGACAGCTTTGCACACTCTTGGCATTCTCTCAACTAGCTTCATAAGGAATGCTTTTCCAACAGTATTGAAGAAGTTCCCACGTATGCTGAGCACTTGTTGGCTGCTTTTTCTTCACTCTGTGGTCCAACTCTTCCCAACAATCTCAATTGGTTTGAGATTGGGTGATTATGGAGGCCAGGTCATCTGATGCGGCACTCAATCACTCTCCTTCTTGGCCAAATAGCCCTTACACAGCCTTGTCCTGTTGAAAAACAAATGATGGTCCCACTAAGCACAAACTAGATGGGATGTCGTATCGCTGCAGAATGCTGTGGTAGCCATGGTGGTTAAGTGTGCCTTGAATTCTAAATAAATCACTGACAGTGTCACCAGCAAATCATCCCCACACCATCACCCCTCCTCCTCCATGCTTCACTGTGGGGACCACACATGCAGAGATCATCCGTTCACCAACTATGCGTCTCACAAAAAGACAGTGGTTGGAAACAAAAATCTCAAATTTGAACTCAACAGACCAAATGACAGATTTCCACTGGTCTAATGTCAATTTCTTGGCCCAAGCAAGTCTATTATTCTTATTGATGTCCTTTTGTAGTGGTTTCTTTGCAGCAATTCGACCATGAAGGCCTGATCCACGCAGTCTCCTTCTGAACAGTTGATGTTGAGATTTGTCTGGTACTTGAACTCTTGAAATGTTCATGTCTGTGAAGCATTTATTTGTGCTGCAATTTCTGAGGCTGGAAACTGTAATGATCTTATTCTTTGCAGCAGAAGTAACTCTGGGTCTTCCTTTCCTGTGGCGGTCCTCATGACAGCCAGTTCATTCATAGTGCTTCATGTTTTTTTGCAAATTCACTTGAAAAAAATGTCAAAGTTCTTGACATTTTACACATTGACTGACCTTCACTGACCACCTGCTGAAGGATCTGCCCCTTTTTTTCCAATTTTTGCCTAAAATGATATACCCAAATCTAACTGCATGTAGCTCAGAACCTGGAGCAAGGATATGCATATTCTTTATACCATTTGAAAGGAAACACTTTTTGTGGAAATATTAAATTAATGTTGGAGAATGTAATACAAAGTAAAAAATGCATTTAAAAAAATAATTTGTACCATCTTTGAAATGCAAGAGAAAGGCATTAGGTATTATTCCAGCCCAGGCGCAATTTACTAGATGGCAGCATAGTATGTGCAACATTTTAGACTGATCCAATAAATCATTGCATATCTGCTCAAAATGTTGTATCAAGACTGCCCAAATGTGCCTAACTGGTTTATTAATACATTTTCAAGTTCATAATTTTGCACTCTTACTTAAAACCTCATGCTAATCCCTCTAGTCTACGTTATCTTAACCGTCCTGTGGAGGGGCACAGATCCTGTCGAGGTTTTAACACTTTTTTGTTTACTACATGATTCCATGTGTGTTATTTCATAGTTTGGAGGTCTTCACTATTATTAAACGATGTAGGAAATAGTAAAAAATAAACAAAAACCCTTGAATGAGTAAGTATGTCCAAACTTTTGACTGGTAATGTACCTAATTGAGTGTGGACAATAGAGTGAACCAGTAACAGTTTGCAAGTAAAAACACAGACGTGGTTGCCTAGTCTCTGTCTGTGAGGTTTTGATACATTCGGGACAGAACAGAGTGAGATAAGTTGCTGTAGCAACCAGTCTAATCAGTTCTGGCCATAGTATCTAACTTCGCTCTCATTAAAGCAGGCGAGTGACATTTAACTATAGCACCAAGGGACCCCACAATGCAAATAAATGGAGAGAAACTCAGTGCAGAGAATTATAATGACCTCCGTATTCTACTTTTAATGACCCAATTGAGATCTCAAGGTCAAATTCCTCAGGAAAGGTAGTCTTACCAGTCTTGCAAGCCCCTACCCTACCAGTACAACCTCGCCTCACGGTTGGCTAATGGTTCCATTTAACCCTGCAGTGTGGGGCATGTTGAGAAACAGAGTATGAAGGCTAATAGCTTTATCACTTTCCTTAACTCCCTCATACTTACCTCCACTTCTAGACTGGCTTAAGAAGCCCCCTATCCTGGTATGTTCATGCTACGTTTCTTACAGGGGTCTTTTAATTTAATCCCTCAGGCTCACCTAATGAAGGGGTAATGAAAAGTTAATCCACATTTCTAGCTTAGCTTTTACTTGTGCCTTTGGCGAGTGCTGCTTTTAACTGCCTATAACTATCTTGCTCTCTCATTAACTTTAAAATCATGGGTCATTAACAGTAGGTTGGTAGAGGCAACCCCGTTGGCTGGCTTTTGCAAGAGCACACTGCATCTCTGAGTGAGGAACACATTCCTGAAGGAAGTTTAAAGTGCAATTAGGGACAGCAACCCTTGGTACACATTGATCTCTTATTAGGAAGGGTACAAGCTGGGTTTTTGGGTGCACGGCTGTCACAGTATCGACTTTACTTCGCTTCAAGGTCTCACCCTCCAGGGCCAGTGAAATTGGGCGCCAGAACTCTGCCCAGACTGTACCCATTTTCAATCCTCGTTTCTCATATAAAGGATAAGGTGTGCACACAAAGAGTTCATTGAGATAATTGGAAAAATGCTTTGTCAGTGTACTTTTGAAATATAGGCGTTTTGAACCCAGTCTGACAATGGCAGCTTGCTCTTATTTTTATTTCTATTAGAGTGGCTAAACATATTGATTTGTTATGTCTTTATTTTTTTTATATGAAAGGAAATAATGAATGATTTAAAGGGGTAATAAAAAATGAATCACCTTGCAAGCTGAGTTGGGCTCTTAGTTATTTGAAATTACAGCCAAGGCTAGTAGCATGTCGTCTTTCCTCATAGTTTGATTCTGATCCGAGTAAGAAATGGTTCCATCTCCTTGTCTCTCTCTGCCTGCACATGACAACGCGTAGTAAAAAAACACGTCGGACCGAGCCAAGTGATTTGATTACAAATGGTTCATGGAAGGGCAAACAAGTGTAAATTAAACATTCCTGGGGCTTTCTTGACAGCTCCTAACTGATTACCAATTCATAACAATTTTGGGGCTGTGGTGATATATAGTTCTCCCACCAACGCTGCTCAGAAGAATATGAATGAGTTTAACGAATGGGGATGAGGCTAATTGTTCTGTCCTTGCGAGACCACCAGTCGATATAGATACCATACTTGGGTTCAAATAGTATTTGAAATCTTTTATACTTTAAATATTTTCTTTAGCCTGCCTGGAGTACCAGGATTTACGGCTCTTCCATTGCTCTAGGCAAGGTGAATCAAGCCCAGCAATATTATTTGAGCCCTCGTCTGCTAAAATCCACTCTATATCAAGATATTCCACATCAGAATTTATACAACCCCAGGGATTCTCAGCCCGAAAAACAGTATCTTATATATGAGCAAATCATACTTCTCTATCTGTTTTCCTTCACTGAAAGTAGAAAATCATGGTCTTGAAGAGTTTTCTTGACATTATAAACTGTTACTGTATATGTTGCACTCATGTTTCCCTTCTTCATATGCTTTCATAAGTTACTTTACAATGAAAAGTGTTTGTCTTTCCACTATATTAAAGTCCACATTATTTTAATTGTGAATTTCCAATGAATTCCACTTGACCTAGATAAGAGAGAAGAGAAGAGAAATGACGTACGAATTAGAGAAAACTGGCAGAGAAAGTTAAAGGTACTGGGAGCACTGGCATCTCCTGCACATTTTCGTCAGTCTGCGTGATGTTATATCCATGTTGAAATTTTAATCAAACGCATATCAGACGGCGAGTGGCTAGTTGCCTGTCACTGCTTTTATCTAGTCTTTGGGGACTCTCTCCTGGCTCTGCTTGGGCACCACCTGTGCCTTTCTGTATGCCTTATTGTGCCAATCACATTCCCCTGTCCCCTCAGGAGGCTCGACACAAGTCTCTATCTCATTTCTGCTCTACGATTTCTCCTGTTTTCTTTCCTTCTCTAAGAGAGAAATGTGATATCCACTGCAGGGTTATCATCACCTGAAACGTGTCTATAAATAAATTAGTCAAGATGACAGTCAGTAACTGTCACTCAATCATTATACTCAAGCATTCAGTACTAAGAATGTGTGGCTGCCCACATTTGTAAGAATGGAATATTCTATAGAAGTGTACACAGTCACCTAGGAAATGGATTACATAACTGTGAACATAAGTAGGTGGGGAAGAAATAACTACATTTTTAGCTGTGTTTTTAATTCCCTGTTTGCCCTCCAAACACAGTTTTCACAGGGAAAAGCATGCACAAAATATTGAAAATTGCAAGTGACAGAATGTACCGGTATCAAACAAGTGACTGCTGACTTGCTCCCATCCTTTCTCTATGTACTGCAGCACTTTTCCAACAACACATAGTTAAAGATAAAAAAAGAAAAATAGAAATAGTGACACAAGGAATAAATACACGAATAACGAGTAAAAGTAACATGGCTATATAGAGGGATTACCAGTACCGAGTCGATGTGCAGGGGTACGTAGGCAACAGGATAGATAAGACAGTAGCAGTAGTGTATGTGGTGAGTGTGCAAGGGTGTGTGTATGAGTGTGTGGGACGTCAGTATGCATGTGCACGTCTTTTGTGTGTGTGGGAGTATGTTGTGTGTGGGAGTATGTAGTGTGTGTGTGTGTGTGTGTTGGGTTGTCAGTGTATGTATGTGTGAGTGTGTGGATAGAGTCCAGTGTGTGCGCATAGAGTTAGTGCAAAAAAAGGACGATGCTGTTAATCCAGACAGCCATTTTATGAGCTATTTAGCAGTCTTGTTTAGCAGTGTTATGGCTTGGGGGGGTAGAAGCTGTTTAGGGTCCTGTTTGTTCCAGACTTGGTGCACTGGTACACAGGCAGTGTCAGAGGATACTGTCTGTACTGTACAACCACACAGCATCAGTGTACTACTGCTTCTGCTCCTCCAAAGCATTGTCTTCCTTTTTTTTCCACAGGGGAGATGATTATCTGTTGTCACACTCAACTACAATATTCCAGTTCCTTTTACAGTCAAGGCATCCACTGCAACGGAGCCTGGATGGTACTTGATGCATTCACTCACGATTTAACACACATTCAGTGATTTATTTATCTGGGCCTGCTCTGTAATTGTGCAGGAATTCCTTTGCATACCTAATTCCGACAATGAGTTATGGCTTGTGCGGTACACCGTGGCCGCTATGCCATACAGTCTATTTCGCATGGTTAGAAATCAATTTCTGAGTGTTTACGTAGTCTGGCTGGTGTCAGGCTGGTGAGGCTGGGTGGTGTCAGGCTTGTGATGACTTGAAACCGGTGACTGTTGTAGCCCCAAATCGACTCATCTTAATAATAAAAACATGCTGCTTATGTATTTCTAACCGCCGATATTTGATACGATTTGGTTAGACTCCACAATTACACTTTGAAGTTGTTCATCATTTATTTGAGGTCTTTCATCATGTACGTTAGAAACACGATCGCGACTAATCTGAGGATTGTTCGATAACATCAAAGTTGAGCTAGCCTTACCCGCACTTAGAGTGGGTTTGTTGTGAAAGTGCTGAACTTGGTGGTGGTGGAATTAGTTATGCTTGTGGGTATTGGCCATATAAAAGCATGAAATTCATGCTTTTTATTGCTCTCGCTTAATTCCTTGATCCTCTTTATCCCTTTTGGGTCATAATATTGTAAGTCATTTTATTATTCAGTCTTACAGTAGATAATGTGCCTGAATTTGGTTTTAGAAACCGAGATCATTAAATCTGGCTGTAACATTTTAAGATATGGACCACAAACATTCTTTTGTGGCAAAAACTATGATATATTCCTCTACATCGATAAACTAAACGTTTTTGTTTAAAGCAGGGGGGTTGACAGGAGAGGGGTGCTGGACAATAAATCAAGATTTGCTGAATTTAAATTTCACTGTCACGCCCTGACCTTAGTATTCTTTGTTATTTTGGTTAGGTCAGTGTGTGACGAAGGTGATATATTTGTTTTTCACCTGTCTAGGGTTTATGTATGTTTATGGTTTTTTCTAATTCTAGGTGTTTTTATGTCTTTGATTGCCTAGATTGGTTTTCAATCAGAGGCAGCTGTTTATCGTTGTCTCTGATTGGGGACCATATTTAGGTAGCCATATAGCTTGGGTATTTTGTGAGTTATTGTCTATGTGTATTTGCATGTCAGCACTCGTTGTATTAGCTTCATGTTCGTTTTGCTGTTTTGTATAGTTTGTTAAGTGTTCTTCGTTTATTAAAAGAAGATGTATTCATATCACGCTGGGCCTTGGTCTCCTCGTTACGACGAACGTGAAATTCACACTTATGAAATAAGCAGGGCCTTGAGTGTTTTGGGAGACGTGGATCAGCAGAATTTATCTCAGAAGATAGGGAAAAATGTTGGAGGCCAACTAACATTCCTACAGCAGCCGGCAAAATGTAAAGCTACGCTTTAACCTCTGAATTGGTATTTAAGTAACTGAGAGCCACACCATAATCAGCTATTTTTGCCTAGCAATAATGAAATGGTGTTTGTTAGTTTGTCTTTGTTGTAGACCAATGAAATTATTGGCTATTCAACGTAGGCATATTGTGTAATAATGTGTAGAAAGGATGACCTTCGACATCCCTTTCTCACTATAGCCATCTTTCTCTTGTCTTTGCCAAAAAGGATTGTGTTGCAGGGTTGTGAGTGTTCTGTTGCTGAGATACCGTTTTAGTTTTTTCCACAATATCTGGGAGAGATTAGAAAGCTCAGGAAATATATACAGTTGAAGTCGGAAGTTTACATACATTTAGGTTGGAGTCATTAAAACTTGTTTTTCAACCACCACAAATTTATTTTTAAACTATAGCTTTGGCAAGTCGGTTAGGACATCTACTTTGTGCATGACAAGTAACTTTTTCCAACATTTAGACGGATTATTTCACTTAAATATTTCACATAATTCACTGAAAAAGTGCAAATCAATCCCTGAACAACAGCAAAGGACCTTGTGAAGATGCTGGAGGAAACAGGTACAAAAGTATCTATATCCACAGTAAAACAAGTCATATATCGACATAACCTGAAAGGCCGCTCAGCAAGAAAGAAGCCACTGCTCCAAAACCGCCATAAAAAAGCCAGACTACATTTTGCAACTGCACATGGGGACAAAGATCATACTTTTTGGAGAAACGTCTTCTGGTCTGATGAAACAAAAATAGAACTGTTTGGCCATAATGAGGAAGGAAAAATGGGGAGGCTTGCAAGCCGAAGACACCATCCCAACCGTAAAGCACGGGGGTGGCAGCATCATGTTGTGGGGGTGCTTTGCTTCAGAAGGAACGGGTGCACTTCACAAAATAGATGGCATCATGAGGGAGAAATGTGGATATATTGAAGCAACATGTCAAGACATCAGTCAGGAAGTTAAAGCTTGGTTGCAAATGGGTCTTCCAAGCATACTTTCAAAGTTGTGGCAAAATGGCTTAAGGACAACAAAGTCAAGGTATTGGAGTGGGCATCACAAAGCCCTGACATTAATCCTACAGAGAATCTGTGGACAGAACTAACTCCGTTACACCAGCTCTGTCAGGAGGAATGGGACAAAATTCCCCCAACTTATTGTGGGAAGCTTGTGGAAGGCTACCTGAAACATTTAACCCAAGTTAAACAATTTAAAGGAAATGCTACCAAATACTAATTGAGTGTATGTAAACATCTGAACCACTGGGAATGTGATGAAAGAAATAAAGCTAAAATAAATAATTCTCTCTACTATTATTCTGTCATTTCACGTTCTTAAAATAAAGAGGTGATCCTAACAGACCTAAAACATGGAAATTTCACTCTGATTAAATGTTAGGAATTGTGAAAAACTGAGTTTAAATGTATTTGGCTAAGGTATGTACAGACGTATGAAAAAGACTTGGGCACCCCTGACAATTTCCATGATATCCATTTATAAATAATCGGGTGTTTGGATCAGCAATTTCATTTTGATCTATCACATAACTGATGGACACCTTAATATTTCAGTAGTGAAATGAGGTTTATTGGATTAACAGAAAATGTGCAAAATGCATCAAAACAAAATTAGAAAGGTGCATAAATTTGGACCCCAATAGAAAAATCACATCAATATTACGTAGAGCCTCCTTTTGCTAAAATAACAGCTTCTAGACGCTTCCCATAGCCTCTAATGAGTGTCTGGATTCTGGATGAAGGTATTTTGGACCATTCCTCCTTACAAAACATCTCCAGTTCAGTTAGGTTTGATGGTTGCCGAGCATGGACAGCCTGCTTCAAATCATCCCACAGATTCTCAATGATATTCAGGTCTGGGGACGAGGATGGCCATTCCAGAACATTGTACTTGTTCCTCTGCATAAATGCCCGGGTAGATTTTGAGCAGTGTTTTGGGTCGTTGTCTTGTTGAAGACTCCATCCCCGGCGTAACTTCAACTTTGTAACTGATTCTTCAACATTATTCCCAAGAATCTGCTGATAATGAGTGGAATCCTGCAACCCTCAACTTTAACAAGATTCCCAGTACCGCACTGGCCACACAGCACCACGGCATGATGGAACCCCCACCAAATTTTACTGTGGGTAGCACATGTTTTTCTTGTAACGCTGTGTTCTTTTGCCGCCATGCATAACGTCCCTTGTTATGACAAAATAACTCAATCTTTGTTTCATCAGTCCACAGCACCTTATTCCAAATTGAAGCTGGCTTGTCCAAATGTGCGTTTGCATACCTCAAGCGACTCTGTTTGTGGTTTGTGTGCAGAAAAGGCTTCTTCCGCATCACCCTCCCATACAGCTTCTCCTTGTGCAAAGTGCGCTGAATTGTTGAACGATGCACAGTGACACCATCTGCAGCAAGATGATGTTGTAGATCTTTGGTGGTGGTCTGTGGGCTGTTTTTGACCATTGTCACCATCCTTCGCCTTTGCCTCTCCGATATTTTACTTGGCCTGCCACTTCTGGCCTTAAGAAGAACTGTGCCTGTGGTCTTCCACTTCCTCACTATGTTCCTCACAGTGGACACTGACAGCTTAAATCTCAGCGATAGCCTTTTGTAGCCTTCCTCTAAACCATAATGTTGAACCATCTTTGTCTTCAGATCATTTGAGAGTTGTTTTGAGGCCCCCATTTTGCCACTCTTCAGAGGAGAGTCAAAGACACCAACAACTTGCATTTGGCCACCTTAAATACCTTTTCTCATGATTGGATGTACTTGTCTATGAAGTTCAAGATTTAATGAGCTCAACGAACCAATTGTGTGTTCCAATTAATCAGTGCTAAGTTGTTACAGGTATTCAAATCAACAGAATGACAAGGGTGCCCACAGTTTTTGCATAGCCTATTTTTCGCATTTAATTTATTTTCATTCAACTTAATATTGCTACACTAAAAATCTTTGTCTGGACAATACCCCAGTACTAAGCTTTTATTAGAAAATGAATGGCATGCCACTGTGATCATTTTCTGTGATGACAGAGTAAACTATTATGCAGCCTCAGAGGGGTGCCAAAACCTTTTCATACGACTGTAAACTTTCGACTTCCATTAAAAAAAGCATCAAATGGATCAGAAATACATTGTAGACATTGTTCATGTTGTAAATGACTATTGTAGCTGGAAACAGCAGATTTTGTATGGAATATCTACATAGACGTACAGAGGCCCATTATCAGCAACCGTCACTCCTGTGTTCCAATGGCACGTTGTGTTGGCTAATCCAAGTTGATCATTTTAAAAGGCTAATTGATCATTAGAAAATTGCAATTATGTTAGCAATGAGCTGAAAACTGCTGTACTGATTAGAGAAGCAATAAAACTGGCCTTCTTTAGACTAGTATCTGGAGCATCAGCATTTGTGGGTTCAATTACAGCCTCAAAATGGCCAGAAACAAATATCTAGTTTTGATGTCTTCACTATTAGTCTACAATGTAGAAAATAGTTCAAATAAAGAAAAACCCTTGCATGAGTAGGTCCAAACTTTTGACTGGTACTGTATATACTGTATATATATATATACACACACAGTGCCTTCGGAAATGATTCAGGCCCCCTGACTTTTTACACGTGTTAGTTTCAGCCTTATTCTAAAATGGATTAAATAAAACAATTTCCTCAGCAATCTACACACAATAACCTATAATGAAAAAGCGAAACAGGTTTTTAAAAAGTTTATTTACATAAGTATCCATTGCTATGGACTCGGAATTAAGTTCTGGTGCATCCTGTTTCCACAACTTGGAGTCCACCTGTAGTAAATTCAATTAATTAGACATGATTTGGAAAGGCACACACCTGTCTATATAAGATCCCACAGTTGACAGTGCGTTAGAGCAAAAACCAAGCCATGAGGTCGATGGAATTGTCTGTAGATTGTCTGTAGACAGAATTGTGTTGAGGCACAGATCTGGGGAAGGGTACCAAAACATTTCTGCAGCATCTAAGGTCCTCACGAACACAGTGGTCTCAATCATTCTTAAATGGAAGAAATTTGGAAACACCAAGACTCTTCCTAGAGCTGGCCGCCCAGCCAAACTGAGAAATCAGTGGAGCAAGGCCTTGGTCAGGGAAGTACAACCATTCCAGAAGTACAACCATCTCTGCAGCACTCCACCAATCAGGCCTTTATGGTAGTGTCCAGATGAAAGCCACCCCTCAGTAAAAGGCACATCACAGCCCGCTTGGAGTTTAGCTAAAGACTCTTAGAACATGAGAAACACGATTCTCTGGTCTGATCAAACTAAGATTGAACTATTTGGCCGGAATGCCATGTGTCATGTTTGGAGGAAACCTGGCACCATCCCTAAGTTGAAGCATAGTGGTGGTAGCATCATGCTGTGGGGAAGTTTTCAGCGGCAGGGACTGTGACACTAGTCAGGATCGAAGGAAAGATGAATGGAGCTAAGCACACAGCCAAGGCAATGCATTAGTGGCTTCGGGACAAGTCTCAATGTCCTTGAGTGGCCCAGCCAGATTCCTGACTTGAACCCGGTCGAACATCTCTGGAGAGACCTGAAAATAGCTGTGAAGCAATGCTCCCTATCCAACCTGACAGAGCTTGAGGAAATCGGAGAACTCCCCAAATACAGGTGTGCCAAGCTTGTAGCGTCATACCCAAGAAGACTCAAGGCTGTAATCGCTGCCACGGGTGCTTCAACAAAGTATGGAGTAATGGGTCTGAATACTTATGTAAATGTTATATTTCAGTTTCATTTTAGATTAGCAAAAGCATCTCATTACTTTGTCATTATGGGGTATTGTGTGTAGATTGCTGAGGAAAAAAAGCAATTTAATCAATTTTAGAATAAGGCTGTAACCTAACAAAATGTGGAAAAAGTCAAGGGATCTGAATACTATCTGAATGATTTTCAAGCATATTTAACCCCTTATTTTTGTTGCCACAAATCTACTTCCATTTGTTTGTATGGGTTACCTTCAGACGAGTCCTGTGACACCATTGTGTTTGTGAAAGTCTCCCCTTTCCATAGTTGTGCTCCACTCCTTTGATTGGTGTAACGTTTATTTGAAACCACAAGTGTCTATCCAGATCAGGGATGGGCAACTCCTGTCCGAGGGCCTGATTGGTTTCACACTTTTGCCCCAGCCGCAGCTAACACACCTGACTCCAATAATCAACTAATCATGATCTGCAGTTTAGAATTACTTTAGTCTGCTGTGTTTGCTAGGGATGGGGATAAAGTGTGACACCACCCCGGTCCCTGAGGACTGGAGTTGCCCATCTCAGATAATGAAAAGGCACCCGCAAAAGAAAACCTAAGGAACTTGTCATTTGCAGCATGCATGATCATGAGCAAAGTCAGTGTAGCCTATAATATATGGAAGATGCCAATAGATGTCAAAGATACTGTTGGCCAGTGGTTTCCATCTATGGCAAGGTTTTCCCTAAATCAATGTTTATGACAAATCCAGCTCCAGAACCAGCCATGAAGCCAGCTGGCAATTTTTTTGAATACACTGTAATTAAAAATAGAGTTAGCTAGCAAGTGCCCTATTTGTTGATGTTCATCAACTCCACACGGACATTCCCACACCCAATTCGTGAATAAGCAGCCTTTGTCATTCTTTGGAGGTGGAACCTAAACACGCATTTCCTGCTAGGAAAGGAATTAAGTCGAAATAGTGGCAGCCACTTACACTGGGGGGTTCTTTTAATGATGTGGGGGTTTTGTACGTCCCGGACACCAGCTGTTTTTTGCAGTAACCAGGGGTGCTGAACCGGGCCCTATTGGAGGAGGGTGAGGAGGCACCTACTCTATGGTTAGCATCGGGGCCACTCGACCAGGGGGAATTAATTAGCAAAGGGCTAATGGAGAAGAAGCCTGCCTTGCACTGCATGATTAATTCATTATAATGTTCTGCTTGATGGCTCTTTAAGGACCATGGTTCTTTTCTGCTTGCTGCTGATGCACTGTCAGCAGTTGTTGATCTATTACCAGAAGGAGTGAGCCGTGTAAAGTAACACGATAGTCTACCAAGTTACTTTACAAATGACTAGTTGTAATGTGATAGAGGTAAATGTAATTGGCAGATTGATTACACTCTGTATTCAACCTATTTCCTTGAAACATATGCAATTACACTGATACCGGACATGCTATCTTGAACCCTCGCATAATTACTGTACGTCAGTTCGAATGGAGAATGTCTGTCTTCTTTTTTCAATACGGCTTTAATTTGACATTGTTCAGATCTTTGATGTTCTCCGAAGGCTGTGGTACAGATTATAGGAGTCAATCATTGTAGTTGGATTGACACAATTAATTAAACATTTTTTTAATGATTTGAGCCAGGCCAAGGTGAAACATAAGGGATTTCCACTATCAAAAATGTAATTACAAAGACAATGGAGACAAAAAAAAGTTTTGTGCCTTGAATTTGACTCGTATGATTGCACCGAAACCAGGGTACTGGAGACTATTTGAATCTCAGTAAAAAATGTAGGTGTTGATATTTTGAATGAAAGGGATTTATCAGCAGATATTGGGAACAGCTAATCCTGGTTTCCAAAAGTAAATAGCATACATTGGACATGTTGGCATTGCCAAGCCAAACTTGATTGCGGTTTTATGTGATATTGGTCTGGACACATTTTGCCTTCTACCGAGAGGCCATCATGCAGTCCTCACAGAGCCCTTGGCACAGCTAATAGGCCAGCTGATATATTGGAATATTTGCAGTGGGCCCAGCTTGAAAGCTGTGCCTAGCATTCATCCATTCGTCTCTGTTGGAGGCACTTTGGCACCGAAAAAGGCATTATTTTAACGGCCTAATTCGGGTCATTTCACGGAACCAGTCATCTGAACAAGCTAACAGGCCTACCGAGGTCTGAGTGGAACAGCTTTGGGGTACTGCATGAGGTAGAAACTTCCATCCTAACAGGACATCTGTGACATGGCAATCTATTCTCCCAGACATCTCATGTTGCGGTTGATGTTTTCGTTGTAATTTTCGATGTTGGTACACTTATTTATCTGCTTTAGGTTTTGTGTTGAACTGTGGATACATTAGAAACTGGCTGTATGGCTATACAGAGAACGTAGTAGATGGATGTGAGAGACGTTTAAGTTTTGAGTGAAAATTAAATGTCACGGAGGAGGTATGCAAGCAGATACCTTAAGGGTGAGCAGGGTGAAATTAGAGTAGGTGAAGTGAGACTGGAAGATCATTTCCAATCTGAAAATCCAGTGTGACTGTTAATTTTTTATGCAGCTCAACCACCGTAAGAGCACCCATTATGTCTTGTGGTGACTAACATACAGTTGAAGTCGGAAGTTTACTTACACCTTAGCCAAATACATTTAAAACTCAGTTTCACAATTCCTGACATTTAATCCTTGGAAAAATGACCTGTCTTAGGTCAGTTAGGATAACCACTTTATTTTAAGAATGTGTAATGTCAGAATAATAGTAGAGAGAATGATTTATTTCAGCTTTTATTTCTTTCATCACATTCCCAGTGGGTCAGAAGTTTACATACACTCAAGTAGTATTTGGTAGCATTGCCTTGTTTAACTTGGGTCAAACGTTTCTGGTTGCCTTCCACAAGCTTCCCACAATAAGTTGGGTGAATTTTGTCCCATTCCTCCTGACAGAGCTGGTGTAACTGAGTCAGATTTGTAAGGCCTCCTTGCTCGCACATGTTTTTTCAGTTCTGCCCACACTTTTTCTATAGGATTGAGGTCAGGGCTTTGTGATTGCCACTCCAATACCTTGACTTTGTTGTCCTTAATGCCATTTTGCCACAACTTCGGAAGTATGCTTGGGGTCATTGTCCATTTGGAAGACCCATTTGTGATCAAACTTCCTGACTGATGTCTTGAGATGTTGTTTCAATATATCTACATAATTTTCCTACCTCCTACCTATTTTGTGAAGTGCAACAGTCCCTCCTGCAGCAAAGCACCCCCCCTACATGATGCTGCCCGTGCTTCACTGTTGGGATGCTGTTCTTTGGCTTGCAAGCGTCCCCATCTTTCCTCCAAACATAACGATAGTCATTATGGCCAAACAGTTCTATTTTTGTTTCATCATACCAGAGGACATTTCTCCAAAAAGTACGATCTTTGTCCCCATGTGCAGTTGCAAACCATAGTCTGGATTTTTTGGCGTTTTGGAGCAGTGACTTCTTCCTTGCTGAGCGGCCTTTCAGGTTACAGTATGTCGATATAGGACTCGTTTTACTATGGATATAGATAATTTTGTACCTATTTCCTCCAGTATCTTCACAAGGTCCTTTGCTGTTGTTCAGGGATTGATTTGCACGTTTCGCACCAAAGTACGTTAATCTCTAGGAGACAAGGATGAACCAGACTTGTGGAGGTCTTTTTTTTCTGAGGTGTTGGCTGAGGTCTTGGCTGATTTCTTTTGATTTTCCCATGATGTCAAGCAAAGAGGAACTGAGTTTGAAGGTAGGCCTTGAAATACATCCACAGGTACACCTCCAATTGACTCAAATTCTATCAGAAGCTTCTAAAGCCATGACAATTTTTGGTTTAAAGGCAGTTTAAAGGCATAGTCAACTTAGTGTATGTAAAGTTCTAACCCACTGGAATTGTGATACAGTGAAATAATCTGTCTGTAAACAACTGTTGGAAAAATGTATTGTGTCATGCAAAGTAGATGTCCTAACCGACTTGCCAAAAATATAGTTTGTTAACAAGAAATTTGTGGAGTGGTTGAAAAATGAGTTTTAATGACTCCAACCTAAGTGTATGTAAACTTCCGACTTCAACTTTATAACAAAAGTCAAGTATTTTATTTATTGGTCCCTGTTCATTTCATGCCTGGCTCCGCCCTGGTGTGACAGTTCAGCTCCACTAAGTGCGCTATTCAATCAGATCCGCTTTAGCCAATATCCACATAGCGGTTGTTTTGGCGATGTCAGAGGTAGAACTGTGTTAGAGCTGTCAAATCCCCAATCGGCTCCTGGCATTATACCTAAAGTGAACATTGCCATTGGCTGCACTGAGTCGCATTACGATAAATCCCATGCAGCCCTCTTTTACAAATTCGAACACTGGAATGTGAGATGCACTCTACACATTGATTCTGCTGAAGGAAATCCGCATTACTTAGTTGAACGATTTTCAATTTGAGCGCCATTATTTCTATATAGCCTACACGCTCTCGTTCTGAACTTCTAACGCAAGTGGGACGCGTGTGGCTTTGTGACAATGATCAAGAATTTACAAGCATTTCGCTACACCCACAATAACATCTGCTAAATATGTGTATATGAACAACAAAATATGATTTGATTTGAATAAAAGAAGCAGCGACTCACTGATTTGACAGCTCCAATGCAGCTACTCCTCCGACAACACCAAAACATCAGCTATGCGGGTGACGGCTGTCGCCGGTTAACGCTTGATCTGATTGAATCGAGGCCGAAGTTATACTTCACTGTAAGACAACCCGCTCTGACTGGTGCTGACTAACATATAATGAAAAGTCAAGGATGACATAGTTGCTGAGGTGACATACAGTGGGGCAAAAAAGTATTTAGTCAGCCACCAATTGTGCAAGTTGTCCCACTTAAAAAGATGAGAGAGGCCTGGAATTTTCATCATAGGTACACTTCAACTATGACAGACAAAATTTGAAAACAAAATCCAGAAAATCACATTGTAGGAATTTTAATGAATTTATTTGCAAATGATGGTGGAAAATAAGTATTTGGTCACCTACAAACTAGCACTAACTCTCACAGACCTGTAACTTCTTCTTTAAGAGGCTCCTCTGTCCTCCACTCGTTACCTGTATTAATGGCACCTGTTTGAACTTGTTATCATTATAAAAGACACCTGTCCACAACCTCAAACAGTCACACCCCAAACTCCACTATGGCCAAGACCAAAGAGCTGTCAAAGGACACCAGAAACAAAATTGTAGACCTGCACCAGGCAGGGAAGGCTGAATCTGCAATAGGTAAGCAGCTTGGTTTGAAGAAATCAACTGTGGGAGCAATTATTAGGAAATGGAAGACATACAAGACCACTGATAATCTCCCTCGATCTGGGGCTCCACGCAAGAACTCACCCCGTGGGGTCAAAATGATCACAAGAACGGTGAGCAAAAATCCCAGAACCACACGGGGGGGGGGGATCTAGTGAATGACCTGCAGAGAGCCGGGACCAAAGTAACAAAGCCTATGCCGCCAGGGACTCAAATCCTGCAGTGCCAGACGTGTCTCCCTGCTTAAGCCATTACATGTCCAGGCCCGTCTGAAGTTTGCTAGAGAGCATTTGGATGATGTCATATGGTCAGATGAAACCAAAATATAACTTTTTGGTAAAAACTCAACTCGTCGTGTTTGGAGGACAAAGAATGCTGAGTTGCATCCAAAGAACACCATACCTACTGTGAAGCATGGGGGTGGAAACATCATGCTTTGGGGCTGTTTTTCTGCAAAGGGACCAGGACGACTGAAAGGAAAGAATGAATGGGGCCATGTATCATGAGATTTTGAGTGAAAACCTCCTTCCACCAGCGAGGGCATTGAAGTTGAAACGTGGCTAGGGCTTTCAGCATGACAATGATCCCAAACACACCACCTGGGCAACGAAGGAGTGGCTTCGTAAGAAGCATTTCAAGGTCCTGGAGTGGCCTAGCCAGTCTCCAGATCTCAACCCCATAGAAAATCTTTGGAGGGAGTTGAAAGTCTGTGTTGCCCAGCAACAGCCCCAAAACATCAATGCTCTAGAGGAGATCTGCATGGAGGAATGGGCCAAAATACCAGCAACAGTGTGTGAAAACCTTGTGAAGACTTACAGAAAACGTTTGACCTCTGTCATTGCCAACAAAGGGTATATAACAAAGTATTGAGATTAACTTTTGTTATTGACCAAATACTTATTTTCCACCATAATTTGCCTACATAAAATCCTACAATGTGATTTTCTGGATTTTTTTTCTGTCATAGTTGAAGTGTACCTATGAAAATTACAGGCCTCTCTCATCTTTTTAAGTGAGAGAACCTGCACAATTGGTGGCTGACTAAATACTTTTTTTGCCCCACTATATGTATGGGAATCTGGTGTGATTTGGAGCCGTCCACCCAGATTACCATTATTCTGCAAGATTTGCAATATGACCTGTATCTGTAACATGTTAGGATTAACGAAAAATGATGTTTGTGCTGGCGTATGTGTAATGTTCGGATTTAGATTATGAAAGTGTTTATTCTTATTTTGTGTGGATCAGGAAGAGTAGCGGCTGGGTCTGAATAAAATAAAAATGTAAAGTTTCTCACAGTCAAACGTATTCTCCATTCATGTAATATACCTATGCGTGTACTTCATAATGTCATGGTTTCTCTGGAATGATTATCAAAATAGTATAATATAAACCATTTACTGCTGAGTTAAATTAATCCTCACAATCAAGGTTCTGAAACCGAAAAACACAATTTTTTTATTTGTTTTTGTTTTGATAATGGAGAAGTGATTTTCGTGATTGTGAATTGAATAACTGCTTTTCCCATACAGTTCCGTACAAGTATTCACACCCCTTTACTTTTTCCACATGTTATGTTACAGCCTTATTCTAAAATTGATTAAATAAAAAGCAATCTACACACAATACCCCATAATGACAAACTGAAAACAGGTTTAGAAATGTTTGTAAAAACTTAAAACAGAAATACTTTACTTACATCAGTATTTAGACCCTTTGCTATAAGACTAGAAATAAATTGAGCTCAGGTGCATCCTGTTTCCATTGATCATCCTTGAGATGATTCCACCTGTGGTAAATTCAATTTATTGGATATGATTTGGAAAGGCACAAACCCTTCTATATAAGGTGCCACAATTGACAGTGCATGTCAGAGCAAAAACCAAGCCATGAGGTTGAAGGAATTGTTCGTAGAGCTCCAAGACAGGATTGTGTCGAGGCACAGATGTGGGGGATGGTACCAAAATTGTTTTGCTGCATTGAAGGTCCCCAAGAACACATTGGCCAATTCTTAAATGGAAGAAATTAGTAACCACCAAGACTCTTCCTAGAGCTGTCCACCCAGCCAAACTGAGCAATCAGGGGAGGAGGGTCTTGGTCAGGGAGGTGACCAATAACCCGATAGTCACTCTGACAGAGTTCCTTTGTGGAAATAGGAGAACCTTCCAGAAGGACAGCCATCTTTGCAGCAATCCACCAATTAGGATTTTATGGTAGAGTGGCCAAACGGAAGCCACTCTTCAGCAAAAGGCACATGACAGCCCGCTTGGAGTTTGCTAAAAGGCCCTTTATGACTCTCAGACCATGAGAAACAATATTCTCTGGTCTGATGAAAACAAGATTGAACTCTTTGGCCTGAATGCCAAGCATCAAGTCTGGCACCATCCTTATGGTGAAGCATGGGTGGCACCATCATGCTGTGGTGAAGTTTTTCAGCAGCAGGGACTGGTAGATTAGTCAGGAATAAGGCAAAGATAAACAGAGCAAAGTACAGAGAGATCCCTGATGAAAACCTGCTCCAGAACGCTCAAACCTCAGATTGGGGTGAAGGTTCACCTTCAAACGACCCTAACCACACAGCCAAGACAACGCAGGAGTTGCTTCGGGGACAAATCTCTGAAAGTCCTTGAGTGGCCCAGCCAGAGCCCGGACTTGAACCCAATCGAATATCTCTGGAGGGACCTGAAAATAGCTGTGCAGCAACGCTCCCCATCCAACTTGACAAAGCTTGAGAGGTTCTGCAGAGAGAAGTGGGAGAAACTCCTCAAATACAGGTGTACCAATCTTGTAGGGTCATGCCCAAGAGGACTCGAGGCTGTAATCTCTGTCAAAGGTGCTTCAAAAAGGTACTAAGTAAAGGGTCTGAATACTTAGGTAAATTGTTTAAAAAACAGTTCTTGTTAACATTAATTGCAAGTGCATGAAACCAGGAGGACTGTCACATTCTGACCTTAGTTATTTTGTTATGTCTTTGTTTTAGTATGGTCAGGGCGTGAGTTGGGTGGGTAGTCTATGTTATTTTTTTCTATGATTTGGTATTTCTGTGTTTGGCCTGGTATGGTTCTCAATCAGAGGCAGCTGTCAATCATTGTCCCTGATTGAGAACCATACTTAAGCAGCCTGTTTTCACCGTTGAGTTGTGGGTGATTATACTTTCTGTTTAGTGTGTTTTGCACCTGAAGGAGCTGTTTCGGTTGTGATTTTTTGTTTCTTTGTTTGATGTTGTTCAGTTTAAATAAATAACATGAACAAGTACCATGCTGCACTTTGGTCCTCACCTTATTCCATGACGACCATTACAGAATCACCCACCGCGGTGTCGGGCAGCAGCAGAAATCTCGGGACTCATGGACATGGGAGGAGATTCTGGACGGCAAGGGACCCTGGGCACAGACTGGGGAATATCTACGCCCCAAAGCAGAGCTGGAGGCAGTGAAAGCTGAGCGGCGGTGGTGGGAGGAGGCAGCAGGCAGCGCGGCTGGGACGAGAGGCAGCCCCAATAATGGGGCATACGGGGAATGTGGCTATGTCAGGTAGGAGACATGAGCCAACTCCCCGTGCTTACCGTGAGGCGCACAGTGTCCCCGGTGCGCAGGCATAGCCCGGTGCGTTACATCGCAGCGCCTCGTATCGGCCAGGCTAGAGTGGGCATCGAGCCTGGTGCTATGAAGCCGGCTCAGCGCATCTGGTCTCCAATGCGTCTCCTCGGGCCGGGGTACATGGCACCAACCCTACGCATGGTGTCCCCGGTTCGCCAGCACAGCCCAGTGCGGTCTATTCCACCTCGCCGCACTGGCCTGGCTACGGGGAGTATCCAGCCAGGTAGGGTTGTGCAGGCTCGGTGCTCGAGACCTCCTGTGCGCCTCCACGGTCCGGTTTATCCGGTGCCTCCTCTATGCACCAGGCCTGTCCGGCGCTGCCAGAGCCGCTAGTCAGTTGCCAGAGCCGTTACTCCGGCGCTGCCGGAATCGCCTGTCACTCCGGCGCTGCCGGAATCGCCCTTCACTCCGGAGCTGCCAGTGTCTCCCGCCTGTCCGGTGCTGCCGGAATCTCCCGTCCATTCGGGACCCGTTGCTAGGGTCCCCAGTCCGAGGTCGGCAGCGAGGGTCGTCGCCATGGAGGTGGGTTAAGAGGCGGAGAAAGACTATGGTGGAGTGGGATCCACGTCCCGCGCCAGAGCTGCCACCGCGGACAGACACCCACCCAGACCCTCCCCTATAGGTTCAGGTTGTGCGGCCGGAGTGGGGGGTACTGTCACGTTCTGACCTTAGTTCTTTTGTTGTGTCTTTGTTTTAGTATGGTCAGGGCGTGAGTTGGGTGCGTAGTCTATGTTATTTTTTTCTATGATTTGGTATTTCTGTGTTTGGCCTGGTATGGTTCTCAATCGTTGTCCCTGATTGAGAACCATACTTAGGCAGCCTGTTTTCACCCTTGAATTGTGGGTGATTAAACTTTCTGTTTAGTGTGTTTTGCACCTGAAGGAGCTGTTTCTGTTGTGCTTTTTTTGTTTGATGTTGTTCAGTTTAAATAAATAACATGAACAAGTACCACACTGAGCTTTGGTATTCACCTTCTTCCGCCGACGACCGTTACAAGGACTTTTTCTGTTCCTCTTTTCAGCATCCACCATGAGGAAATACGGCCGATGCAACGTCTAAGCAACTTTGTATTCGATCAGCCCCAGGAGCCAGATGTAATAATAGCAATAAATAATAATAAAAGATGTGCCGCAAAGCTCTCCTTCCTCCTCTTAATATCAATACGGAATCCAATGGTGCTGGACTTACCTCTTTATTGATCCTGGAGCTGTGCGAAGAATAGAAATGCATGTGTTTTATAATTTATCACAGATAAGTGATTTTAATCTTGCTGAACCAGGGCTATTGATCGGAAAGGTGTTGTGTTCAATGTAAAAAAAAATGCAGTCAATTAGTCATTAATAAGAATGTCCCAGGCCTTCACTGTAAATGTCTGATTTGATTCTGCATGGAATTCGTTGTGTTAAATGGTTCCCTGCTGGAGGCTGAATTTTAGCCTGGAATCCAAACTGTTATGCTACATTTCACTATAGTTTTTTATATTGTGAAGTAAAACAACAGCATATCTGTTAGGATTCCGGACTAGCTCTATTTTATCTCATCAAATGTTTGTCAGTCTTCCTTCCAGAAACAGAGCTTTTGTAATTTGGTTGTAAATGCCATTCCCATGGATGGTGTGAACATGCTGGATGTTATGGTGGACAGGTGGCAGCTGGTCTCATAAAAGCGGCACAATGGTGGAGAACAATGAGAAGGCAGAGTCAATGAGCATTGGAGAGCATCATGAAACTGGTGCCATGCCATTGTGTAGAGCCATTGGTCCATTTTATGGCACCTGGAAGGGTGATAAGCCTCTCTCTCTCAAACACAAATGCACACACACAAATCGATAGCCACATGCACTCACACACACGTACACACAAACACACTCTCTCACATGCATGCACGCACACATACAAACACACACACAAGCTACATACAAGAAAAGAAGCCCTCAGTAAAAACACAATACCTTCTCTGGACACAAGATTCCATGACTCCATCCAAGGCCAGGCTATCTCAATCCTGCCGATTCGGGATGTCTCGCACCCGTAAAAGTTCAGCTGCTGATGTCTTATTTATTGAACCAACGCCACATCCATCACATCAAATCCTCTGCAATATTACCTACCGAGCTTGCGTGCAGCACATTTCAATTGGGTCCAGCCTAGCAGGGAGGAGAGCTGTATGTGAGTGGGTGGCCATTTTAACATTTTCTACTGTGCTTTTGGCTGGTTGCCATTACCACACCTGAATACACCAGCAGTGTAAAGGTCGGGGGTCAAGAATATAAACCGTTAGCATCTCATTAGTTAATTATCCCCCTCCTGTGCCAGCTGTGTGATTTGCAGGTGGCGTTAACCTACGGAGGCAGCCGCTGTATTTCATTCTGAAGGAGCAAGCCGTTCACTTCTTTCCCACTCACTTATTATAATATTATAACAGTAATAATATGATATTATACAGTAGCTCATATGTTCTTAAAGAGACCCTTATATTATATACCACAGTCCTGCTTTGCTTGCTATCTGTATGTTGGAAATGTTGTCAATAGCAGTCAGGGTTCATTATAATTTATAATAGTTGGGGGCCAGTGCTAAAAAGGATGATGATCCTTCAATGGAGATAAGAATAAGCCAATGGTGAGAGCTTTTCCACATCCATCCTCATCCCCTGTTATCCGGTGGGACCGAGGAGAGAGGGACAAACATCTGAGGAAATAATGTTTGCCATCAATGCGTCAATGGTTCCAAATTACATGTGGATTGCTCGTATCTTTTTTGTAACCACCTTTACAGGATGCTGTCGGAAACGTCAGAGCAGCGAAGAGCATCTCTAACAAAACATGTCGAAGATTAACTGTTTTAAAACTCACCGTTTGAACATGGCTTCTTGGAAGAGATACACAATTATTAAAAACAACCAATATTCTAAAACACAAAAAATGCTCCGTTAGGGAAATTGCTAATCTCAATTTGAAAAGAGCAGAATGTGTTCGCTAACTAGCCAAATGTGTTTTTGAAAGTACAGCAGCTATTCTACTTCGGCATAGCTTTTTTTTCTCCTACTCCTGTCAGTTCTTTTTCTTCTCAATTTGTGATACGAACGATGTATAATGCAAAAGTCAAACTCCCTCTGAACAATGGACTGTATTCTTATTCCTGTCAGGTTCGGCTGTAATTGCATTCTCTTTAGTGATTTGAATTCTGACACTTCATTTTAACAATGACAGTATTGTAATTGCTCAGAACAGTCGCGGGTGAGCATTGAGCGATATCAAAACACAGCTCCCACCTTTCTCCTTCACTACTCTTCCAAGTCAATTCTAGCAAAGCTGCAACGAGGCACTACGGATATCGCTTGAGACCTGGTCCATTGCTCGTCATCCATTTGATAATGTATCTGGAGAAAAAACATAATTGAAAACAAAATTTACACAAGCTCTACAATGGGAAAGCTGAATAACCTAAATCAAAGACTCACTCAACCTGTCACAATTCACTTGTTGAAAACAAATGGAACCACGTCTTGTGGTCACGATATGGGACTTTCTATAGAAAGGACTTCTTTTCTATGAAAGGAATGACAGGAAATTGTATTAAACGGGTGAGAATTCCGACAGCTGTTTTATGGCACAGCACAAGGTGAGTGTGGCCATGTTTTGGATGCTGCTCAGGGGTGAAGAAGAGGAGGCATGGTGCCACATGCCAATTGCCACCCGTCAGATGTCTCACATGAGTTCTGCCAGCAAATCACAGGAGTGAGTTGTCCGGGGCTGGAAATGCATTATAAGTCCATGATCTGGATTATCGGAGCGAGGCCCTACTTTCTCTCCCATCCCTCCAATGATCTATGGTCATTTCCCTGGAATTACGGAAGTGAATAACCTCCTCGAACACACCCACCAGACCGATTAACGCGGGAGACCTGGGGACCCAGAGTTGCGCGTGACCATGAAGAGCATCGATGTCAAGTCTTAAGTGAGAGGGACCGGCAAAGGGGAAATCATCCAAAGAGTCGGCAATGATAGATACGAGAAAAAAGTTGCCAATGATAGGAGGGGGATTCAGAGTGAATCTTTTAGCCGATTGTTGGTTCCGCTTTGTGGTTGATACAACAGAGAGGGGCTTCCCATCTGTCCTGCTTTCACCTTGGCCAGTGCCTGCACACCTCACTGGGATGCTTGTCACACCTCAGTGGGCCAACTCTGGGTATATGTCCACGGAGACCGGGTCGTAGAGCACAAAGAGCAGGCTCCCGTCATCAATCATACACATGAGCACTGTGGACGAGTGGGACGCTTCTGTATGATGGCCAAGAATCCACTTTGGGCATTTGGTTTGGCATGATGGGAAAGAAGTTTATCTGCTTGAAGTGTTTCTGGGAAGATTTTGTTATTCTGACAATGTTTTTAGAGTAATTGTATGTTGCAAAACAATTAGTTTGACACAGGTTGATTCAAAACCCTGCAAATAAATATTATGACAATATTGTGTAAATGCCATGTACTGTAACTACAATGTAACTACCATATCACATAATCAATAAGGTCTACTATAACCTATATCTATTCAATATTTAACAACTTACATTTCACTATTATGGTCATTTGAGTTGGAATATTGGTCTGCCACAGTCCACTAATTAAATAGTGAACCCATCAACCAGTTGTCATGTTACTTCGCCAAGCGTCCCAAATGTCACCATTTTCCCTACATAGTGCGCTACTTTTGACATGAGCCCTGGATTCAGGTCAAAAGTAGTGCACTATGTAGGGAAAATGGTGCTAAACGTCCCAAATGGCACCATTTTCCCTACATAGTGCACTACATTTGACATGAGCCCTGGATTCAGGTCAAAAGTAGTGCACTATCTGGAGAATAGGGTGCCATTTGGGACAAATAATTGGTCATGCGTCAGGTAAAGAAGCTAAAGGTTTATTCAGAGGGAGCCATTATGTGAAATGCATAATTGCCTGGCTTTAACAGGAGGTAAATTATAATGGAGTTTTGTCACCCATTGGGTCCATAATCAACATGTGTATGGACGTGCTGGACTAACCGCTAATCCATAGCCGGCGCACTTGAGCGTACCTAGCTTACTGGCCTGGTGGGTTATTCAATGCTTAGTCAAGATACTTTTTTCCCCACCACCCAATTCAGAGATTCAGTTCAGAATAGAAAAGGTGCTTCAGTGACGGTCTTGATATGGTTTCCCCTTTTACACAGTCATTGAGGTAAAACAACTGAGATCCACCGAGGCCAGATACCTATAAAGAGACTATGCTCGAAATGTCTTCCTTTCCCATAATGACTCCTCGAACACATACGAGTATGACGAACTTCATGTAAAAGTGTTACCGATGTGACTCTGCCATCCTCACAGCCCATTTTGGCTGCTATGTTGTAACCACTACACTATAGCAGTTGTTCAGTTAGTGTCAGGCATAATTCCGTTATGCAGAGTTCTGCTTAATGTGCTCACTACAGAAGTTAATGTTTTTACTGTATCCTATTTGCTGCTGCTGCTGCCGCCGTGTGTGTGTGTCTTGTTATGGGGGGAGTGATCTTTAACTTTGATGGACTAATCGGCTGTGTGTGTGTGTGTCTGTCTGTCTGGTTATGGGGGACTGATGGACTAATTACCTGTGTTTGTGTGTGCATGCATGCTTGCAAGCTCACATGTTTGCTCTGCTAATCAGGACCACCTGGCCGTCAGGAGATAATAGACACAGTATTAGCCCCTCCAATACAGGTGAATGTCAGCAAAGGATTGTTTTGGAAAGCCGTCTTTAAAATCAGCCAGTCGTCCTCTCGGGGGGATTAAGGAGGGACTCTGGTGACGCTAACGTCACTCGGCACCATCCCAAATAGGTCAGGGCCCGCGTATGAAGACTTAAGCATCTTATGAGGAGATTGACTTGAGTTAGAATGAAGACGGTCCTGTTTAAAGTAGATGAACAAGCGACTTTTTCTGTATTATGTGTCATTTATTAAATTGTAAAAGTGAGTATAGTCCATTTGAGGAGTGAATACAAGTTCTCTCATCAAATATACCCAAAACATACGTGCTTTATATACGTAGATAAAAAGAAATTGAGCAGTTGGTGCACTTGCTTTGACTTTGGTGACTTCTGCAATGTTATTCCCTCCACCAACAGACCAGACCACCACTAAGAGCCTATAGCAATATCCGTCCACCAAATGCAGCCCACACAGGTTCCTACCAAGCAAAATATAGTACCCGCCAGCTATGTGGTACAGTAGTGGGCAACCACTCTTCTCTCCTCTTCACACTCCTCCCTGCCCAGTCTTCTTTACCCAGGACATAACACAAATCACCCCCAGTTGAGAACTAGATTTCTTTCGCTCGTCATTTTGTTCTATTTTCTGTTTTGAAAATGTATCTTGTCAGCCAGCGCCTGAAAGTCCTACTGATGTGCATCATAACTCCTCCTAATTTGACCTTATTCAAAGATTGCCTATATGTGTCAGGGCTCTGCAGGAGAGGGTCCTCATATTGAGCTGGAAAAGAGAGGAGAGTCTCAGTGGAAGGCCAATTACATAAGACAGACTGGTCTTAACACAGAACAAATACATTAAAGATCCATTTAACAATTGATTTAGCCTGTCTGGAGTATACTGCACTTGTGTTCCGTACCGCTAAAATATTTGAAAGAAAACACTATTTTAATACAGCTCTGGATAAGACGAGTGTATTTGGACAGTTCTCTAAACATCCTAAAATGCTGCATGTGCCTCCCATCAAACATCCTATATCCAACAGTGGATGTCTGAGTGACATTTTGTTGTGATGAAGTAGTCAAATAGTTACCTAAGTCAAAGCTGTTGAGTTGTTCTGGGGCCAATACTCCCGTAACCCTTGGGAAACATTCAGTACTTTTGTGTCGCAACTGTCAGCCATAGAAACACAGACGTGGTTGTTTAGCTGGCCTGACTCAGGGAATAAACAGGATGGATGGAGGTTTAGTTAACACATATTGCAGATAGATAGCACTCGCTGTGGAATGTGTTTGTTTCAACCGTCTCACTCCAGTCCCCCCCCACCCATGTACCAGTGGTGTTCTTTTTAGGGTGAATTACAATTGCATTAGTCACTGTCTCTTGTCAGAGGTACGCCAAGGCTTTATTTTGACTCTTGTTCTGTTGCGAGGGCTGTTTAGTATGATAAGATGCTGCTGGTGGTATGCTGGATACTCAATTTCTGGGTTCCCATAAAAGTAGTGCACTAAATAGGAATGGGGTGGAATTTGGGAAACACACCATTCCCCATTGATGCTGTTTTGGCTCACACATCCTGACTCATTTTCCAGTGCGTCAACAGTATTGATAAACTGCTTACCACAATGAGGAGCTTTTTTTTAGGAGTTTCTTGTCATAACAGACGTTTGCTCTGACTTTTCCCAAACATTTAGTGTTGTTTTGTTAGAATGAATCCAGCACATTAGTATTATTGTCAGGGGAAGGCACGGAGAACGGAGTGGACTTAATCAAAATGACATGAAACGGGTCATTCCACGAAATGAGTCCTTTTTGGTGATTTAAAAAAAAATCACCTAATTTGAACATTTTGTTATGAAGAGCACATGTTCAACTTAAAGACATGCTCTGGTACTTTGGCGACTACTAAGTCTTTTTTTAAACCTCTCGCTTTGGGCTGGATATGTCAATGTGAAGTTCAAACATGCATGATCTATAAACAGAAAAAAATGTTTTACCTCAATCCCTAGTTTGAAAGTGAACTTTCTGGGAGCTGTGCGACGTCACTTTCCCTACATTTACCCCCATGTGGGCCAGCTACCTGGCAATTCGAGGTTCAGCTAATGAGCTTCAGCCCCTCGCTATTTGAGTGACAGCGAGCAACAAGAACACACAATATAGCGAGAGAGAGAGCAATGAGGTGGTGCAAATACATTTAAACTCAGTTTTTCACAATTCCTGACATTTAATCCTAGTAAAATATCCTTGTTTTAGGTCGGTTAGGATCACCACTTTATTTTAAGAATGTGAAATGTCAGAATAATAGTAGAGAGAATGATTTATTTCATCACATTCCCAGCTGGTTAGAATTTTACATACACTAAATTAGTATTGGGTAGCTTTGCCTTTAAATTGTTTAACTTGGGTCAAACGTTTTGGGTAACCTTCCACAAGCTTCCCACAATGAGTTGGGTGAATTTTGGCCTTTCCTCCTGACAGAGCTGGTGTAACTGAGTCAGGTTTGTAGGCCTCCTTGCTTGCACACGCTTTTTCAGTTCTGCCCACAAATTTTCTATAGGATTGAGGTCAGGGCTTTGTGATGGCCACTCCAATACCTTGACTTTGTTGTCCTTAAGCCATTTTTCCACAACTTTGGAAGTATGCTTGGAGTCATTGTCCATTTGGAAGACCCATTTGCGACCAAGCTTTAACTTCCTTACTGATGTCTTGAGATGTTGCTTCAATATATCCACATAATTTTCCTCCCTCATGAAGCCATCTATTTTGTGATGTGCACCAGTCCCTCCTGCAGCAAAGCACCCCGTGCTTCACGGTTGGGATGGTGTTCTTCGGCTTGCAAGTCTCCCCATTTTTCCTCCAAACATAAAGATGGTCATTATGGCCAAACAGTTCTATTGTTGTTTCACCAGACCAGAGGACATTTCTCCAAAAATGACAATCTTTGTACCCATGTGCAGTTGCAAACCATAGTCTGGATTTTTATGGCGGTTTTGGAGCAGTGGCTTCTTCCTTGCTGAGCGGCCTTTCAGGTTATGTTGATATAGGACTCGTTTTACTGTGGATATACAGTGTCTTGCGAAAGTATTCGACCCCTTGAACCTTGCGACCTTTTGCCACATTTCAGGCTTCAAACATAAAGATATAAAACTGTATTTTTTTGTGAAGAATCAACAACAAGTGGGACACAATCATGAAGTGGAACGATATTTATTGGATATTTCCCAAAAATTTAACAAATAAAAAACTGACAAATTGGGCGTGCAAAATTATTCAGCCCCTTTACTTTCAGTGCAGCAAACTCTCTCCAGAAGTTCAGTGAGGATCTCTGAATGATCCAATGTTGACCTAAATGACTAATGATGATAAATACAATCCACCTGTGTGTAATCAAGTCTCCGTATAAATGCACCTGCACTGTGATAGTCTCAGAGGTCCGTTAAAAGCGCAGAGAGCATCATGAAGAACAAGGAACACACCAGGCAGGTCCGAGATACTGTTGTGAAGAAGTTTAAAGCCGGATTTGGATACAAAAAGATTTCCCAAGCTTTAAACATCCCAAGGAGCACTGTGCAAGCAATAATATTGAAATGGAAGGAGTATCAGACCACTGCAAATCTACCAAGACCTGGCCGTCCCTCTAAACTTTCAGCTCATACAAGGAGAAGACTGATCAGAGATGCAGCCAAGAGGCCCATGATCACTCTGGATGAACTGCAGAGATCTACAGCTGAGGTGGGAGACTCTGTCCATAGGACAACAATCAGTCGTATATTGCACACATCTGGCCTTTATGGAAGAGTGGCAAGAAAAAAGCCATTTCTTAAAGATATCCATAAAAAGTGTCGTTTAAAGTTTGCCACAAGCCACCTGGGAGACACACCAAACATGTGGAAGAAGGTGCTCTGGTCAGATGAAACCAAAATTGAACTTTGTGGCAACAATGCAAAACGTTATGTTTGGCGTAAAAGCAACACAGCTCATCACCCTGAACACACCATCCCCACTGTCAAACATGGTGGTGGCAGCATCATGGTTTGGGCCTGCTTTTCTTCAGCAGGGACAGGGAAGATGGTTAAAATTGATGGGAAGATGGATGGAGCCAAATACAGGACCATTCTGGAAGAAAACCTGATGGAGTCTGCAAAAGACCTGAGACTGGGACGGAGATTTGTCTTCCAACAAGACAATGATCCAAAACATAAAGCAAAATCTACAATGGAATGGTTCAAAAATAAACATATTCAGGTGTTAGAATGGCCAAGTCAAAGTCCAGACCTGAATACAATTGAGAATCTGTGGAAAGAACTGAAAACTGCTGTTCACAAATGCTCTCCATCCAACCTCACTGAGCTCGAGCTGTTTTGCAATGAGGAATGGGAAAAAATTTCAGTCTCTCGATGTGCAAAACTGATAGAGACATACCCCAAGCGACTTACAGCTGTAATCGCAGCAAAAGGTGGCGCTACAAAGTATTAACTTAAGGGGGCTGAATAATTTTGCACGCCCAATTTTTCAGTTTTTGATTTGTTAAAAAAGTTTGAAATATCCAGTAAATGTCGTTCCACTTCATGATTGTGTCCCACTTGTTGTTGATTCTTCACAAAAAAATACAGTTTTATATCTTTATGTTTGAAGCCTGAAATGTGGCAAAAGGTCACAAAGTTCAAGGGGGCCGAATACTTTCGCAAGGCACTGTATATACTTTTGTACCTGCTTCCTCCAGCATCTTCACAAGGTCCTTTGCTGTTGTTCAGGGATTGATTTGCACTTTTCGCACCAAAGTACGTTCATCTCTAGGAGACAGAACGGGTCTTCTTCCTGAGCGGTATGACGGCAGCGTGGTCCCATGGTGTTTATACTTGCGTACTATTGTTTGTACAGATGAACGTGGTACTTTCAGGCATTTGGAAATTGCTCCCAAGGATGATTCAGACTTGTGGAGGTCTACATTTTTTTTACAATTCTTTTGGTTTTCCCATGATGTCAAGCAAAGGGGCACAGAGTTTGAAGGTAGGCCTTGAAATAAATCCACAGGTACACCTCCAATTGATTCAAATTTTGTCAATCAGAAGCTTCTAAAGCCATTACATAATTTTCAGGAATTTTCCAAGCTGTTTAAAGGCACAGTCAATTTATGACCCACTGGAACTGGAATTATAAGTGAAATAATCTGTCTGTAAACATTTGTTGGTAAAATGACTTGTGACATGCACAAAGTAGATGTCCTAACCGACTTGCCAAAACTATATTTTGTTAACAAGAATTTTGTGGAGTGGATGAAAAACGAGTTTTAATGACTCCAACTGTATCTGCACATTTGACATAGTACACCATTTTTCAGGGTGCTATTTTTGGCTCTTGGGTGCTACTTTCAGAACAACTGGCTAAAAAGGATACACAAGTACTAGGGAATATATTTCTTAAAAACTTGTTTGTAAGAGGGTTGACTGTAACAGGATGACAAATTAATCTTAAATCAGCCATAAATCATTCTTGTGATAGGGCCAATTGAATGTAAGCTTCACAAAACAATTTACATTGTTAAAACATATCTGGCTTGTCTATCTATTGGTAACATGGTTGATGTTATTTTCGACCCCATCAGTTTTACACCACAAACACCAGAAAATGGCCAAAAAGAGTAAAACCAGCCTACCTGATTTTACACTATGATTTGATTGTTCAATGTTTCTTTTAAAAATAATATTTAAAAAGCAATAGTTTTACCATATTAAACCGATAGTTCAGTTCACTTAACAGGGTTGACCTTTAAATGAGTGACAGGTTTTTTTTACTTTGTTGCAACAGATAATGTAATGACTGCCAATAATGTAATAGCTATGCGGAACGTGCATAATGTACAGGACAGCAGGTAGCCTAGCGAGTAGAGCTTTGGGACAGTAACTGAAAGGTTGCTTGTTCGAATCGCAGAGTCAGCAAGGTGAAAAAATCTCCCCGGGACAAATGTCACGGCATGACGCCACTGTGACATCAATAAAAAACATTGCATATCAGTTGAGATTTTAGTAATAGTTTGCAACAAAAAAAGCAGATGTACAGGTGCATCAAAGCAGGGACCGAGAAACTGAAAAACAGCTTCCATCTCAAGGCCATCAGACTGTTAAACAGCCACCACTAACATTGAGTGGCTGCTGCCAACACACTGACTCAACGCCAGCCACTTTAATAAATGGGAATTGATGGAAAATATATCACTAGCCACTTTAAACAATGCTACTTAATATAATGTTTACACACCCTACATTACTCATCTCATATGTATATGTATATACCGTACTCTATATCATCTACTGCATCTTTATGTAATACATGTATCACTAGCCACTTTAAACTATGCCACTTTGTTTACATACCCTACTCATCTCATATGTATATACTGTACTCGATACCATCTACTGCATCTTGCCTATGCCGTTCTGTACCATCACTCATTCATATATCTTTATGTACATATTCTTTATCCCTTCACACTCTTTGCTTTATCTTGGTCAGGTCGCAGTTGCAAATGAGAACAAGTTCTCAACTAGCCTACCTGGTTAAATAAAGGTGTTCTCAACTAGCCTACCTGGTTAAATAAAGGTGTTCTCAACTAGCCTACCTGGTTAAATAAAGGTGTTCTCAACTAGCCTACCTGGTTAAATAAAGGTGTTCTCAACTAGCCTACCTGGTTAAATAAAGGTGTTCTCAACTAGCCTACCTGGTTAAATAAAGGTGTTCTCAACTAGCCTACCTGGTTAAATAAAGGTGAAATAAAACAATAAGCAGCGTTTACCTTGAATGCCGTCTCTGTTAAAGTGGCAACAGTGTCTTTACATTTCAATTGCGCTGTAAAGTACATTTCCACGATGCTGATTGAATAGAGCCCTAGGACTTTACAATGATGGTGAAAGCTTGTAGAAATGTTGCAGTTAAGTGGGTTAATACCTTCCTAGAAGTCACAGAGGGACATGTCAACTGCTGCATTTTGGTACTTTAGTAAGTCTTTATTCATATAGAAATCATATTTATTGAATCTTCCATGTGGTCTATATTATTAAAATTATATATTGGTGCTCAATTTCTACTTAAAATATCAAAGTGATGCAAAAGGGACTTATTTTGTGGAACGACCCAGACAGCGGCAAACCCTACAGCAGTGGTCACCAACCTTTTCTGAGTCAAGATCACTTTTGCATTCAAAAAGAATGACGAAATCTACCGCTGAGATTTTTTGTTTTTAAACATGACTTCAAAAATGTAACATTAACCTAACAAAAACAGTTCTGTAGGAACGTTGGGTAAGCATAAAACATTATCACGGCATATTGGCTATATATTTCAAAACTCAAGCTTTTGAAACGAAATAGATCAGCCGAGCATAAATTAAAACAATTTGCAAATAATTAGCTGTTTTGTTTTATTAGACTGATGGTACATGCATCTGATGGGTCGTGGAAGCTCTGTAGACACCAGCCGTCCGATTGGCCAGCACAGTAGGTGCACCCAGAGATCTTCCGGTCCGCTGGGTCGGGAGAGATAGTCTTTTTAGGCTAATTAAATGGTTCAAAATAGGAACAATTTCCTTACACGTGCCGTGCAGGGCTTCTGATGCACCAACACACACAAGGAAAAGAAGGAGCGCACGCTTTTATCGTTGGCTTTTCTACAGAAATGTTTGGGGATCGAATAGGAATGCCTTGAAGATCGACCGGTTGGTGCCACTGCCGTACAGTGATAATACATAGTGTATGTTTGTAAGTTTATGTTCAGAGTTGTTTGCGTGTGAGTGAGGGCTATTTATTAATTCATCCTGGTAGTAGTTGTCCTTGCTTCATGGCAATAGCCCTGAGTTAAACCCACATTATTATGCCAGTTACAGACAGGTTTTTCATATTTTATGTCCTGTATACTGTCGCTTACCTCAACCCACAAGGGAGTTGCCCTTTGCTTATCGAAGCATCCAAGTAAATACAGTACATAACACTGAGGTCCACTACACTTGGCCTCAATATAGTAGCCTCCTGTTTTTTTTCCTTGAAAGTTCTTCTTTCTTTCAGCCATCCTGCTCTGCTCTGTCGGTATCAATCCCTCCACCAGGATCATCATCAACCGTCCCTGGTCTTAACGTGGCAACCGATCAGATTAGCAGGGCCAACTATTTCTGGACCAATATGGGGTCCCGGTATCTCCCCCCAACATGTAATGAGAAAAATGAGATTGAATTTGAAACTCGGTATGACTGGGGATTAGCCAAGGAGCCTGAGAGTTCTTTACCTCAGTTGGATTGAAGCTGGGGAGGAGAAGGGGGGAGGATTGTATGTGATTACCTATATTTGAGTTAAACGGATCGCTGTGTGTGCAGGGTACTTAGGACATGTGATGAATGCGATTTAGAATGTGTCACCACCAAGAAAAATGACATGTTAACAATTTAATGGAAGCATACACTGTATATAAAGTGTGCAACTTTTTTTGTCACTTTATAGGGGAGGGATTCTTATCCTTGTCCCTTCCATGCACTACAGTGACATACAGGCAACAGCTCATTTCCCAAATTTTATTAACAGCTGCCTTTTTTTCTCCGGATCTGACACCGGAATAGAAAGATAGTTAAATACGTGCACACACATGTATGAGACCAGCATCCTTGATGGAAACACTAATCCTTCCTCTCCACTGTGTTAATACACTAACATCACACACACACACACAAACTCTGCCACACACTGGAGCTCAGCTGTTCGATATTCGCTATAGTCTGGAAGGCTTTGGATGCCCATTGTACTGAAGTCTCAATGGTGTTCATAAACAAGCCTGTCATTTACAGCCCTTGTTTACAGTGCCTTGTAAAAGTATTCATCCCCCTTGGTGTTTGTCCTATTTTGTTGCATTACAACCTGTAATTTAAAATCATTTTTAATTTGGATTTAATGTAAAGGACATACACAAAATAGTCCAAATTGATGAAGTGAAAAACATTTGAAATTCAAAAACTGAAAGTGGTGCGTGCATATGTATTCACGCCTTGTGCTATGAAGCTCCTAAATAGGATCTGGTGCAAGCAATTACCTTCAGAAGTCACATAATGAGTTAAATAAAGTGTCCCCATGATCTGTCACATGATCTCAGCAGTTCTTAAAGGCCCCAGAGTCTGCAACACCACTAAGCAAGGAGCACCACCAAGAAAGTGACACCAAGAAGACCAAGGAGCTCTCCAAACAGGTCAGAGACAAATTTGTGGAGAAGTACAGATCAGGGATGGGTTATAAAAAAAAAACTTTGAACATCCCACAGAGCACCATTAAATTCATTAGTAAAAAATGGAAAGAACACGGCACCACAACAAACCTGCCAACCTGCCGCCCAGAGAGACAACAAAGTGAGCAAAGATAACCCTGAAGGAGCTGCAAAGCTCCCCTTAAAAAAATAAGCAAACACGTTTGGTGTGGAAATCTCCCCAAACATATAGAAGAAGATACTCTGGTCAGATGACACTAAAATTGAGCTTTTTGGCCATCAAGGAAAATGCTATGTCTGGGGCAAACCCAACACCTCTCATCACCACGAGAACACCATCCATGTTTTTCATCAGCAGGGACTGGGAAACTGGTCAGAATTGAAGGAATGATGGATGGCGCTAAATACAGGGACATTCTTGAGGGAAAGCTGTTTCAGTCTTCCAGAGATTTGAGGCTGGGACGGAGATTCACATTCCAGCAGGATAATGACCCTAAGCATACTGCTAAAGCAACACTTGAGTGGTTTAAGGGGAAACATTTAAATGTCTTGGAATGGCCTAGTCAAAGCCAATACCTCAATCCAATTGAGAATCTGTGGTATGACTTAAAGATTGCTGTACACCAGGGGAACCCATCCAACTTGAAGGAGCTGGAGCAGTTTTGCCTTAAAGAATGGGCAAAAATTCTAGTGGCTAGATGTGCCAAGCTTACAAAGACATACCCAAAGAGACTTGCAGTACCTCAATCTAACGTACCTCAATCTGGCCTTGAGCTCTGTGAGCCCCTCATCTCATCATGTTTATAAGGACAAGATATCTCCTATTTAATGGCCTTTAAGATGTCCTCAAGAGAGAAATCCCTGCCAAAATAGGACAAAACACTAATTTGCGTGAATAATAGACTTACTGAACGACAAACACATGTACATACTCTCTGTCACGCACACACTTTATTTTATTCAATAAATAACCAAGTGACTTGTGTTGCTCGGAAACCATACCTAAACTACTTGCATCATTTTAACAGTCAATGACATTGGGCCCAAATCCCAGTGTGTGTCGTAGGTTCCGGAGGTTAATGCAGAATCAAGGTGTGATGTAGTACACCACTGTATATCTCATTTGCCCACTTCTGAAGTCGGAGGGGGGGGGGGGGGGGGGGGGGGGTAATAAAAAACAAAAAAGTTTTCGACACCACAATAAATAGACCACGTCAATCTCGACAAACAGAAAACACATCCCTCCCTACCTTGTAGGTTTACCCAAAATGTCAGATGTCTCTTTCCATTCGCCATTGCACAGTTTGGATTGATTGATTTTATTTGCGGGTAAAAACAAATACATATATGCACAAATGTTAAAAGTGAGCGTACTGCACAATAAAGATGGGGACTTATTTCCATTGTGGTCCCAACACTTGCTGCAACATATGCTAAGGACTAAATGGTGTCTAATTTGTGACTCATTCCAGGAAGCTAGTCGTATGTCGCACATCACTACTTCACAAAAGAGGCATTGGAAGCTACATTTGTTTATGGGCAGAAATTTCTTCTGGAAGATGTGAACTTTCATGTTCCTTAATAACAAACTTGTATGCCATTTGTAAATAAACTTGTTAAATTACGAGCCTAGTTGGTTTAGCCACTGAAAAAGTCAGAAACCTTCCCGCTAGCCATGATTGGCTGGACATGCCGAGAGATGAGGTCAGATTGGTGTGCATGTAGCATGCTTCTGTCTATAACATGAGCTGATAATACTTTCTACTGTGGCATTTTTGAAAGATGCCATGAAGAACCGCAAAAGTGATGCTACTGCTCCCAACATTGCTGCTCTGATTTTAAGAAGCGCTATCAACGAAGATCAGTCAGATAAAGTTGTGATGGACTACTTTTTGGAGGATGATCATGCTATGCTGACTCTCTCTGACTCTGAAAATGATTCAGATGATGAGGAAAACATTTTCATTGAACCAGACATTGTAGTCTTCTGATGACAGTGATCGTGAAGAAACGGAGATAAACAATGTTGTTTTCACGGAAGCAGTTGAATGCCCGGTGGAAGCAGAGTATGATTGCAAATGCGCTGGGAGTCGAAAAGAGAACACAGAAGGCTGTCGAATAAAACACCTGTCTCCAGATTACATCTTCAAACTAAGGGCAACAATGGAGTCCATGACAGAGAGGGAGAAGTTTTCATTCATGTATACGGGTAGCTACATTAGCAGAAATTATATTTTTTGTCAAAGTCATTTTTATTGCAAGGTAAAGTGCACCATTAGTTAGCTGACAGTAGCTGTCTGGCTCACTAGCTAACATTACGTGTTTCAGCTGTGAAGTAATATTATTGGTATCTCAGAAACCCATTTGTGTTATAGCCTAATGTCAGCTAGCTAGCTAACATTGAGCCTAGTTGGTTAGCTAAGGGCAACCATGGCATCCTTGACAGTGAGGGAGAACTGTTCATCCATGTATACCGGTAAGAGTCTTGCTACATTTTCAGATATTATACATTTCTAATTTTGTCAGAAAGTTGTTTTCATTCCATGAAAGCGTGCTGGCTCGCTAGCTAATGTTACGTGTATGAGCTGTGGTCATATTATTAATGTCTCCATTTACTTTGCTAGCTAGCTAACATTGATTAATTCATGGTGCATAGTTGTATGGGTTAGGATTATGGGCCTAAACAAAAAATGATTTCACTGTACCGCTTACACCTGCGGTATCCTATGCGTGTGCCAAATAAAAATGTATTTGATATAGTGTGTGATTGCCAGAGACGTTAATGTGAAGGACAAATTTAGCTGCACCAAAGTCAGATTAGGATATAGGCCAAGGACTAGTTCATTTTTACTACTACTTTCAAAATTGTTTGTCTTAATCTTTGATTGTTTACTACAGTACTTACTCACTCTGTCCAGCACATGTGCATCCTTAAAGAGATGGGTGGGGCTAAGGCTTAAGAGGGTGTGAACGATGTTGAAAGGGTGTAGATAATCAGGAATCAAGGTAAGACCCAGATGCAGACGCATCGAATTGACAATGGTTTCATGGTTCCAACAGGGGCAGGCAATAGACAGGTCAAGGCAGGCAGGGGTCAGTAAACCAGAGGTTGGACAATGGAACCGGACGGCGGCAGAGGTCAACAATCCAGAGGTGGGGCAAAGGTACAGGTCGGCAGGCAGGCTCAGGCTCAGGGTCAGGGGCAGGCAGAGTGGTCAGGCAGGTGGGCTCAGAGTCAGGGCAGGGAAGGGTCCAAACCAGGAGGGTAAGAAAAGGAGAGACTGGAAAAAGCAGGAGCTGAGAACATAAACGCTGGTTCACTTGACCAACAAGATGAACTGGCAACGGACAAACAGCGAACACAGGTGTAAATACACAGGGGATAAGGGGGAAGATGGGCAACACCTGGAAGGGGGTTGAGACAATCATAAGGACAGGTGAAACAGATCAGAGTGTGACAGTAGACAAAGATCAGCTCTCCAGTATGTACCAAAACAGTCACGGGCCATTTTCTCAAAAGTTTATCAACTCTCAAAGCATGATATACCATTTTCAGCCAATGTAAAAAACTCAATTTCAAATGTTGCTAGATAGGACTGAATCAAGGAGGTGGGTCACATTTATACATCTCCATCTGGCTTTCGAGGGTCAGCTTATTTTTGAATTGTAAAGATTTTTCTTCAACTCCACAGGTTTAACACTTTGTGCACCCTCTATCATAGCCTTTCTCTCTCGCCATCAATTCCGTTCAAATTGCATTACCTGTCTCTTGCGCAACACTCACCATGCGCTCAGCTGGCCTCTCTCCTTAAAAACCTTCACCAAAGTTATGAACAGGCTATATTGCAGCAATTACCAACAAAGGCAAGTGCATACAGAAAAGCAAAGTGTATAAGGGAAGTACCAAAACAGCTTGATATATGGGTGGTGCATGCATGCAGATGAGGAAATGTGGCTAGGATGGAAGAAATTATATAGTAAAACCTGCAAGAGAGAACGTCCCCTGTGCCCAATAAAAAAAAACACAGAACTATCCCCAAAGATATGTAATTTTTTTTGGACCACCCCTCCCCTCCAGTAAATTGTGATCTGTCCCTTAAATCAACAGACCCATGTTTTAATAGAAGTGCAATAATCGAAGAAATCACATTCTTCATATTTTTGATCATCTACTGTTCCCTGAGAACTCAGCAGGTATGTATTCAGATCTGACAAGAGTTTAATGGAGTCGTGAGGGGAACCACTGGCATTGGCAATCAAATTCACATACTGTGCCCTTGAAAACCCAAGAATGCCCCAATTCACACGTCATCTTACCTCCCAAAGTGAACCTGATGGCTAATCACCTGCAAGCCCTTTCTTCGGCCATGTGTCCAAGTGAGACTTCAACACCGGTGCCAAGCCATATACTTCCCTGTGCGAGACACAAACAGAGAAAAAAAGAGAGAATTTTAATCATAGCTCAAAGGGGAAAAAAACGGTTATTTTTCACTGGACTGCTCAATGACGGTATAGCACCTATACTGCCACCACCTAACTCAATGCCGTCCCTTTGAATTTCAAGATGGCTCATCTCGCAAGGCTACCCTGCAATATTACACAGTTCAAACAAAGTACCTGGAGAACCTCTGCAGCCTTCATTGGGTATTCGATTTTCGCTCTCATACATTGTGAGTTGGAAAGTGTGGCTGCCTGCCTGCGCCCACCTCTGCTACAGCCAATATGGTAACACTTTACATGAAGTTGCCCCTAATACTTATGTTCTGTAACTACATAGTAATAACTATAGTAACATAGTAGCTATGAAGGCATTGCTATGTAATTACATGGTAATTGGATTTAGAGGTATCAGTTTTTACACAATTGAAACAAGGACTGCAATTACATATCCACTTGCTGAACGTTATTCCACATATGTCATTTCTAATGTGTTGTGTCTTATTGTTGCTAGACTGACTTTTTCACACATTGTTAACCTTGTTTGAATGGTAACCCTTTATTTGAAGGGAATATAACATTTTTAAGCAGTACATAATCAACTTCAAGACATAATGCATGTATGAACTGCTTAAATGTTCTATGTATGGATTATTTGTGTTATATGTACACTTCAAAATAAAGTGTTAATGTTTGAAGTGTAAGGCTGTTACAATAACATCAAATCTGAATATATGGTAGCATCTCACCCGTTGCACTTTTACTGAGATTATTCATGCGTGACAGATACTTTTCCTAGACCAAATGCTATAAACGGGTTAAAATCCTTTGTCGACTGTCAACAGTAGACATGAATACAGTCTTTGTCAGATAGGCTCAGCACTAAGGTGGTGAAAGGGGCTTATCAAGCTTGTGCTGAATGCTTGTAATAATCAATTACAGGTGACTATCCGTGACCTTCAAATATATTGAATCTGCAGAAATACAATGAGTGTATTTGAATTGCACACATCAATGCACTACTGCCTTCACTGAGCACAGAGGGCAGGAATTGTCCTGAAAATAAAGGTGTACTGTGCCGGAACTGGTCAGGCAAACTCCTAATTCTAACCTAATATCATGCTGAAATGCATCTACTCTCTCCAGCCTTATCTCTCCAAGTTTCCCTTAGTAGTTTAGGGCTTTTATATTGCATGAAGTGCATTGGTGTCATATTGGGCTCTGTCTTGTTCCCTAACATGCTTTCCCTTTGTCTCCTTCTCAATGAATCCAGGTCCCAACAGTGTATATGAGCCTGAGAAACTCCCTTAATGAAGTCTACAGGTGTCAGATCTCCCCAAGGAGATGTGGGTGGGGAGTCAGGAGCAGGAGACACAAGTTCCGAAGGAAAAGGGTTGTTTTATTCAACAAGCTCAAAAATAACAGGACACCGGGCTACAACAGTAGCCACAAAACCCCACTCAGACACAGTCCAGGGAAAAACCACCTGTTAAAAATGAACTAAAGAAAACGCAATCCAAAATAATTTATCCTGCAAAATGTTAGAACCTGCAATCAATCAGGAAATGGTCTCTCCTTTGTTGAGCACAATACTTTTGTTCCATTGTTATCAGTCACTTGGGTTCAAAGCCTTACAAGTTATTTCCTTAGCAGACTCCGTTTCTATTTGATTTGGACAGTATGTCATGTAGTTATAAAGTATTAAATGTGTCTGACAAAGATAGCAGTAATTGGGAACCGGTAGCGATTGTTGTGGCTGTTCTGGTGGGGATTGTTGGGGTCTTAGTAGTCATAATAAGCAAAATATAACATGTGTTTTAGAGCAGAAGGAGTCATAACACAGATCTCAGTCTTCTTTTTGTAGAGCTGTTTTTAAGCAAGTGTAGTCATTAGTGCACTGCCAAAAACTAACTAGTACAATGGAGAACACATGTCAGATGCTAAAAGCAATGTAAAACTATTCTTATTGTCTTGTTTCTCTAAGGAATTGTATGTACTTGTACGTTTGTCTTCTCTGTGGTTCTGAATAGGAGGAAAATGAAAGTGCTAAAAAAGGAATATGAAAGACCCTTTGTTTTTTAACCTGAAAATGTTTCAATTCGCAGATTTGCACAATGGAGGGGATCCAAATGATTCAGGAATATACTGCACGTTGCAAACAGAGTACTTCTGCTTCATTGCTCACACTTGAACAGGTCATGCACCTGTCTGTCACGCCCTGTTCTGTTTCACCTGCCCTTGTGCTTGTCCCCACCCCCCTCCAGGTGTCGCCCATCTTCCCTATTATCCCATGTGTTTATACCTGTGTTTGCAGTTTGTTTGTTGCCAGCTTGTCTTGTTCGTTCAAGCTTACCAGCGGTTTTCCTGTCAGCTTCTATCGTTTCCAAGCCTCTCTTTGCTAGTCTTCCCGGTTTTGACCTTTGCCTGTCCTGACCCTGTGCCTGCCTGCCATCCTGTACCTTTGCTCCACCTCTGGATTACTGAACCCTGCCTGTCCCTGACCCTGAGTCCGCCTGCCGTCCTGTACCTTTGCCTTACCCTGGATTTTCGACCCCTGCCTGCCTTGACCTGTCTTTGCCTGCCCGTTTGCTACAATAAATAGTGTTACTTCGACAATCTGCATATGGGTCTTACCTTGATCCCTGATACCTGTCCATGTGTTCCGCCATTACGTAACCAAAATGCAAAAACTCTGCCAATTAATTAATTCAGCTACACTACCTTTACCTTCATTTCAATTGTTCTACCGTAGCCTACTAGGTGTCAGTGAGGCCTGAAATATTCACGAGTTCACATCTATAAAACAAAATACCAACAGAGTCAGAGGTTGGTCCTCAATTAAACTCATAATTAACGATGTAACACAAATAGATTAAATGGAATTTAATTAAATGCAGCTGTAATAACATGGATCAGACACATGTACTACATCTGCAATGTGAAAAACAAAACAAAATGATGCACAAATTCAGTGGTCATGTAACCTAAATGTTCTTATTAATATAGGGGTCCCCGTTTGTAGACAGTTTTGTGCTTTTCGCATGGGACAGAAATAACATTGTTTAAATAGTTATTCAGGCAACAATATTTTGGCGGGGAGGGGTGGTGTTGTTGCTCATTAAAATAGCTACACCAGCTTGGTTGAATACTTTCAAGTGGTGTTGCTATGGCAGACTTTGATCCAATTAGGTCTGTGATATGCTAATATCACCACAACAATGTAGGTACGTAGTTTGAAATACTCTCTGCCCTCAAAACGCAAGTAAATGAAAACCATGAATCTCAGCACTTTTGTAATTATCCTAGACTTGAAGATCAAAGGATATTTTCCCATGAAATATATTTACCTCGAGTGAATATAAAGTTGTCTAAGATGAACCCAAATTCTAGCTGCAAATACAGTACAACTTCCAATGTAGATTTTCAGTTTGTAACTACACTACCGTTCAAAGCTTTGGGGTCACTAGAAAGGTCCTTGTTTTTGAAAGAGAAGCACATTTTTGCCGTTAAAATAACATCAAATTGATCAGAAATACAGTAAATTCTTAATGTTGTAAATGACTATCGTAGCTGGAAACGGCAGATTTTTTTATGGAATATCTTTACACAGAGGCCCATTATCAGCAACCATCACTACTGTGTTCCAATGGTGCACAACTGAGCAAGAGGACAAGTACATTAGAGTCTCTAGTTTGAGAAACAGACACCTCACAAGTCCTCAACTGGCAGCGTCATTAAATAGTACCCCGCAAAACACCAGTCTTAACATCAACAGTGAAAAGGCGACTCCGGGAGCTGGCCTTCTAGGCAGAGTTGCAAAGAAAAAAAACATATCTCAGACTGTCCAATAAAAATAAAAGATTAAGATGGGCAAAAGAACACAGACACTGGACAGAGGAACTCTGCCTAGAAGGCCAGTATCCCGGAGTTGCATCTTCACCGTTGATGTTGAGACTGGTGTTTTGCGGGTACTATCAGTTGAGAACTTGTTAGGCGTCTGTTTCTCAAACTAGGCACTCTAATGTATTTGTCCTCTTGCTCAGTTGTGCACTGGGGCCTTCCACTCCTCTTTCTATTCTGGTTTGAGCCTGTTTGCGATGTTCTGTGAAGGGAGTAGAACACAGCATTGTACGAGCTCTTCAGTTTCTTGGCAATGTCTTGCATTGAATAGCCTTCATTTCTCAGAACAAGAATAGATTGACGAGTTTCAGAAAAAAGTTCTTTGTTTTTGGCCATTTTGAGCCCACAAATGCTGATGCTTCAGATACTCAACTAGTCTAAAGAAGGACAGTTTTATTGCTTCTTTAATCAGAACAATCATTTTTCAGCTGTGCTAACATAATTGCAAAAGGGTTTTCTAATGATCAATTAGCCTTTTAAAATTATAAACTTGGATTAGCGAACACAATAGTGATGGTTGCTGATAATGGGCCTCTGTACACCTGTGTAGATATTCCGTAAAAAATCAGTCGTTTCCAGCTCCAATAGTCATTTACAACATTAACAATGTCACAAAAAAAGTGCTTTTCTTTCAAAAACAAGGACATTTCTAAGTGACCCCAAACTTTTGAAACGTAGTGTAACAATATTCGTCGTCTGAAGAACTACCCACAAAGACACCATGGGAAAAAGCTACCTAAGTATGGTTCCCAATCAGATACAATGATAGCTACACCAAACAGCTGTCCCTGATTGAGAACCATACCCGGCCAAAACAAAGAAATAAAAAAATATAGAATGCCCACGCAAATCACACCCTGACCAAACCAAAATAGAGACATAAAAAGCTCTAAGGTCAGGGCGCAACACGTAGTGTACATACAGTAGCCCATACTAGAGCCCATTTGATTTACTTCTGAGGAAGTGTAATTGAAAAAAGGCGGAGAATATTTTCTGAATTCTTCTTGAGGTGTGGAGTGAGCTGTTGAATGCCAGAACAGGCCAGAATCATTGCTAAATATTTTTGACTGGCTCTGAACAGGGGTTCTAAGAATTTGAGCACTTCTAAAACATTTTTTTTTTTGCCTTTTGGATTGAAGTTTATTTCCAGACACAGAAATACCCCAGCCCACCGCTTAAGTCTCCCTCTCTCCAGCTGCTGCTCTCTCCCCCAATGCCTTCTTTCTCCCTGTTGCCCTTCAGGTTTCATCACCCTCTCAATGGAGAATTCGCTATGATCCCAGGACACACACTGTCTATCCTCCATTACCCAGACCTCATGGCCCACTGCATCCATGCTTCATTCACGCTTCCTGGCACTCAGGAAAACAACGTAATTTGTGTGTGTGTGTGTGTGTGTGTGTGTGTGTGTGTGTGTGTGTGTGTGTGTGTGTGTGTGTGTGTGTGTGTGTGTGTGTGTGTGTGTGAGTGCATTTAGATGGGCATGTGCACGATTTAATGTATGTGCGTGTGAATATAATTATTTTCATACATGTTTTATTGCTGACTCTTGTTGGTTAACAAGTATATACACAGCAAATAGACATTGTAGTTCATACTATAGTTGCATTCATAATGATAATGTCGTTTTGCATGCTTAAAGGAAAATAGCACCCAAAAACCATCCCCCAGCATCTGCCTCTTACGGTGACACTCTCCGCATATCGAAACCTCCACACCCCTGAAAACTTGATGATGATGTTTCCACCCCCATGCTTCATAGTAGGTATGGTGTTCTTTGGATGCAACTCAGCATTCTTTGTCCTCCAAACACGACGAGTTTAGTTTTGACCAAAAAGTTATATTTTGGTTTCATCTGACCATATGACATTCTCCCAATCTTCTTCTGGATCATCCAAATGCTCTCTAGCAAACTTCAGACGGGCCTGGACATGTACTGGCTTAAGCAGGGGGACACGTCTAGCACTGCAGGATTTGAGTCCCTGGCGGCGGAGTGTGTTACTGATGGTAGGCTTTGTTACTTTGGTCCCAGCTCTCTGCAGGTCATTCACTAGGTCCCCCCGTGTTGTTCTGGGATTTTTGCACATCATTTTGACCCCACGGGGTGAGATCTTGCATGGAACCCCAGATCGAGGGAGATTATCAGTGGTCTTGTATGTCTTCCATTTCCTAATAATTGCTCCCACAGTTGATTTCTTCAAACCAAGCTGCTTACCTATTGCAGATTCAGTCTTCCCAGCCTGGTGCAGGTCTACGATTTTGTTTCTGGTGTCCTTTGACAGCTCTTTGGTCTTGGCCATAGTGGAGTTTGGAGTGTGACTGTTTAAGGTTGTGGACAGGTGTCTTTTATACTGATAACAAGTTCAAACAGGTGCCATTAATACGGGTAACCAGTGGAGGACAGAGAAGCCTCTTAAAGAAGAAGTTACAGGTCTGTGAGAGCCAGAAATCTTGCTTGTTTGAATGTGACCAAATACTTATTTTCCACCATAATTTGCAAATAAATTCATAAAAAATCCTACAATGTGTTTTCTGGATTTTTTTATCTTATTTTGTCTGTCATAGTTGAAGTGTACCTATGATGAAAATTACAGGCCTCTCTCATCTTTTTAAGAGGGAGAACTTGCACAATTGGTGGCTGACAATACTTTTTTGCCCCACTGTATATGCTACTGTTAACATTGTTATTATATACATATATTATCCATTGGCAGTAAAGTATGTGAAAATGCACAAAAGGGTGTCTATACATGCATGTGTGTGTGCATGGACCAAGGACACTTGGTCTTATCCTGTTTCACCTCACCAAGCACCCCCCCCCCCCCCATCCCCATCCCCAGAAGTAAGCATGGGTAGAGTGAGTAAAAGGGAAGTGCCTCTAGGTCATGAGGCTGCTGATTATTCCGCACACCATCGTCCTGCGCACTTACGCCTCTTGACACTCACCTGGACTCCATCACCTCCTTGATTACAATCCCTATGTCTGTCACTCCCCTTGGTTCTTTCCTCAGGTGCTATTTACTCAGTTTCATGTCGGTTCGTTATTTGTGGTTCATGTTTATTGTTTGTTTATTTATTAAAACACTCACTCCCTGTACTTGCTTCCCGACTCTCAGCGCATGCGTTAATAGTGTCATCAAATGAAAAATTATTAGTACCAAACCAAGCAATAGTACAGTACTGTGCTAGTTTGCAGTCAGAACCTTATTGGAGCTAAAGTGAAATGTTTGAGACTCGGGCATCAGTTACGACAGTGTAGGTTTTTAACTTTAATTGATCACTCAGCAAATTGGAACAGTTCTTGGTACATGGTTTCTGATGTTAGACCATATGTGCTGCCATTTGTCTTTTCCAAAACCTAGTGTGACCAAGTATAATCATTGTGGAAATACAACATCGTTCTCTCTTTTCCTCTCTGTGCAGTCAATTGAGTAGCATGGATCTTCTTAGCTCAGCACTGACTAAGTGTCCTGGCATAGGCCTACATGAGTCTGTTTTTTAAACAGAGCTCAGACACTCAGTAACAAAGACTAAAGTGTCTTTGTTGTTGTGACACAGTGTTCTTCTCCGACAAATCAGGTCAACCTGCCTTTGCCCAGAGACACAAACACCCTGACTAGGAAGATAAATTGTTTTATGCATAGAATGCAATTAAAAACTGTGAAATCAGTCAAATTAATTTGATATATTGGATTCTTATCTTTCTCTGTGTGCGCACAAGCGATTGCGTTTACCATCAAACTCAAGGAAATCGGGACTTGAGGTGGAAGGCAGAGGAAGTTGACTGGTGGTTTTACTCACCAGTCAAGTCAAATAAAGTTGAAGGCTATTTAGACTCAACCAATGGAGCTTGTCGTCACTAGAAAATATTTTTGGGGACGCTATTCCATCCTTAAATGTTTATATACAGTATATCTGTTTGGCAATATGTCTAAAAATGATTGGAACAGCTTAGTAACCTTGATCATTCTCATTGTGTGATTTCCATGGATGCTTAACTCACTGATATCCAAAGTTGAACGTTTCTTGTACTGTGTGTTGCAAGCAGGGGTTTATGTCTTACTTGCAATCAAACCAAGACATGCAGTATACTAATGTCTAAATGTATATTGTACTGAAGGATGAGAGACGAGAAGATACAGAACAATTGTGTAATCAATACATTATATAATTAAAGGAATGCACACTGCTGTGAAAATATAAATATATAGATAATATACTCTACATATCACCTGTCTTTGTGATTGTCTCCACCCCTCTCCAGGTGTCGCCCATCTTTTTAATTATCCCCTGTGTATTTATACCTGTGTTCTCTGTTTGCCAGAGCCTACCAGCAGTTTTCCCTCTGTCCTGGTCTCTCAATTGCTCCTGTTTACTAGTTTTCCCGGTGTTGACCTTTTCTGCCGTCCCTGACGCTGAGTCTGCCTGTCGTCTTGTACCTTTGCCCCACCAATCTGGATTACTGACCTCTGCCTACCCTGAGCCTGCCTGCGACCAGTACCTTTGCCCCACCTATCTGGATTTCTGACCCCTGCCTGCCCTTGACCTGTCTTTCCTGTCCCTGTTGGATTAATAACCTGTTGTTACTTTGATGTCGTCTGCATCTGGGAGGCACTGGTTGGAAGGGGCGGAACATCCGTTCGTTGTGTGGACCGACCACAAAAACCTGGAGTATCTCTTCACCGCCAAGCGCCTCAACTCCAGGCAAGCGAGATGGGCCCTGCTGTTAACCTGGTTCAACTTTTCCCTCTCTTATCAGCCGGGATCCAAGAACATCAATCCAGATGCCCTGTCTCACCGCTATAGCCCCACGTTTTCCACCCCGTAGCCCGAGACCATCCTCCTCACCTCGTGCCTGGCGATGGCAGTCAGCCGGGGTATATAGAAACATGTCCGGATGCGCAGCGGTCCCAGCCGAACCCTGGGGGGAGGGCCCAGGTAACCAGATGTTTGTGCCTGACACTGTCCGCCCCGCGACCATGGAGTGGGCCATTCTTCCAGGCTTGCCTACCACCCAGGCTCCCGTCAGACCCTGGCCTACAATGGTTCCGGAGACTGCCCCGTTTGTCGCTGCCTGCACGGTCTGTGCCCAGAAGAAGACTCCTGGGCAAGCTCCTGCTGGTCTTCTTCAACCACTGCCCGTCCCTCACTGTCCGTAGTCCCACATATCTCTGGATTTTGTAACGGGTCTCCCCCTGTATTAGGGCCACACTGCCATCCTGACTGTGGTCGACTGTTTATTCAAAGCCGCCCACTTTATTCCTCCCCCTAAACTACCCCTTAAGGAGACGGCATTGCTCATGGTGCAGCATGTCTTCCAGATCCATGGGCTGCCCATGGATGGGGTCCTCAGTTTTCGTCCCGGTTCTGGAAGACCACCCCCAGTCCAATGGCCAAGTCAGAGTGAGCCAACCAAGACCTCAAGACTACTCTGCGCTGCCTGGTCTCCGCCAACCCCACCACCTGGAGCCAGCAGCTTGTGTGGGTGGAATACGCATACAACACCCTTCCCAGCTCTGCCCTGGGCCTATTGCCATTTGAGTGTTCCCTGGGGTATTGGCCTCCGATCTTCCCCGAGCAGGAAGAAATGTCGGCATACCTTCTGCCCAGATGTTTGTCCGCCGCTGTCATTGTACCTGGAGCAGAGCCTGGTTGTCCATCAAGGCCACCTCCAGGTATCGATGACAGGCAGATTGACATTGGACTCCGGATCCCCGGTATCATCTTGGGCAGAAGGTATGGCTATCTATCCGGGATCTGCCCCTCCGGGTGGAATCCCGCAAACTCTCCCCCCCGGTTAATCAGCCCATTTCCCATCTCCAAAATGATTATCCCCTCCGCTGTTCGTCTTCTGCTGCCCTATACCCTTCATATACATCCCGACTTTCATGTGTCCAGAGTTAAACCCATGTCTCACAGCCCTTTGTCTCTTGTTTCCAGGCCCACCCCTCTCCCCCGTATCATCGAAGGCCAAGTGGCATACAGGGTGAGGTGTCTCCTGAAGGTTCGACCTCGGGGCAGGGAGTTCCAGTACCTGGTTGACTGGGAGAGTTATAGCCCGGAGGAGAGGTGCTGGGTCCCCGCCAGGGACATCCTAGACCAAGGACTTATTGTGGATTTAGAACATAGCGGATTTCCAACACCCCGGTCAACCAGGAATGCTCCCAGGTAGGATGCCAAGTCGCACCACTAGAGGACGGGTGGTACTGTCACACCCTGATCTGTTTCACCCATCTTTGTGATTGTCTCCACCCTGCTCCAGGTGTCGCCCATTTTCTCCATTATCCCCTGTGTATTTATATATGTGTTCTCTGTCTGTTGCCAGTTCATTTTGTTTCATCAAGCCTACCAGCGTTTTTCCTCTGTTCCTGTCTCTCGATTGATCCTGTTCTCTCGATTGATCCTGTTCCTGTCTCTCGATTGATCCCGTTGTCTTGTTTATCTTTGCCGCACCTGTCTGGATTATGACCTCTGCCTACCCTGATCCTGCCTGCCGTCCTATACCTTTGCCCCACCTGTCTGGATTATGACCTCTGCCTACCCTGATTCTGCCTGCCGTCCTTTACCTTTGCCCCACCTGTCTGGATTACTGGGGTGGCAGGTAGCCTTGTGGTAAGAGCATTGGACTAGTAACCGAAAGGTTGCAAAATCGAATCCTCGAGCTGACAAAGTAAAAAATCTGTTGTTTTGCCCCTGACGAAGGCACATAACCCACTGTTCCTTGGCCGTCATTGAAAATAAGAATTTGTTCTTAACTGACTTGCCTAGACAAATAAAGATAAAATTAAAAATCACTGACCCATGCCTGCCCTTGACCTGTCTTTTGCGTGCCCGTTGGATTAATAAACTTTTCAACGTTGTCTGCATCTGGTTCTTACCTGAAATGTGATAGTATGCATTCTGAAATTACATGGCTTCCAATAACATATGGGGGTATAAAGAAAGCAATGGTTCAACTGTGATTTTCATTCATTTTACTCAAAAACAACTTACTCTTTCTTTATAACAAATACCAACAGATCTAATCTCCAACACAACAGACAAGCTAAATTACACACAGTCGTCATTGCGTTTATTTTCTGCCCCTCTCAGGAATGTTATGTAGTTTCAAAAAGAGCTAGCTATTAGACCCAAGAGAATGTATTGCTCTTATAGTTTGAGTCTCAAATGGTGTCTTATTCTTATGCAGTGAACTACTTTTGACCAGGGCCCATAGGGCTCAGGTCAAAAGTAGTTCACTATACAGAGATCAGGGTGCCATTCTGGACTCAACAATCTAATGTCTTCCTGTAATCAGCAGGAAGTCTGTTTTCTCTAGTCATTTAGTGACCCCTTCAAAGCCTGCTAATGATTCACACATTACTGTTGAGAGTATCACGTCACCTCATGGGAAGGCCTTGCAGAAGACCACACAGCACACAGTTTGGTCTTTTACACCAGCTGAACATCCCAACATGGTCCCATTTGTTCTCCCAATACATTCTGATGCACAGTTGTTGTAACTGATGAAGACAGATTGATTGATCAGAGGAGTGGATGGAGGTGGCATCAGAGCACTCAGTCTGGCAGTGTAGCTGCAGGCTGCAATCGTGGCACCCCCTAGGTCTACACAAGCATGAGGAATCTGATAATGGCAGGGGAGGAAGAGAATCTCAGCAGGAGGCCCCCTATGAATTACCGGCTGCATTTATGGAGAGAGTTGCGGTGCCGGAATGCTAATTAAGGATTTGATAAGACGGAGCGAGCAGAACCGGAGTCAAGTGCGAGAGACACATGTGCCATGCAAGTCTATTTCTGCCAAGCAGTTTCCTTTTTTTCTGATGACAGAAGAAGAGGCCAAGGACCTGGGAAGTGCTGGGCCCTACAGTTTATGAAATGGACGAGACAGCCTTTCCCATATTGTAACCAGATATTCTGATTTGTAGGGGTTGGCTGAGACAAGCCGTGTTGGCATTTTAGAGACAGGGCTTTAAGGGTTAATGAGTGGTGCTAATTAAGTGGGTTTCCCGCTGTGTCCATTCTTCTAGTGCAGTGTCCATATTAGGACAGTCACAAGTGTGCCACATGTGTTCTAATATGACAAACATTCTGGTATGGTGTCCATACTATGACAGTCATGCTTGTGCATCTTGTGTTCTAATATGGACACCATACTCCTTTACAGACGAAGCGTAGTACTGTACTGACCAAGGCATAGCAGCACATTGTCCCACTTGTTTTATGTGTAAAGTGAGAACAATATCCGTTGATTAGCATAGGGCATAAAACAGAGTGAGGCATAGCGAAATCAATAATGGTGAGGGAGACCATTTACTGTTAATTATTTTGTAGATTCATGACCTCGTGTCAGCCTGTGCTGTTGTTGCCCCCCCCTGGGCTAAAGCTCATTGTCACTCAGACATTTACTCATTAAGTGCCAATCACGCGCTACTCCGGGCTATCATCTTGCTACAAAATGGGGACACTTCGGAAGTTAAATCTCTGGCTGCCTACGTCTTGCATCGGTTAGTGGCTGGTTGCAGTCGGCACCATTTAGCCTTGTCAGTGAACTGAATCAGTGTCTAAACTAGGATGTTTTATTGCTTATTTTATGCCACACAGAAACCCAATACACCTTTTCAGGCCACTATTATTGATGTGTTATTTGGATCGACATCAGCCGACACCTTAGCGACCGCTAGGCTTCCTGGGGTCCACTGTACAATCAAATAAACTACTGCATCTCCTTACATTACATCACTGAGACTTCAGTGAGTTACCTCATGTTCACATGGTCAAAAAAGTTAGGACTTAATGCCATTTCATGTCCATGTGGCAATGTTTCCGATGTATGATTAATTCTAACATTCTAACATTTCCTCGGTAATGAGAAACGAGTGTTCACACCGACGGTGATGAGACAGCCTACAGGGAGGAGGTCATTTCCACATCGACGGGGCTGTACTGAAGCGGGTCAAGAGCATCAAGTTCCTTAGTGTCCACATTACTAAGGACTTAACATGGTCCACACACATTCGCACAACAGCGCCTCTTCCCCCTCAGGAGGCCCTGGCATAAAATGAGGAGAAGCCTTTTATCAAGGCACAAGTCGAGACCCAGATGCAGACACAGGAGGCAGATGGTTGGAGTCTTACAATGTTTAATAATCCAAAGGGGTAGGCAAGAGAATGGTCGTAGACAGGCAAAAAGGTCAAAACCAGATCAGAGTCCAGGAGGTACAGAGTGTCACACAGGCTTGTGGTCAGGCAGCCGGGTAGAGAGTCCAGAAACAGGCAAGGGTCAAAACTAGAAAACGGAGAATAGCAAAAGGAGTACAGAAAAAACATGCTGGTTGACTTGACTAACCTACAAGACAAACTGGCACAGAGAGACAGGAAACACAGGGATAAATACACTGGGGAAAATAAGCGACACCTGGAGGGGGTGGAGACAATCACAGGAACAGGAGAAACAGATCAGGGCATGACACCTCTGATGATCGGATGGACACATCTGGCCGTAATGAATGTCTTGATCAAAACAGGATGCCACAGCCACTGCTAAACGAGCCATTCAAAGTGCCCCGTCAGCCGTCATACAAAGAAGTGTCTATGTATCTCTGTGTCATGCCGTATGCCATCCTTTTCAAAAAGAGCAATGTGATTAAATATGTACAAAAGTGCCACAGCACTGCCAGCCAGGAGATGTAATGAAGCTGGCACACGTATGACGGGAGAGATGATCCTGACTTTAATTGACAACCTGTCGTAGTGCAGTAATGTCAGGGAAGACAATATAATGTGTATGCCCAGAGTGACCAGAGATCTGAGAGAGTTCCTAGTTGTTTTTGACTAGTGTGTTGGAGATATTGTTATTGCTTGACAAAATTACTAATGTGTCAATATGAGAGCATGCAGTGCCCCTGGAGTCAGGCTGACCGATTACCAAGCCAAATTCTCCCAAATAGACTCCTCTAAAGTGATGCACAACCTAAAGGCACATCATGCAGTTACTACACTGAAAACTTCACAGTGCACAGTGCGATATTCTACCTTGCAAGACTGTCTTAACACTGTGTGTTTCACGTCTGAAGAATTTAAACATTATTCCAACCCTCAGCCCACAGAGAGGGAAATTCAGCCCACAGTGAGCATCTAATTAAAAACACTTGAGTCTGCAATTCCGTGCACAAGAACATATACCCAGAGGGACTTCCTTTGGCGTAGTAATATTGCATTTTCTTCTGCTTGCCTTGGTTGACGACTCTATATGGAGTGTTTTCTACAGTAAATGTGTGTGTGTGCAGTGAATGAACACACTTACGGTTCAATGCCTTAAGCATAATTACCTTACATGCCCCAACGCATGTATTGGAGTCTACATTCCTACTTCTTCTACTGTTCCATTTGTATAGATAATAAAACCTGTTGTGTCTTCCATATTTCTATAGTCTTCTATCTCCCTTCGAGACATTTGTAGCCTTCAGACATTATTGAAGTTGACATAGCTCTTGGTGGCAATGTTATTTTTGCATTTTTCTCATTTCATGCAGGTTTTGTTTTCTCCCTATTTCCTTTGTGTCGTGGAAGATCAGTGTTGCTTCCGTGCACCTTGACTGGTTCAATAAACTCATCATCCATGGAAAGTGACAGTTATGTCATATTCTCGAGGTTAAACAGATGTGGTATTTAGTTTGTTGCCACTCTGTTGTTGTGCCGCTATAATTAGAACTAACACAATTCCCATTTGTCATGTTTTGGAAAGTAACATGGGGTGTGGTCTGTCACATGTTTTATTCTCCCAGAATTATCTGAATGCTATGTAACTAAATTGCTAGAGAAATAAAAACACAAAATAAATCTTGATCACTGATGTAAGCACTTATCTTCTCAAGGTTATGGTAACAACACAATAAATAGGGAATAAGACTACGATTACTAAGTGTACTTTGTAGCCACTGTTTTAACAAATAATACAAGTTGGAGCCCGAAGCAAACCAAATAAGCCATTCATTCATTTAAATTTATTTTACTTTAATATTATTTGTTCTAGTCATATCCTTGTCATTATGATATTTTCCCTCAACTTTAGGAAACACAATTCTAACAGAGTGAATCTCTAACTGTGTCAGCAGGAAATGCATGTTTTTTTCCCCCGCACACTACACTTTCAATGTATAGCTATGACTACACTACACAGTCCCTCCAGGATTCTGCAATCGCAATTATTTTTATTTGCAAAATAGGGACTCACTACAGGGATGTATAGCACACTCTCCATTTTAAATCAGTTTCATCTTCAACTGGTGGCCAAGAAAGGGAGATCAGGTTGCTGATCATTTCGAAGGCAAATCTGATCAGCCAAGACTTGTCAGCAGAGGCAAACAACTCCAGAAGGAATGCATCAAAATGGGGAAGGAAATCATATCCGTCTGGATTCAATTTGTGTTGTAAATTCACTTTGTTGCAACAGCAGGAACACGGCCATGTTGCAACTCTCAACACTCCTCTCACAACCACCACAAGCATGATCCAAGTCCCTGTTCGCTCAGGTTATTGCCTGACTGTAACCCTGGGAGTCGGGAAGCAAGTACAGGGAGTGCAAATGTAATAATAAATAAAACATGAATAGCGTACACATGAAACAGAAACAATAACGTCTCAGGAAAGAACCAAGGGGAGTGCCAGATAAAGGAGAGGTAATCAGGAAGGTGATGGAGTCCAGGTGAATCTCATGAGTCACAGGTGCGCATAACAATGGTGGTAGGTGTGCGTAATAATCTGGCGACGTCGAGCGTCAGAGTGGAAGTACACGTGACACTGGCTATTTTCTTCTCCTCCTCTTCTTCCTCTTATTTAAAAAAAAATACTTTCAAAGTTAATTGAATTGGATACTAATCTCTTTTGAGATGTGTCAAGGGGGTAATAAATAAATGAAAAGCCATTAACGTGGTGGTCCAGAACAGAAATAAAAAATAAAAAAATAAAAGATTTGTCCTCTACGATCAGCCTCAATCTTTAGGCTGTTTTTGGCAATTAGGCTCCTTAGTGTTGTCAACTGAGTTTTTATTTTAAAACAGCGGCCACTGCCTTTTCTCTCCTCCTTTTCTCCCTTGCCCCAGGGCTCAGTGTGTGAGAGGGGAATGGATGGGAATGCACCCCATGCCTCCTTCCCCATCCCCCCTTTCCCCTGGAGGGACTGTCTGCCACTATGGAGCTACAGATGACCCTTGCTATTGTAGCGCAAACTTCCAAATGAATTTACCCCCCCTTCGACACCTCATGTCTCTGGAGATGGTGCCAACTCCCACATACACATGGATGTCTGTCATTTCCTCCCATACTGCGATTGATACACCAATGATGAACGGTGTAACATCCTCGTTCATGTGTTTGGGTAAGATGGTAACAAGAGACTTGGCCAAGGGTAGTCTCAGCATTGAAACCCATCCTTGGTGTTGAGGTACAGTGTTACATAAGGGTAGTTGATGGGCAAAGAAATGCACTATGACATGTGTTAGTAAGGCCTTGTTAGAGATATTCACATATCCCGACCAGTCATCTGTCTTTTCTTCAGTAAAATGAATGCAATCTAAGCCCTGTCTAATCCGGGGATGGGGGTTATAAAAGGTCATACCAAGGATCATTTAGCAATTTGATATGAATTAAGACCCCTTGAAGCATAAAGAAATATATATATATATTTGATGCATTTTTGGGGGGGGCCTTTAGCCGATACAAACACATTGAACAATTTTTGGGGACTATCAAAAGGAAGTTTGTTATTTAGTGTCTCTCCTATATCTGCGTGATATAAGATCAGGAAACATTTCCTAGTTTTTCGGACACTTATTTAACCGCATGTTTTTGGCATTAAACAGACTTCATACGAATACATTTTTTCAATTGGTACCGCAGGACCTTTGGACGGTTCTTGTGAGGCCTGTGGCGGTCCTAGAGCAAAACATGCACATGTTTGTGAGAGTCTCACCTTATCACAGAAGGGTCATATTAGTGTGTAGCTCAAAACACTACAGACAGAAGTTGGCAGATCATTTGGATTACTGGGGAAGGGTACAAAAAAAATGTCTGCAGCAGTGAAGGTCCTCAAGAACATAGTGGCCTCCATAGTTCTTCAATTAAATAAGTTTGAAACCACCAAGAGTCTTTTTAGAGCTGACCTCCCGGCCAAACTGAGCAATCAGGGAAGGGCCTTGGTCAGGGAGGTGACCAAGAACCCGATGGTCTTTCTGACAGAGCTCCAGAATTCCTTTGTGGAGATGGGAGAACATTCCAGCACTCCACCAATCAGGCCTTTATGGTAGAGTCGCCAGACAGAAACCACTCCTCAGTAAAAGGGCACATGACAGCCCTCTTGAAGTTTGCCAAAAGGTGCCTAAAGGACTCTAAGACCATGAGAAACATGATTCTCTGGTCTGATGAAACCAAGATTGAACTCTGTGGCCTGAATGCCAAGCGTCACGTCTGGAGGAAACCTGGCACCATCCCTACGGTGAAGCATGGTGGTGGCAGCATCATGTTGGGTTGTTTTTCAGGGGCAGGGACTTGGAGACTAGTCAGGATCGAGGGAATGATGAACGGAGCAAAGTACATAGAAAGTTTCACATGTAACTGCATTTCCGATTTTCACTTGAACGTTTGTAACATATTCAACTGTGAGGTGAAAATGTTTTTCTTCTCACATGTAAAAAGGTGGTGTTAACATCTGAACTCTAAATCTAATACTTGTGAAAATATGGTATCACGTGAAATTTAAGGTCAACATTTGAAAACAATTTTTTTTGTAAGGGCACAGTCAATGTAGGCTCCAAGTTCACTGACCCTAGTGGTGTTACTACAGCACAACGGCGTGATGGAGGTGAATCGGGTAAGTAGGAAAGTTTTGACATCCCATGGCGATGAAAGCACCTAAAGAGTTGTCATGTTATGTTGCTAGTAGATAATAAAAAATGAAGATAGCCACCTACACTACATGGCCAAAGGTATGTGGACACGACTTCAAATGATTGGATTCTGCTTTTTCAGTCACACCCGTTGCTGACAGGTGTAAAAAGACAACCATGCAATCTCCAATGTCCATAGACAGCAGAATGGCCCGTACTGAAGCGCTCAGTGACTTAACGTGCCACTGTCATAGGATGTCATTTTAGCATGTCAACCTTGGTGGGGCAAACATTTTTTAGCTTTTTGGATGATAGCAAAGCCACTACACAACACAACAGTAAACAATACATTAATTGCACTATCATGGAGACAAACGGTGCACACAAACTGTTAGGGCCTACATAAAGCTGTCCCAACAGCTTACCACTGCTACACCTGGCTATCAGTAGAGCCTTGTCTGGCAGCGAAACAGTTAATGCATCCTCAAACATAGTTGATATGGCTGACTTGCTTAAACAAATGTGGTTTACAAAGGGGAAAACGAGCGGATAAGATGTGATCCGTCATTTTGATTATGACATTAATGAGTGAGCTAGGACGGACGTAGTCAATATAACTATTTGTTCAGCACTTTTGAAATGTACAGCAAAATAATTCAGAACATGGGCTGTTCTTAGTGTATTCTCCCTGTAAAACTAGTCAGAAACGTAGGATAAATAAAGGGGGCATATAAGCAGACAATGAAAGCCCTTACAATATTTGATGATAACACTTCTCTACATGTGTAGCCCAAGTCAGAACAGTAGACGAAATTAAGAGGGGGAAAAGGGACCAAATTATTAGGGTGAGGCACATGGGCTACTAATAGCTTACTACACAACAATACACTTAGTATTACTTTATTAGCTACAGTGTATTTGGCATATTACATAACATTTTTGGATTCACCTTCTTGTGCTCGGCTCACTTGAACAGGAAGGTGGCGCGATGGTTCTTTGTGGGCAAGTTTTGTCATCAAAATCTAGCATTCTCTGGATTTATGGTGCATTCAAGACAACTGGGAACAAGGTCGAAGAATGAAGACATCAGAGATCTTCAGGTCGGAGTTGTAGAATGAGGCCCGAGTTCCCGACGGCAATTTCATGTCGGATGATCGTTCAAAACAGAGCTAGTTTTTTTCCGTTCCCAGTTCTGGATTTACAGTTGTTTTGTGCTCGTTAGAAGTCATGCTGGATTGACATGTCCAATGTTGAATGTTTGTTATTTTAAGCTTGGAAAAGAGACACTTAAACTCAGACTTGGAACCACAAACCCACTCCACTAGCCGGCTAGTGATTGCTTTGTAATGCTTGCAGTTAGCCACTAATTCATTCCAAACCATTCATTGTTGAATTAGCGATTTCCAACTTGTGTAATGTTGATGGCCGATGAGCACCGATACACTCTGCCCTGAATAATGGGTTGCTACTGCACCTTTCCAACAAGTCAGTTCATCAAATTTCTGCCCTGCTAGAGTATCCATCGACAACTGTAAGTTATGTTATTGTGAAGTGGAAATGTCTAGGAGCAACAACGGCTCAGCCGTGAAGTGGTAGGCCACACAAGTTGCAACACTCACTACTGAGTTCCAAACTGCCTCTGGAAGCAACGGCAGTAAAATAATTGTTTGTTGGGAGCTTCATGAAATGGGGTTTCATGGCTGAGCAGTCGCACACAAGTCGAAGGTCACTATGCACAATGTCAAGCATTGGCTGAAATGGTGTAAAGCCCACCACCATTGGACTTTGGGCAGTGGAAATGCATTCTCTGGAGTGATGAATCATGCTTCACCATCTGGCAGTCCATCGGACAAATGCCAACAAATACCAAAATGCTACCTGCCCGAATGCATGGTGCCAACTGTAAAGTTTGGTGAAGGAGGAAAAATGGTCTGTGGCTGATTTTCATGGTTCGGGCTTGGCCCCTTAGTTCCAGTGAAGGGAAACCTTAATGCTATAGCATACAATGACATTCTGTGCTTCCAACTTTGTGGAAATGCCACTCTGCACAAAGCAAGGTCCATACAGAAATGGTTTGTCAAGACCATTGTGGAAGAACTTGACTGGCTGACACAGAGCCCTGACCTCAACTCCGTTGAACACTTTGGGAGGAATTGGAACTGCGAGCCAGGCGTAATCGCCCAACATCAGTGCCCCACCTCACAAATTCTTGAGTCTGAATGGAAGCAAGCAGCAAAGCATCAAATGTCCAACATCTAGTGGAGGCGGTTATAGCAGCAAAGGTGGGACAAACTCTATATTAATGCCCATGACAAGCAGGTGCCCACATACTTTTGGCTATGTAGTGTATCTAAGTACACCGAGCAAATCAAAACGATCTTGCCCACTCACATGGATCTATCATTGTGTTTGTATAGTTGTAGCAGAGTTAACAGAGTTTTAGCCAGTTTGGTTATAGACATTCAACGTCTACTTTGATGATAAAGGTTTATCTAGATTTTGTGCAACATTATGAGAAATGCTGATGTGCTTAACTACTAATAAGTGTTGTTTTTCAAGGCTGCTTAGAGATGAACTAGTAGGGGTTAACCAGGGGTGTGAAATGGGCTATGCTAAAAGTCTGCAAGCTGTGAGTGATACACTTTTTTTTGCTGATATAGAATAAATAAATAATAACAAACTGCTCCTCTTTACTTCACATTCCCAAATGCTTTGTCAACATGGAATTCTGATAAAATATCAATTTCTCCCAGAATACCCAAGGCAAAGTAATATGTCATGTTGGGACTTTTAGGTGAAAGGATGACACAAATCAGAATGTTTAACAGCAACCTAATTCTGCAATCTTCCCTTTAAGCCTGTTTTGTTTAACGAGTATATATCACGTTCACTGTCTTCAAACTCCCTGTCATAGTTGAGCCAAGGTGCAGTGTGCATGTAATTCCACATCTTTAATAAAGTGAAACCTTCACAAAAAACAGGCAAACAGAAACCGAACGTGACCCGAACGTGACGCAACCGTGGCACACACAAACACACACAGAAAATAAATAATTACCCACCAAAACAGGTGGGAAAAAGGCTACCTATGTATGATTTCCAATCACAGACAACAATAGACAGCTGCCTCTGATTGGGAACCATACCCGGCAAAAAAACGAAGAAATAGAAAACATAGAATGGACACCCAAATCACACCCTGACCTAACTAAATAGAGAAATAAAAAGGCTCCCTAAGGTCAGGGCATGACAGTATAGGGTAATCAAGATGCAACCTCCATACTCTGTGGGTATTTAGTAGAGGGAACGTCTATCATCGGCGCAGTCGCACCGCATAGTATGTAATTGATATGTGATTTGACTGGAAACCTGTGAAACCACAGGCAAATTCTAGGCTTGTTCATTTCCACAAATAACCAGAGTGGCATCTCACAACGAGGACCTGTCACTCCTCTATGAACATACTCTAGTTCTCATGGCGATTAATTATTAATTACACAAGCGTATGGAGCAAGAGGGTAATATTATGATGGGAGAGTTTCATATTAAAAATTAACTTTGAATTAGCCTTCAGAGTTCAGTTAGATTGAAGGAATGTACGGCTGCTCATGTCAATATGGCCTCGCACACGGCTCCCTACGCCACTGGACAGCCACAATTCATGAGCGAGTAGATTACTTTGGTTCTTATTTCATCAAAAACAACTTGATCTAGGTATTTTTAGCGGGCGGATAATTAACTGTGTTTCCTCAGTCGTTAAAAACGTGTTGAAGTGAAACATAACTACCCCTTCTTTTCCCTTCTATTTGTGGCTCGTATGAGACTAATTGTGTGTCATTATCCTGGCATGTGACTATTGATGAGTACCAAGGTGGCGTGCTCCTTCAAATAGGTCACAGAAGGAATCACAACACCCATGTGCAATAGCTCCATAGAGTCCTCACAAGATTTCAAAATTTGAATAAATTGACTTCAGAAACATTGAGAACACAAGTGAGATTACATCATTAGGCGTGAAACTGTCACTTGTAGATTGAGGTCTCCTAATATGGACACCGTGCACTTAGTAGTTTGGTATTTGTCAGAAGGGGGAGGTTGACAATTTAATATGTTTGAATCAAAGGTTGTGCACATGTTACATCACATAAATGATGTATTAAATAATGTAAATAAGATGGAGACAAAGTGCCAACAGATATGGGAGGTGGGTGGACATATTAGGGCTGGCTCATCCACTATAAATATTTCAACTTTCTCAACACAGGGTAATCGGCAAGAAATAATAAAAATGCATGAATCACGGCACTGTTCCAGAAATGAGATTATTAAAAGCAAATATTGTACCAAATAGTTTCCAATTTGTCTCAATATCAACAAAAAAAAATGGGTTGCCACATTAGCACTCCTATGCCATAGATCTTTGAAAAGAAGAACAGGGCTGTGAACTAGTGCCCTCCTCAGATTCCGTTATCTGTTCATTTTCATCCCTAACAGCCTGTGGAATTTGACAGGGGCGCAAAGTTGCCACAAGCGTCTGACATTCCATGCTATTTACCTTGTGACTAATTTCTAATTCTTAATTGATTGCTAACTGAGGGACAGCACCCCACAGTATGTTGATGTATCGTTGATCCGTGATACTTTTGGGCTGTGAATTTATGATCCCTTCTCAGCTCTGGGAGAAACATTGTCATGCACATTTCATACTGTAATTTGTGTGCTACACAACACTCTCGCAATGCTAAAATGCTAATGTCAACGCAACTTGTCTGTCAATTCTTCAGGACCTTGGATGCAGCAACCGGGGAGGCGGATATGCACAGGATCACACTCTTTACTCAACTGGCCAATCAGAAGGATGGCCAGTTGCCTTCAGGAGCAGGTACCAGTGTTGATTGTGGCAGGGGTCTGCAGTTGCTAAGCAACACCATCTATCTGTTATTAAGCAAACTTGTTGTGGGTACGGGCTATTTATTAAATGTATAAATCGCTGGTAATCTGTGCTCTTCAGATAAGGTGTGATGCCGGCACATCACACCGTATTCATTTCCGGAGGAATATCTGAAATTGATCATTTCAAGAGGTTGAGGTCACCCTTGTAAACAAAATCTGGAAAAAACACGTGGTTTTCAGACACGTTACTTTCTTTATTTGACACTTTCTTTTCACGTTTTCATTTTAGTCATTTAGCAGACCCTCTTATCCAGAACGACTTTCAGTTAGTTTATTTTTCACCACTTCCAGCTAAATCTGGGTTCCTATCTAAGGACTAACCAGGACCGACCCAGCTTTGCAATAGGGAAACTTGATGGAAAGAGTGTTTTAATTCATTGTGTTATCATAAAAACATTAATCAATATACAATTCATTCGTTGTCGCATTTCAAAAGTATTTCCTTGCAATATTTATTTTGCTTTCAATATCATTATTTTGTTTCCAATACTATGATTTTTGTTATCGACTTCAGAAGCTGTGGAAGATATTAATGACAGAAAAGTAACTCACTAGAGAATTGCACCATATAATAACACTACTCTATTAAAACCTCTCTGGGATAGGCGGGATGCTTTCCAAAAGCCAGGGAAAATGCAGAGCGCCAAATTCAAATTCAGAGCACCAAATTCAAATAAATTACTATAAAAATCTAACTTTCATAAAATCACACATGCAAGATAGCAAATTAAAGCTACACTTGTTGTGAATCCAGCCAACATGTCAGATTTCAAAAACGCTTTTCAGTGAAAGCATAAGATGCTATTATCAGTAAACAATGAGAGAGTAGCATATTTCAACCCTGCAGGCGCGACACAAAACGCAGAAATAAAATATAAATCATGCCTTACCTTTGACGAGCTTCTTTTGTTGGCACTCCAATATGTCCCATAAACATCACAAATGGTCCTTTTGCTCGATTAATTCTGTCCAAATATATCTAAAATGTCAATTTATTTGGCGCGTTTGATCCAGAAAACCACTGGTTCCAACTTGACCAACGTCACTACAAAATATCTCAAAAGTTACCTGTAAACTTTGCCAAAACATTTCAAACTACTTTTGAAATACAACTTTAGGCATTTTTAAACATAAATAATCAATCAAATTGAAGACGGTATGATCTGTGTTCAATACAAAAAGAAAACAAACTGACGCTACTTTTCTAGTCACGCGCCTCTCTCATTCAGTCCACTTCAAGTTACCCTCATTCAAGATGGCCGTACTTCTTCAATACACAAAGGAAAAACCTCAACCAATTTCTAAAGACTGGTGACATCCAGTGGAAGCGGTAGGAACTGCAAGCAAGTCCCTTAGAAATCTGGTTTCCCAATGAAACCGTATTGAAAAGACAGTGACCTCAAAAAAAGTCTGAATGGTTTGTCCTCAGGGTTTTGCCTGCTACATTTGTTTTGTTATACTCACAGACATGATTCAAATAGTTTTAGAAACTTCAGAGTGTTTTCTATCCACATCTACTAATAATATGCATATCTTATATTCTGGGGATGCGTAGTAGGCAGTTGAATTTGGGCATCCTATTCATCAAAAAGTGACAATGCTGCCCCCTATCCCGAAGAAGTTTTAAGAGGAGTCCGTAATTTGCTTTCTAATGATCTTTTCCTCAAAGAAGTTCATGCATTTATTACTGCTGAAGTGAAAGCCATCCTCTCATGGGGAATGATTCTTTTAAATTAGCTTTGCGAGAGTATCAAAAATAAATGTCTTATTTTGTTCTTATTTTCCTCAATTAAGTTGGAAAAATAAGATGATCGAGCAGCAGTGAGGGCTCTTCGATACTGCATGGTACGGTACTGTCTTTCCAAGCTAGTCGGAAGACTTCCAGCTTGGTGTGGCACCATTTCCTTTCCAATGTTCTGGAAGTTTGCTTCAGAGCTTGGGTTTTTTCTGTATACCAGGGATCTAGTTTCTTTTGACAAATGTTTTTAGTTTTTACGGGTGCAACTGCATCTAGGGTATTGCGCAAGGTTAAATTGAGTTCCTCAGTTAGGTGGTTAACTGATTTTTGTCCTCTGACGTTCTTTGGTAGGCAGATGGAATCTGGAATGGCATCAAGGAATCTTTGGGTTGTCTGAGAATTTATAGCACGACTTCTAATGCTCCTTGGTTGGGGTAAGAGCAGATTATTTGTTGCGATTGCAAAAGTAATAAAATGGTGCTCCGATATTCCAGGGTTATGAGGAAAAACATTAAGATCCACAACATTTATTCCAGTGAGTAGGTCCATGTTGGACAACACCCAATGAGTCGATGATGGCTCTGAAAGCCTTTTGGAGTGGGTCTGTGGACTTTTCCATGTGAATATTTAAGTCACCAAAAATTTGAATATCATCTGCTATGACTACAAGGTCCGATAGGGATTCAGGGAACTCAGTGAGGAACGCTGTATATGGCCCAGGAGGCCTGTAAACAGTAGCTATAAAAAGTGATTGGATGGCTGCATAGATTTCATGACTAGAAGCTCAAAAGATGAAAATCTGTCTGTAAACAATTGTTGGAAAAATGTCTTGCACAAAGTAGATGTTCTAACCGACTTCCCAAAACTATAGTTTTATAGTGGTTGAAAAACAAGTTTTAATGACTCCAACCTAAGTGTATGTAAACTTCCGACTTTAACTGTATCTCTGCAAAGATGAGATTTTCCCAGTTGGTTTTCTTACATGCAAAACTCCAAATTAGATTTTCACATGTTGATTGTGTTTCACATGTGAACTGACAATTTCATATGTGAAAGTCAGATTTGTTTTACATGTGAACCTGCAAATTACATTATCACGTGATTGACTTTCATTTTACATTTGAATCATTCAGCAGACACTCTTTTCCAGAGCAACTTACAGTTGTGTCTAGTGCAAGTTCTGATTCAGGGTTGAGGTGAGGAGGAAGAACATTTAAGATGCTGTTTGAATGCTGGTTTCAGATGTTTTCGGAAGATGGTCAGGGACTCTGCTGTCCTAGCTTCAGGGGAAGGCTGGTTGTACCATTGGGTTCCAGGACAGAGAAGTTTTTGGACACTGTGCTGAGCGGGAGCTGCCCTGCTGTAGGTATGGGAGGGCCAAGAGACCTGAGTTGGCAGAACAGAGTGCTCGGGTTGGGGTGTAGGGTTTGAAGGTAGGGAGGAACAGTTCCTCTTGCTGTTCTGTAGGTAAGCACCATGGTCTTGTACTGGATGCAAGCTTCAACTGAAAGCCAGTGGTATGTGCGGAGAAGTGGAGTGACATGAAAGAACTTGGGAAGGTTGAAAGCGATCTGGATAAGTTGCAGAGGTTTGATGGCACAAGCGGGGAGCCTAGCCAACAGCAAGTTGCAGTAGTCCAGACGGGAGAGGACAAGTGCCTGGATTAGGACCTGCATGGCTTCCTGAGTGAGGTAGGGTTGTACTCTATGGATGTTGCAAAGCATGAACCTGCAAGAGCGAGTCTCTGCTTTGATGCTTGGGAGGGAGGAGAGTAGGGTCGAAGAGGCAGAATCAGGAGACAGGAGGGAGAAGGATTTAGCAGAAGGAAGAGCTGATAGGATAGAAAAGGCAAAGATTGCGACAGCGCATGACCAACTGGGTAGAGGCTGAGTTGTTAGGGTTGGAGGAAAATAAGACAGAAAGGAAACTAAGTGATCATAGACCTGGGGGTGGGCTGCAGTGAGATTAGTAGTCGAGGAGCCTTTACGAAAGATGATGTCAAGCATATTGAGTTGGAGGGGATTGGGAAAATGGTGAGGTCAAAAGAGGCAAGGAGGGAAAAGAGAGAATTGGAGAGAAATTAATCGAAGGCAGATGTCGGGAGGCTGAAGTCACCAAGTACAATCGGCGAGCCATAGTCAGGAAATTAGCTTATCAATGTGTCAATCTCATTGAGGAACAGCAAGGGCAGCTGGTTGGCGATAATGTTAAGCTTGAGTTGACAAGTGACAGCATGGAATTCAAATGAAGAGATGGACAGGTGAGAGAGAGAAAAGAGAATCTTCACTTAGGCAAAATGAGTAGACCTGTGCCACAACCGCAACGACCAGATGCTCTCGGACTATGAGAAAATGTAGTCAGATGAAGAAAGAGCAGCTGGCATGTTCTCTGGGATGATCCATGTCTCCATCAGGGCCAAAACAATCTAGGGCCTGAAGGGCAGCAAGGCTAAGATGAACTCTGCATTCTTGCAATTCCACACGTGAAAGTGAGATTTCCACGTGAATGTTTTTAACACTTGAAACCAGAAACTTCACATGCGAAAACATTTTATTAACCTCACATGAAAAGATGGTGTTAACCCTAACCTTAACCCTAACCCGAACAAAAACTTTTAGACATGAAAATCTCACTTTCACGTGTGAAACTGCAAATGTACATGTTTTTCTTTGTAAGGGCAGTACAATAAATAAGTACTTTTAATTTTGTTGCTTCAGGCTTTGGGTGCTTTAGGCTTTGTATTGTTTTTACCTGAAGTGAATTGTTCTGTCGAGATGTTGTGTGGAGAGCTCGAGGTACAAGGTTGTGCAGCTAGATAAGGGGAGTTTATGGGCTGTCAGTATCCCCCTGACAGAACAGATGAATCCGCTGTGAAACTACAGGTAAGAATGAATAGTTTGGGATAGTTTGTTTAACAGATGAGCTATAGGTGATAGATATTTTCTGGAGGCCCGTGATATATGTATGTACTTCTTGGCAAACGGTGCAGTGAGCAAGCAGAAGTGATGAGTATCGTGACATCGAAGGCATATATCACACAGAAGCATGCAAGGAGCCAGAGCATCCATTTCAACTTCAAATGTTTGTCGGTTATGATGGAACCCCAAATAGCCAATCCTCTCACAGCTCATCTCCAGTCTAGAAACAAGAACATTAACCATCAATTCCGTAGGTGCATTAATAAACTGTATGATGTTGCTATTAACACTCAATTCCATGGAACAAAGAGAAGTATTGTCTACAAATTATTGTGGAAATACATGCATTCAACATGCTGGCATCTGGTTGATGCATAAATATGAATACAGTATCCGTGGTTTGAAATGACAGCAAGAGAGCGAGGGAGCAAGTGATAGCAATTGAGGCAAAAAAAGACATGAGGCATCAAGCCAAGCCATGTCTATTAGTCCCACATTTTCCCAGATTACCCTCACATGAAAGGTACACTCCTTAACTGTGGCATTTTTTACTCTGTGCCATTAATACATTAAATATGATATCTGTCCTGCAGCACACAGCTGCTTGGTTAAAAGGAGGTTTCGTATCAGGGTGGACAGGGCCCAGCCAGCACAGTTCGGGCACACACACATGGGCACAGATACACCACAAAGAACGCATGCATGCACACACACTGTTACTCTCTCACAAGTACACGCGCACACACTTTCACTCTCTCTCTCTCACACACACACACACAGACTGAGCCATGCCAGTTTCGCCAGGGGCTGGCTGATTACAAGGAGGCTTCACTTTGGAATTCAGGCAATGATCGAACCACCCAGTCCCAAGCATCAGCCCTGCGTTTGTTACCCTTCTTTTTTTACTACTTTATATATTATTTTTACTCCAGACCGCTATGCTTCAAATGGAATTTAAATGGCCCGCCATTACTAAAAAAAATCTATCATTGGCTTCCCCTCTTTGTTTCTCGTTTTGTCTCCCGCCTGATAATGCACTTTGTTTATTATTATTTGCTCCGGCAACGTTTCATGCTGGTCCTGTTGGTTAGTGGTCCACTGGTAAAGTTTCCTCTGTAAGATCCTTGGCCTGCGTTCCAAATGGCACCCTATTACCTTTTATATTGCGTTACTTTTGACCAGGGCTCATTGTTCAAACTGTGTGCACTATATAGGGAATAGGGTGCCATTTGTGACACATTGTTGTGCTAGTTCTTCTTTCTCATGTTGTGTCTGTATGGTGTTGTCCCCTCAACTCACATAACTCGTTTTACAGTATTCCATACTCACTTTGCTATCTATTTCTCAGTGGAATTTCAGACTAGTACTGTACATGTGAAATACAAAGTGTGAGATTTGCACCATCTTTGCGACCAATCATAGTCTGGGATGAACATATTAACACATATATATTATTGGGCACAGACAACAGCACAAAGATCAAGAAGGTAGAGACAACAATACATTACACTAAGCAGCCACAACTGTCAGTAAGAGTGTCCATGATTGAGAGATTAAGATAAAACTGTCCAGTTTGAGTGTTTGTTGCAGCTCATTCCAGTCGCTGGCTGTAGTGAACTGAAAAGACGAGTGACACAAGGATGTATGTGCGTTGGAGACCTATAACAGAATATGACTGGCAGAATGGGTGTTGTATATGGAGGATGAGGGCTGCAGTAGATGTATCAGATAGGGGGGAGAGAGGCCTAAGAGGGTTTTATAAATAACTGGTTGATGCCACTGGCATCAACCAGTGGGTCTTGCAACGGGTATACATACAGACATAACCAGTTTACAGAGGAGTATAGAGTGCAGTGATGTGTCCTATGAGGAGCATTGGTGGCAACTCTGATGGCCCGAATGGTAGAGAACATCTAGCCACTCGAGAGCATCCTTACATGCCGATCTATAAATTACGTCTCTGTAATCTAGCAAGGGTAGGATGGTCACCTGAATCAGGCAGTGGTGGAAAAAGTACCCAATTGTCATACTTGAGTAAAAGTACAGATACCTTAATAAAAAGTCCAAGTAAAATACTACTTGAGTAAAAGTGTCATAGTATTTGGTTTTAAATATACTTAAGTATCAAAAGTAAAAGCATAAATAATTTCTAAGTCCTTATATTAGGCAAACCAGACGGCATCATTTTCTTGTTTTGATTTTATTTATGAATAGCAAGAGGCACGCTCTAACACTCAGACATAATTTACAAACAAGCGCAGTGCGCGCTAACCAAGGTTGCCAGGTGCATGGTGTTTCCTCCGACACATTGGTGCGGCTGGTTTCCGGGTAAGATGCGCGCTGTGTTAAGAAGCAGTGCGGCTTGGTTGGGTTGTGTATCGGAGGACGCATGACTTTCAACCTTTGTCTCTCCCGAGCCCGTACGGGAGTTGTAGTGATGAGACAAGATAGTAGCTACTAAAAAAACAATTGGATACCACGAAATTGGGGAGAAAAGGGGGGAATCCTGGTTCGTTTGGCAGCTAGGGTGAAAGAGGAGCGATTATGATAGAGGAAACTAGGTCTAGATTCAACTTTAGCCTGCAGCTAAGGACAGTGTACCACCTAGCCATACTCCCAAGTACTTGTATGAGATGACTACCTCAAGCTCTAAACCCTCAGAGGTAGTAATAAAACCTGTGGGGAGAGGGGCATTCTTCTTACCAAACCACATGACCTTTGTTTTGGAGATGTTCAGAACAAGTGTAAGGGTAGAGAAAGCTTGTTAGACACGAAGAAAGCATTGTTGTAGAGCGTTTAACACAAAGTCCGGGGAGGGACCAGCTGAGTAAAATACTTTCACCTGCAAATTAAATGGATGAGAGAGCTTCCTACTGCCTGAGCAATGTCAAATAAAATCAAATTTTATTGGTAACATGCACATGGTTAGCAGATGTTAATGCGAGTGTAGAAAAATACTTTTAATTCTAGTAACGACAATTCCGACAATTATCTAACAATTCCCCAATGACTACCTAATACACACAAATCTAAAGGGGTGAATCAGAATATGTACATATACATATATGGACGAGCGAAGGCCGAGCAGCATATGCAAGGTGCAGTAGATGGTATAAAATACAGTACATACAAATTATGAGAATTGTAAGATATGTAAACATTATTAAAGTACCATTATTAAAGTGCTATTGTTTAAAGTGACTGGTGATCCATTTATTCAAGTGGCCAGTGATTGGGTCTCAATGTAGGCAGCAGCCTCTCTGAGTTAGTGATTTCTGTTTAGCAGTCTGATGGCCTTGAGACAGAAGCTGTTTTTCAGTCTCTCAGTCCCAGCTTTGATGCACCTGTACTGACCTCACCTTCTTGTTGTTGTTGGCCTTAATGATCTTTTTGGCCTTCTTGTGACATTAGGTGCTGTAGGTGTCATGGTGGGCAGGAGAGTACAGGAGGGGGCTGAGCACGCACCATTGTGGGGCCCCAGTGTAAAGGGTCAGCGAAGTGGAGATGTTGTTTCCTACCTTCACCACCTTGGGTCGGCCCATCAGAAAGTCCAGGACCCAATTGCACAGGGCGGGGTTGAGACCCAGGGCCTCCAGCTTGATGATGAGCTTGGAGGGTACTATGGTGTTGAATGCTGAGCTGTAGTCAATGAACAGCATTCTTACATAGGTATTCCTCTTGTCCAGATGGGTTAGGGCAGTGTGCAGTGTGATGGCGATTGCATCGTCTGTGGACCTGTTGGGGCGGTATGCAAACTGAAGTGGGTCCAGGGTGGCCGGTAAAGTGGAGGTTATATGATCCTTGACTGGGCTCTCAAAGCACTTCCCGATGACAGAAGTGAGTGCTACAGGGCGATAGTCATTTAGTTCAGTTATCTTTGCTTTCTTCGGTACAGGAGAATGGTGGCCATCTTGAAGCATGTGGGGACAGCAGACTGGGATAGGGAGTGATTGAATATGTCCGTAAACACACCAGCCAGCTGGTCTGCACATGCTCTCGACTAGGGATGCCGTCTGGGCCAGCAGCCTTGAGAGGGTTAACCTAGCTAGCGGAACCCCTCCACAACATTCCGCGAAATTCAAAAATATTTTTTTTAAATTTGTAACTTTCACACATTAACAAGTCCAATACAGCAAATGAAAGATAAACATCTTGTTAATCTACCCACCGTGTCCGATTAAAGAAAAATGCTTTACAGCGAAAGCACAACATATGATTATGTTAGGTCAGAGCCAAGTCAAAAAAACACACAGCCATTTTTCCAGCCAAAGATAGGAGTCACAAAAAGCAGAAATATAGATAAAATGAATCACTAACCTTTGATGGTCTTCATCAGATGACACTCATAGGACATCATGTTACACAATACATGTATGTTTTGTTCGATAATGTGCATATTTCTCTCCAAAAATCTCAGTTTACATTGGTGGGTTACGTGCAGTAATGTTTTGATTCCAAAACATCCGGTGATTTTGCAGAAATACTCATAATTAACATTGATAAAGGATACAACTGTTATTCACAGAATTAAAGATAGGCTTCTCCTTAATGCAACCGCTGTGTCAGATTTCCAAAAAACTTTACGGAAGAAGCATAATCTAAGAACGGCGCTCAGAGCCCAATCCAGCCAGGGAAATGTCGCCCATTTTGGAGTCAACAGAAGTTAAAAATAACACTATAAATATTCACTTACCTTTGATGATCTTCATCAGAAGGCACTCCCAGAATCCCAGTTCGACAATAAATGACTGATTTGTTCCATAAAGTTCATCATTTATGCCAAAATAGCCACTTGTTTATAACGTGTTCAGCCCAGTAATCCATCTTCATGAGGCGCGAGCACTTCGTCCAGACAAAAACTCGAAAAGTTCTATTACAGGTCGTAGAAACAAGTCAAACAGTGTATGGAATCAATCTTTAGGATGTTTTTAACATAAAACATCAATAATGTTCCAACCCGGAGAATTCCTATGTCTGAAGAAAAGCTATGGAACGAGAGCTAACTCTGTCGGGAGTGCGCGTCACGAGCCTGAGACAGTCTGCCAGACCACTGATTCAAACAGGTCTCATGAGCCCCTGCTTTATAGTAGAATCCTCAAACCAGTTACTAAAGACGGTTGACATCTAGTGGAAGCCGTAGGAGTGCAACTTGACTCCATAGACACTGTGTATTCGGTAGGCCAAGCTTTGAAAAACTACGAACCTCAGATATCCCACTTCCTGGTTGGATTTTTCTCAGGTTTTCGCCTGCCATATGAGTTCTGTTATACTCACAGACATCATTCAAACTTCAGAGTGTTTTCTATCCAATACTAATAATAATATGCATATATTAGCATCTGGTACAGAGTAGAAGGCAGTTCACTAGAAGGCACGCTATTCATCCAAAAGTGAAAATGCTTCCCCCTATCCCAAAAAGGTTAACATGTCAGCCATGGAGAAGGTGGGGGGCACAGTCCTTGTTAGCGGGCCATGACAGTGGCTGTATTATCTTCAAAGTGGGCAAAGAAGGTGTTTAGTTTGTCTGGAAGCGTGATGTCCGTGTCCATGATTTCCTGTAGACCCTGACACATACATCTCGAGCCTGAGCCATTGAATTGCGACTCCACTTTGTCCCATTTCACTTGTTTGATTGCCTTGCTGAGAGAATAACTACACTGCTTATATTCAGCCATATTCCCAGACTTCTTTCCATGGTTAAATGCGGTGGTTTGCGCTTTCAGTTTTGCGCCAATGCCGCCATCTATCCATGGTTTCTAGTTAGGCTAGGTTTAAATAGACACAGTGGGTACAACATCTCCAATGCACTTCCTTATAAACTCACTCACCGAATCAGTGTATAGATCAATGTTGTTCTCTGGGGCTGATTGGAACATATCCCAGTACGAGTGATCAAAACAAATATTGAAGCGTGGATTCTAATTGCTCAGACCAGCGTTGAATGGTTCTATATACTGGCACATCCTGTTTGAGTTTCCGCCTACAAGACGTTAGGAGCAAGATGGCGTCGTGGGCGGATTTGCCGAAGGGAGGGCGGGGGGGGGCTTTGTATGCATCTTGGAAGTTACAGTAGCAGTGATCGAGTGTATTAACCCCATGCATAGTGCAATCAATATGCTGATATAATTTAGGTAGCCTTGTTCTAACATTTGCTTTGTTAAAATACCCAGCTACAATCAATGCAGCCTCAGGATATAAGGTTTACAGTTCACATAGAGTCCAGTGAAGTTCCTTGAGGGCCGTCTTGGTGTCTGCTTGAGTGGGAATGTACACAGCTGTGACGATAACTGACGAGAATTCTCTTGGGAGGTAATATGGCCGGCATCTGATTGTAAGGAATTCTAGGTCGTTAATCATGAAACATACACCCCCTCCCCTGCTCTTCACAGAGAGGTGTCGATATCTGTCTGCGCAATACATGGAGAAGCCCGGTGACTGAACCGATTCCGACGACATATCCCGAGAGAGCCATGTTTCCGTGAAACAAAGAATGTTACAATCTCTGATATCTCTCTGGAAGGCAACCTTTGCTCGAATTTTGTCTACCTTGTTGTCAAGAGACTGGACATTGGCGAGTAGTATACTCGGGAGCGGTGGGCAATGTGCACATCTACGGAGTCTGACCAGGAGGCCACTCTGTCTGCCCCTTCTGCGGCTCTGTTGTTTTGGGTCGGCTTCTGGCATTAGATCCATTGTCCTGGGTGGTGGTCCAAACAGAGGATCCACTTCTGGAAAGTCGTATTGCTGGTCGTAATGTTGGTAAGTTGACGTTGCTCTTATATACAATAGTTCTTCCTGGCTGTATGTAATAAGATTTCCTGGGGTAACGATGTAAGAAATAATACGTACAATTTTAAAAATACTGCATATTTTCCTAAGGACTCGAAGCGAGGCGACCATCTCTGTCGTAACCATCTTGCCATATGTTGTTGATGTAAATTGAGAAGACCGTGGGGCCCAGGATCGAGCCTTGGGGTACTACCTTGGTGACAGGCAATGGCTGAGACAGCAGATGTTCTGACTTTATACACTGCACTCTTTGAGAGAGGTAGTTAACAAACCAGGCCAAAGACCCCTCAGAGACACCAATACTCCTTAGCCGGCCCACAAGAATGGAATGGTCTACTGTATCAAAAGCTTTGGCCAAGTCAATAAAAATAACAGCATAACATTGCTTAGAATCAAGGCCAATGGTGACATCACTGAGGACCTTTAAGGTTGCAGTGACACATCCATAACCTGAGCGGAAACCAGATTGCATACCAGAGAGAATACTATAGACATAAATATTGAATTTTTTTTCCAACACTTTTGAAAAACAGGGCAAAATTGATGGCCAGATAATCCACTGTCTACAACAAGATAAATATTTAGACATTTACTGTATCAAATTGACAGTCTGTCTGTACCAAGTTTAGCGGACTGGTGTTACCTTGAGGACCTAACCTATTTGTATTCAGTGTAGTGCTCATACAGGAGGGCCAGTAAAGTGGAGGGATACAGATAAGAGGTGTGATTAGATGAAGAGGGACAAAGTTTAAACCTGCAGCCTGTGCACACAGAAACCATAATCCTAGGGATATCTAATTTCGGTACTCCTCGAGTTTAGCTTCACCAGATGACCTCAGGTTAGCAGCCGTAGGTTACTAAATCCTTGAGAAAGTCTAAAACAATCAAATCCAATAAATTAAAGGAGCAGATAAAATTTGAATGATTTAAACACTTGTTTTGAGTGTCCTGTGACTCTCAGAATATATCTGATGTTCTGTGCTGAGCTTACTTTTCGTCTTGTTTTCTAGCAGACATAATGTTGCCCCTACTCTAATTTTGTTTGTTAGATGTGATGCGTGCCCCATACTTCCCTTCTGCAAGTGTCTGTATTTTCCATTGAGTTTTATTTAGCAGGCTCGCCATATTTAGGGTGGAGGGTAATTTGCAGCATGATATCAGATCAGACAATGCCCTTCTCACCGACGGTGGGGCCAGGGAGGAGGTGTCATGCCGATAGTTGGCACAGGGGCATCTCCCAACCTCGTACTTAGCAATCAAGAAGCCATTTCAGGCTATTAATCAAGTTAGTGTAGCTTGCTTGTCTAACTATAGTTGGCATGCCTGCTGGTACGGTTGGTAGACTTTAGAACTAAATGTACTGATTAAGATGCACATTCCTTTCAATATTGTACCCAGATTTTAGCAGTGATGCAGAGATGCATATTTAGTTTCTGTATAAAATTATGTTTTTTTGATATGCAGAAAAGTACATATTATTTTCTTATAATTATAACGATGTGCGATGAAAGTCAGGAAGCAAGGACAGGGAGTGAGTGTTTTAATAAATAAACACACCATAATACAAAATAAGAAACACAAAACAACACACAGACATAACACAGGAACAGAAACAATGATGCCTGGGGAAGGACCCAAAGGGAGTGACATATATAGGGCAGGTAATCAAGAAGGTGATGGAGTCCAGGTGAATGATGACACGCAGGTGCGCGTAACGATGGTGACAGGTGTGCGCCATAACGAGCAGCCTGGTGACCTAGAGGCCGGAGAGGGAGCACATGTGACAATATTTACAGTGCATTCAGAAAGTATTCACACCCCTTCCCTTTCTCCAGATTTGGTTGTGTTACAGCCTGAATTTAAAATGGATTAAATTGAGATTTTTTTGTCATTGGCCTACAAACAATACCCATCATGTCAAAGTGGAATTATCTTTGAAATGTTTTCAAATTTGTGAAAATGAAAATCTGAAATGTCTCGAGTCAATACATTTTCAACCCCTTTAAATAAGTTCGGGAGTTAACATGTACATAATAAGATGCATGGACTCACTGTGTGCAAAAATATTGTTTAACATGATTTCTAAATGACAACCTCATCTCCGTACTCAACTTCGTCTTGGGCCTAACAACACCCGTGCCAATATACAGTATCCTCCAAACACTGGCTTCTCTGGCATTATCACTTAAATAAGGCACAATAGCCTTATTCAGCCCGATGCGATACTGTAGTAGAGTTTCCCCATGCAAGGGGAATCTGGGCAAATGTGGGACTAATGACATGGCTTGGGTTGATGCCTCATGTCTCTTTTTGCCGCAATCTCTCACTCGCTCCCTCCGTCATATTTCAAAGCACATATATTCATATTTATGCATTAACCAGATGCCAGCATTTTGAATGCATGGATGCTCACAATCATTTGTAGATGATCGTTGTCTTTGTTCCATGTCATTAAGAGTGTTAGTTAGATATAACTCAAACAAAAAGGCGAAATAGCGAAATAGCGAAATCCTACAGTTTATAGATGACCTATGGAATGTGTGTTTAATGTTCCTTTACAAAACCAAAATAATTTAAATAACAATGATGTGCATATTTTCATACAATTTCATTCTTCCACCAGAAGACAAAGATATGTTTGTTATTTATTTTGGTCATATTGCTTATGACCCAGTCCGTATACCCCTTTCCTGCAGTCAAATGACCTAGTGGCCTCATGGGTGGAAACTTATTAACATTTTTCAGAATTAATGAACAATTATATATATATGCATAAATACATACACACACATTTTTTTACCTCCTTTTTCTCCCCAATTTCAATCTTGTCTCATTGCTGCACGGGCTCGGGAGGTGAAGATCAAGTCATGCGTCCTCTGAAACATGACCCGCCAAACCACGCTTCTTAACACATGCCCACTTAACCTGGAAGCTAGCCTCACCAATGCATCAGAGGAAACAACATTCATCTGACAACCGGGGGCAGCCTGCAGGAGCCTGACCTACAACAAGGATTCGCTAGAGCACGATGAGCCAAGTAAAGCCCCCCCGGCCAAACCCTCCCCCAACGACGTTGGTATAATTGCGCACCGCCCTATGGGACTGCCGATCACGGCCAATTGTGATACGGCCCAGGATTGAACCCGGGTCTGTAGTGATGACTCTAGCACTGCAATACCCTAGACCTCTGCAACACTCGGGGAGGCCAATTATTATTATTCTCAAACGGTTTTGTTATATTTCAGTCTTCTTTGATGTATATAAATTGTAATATTTGGACGCAAACACAAAATGTAATGCATTTCAAATCTATATCTGACATGGTACTGGTGTCTTATTTTTTTGCCTATAACAACGTGTGAGGTGTATACTGTTGTTTGAAAGTAGATTTGTTTAATGTAGGGTGCATTTGTATATTCACTTTGGCTATCTACTCCGATTTCAGTGCACTCTCGTCTGAGTGTGCAAAAGTCCCGAATAACTGATGAATTTATGAATGCTCAACAACCGCTGAATACGGTGTCAATAAACGTCAGCATTGTAAAAAAGCATTAGGAAGTTGTTTCCAGCAGCACAGTTAGTCACCAACACTCTGGATAACATGAAAACAGGCTAACCAACTCTTCTAGGGTGAGTAAAATGGTCAAAGTGAGGTGTTCTCTCATTTGTGTCTGGAAGTAGCAAGCAAGCTAGCCAACATTAGCCAGTTAGCGGAATGAAACGCTCTCAAAATAAAAACAGACAACTTAATTAACAGTACTCTGAATTTACAAACAACCCAGAGTGCACTCTGACACACTGGAGACAATTTACGAATGCACCCTGAGTATGCCAGAGCGCAGAATAATTTATGAATTTAGGAACTCGCAATACCCTTTGAATAAGGCCGGTGTCAGTAAATGTTGGCAAAAAAAGCGTAATTCAATTGTTGCTAGCAACACAGTTACAGTCACAAACGCTCATGAACAGTCTACCCAGCTCTGCTAGGACGAGAAAAATGGTCAGAGTGAAGTCTTCTCTCATTTGTGTCTGAAAGTAGCTAGCAATATAGCCAATGTTAGCCCGTTAGCTTGGGTGCTTGAATGCCATTGTGAGGTCAGAATACTCAGGATCAACCCAACCCTGTGCGCTCTGAATGCTCCAAGAGCAAAACACTCTGAATTTAAGAACTGACAATGCTCTAAATTTACGAGCTCAGAGTGCACTCTGGCACGCCAGATAGATTTTTGAATGACTACCACAACTCTGTACCCCACACATACAATTATTTGTAAGGCAGTCCCTCAGTTGAGCAGTGAATTTCAAACACAGATTCAACCACAAAGACCAGGGATGTTTTCCAATGCCTCGCAAAGAAGGGTACCTATTGGTAGATGGATCAACAACAAAGTTGTTACTCCACAATACCAACCTAAATGAAAGTAATACTGCAAAAAAATGTGGCAAAGCAATTCACTTTTCTTCCTAAAAAAACCAACCCTAAATTGGGGGCAAATCCAATCAAATATTTGAATGCATATCACGTTATGGGTATGCTAAAAATACTGGGGAGTTTTCCAGGATAAAAAAAGTATGGAAGTGAGCTACACAGGCAAAATCCTAGTGGAAAACCTTGTTCAGTCTAAATTCCACCAGACATTGGAGATGAATTCATCTTTCAGCAGGATAATAACCTAAAATACGAGACCAAGTGTGCATTTGAGTTGCTTAGAAAGAAGGCCGTGAGTGTTCCTGAGTGGCCGAGTTAAAGCTTTGACTGAAATGTATGGAAAGACCTAGAAATGGTTATCTAGCAATGATCAACCAATTTGACAGAACTTGAAAAATATTGAAAATAATAAATGGGCAAATGTTGCACAATCCATTTGGGGATTATCCAGAAAGACTCACAGCTGTAATCACTGCCTTGTATTGACTCTGGGGGTTGAATATTTACCTTATCAAGATAATGTTTTAACTTATCTTTTTGTTTTAATGCTAGAATTTTTCTTCCACTTTGACAGAGGATTTTGTGTAGATCGTTTACATTTTAAACCCACTTTTGTAACACAGCAAAATGTGCAATAGGTCAAGGGTTTGTAAATAATTTCTGAAGGCATTGTAAGCATAATGATTATGACTGTTTCAAGTGTTAACATTTTTTTAAATTCTCCAATTTACGATATGGGAGCTAGCCAACCTCCGGACCACCTCCCAGACATCCTCACGTACTTTGTGCCACCTCAGAATTTTGGGATGCATGAAGGCCCTGGGCCAGTGTCACAGTTCTGTTTTTTAATGCTTATAGATTTCAAACAACCCCTTCCCTCAAAACCCCCTTCCCCCATCTCCATCTCAATGCCTTCAGGTACTCTGTCAGGCTACTCAATAAGACTAATGTCCATTTTCTAAACATCATCTAATGGGATGTCTTGAATCATTAATGCCAAAGCATTAACCTTTAAATGCCTACAAGAGCTGTTATAGCTAGAAGAGAGAGTAAAGGAGTCAGCATGCTTCAGTTCGGCTGGCGTCTAAGAGTGTGCTCGCAGTCTCCATTAAAAAAACCTTCGCTTGGAAAACAAGAAAAAAAATGCCAATAGTACTGTTTGTCCGTTTTGAGATCCATAGCCAGTATAGACTTCCTCAAAAGAATCTGAATTCATTGAAGATAACTCAAGAAATCTGTCATTAATTTTGGCGATTTTGCAGCAGAGATCTTACAAGTACAATTTTACATCTAACGAAGATGTTTGGTGCAGTTGTAATGGAAAAATTAGCATGAAAACGAGTTGTCTATCATTGAATGACAACAAAGTCTTTATTGAAGGATCCCTACTGTTGACCAATCACCGATGAAGGGGGAACCAATCACCGATGAACTTTGGCTCTGAACTTTGGCTTGACTCAGAAAATAATTTGTGCCCGAACAGCTGAAAAAAAACCTTATCAAAGTCCAAAATGAACAAAAACATCACAAAATGTCTTCATAACATCCCCCTTGGGTGTTGGATGCAGCTGCAGAGCGTGGAGGAAAGGGCCACAAAAATTCTGAACTCACCATGAGGGGACGCAGTGGCTTGCGGGTCTGCCTACCCACACATACAGTCAAAGCCAGCCATCGTGTCAATGTTCCAGGTGAACGGAATAAAGCGTAGTCAGGCGCAGGACACAGGTATGAGTAAAGCCACGATATTTACTCAATATCAACAATAATCCAACAAGGATAAACATGAACAATCCAGAACATGTACACGGAGCACCTTGACAAAAACAATCACGCACAAAACAAAAGGGGAAGCCAGAGGGTTAAATAAGGAACATGATTATGGAATGGAAACCAGGTGTGTACAATGAAGACAAAACAAAACAAAAATGAAACATGGATCGGTGGTGACTAGAAAGCCGGTGACGTCGACTGCCGAACGCCGCCCGAACAAGGAGAGGGACCAACTTCGGTGGAAGTCGTGACACATAGCCTTTTGCGAGCAAAACATTTTAGTGGTCCCCTTCTTGACAGTGGAAAAAATAATATTATTAATTAATTACGTTTTGTTAAAAGCTACGAAATGGAAAGTAGAAAATAAAATAGAAGGTAGGGCAAAAACAGTAGTATAATGTTTAGGAAATATTAGGTACTCGTGGTGAAAGAGGATGATAGCAGTGCCACATAACTATATTTTGTGTGATGATTGTGAGGCACAAAACACATTTGACAGTCAGAAGATGGGGATTTCAAAATGGCACATCCAGAGAACTAGACTACTGTTCAGATGGGTTAAATGGAAATAGAAACCTAACTGATATCTGGACATTGAATGCAGGTCTATAATGTCTCACATAGCCTAATATAATATTACCTGCTGCAGAATGAAGCATTTCTTGCAGGAAAATGATACACCAAATGTACATTTTGACTCTGGAACAGGAGTGGAGAAATATTATTTCTTTCTTTCAGCAACTTGAGAGAATGAATGCGTGTAAAGGTGGCGGTGCTATATTTATAAGCATAATAAAAACGTACTGTATTTCAACCAAAAATATGCATCCAAGTTGAACGGAAATCTTATCAAAAACATGTTGGGTCGCATTAACAGCTTTTCATTTCCTTAAAACCTGTCAAACTTTTGTCATTTTGTACATTTTGCATGGAAAATCTTTCCCGTTTTTTTGTTGTTGAGTTATTGCATTTCCTCCCTGGTCCCTAAACATTTTTGCTTAGCCTGCCTGAGAGAAGCAGAGATGAAAGAGGAAAGAGAAAAACAAACTTTGCTGATGTCAACTAGATTGAAGTATTCTGGTTGACATTCTGGTGAGAAAAGGGGTTATTTAGTCTTCTAGGACAGTGGTTCCCAAACTTGTCCAAGTCCCATACCCCTTCAAACATTCAACCTCCAGCTTCATAACCCCCCCTAACACCAGGGTCAGGGTCACTCTCAAATTAGTTTTTTTGCCAACATTGTAAGCCTGCAGCACACACACTATCCGATACATTTATTAAACATAAGAATGAGTGTGAGTTTGTCACAACCCGGCTTGTGGGAAGTGACAAAGAGCTCTTATAGAACAAATAATAATAATCAATCATAATACTCAATCATTTCGCTCCTTAGTTAGCCATCTTACATATAAGACCTTATTTGGCTGTGATTGAAAGGACACACATAATTCTACAATGTTGGGTTGTATTGGAGAAAATCTCAGTCTTAAATCATTTCCCATACACAGTCTGTGCCTGTATTTAGTTTCCATGCTAGTGAGGGCCGAGAAACCACTCTCAAATAAGTACGTGGTTGCAAAGGGCATCCGTGTACAGTGGCTTGCAAAAGTATTCACCCCCTTGGCATTTTTTCTATATATTCTTTTTCAATTAAAATTGTTTTTTATTGTGAAACAAACATGAAATTAAACAAAAAAACTTGATCATGCATAACTATTCATCCCCCCCAAAGGCAATACTTGTAGAGCCACCTTTTGCAGCAATTACAGCTGCAAGTCTCTTGGGGTAGGTCTCTGTAAGCTTGGCACATCTAGCCACTGGGATTTTTGACCATTCTTCAAGGCAAAACTTCTCCAGCTCCTTCAAGTTGGATGGGTTCCACTGGTGTACAGCAATCTTTAAGTCATACTACAGATTCTCAATTGGATTGAGGTCTGAGCTTTGACTAGGCCATTCCAAGACATTTAAATGTTTCCCCTTAAACCACTCAAGTGTTGCTTTATAAGTATGCTTAGATTCATTGTCCTGCTGGAAGTTGAACCTCCGTCCCAGTCTCAAATCTCTGGAAGACTGAAACAGGTTTCCCTCAAGAATTTCCCTGTATTTAGCACCATCCACCATTCCTTCAATTCTGACCAGTTTCCCATTCCCTGCCGATGAAAAACATCCCTACAGCATGATGCTTCCACCACCATGCTTCACTGTGGAGAAGATGTTCGGGGTGATGAGAGGTGTTGGGTTTACGTCAGACAAGACATTCCCTTGGCAGCAAGAGCCGCTTGGTGGATGCTGCAGTGTACCCAAGTGGCGTTGGATGCTGCAGTGTACCCAAGTGGCGTTGGGAGCAACTGCTTGCATGCACATTACCACTCCACTATGTCTCCCTGTCATGGCTTTTGCGCCATCAGTACAAATATCAACACGTCTTGACCACCAAAGTCCATTTGATGTCACAAAGCTGTCCAGTACTTTACAAATATCCTCTCCTGTTGTCCTGGTTTGCAGAAGAGTATGTCTTCCTTAATTGACCCCCCACAAACGCAATATGTCTGTTGACTCATCCAGCTGTAAACCATAGTATTCACTGGCTTGTATGCAAAGCAGTAATTGTTTCAAAACATCTCCTGCCATGTCACTGATGTGTCGTGAAAGTGATGGAGTATTTGTCTGTATAGTTTATTTGGCATTTTCCCCCAGCATTGTCCCAGCCATATCCGCAGCAGCAGGAAGAATTAAGTCCTCCACAATATTATGGGATTTGCCTGTCCTAGCCACTTGGTATCTCACCATATAAGGCACTTCTAGCCCATTCTTCTTAATGGTATGTGTTGCTTTTTTACAGGTCGTAGTACTCGAAAGTCATTTTAATTTCTCGCTCAAAAAACCCCTGTGGCTTATTTTTTTAAATTGGCATGTTTCGTTTCTAAATGTCTGCACAAGAGTGAAGGTTTCATCAAATTGTGAGAAAGTACTTTTGCACATACAGTGCCTTGCGAAAGTATTCGGCCCCCTTGAACTTTGCGACCTTTTGCCACATTTCAGGCTTCAAACATAAAGATATAAAACTGTATTTTTTTGTGAAGAATCAACAACAAGTGGGACACAATCATGAAGTGGAACGATATTTATTGGATATTTCAAACTTTTTTAACAAATCAAAAACTGAAAAATTGGGCGTGCAAAATTATTCAGCCCCTTTACATTCAGTGCAGCAAACTCTCTCCAGAAGTTCAGTGAGGATCTCTGAATGATCCAATGTTGACCTAAATGACTAATGATGATAAATACAATTGAAATGGAAGGAGTATCAGACCACTGCAAATCTACCAAGACCTGGCCGTCCCTCTAAACTTTCAGCTCATACAAGGAGAAGACTGATCAGAGATGCAGCCAAGAGGCCCATGATCACTCTGGATGAACTGCAGAGATCTACAGCTGAGGTGGGAGACTCTGTCCATAGGACAACAATCAGTCGTATATTGCACAAATCTGGCCTTTATGGAAGAGTGGCAAGAAGAAAGCCATTTCTTAAAGATATCCATAAAAAGTGTTGTTTAAAGTTTGCCACAAGCCACCTGGGAGACACACCAAACATGTGGAAGAAGGTGCTCTGGTCAGATGAAACCAAAATTGAACTTTTTGGCAACAATGCAAAACGTTGTTTGGCGTAAAAGCAACACAGCTCATCACCCTGAACACACCATCCCCACTGTCAAACATGGTGGTGGCAGCATCAAGGTTTGGGCCTGCTTTTCTTCAGCAGGGACAGGGAAGATGGTTAAAATTGATGGGAAGATGGATGGAGCCAAATACAGGACCATTCTGGAAGAAAACCTGATGGAGTCTGCAAAAGACCTGAGACTGGGACGGAGATTTGTCTTCCAACAAGACAATGATCCAAAACATAAAGCAAAATCTACAATGGAATGGTTCAAAAATAAACAGATCCAGGTTTTAGAATGGCCAAGTCAAAGTCCAGACCTGAATCCAATCGAGAATCTGTGGAAAGAACTTAAAACTGCTGTTCACAAATGCTCTCCATCCAACCTCACTGAGCTCGAGCTGTTTTGCAAGGAGGAATGGGAAAGATTTTCGGTCTCTCGATGTGCAAAACTGATAGAGACATACCCCAAGCGACTTACAGCTGTAATCGCAGCAAAAGGTGGCGCTACAAAGTATTAACTTAAGGGGGCTGAATAATTTTGCACGCCCAATTTTTCAGTTTTTGATTTGTTAAAAAAGTTTGAAATATCCAATAAATGTCGTTCCACTTCATGATTGTGTCCCACTTGTTGTTGATTCTTCACAAAAAAAGACAGTTTTATATCTTTATGTTTGAAGCCTGAAATGTGGCAAAAGGTCGCAAAGTTCAAAGGGGCCGAATACTTCCGCAAGGCACTGTATATATGCAAGTTAGGGTCAGGCCTCAGATTTTCACATGATCACATATAGTTGGGAGGTTGTGAATGGGTTACTAGCAATTTCGGGCAGTGCGAGTCAACAAACAGCTGACCCGAGCATCACTACTACCAATAAAAAATATTTTGAGTAACTTTGACTGACATAACATGAGTAAAACTGCTGATGCCCAACCAAATTTCAAATAGCATCTCGTGTATTCTACTATTCTAACTCTCAACAGTAAGTTGAGACCCAGACTGAATCCCCCTTCCCCAAAAAGCAGGGACTTCATAGCCACGGCTTGCAGACTTGGAAGCTCGGAATTTGCCGAACTGCGCAACACTGGGGTAGTATCCCTAATGGCACCTTATTCTGTATATAGTGTGCTTCTTTTGACCAGGGCTCATAGGAAATAGGGTATCATTTGGGACATCGCCTGGCTGGCTACTATATCGAAATAAACCAATTTGAGAGCCACGTTTGGCAACAAGTGAGAAGTGGGCTAAGTTAATTCATGTTGTTGGATGTGTTGGAAGTAGCTAGGCATCCCGGTGACTCCTACAATAACGTGACCTTTGCAGTATGACACTTGTTGCAGATCTGGGCTACCTGTTTGAAGCAGGCCCCTGGATGTGGATGTGGACATGTGGCAGAGAGGCAGGGGAATATTTCACACAGCTGTGGCGCCACTGCCATTGGGATGATGGGATGAAAAAACTATCTGGTTTGGAAAAATTAAAACAGCATGATTGATTTTTATCTACTCTCATCAGGGTAGCTGGATGCATTTTATTTAATTATTTTGTGGGGGGGGGGGTAAATAGCCAGATTTTTAAAAGGGCCAATTTTTATATTGTCGCTAGCTAGGGCACTCCCTATTAGCCACTACTGTAGGTCTAGGAGGCCTTTTAATATTCTATTCAAAGGCATTCGAAAAGAGCAGTAGATTGATTCCAGATAGCATCCTATATGTGCGTGTGTTGTGTGTAGTCGTATATGTGTTTGTGAGAGTATTGGAGCGAAAGAAGAAACAACTAGAGCAACAGTGGAATGATTTCAGAATGGGTAGTTACAATGCAAATAAAATAGAAACTCATCCATAATCGAGTCCACTCCTTATTTGTGAGCATCCTCCCTGACTCTGCGGTAGATATGCATGTGGATGTGGAAGGTCAGGTCTAGGTTAAATATTTGCATGATCTGTCTACGAGGCGCTCAAGCGTATTGTGACAGAAAGACATATGGCTGTGCGTCTCCGTTCAAGGCTGGAGTATATTATTACCCTAGCTTAGAGGTGCGGCTCAAATGGCACCCTTATTCATTATTGCATTCGTTTTTACCAAGGCCCATAGGGCTCTGGTCAAAATTTGAGCACTTCATGCCATTTGGGATGCACCGTTTGGCTGGCTGTGGCTGTCACTAGGGTGCTAGAGTTCTGCAGTGACCTGTTCCTTTGGTCTCTGTACCTGTCATTCAGCCAATTAGTCTCTCCTTTCCCCCCCATCCTCAACCGTCCCCTACCTTCTCAAGGTACATCTCGGCCCCGACAGAGTGGCGTCTGTGATGGCGTTCTGATTTCTGTGAATGCACTGGGAATCAATGGTAAAACAATTACTTTAAAGGAGCGAGTGATGATAATAATGTCATTGATAAATCATGTGTCAAATGGCATTGCTGCGCTGCTAAATTATTCATCTGACTGTTGTGAATAATCAATGTATCCGCAGAATAAACGAAGCCAATTTGCCAAAAACATGCTAAAACTTCCCCAGCCGTTGCTGTAGCTTCATTTACATCAGTTGATCGACAAACTCAGCCTACTGTCAAAGAAAATACATTTATTTTGGTTCCGCACAAAATGTTATTTCTTCCGTTTGCAGATGTTATCCCAGGTGCAGCGAAATGCTTATGTTTCTAGCTCCAACAGTGCAGTAACACTGGCACACAAATCCCCAAAAGCAATATCAGAGTCCAGAATAAATATACAGTATATGTACAGTGCCTTGCGAAAGTATTCGGCCCCCTTGAACTTTGCGACCTTTTGCCACATTTCAGGCTTCAAACATAAAGATATAAAACTGTATTTTTTTGTGAAGAATCAACAATAAGTGGGACACAATCATGAAGTGGAACGACATTTATTGGATATTTCAAACTTTTTTAACAAATCAAAAACTGAAACATTGGGCGTGCAAAATTATTGGTCACTACTAGCTTATAGACATGTGCGGCTTATTTATGTACAAAATACATATATTTTTTTAATATTCAGTGGGTGCGGCTTATATTCAGGTGCACTTAATAGTCCAGAAATTACGGTTGATGTTGATTTATATCAATTAAAAGCAATGTAGACAGCATACAGTCACGTTCTGACCTTTGTTTTAGTTTGATCAGGGTGTGAGTTGGGTGGGTTGTCTGTTCGTTTTTCTATAATTTGGGATTTCTGTGTTCGGCCTAGTATGGTTCTCAATTAGAGGCAGCTGTCAATTGTTGGGAGGAGATACTTGATGGCAAGGGACCCTGGGCACAGGCTGGGGAATATCGCCGCCCCAAGGCAGAGCTGGAGGCAGCAACATTTATCAATAAAAGCGCTATAAGTAAAAACAAATATATATATATAATCAAGACATAGGTGGAATAAATCATGTTTATCATGAACAAATATAAATGAATCAAGGTTTTCAATGATAAATGAGCCGACATTGAGCACAAATTAAGACCGGTCTACACACCACATGAGGGACAGAATTTTACTGTGTGTGTGCTGGAAATGTATTTATTGCGCTTGATGCATGTGTACTGTCTTCTGGTCCTTCTTGGATCCACACACTTCACAGCGCTTCTTGTTCCTTCCGGCTGCAATCTAAAATGATGAAGACACTTTGTTCATGAATTTTACTAACATCTCACTCACATACATAGTTACAGCAGGCCAAGGTAGGAGAGTCAGACACACACACGTGCAACAACATCACTCACACTTACTTCCGGTATTGGAGTTGTTGGTTATGTGGGTCGGGAGGATGGGGCACCAGCATCCTCCTCCTGAATCCTCCTCACGATGACAGTAGAAGCTGGGGTCCTTGGGATATGTTGCCTCCTTTGGATTTGAGGTCTTACCAATGCCTTGCCCAGCTTCTCGAGAAAGAGCCGTCACCTCTGGAGCTTCCCTCTGTTCCAAACTTGGTTCAAGCCATCCAGATGACAAACGCGTTGTACGCCGATATCTCCAAGATGTTGAAGAATATCACAAGTGGCCAGCGTAGGGCTCTTCTTTTGCAGCTGTAGCCAGTCACCACCTTGTCTAAATTGTCCACCCCTCCTTTTGTGGCATTGTAATCCGTTATGATTTCTGGTTTTTGATGTTCTTGGCCACAGATTCTCCCATCCATACGCAGTTTACTCATGAGACCACATTTTTGCCTATCTTTGGCACGTAGGACACGAGGACTTGTCGACTGTGAACACAAACTTAGAGGAATTGATAGCCCTGTTCCATGTATTCAACGGCTGAGGTGGGAGCTCTGGCTTGTTTTTTGTACTGTTCCTACCATAATCAGCTTCCTCTTGAGGAGCTCCTGTCACAGCTTGTGCAACAAAAAAAAGTTATCGCATGTGGTGTTGTGGCCACGGAGTCCCTGTGTTAAGTCCAGGACAACCCGCATCCCTTGGTTCTTCTCAGGGGCTACTCTAACTGGCTTCCCCGTGTACACTTGCAAGTTCCACGCATACACTACCGTTCAAAAGTTTGGGGTCATTTAGAAATGTCCTTGTTTTTGAAAGAAAATAACATTTTTGTCCATTAAAATAACATGAAATTGATCAGAAATATAGTGTAGACATGGTTAATGTTGTAAATGACCATTGTAGCTGGAAACGGCTGTTTCTTTTATGGAATATCTACATAGGTGTATAGAGGCCCATTATCAGCAACCATCACTCCTGTGTTCCAATGAAATGTTGTGTTAGTTAATCCAAGTTTATCATTTTAATTCTAATTGATCATTAGAAAACCCTTTTGCAATTATTTTAGCAGAGATGAAAATGTTGTTTTGATTAAAGAAGCAATAAAACTGTTATTTTCTTCTTTAGACTAGTTGAGTATCTGGAGGATCAGCATTTGTGGGTTTGATTACAGGCTCAAAATGGCCAGAAACAAAGAACTTGCTTCTGAAACTCATCAGTCTATTCTTGTTCTGAGAAATGAAGGCTATTCCATGCGAGAAATTGTCAAGAAACTGAAGATCTGATGCACCGCTGTGTACTACTCCCTTTACAGATCATCGCAAACTGGCCCTAACCAGAATAGAAAGAGAAGTGGGAGGCCCCGGTGCACAACTGAGCAAGAGGACAAAGTGTCTAGTTTGAGAAACAGATGCCTCACAAGTCCTCAACTGACAGCTTCATTAAATAGTAGCCGCAAAACACCAGTCTCAACGTCAACAGTGAAGAGGAGACTCCGGGATGCTGGCCTTCGAGGCAAAGTTCCTCTGTCCAGTGTCTGTGTTATTTTGCCCATCTTAATCGTTCCTTCTTATTGGTCATTCTGAGATATGGCTTTTTCTTTGCAACTCTGCCTAGAAGGCCAGTAAAAGTATTTTAAATATTTGTTTTAGAGAGTGGACACCTAACAACATGTTCAATTTAGAAAGTCACAAATTCAAAGTGAATAAGTACATATGAATAAATACGTGGACATTAGTTGCTAAATATGCTATTTATTCTTTTAACTCATTCTTTGTTTGCAAGTTCCTTCTTTCTGGATAAATATTGCATACATAACAACCACTATGAATCCTAACACAGACATACTGTAGACATATTCCTCTGTAGAAGCCTTGATCCACGAAAAGGCCATGGCTGGTGAAATCAATGAAAAAATACATGCAACCCGAATGAATAAGCAGTGATAACTAAGTAATTAAGTGCAAACATTTGAGAATAAAAAGAAGGCTCACCAAGGTTGGACAATGTAGAGGTACCCTTTATGAGTGCCAAATAAGCTTCAAGGTAACAGTAATTCAGTTGCTCTTGCATTTCAATTTGGATAAATATACTGATATTTGTAAATCCTTGATATGTGCCTCAAGTAAAATGTTCTTCCTCTGTCTCAAAAGGAAGAAGGTTATGCAATGTTCATGCACTGACAACATTCAAATTAGAATTCAATGGAGTGTGAGTGGGAAATATGTGGAAATATGTGGAAATATGTGGAAATTCAGTAATAGAAGGTTAATTGTACTGTGTAGGCAGGCAACTTGAAAATTTATTTTTACATTGTAGTTACATTGTAGGGTAAGTTGATATTCAGGAATTAAAATGTTATATCCCCTTTATAAGATACTCAAGATACACACTATACCTTTTATATAATAATGATCAACAACACGCCATTTTTGCATATACACTGAGTCTACAAAACATTAGGAACACCTTCCCAGTATTGATTCCCCTTTTGCCCTCAAAGCCTACACTCATCAGGGCATGGACTCAACAAGGGGTCAAAAGCGTTCCACAGAGGTGCTGGCCCGTGTTGACTCCAATGCTTCCCACAGTTGTGTCATGTTTGCTGGAGGTCCTTTGAGTGGGTGGACCATTCTTGATACACGTTGGAAACTGTTGAGCTTGAAAAACCCAGCAGTGTGCAGTTCTTGACACACTCAAACCGATGCGCCTGGTACCTACTACCATACTATGTGCACTTAAATATTTTGTCTTGCCCATTCACCCTATGAATAGCACAATCCATGATCTCAATTGTCTCAAGGCTTAAAGATCCTTCTTTAACCCGTCTCCTCCCCTTCATCTACACTGATTGAAGTCAAATCAATAAGGGAGCATAGCTTTCACCTGGAGTCACCTGGTCTGCCTATGTCATGGAAAGAGCAGGTGTTCCTAATATTTTGTACAATCAGTGTATACGATATATAAAGCATCTGCATTTACGTAAATAAAGCATCAAGATTTTTATTGAGAGTGAGAGTCACACATTTACTTTCTAAATGCTCTTATGATTTTAGGTTGCATCATTCATTGAGAGCATTTTGCTCCTCTCAAATTTGGGCATATATCACAGAAAAACAGTATTAAGTTCTAGTTCTCTGTGTTTGCGGCACAGCTATTGGTCCTTATCCTGCCAAGGTGTCTAATGGCCTTGACAAAGACGCATGTATGTCGTTAATAGGTAATTGTCCTACATAAATACTAAATGAGTTGGTTAGTAAAAGCTGTGCACCATCATTTGCACTTTTTTAGGCCTGATTTAGAACCAAAACAGGTGCAATGGATAGGACACTACAAGTACTAGAAACCCTTGTTTTCTGATGAAGAGATTCCTCCAGCAATAATACGTCATTGAATAAAAATAGAAAATATAATCATAGTGTCCATATCATTGATGAGTAAATATACCAATTGGAAATTATATTTGGCAGAGTATGTACTATTTGTTGTACTGTATATCTGTATTGTACAAAACATACTAAACAAAAATATAAACACAACATGTGAAGTGTTGTTCCCATGTTTCATGAGCTGAAATAAAAGATCCCAGAAATGTTACAAAAGCACAAAAAAAACATTTCTTCAAATGTTGTGCACAACTTGGTTTACATCTCTGTTAGTGAGCATTTCTCCTTAGCCAAAATAACCCATCCACCTGACATGCGTGGCATATCAAGAAGCTGATTAAACAGCATGATCATTACACAGGTGCAACAAAAAAAAGGCCACACTAAAATGTGCAGTTTTGTCACACAACCCAATGACACAGCTGTCTCAAGTTTTTAGGGAGCTTGCAATTGGCATACTGACTGCAGGAATTTCCACCAGAGTTGTTGCCAGAGAATTTAATGTTCATTTCACTACCATAAGCTGCCTACAATGTCTTTTTAGAGAATTTAGTATTATGTCCAACCGGTCTCACATTCGCAGAACACGTGTAACCATGCCAGCCCAGGACCTCCACATCTGGCTTCTTCACCTGCGGGATCGTCTGAGACCAGCCACCCAGACAGCTGATGAAACTGAGGAGTATTTATTTCTGTAATAAAGCCCTTTTGTGAGGAAAAACATTTTCTGATTGGCTGTGCCTGGCTCCCCAGTGAGTGTGCTTGGCTCCCAAATGGGTGGGCCTAAGAATTTTTGCTGTTGTTGAAATCCTGGAGTGAATAGATGCTCAATCCTTTTCAAGTGACTAGGCTGTTAAGTTTTGTTTTTGTACCTACAGTGGGGTCTGAAACTATTGACACTCTTGATAAAGATGAGCAATATTGACTGAATCAAATAAATCAAAAAAGATGGCGCCGGAGGGGATGGCTGCCGTTTCATGGGCTCTTCTTAACCAATCGTGCTATTTTGTAAATTTTTTTCCACAGTGTTTGTAACTTACTTTGTACATAATGTTGCTGCTATAGTGTATGACTGAAAAGAGCTTCTGGACATCAGAACAGTGATTACTCACCTTGAACTGGACGAATAATTTTTCTTTAATGAATCGGACGAGAGGGATTTACTCCAGACACCCAATAAAGACCTTATTACCCATCATTTGCAGGAGAAAACAACGGAGATATCGCGGAAGGAGATTGGGGTGCCTTGTAAGGATCCGGCGACGAGTGGCTAATCTGCCTTTGCCATCGGTACTATTGGCCAACGTACAATTGCTGGATAATAAAGTGGATGAACTACAAGCACATATATCATACAAATGGGTAATTAAAAAATGTAATATCTTATGTGGCTAAATGACGACATGAATAACATACAGCAGCCTCTGGTAAGACAAGGGGTGGCGGTCTATGTATATTTTTAAACAACAGATGGTGCACAATATTTAAGGAAGTCTTGAGGTTTTGCTTGCCTGAGGTAAAGACTACACTATCTACCAAGAGAGTTTTCCTCTATATTCTTCATAGCTGTCTAATTACCACCACAAACTAATGCTGGCACTAAGACCTCACTCAATGAGCTGTATACTGCCATAAGCAAACAGGAAAACACTCATCCAGGAGGCAGCAATCCTAGTGGCCAGTGACTTTAATGCTGGGAAACTTACATCCGTTTTTACCTCATTTCTAACAGCCTGTTAAATGTGCAACCAGAGGGAAAGAAACTCTAGACCACCTTCACTCCACACACAGAGATGCGTACAAAGCTCTCCCTCGCCCTTCATTTGGCAAATCTGACCATAATTCTATCCTCCTGATTCCTGCTGACAAGCAAAACCTAAAGCAGGAATTACCGGTGACACGGTCAATAAAAAAGTGGTCAGCTGAAGCAGATGCTACGCTACGGGACTGTTTGGCTAGCACAGACTGGGAAATGTTCCAGGATTTTTCCGATGGCATTGATGACTACACCACATCAGTCACTGGCTTCATCAATATGTGCATCGATGACGTCATCCCCACAGTGACTGTGCGGACATACCCCAAACCATGGATTACAGGCAACATCAGCACTGAGCTAAAGGGTAGAGCTGCCGCTTTCAACCTGGAAGCTTATAAGATATCCTGCTTTGCCCTCCGACGAACCATCAAACAGGAAAAGCATCAATACAGGACTAAGATCAAATCATACTACCCCGGCGCTCACCTAAAAATGGAAGCACAGCCGCGAGCTGCTCAGTGACACGAGCCTACCAGACAAGATAAATTACTTCTATGCTCGCTTCGAGGCAAGTAACACTGAAACATACATGAGAGCATCAGCTGTTCCAGACGACTGTGTGATCACACTCTCCGTAGCCAATGTGAGTAAGACCTTTAAACAGGCCGCAGTGCCAGACGGATTACCAGGACATATACTCTGAGCATGAGCTGACCGACTGGCAAGTGTCTTCAATGACATTTTCAACCTCTCCCTGTCTGAGTCTGTAATACCAAAATGATTCAAGCAGACCACCATAGTCCCTGTGCCCAAGAACACTAAGATAACCTTGTGGCGAAATCCTGCACGTAGCCTTCACCACTTTAAGATCGCATCAGCAGTAAGGAAGGAGGAAATAAACACAGCTCTTTCAGGGAGGAGCTCTTGGGTGGCGCGACAGTTTGATTGTGTGTGCTATGCTGCAGAAGTTTTGTTTGATTTCAACTTGTGTAGATTATAAACTATTTAACTCAATCATCGGTGTGACCGCTCTTGGTCGTGGTTGTTTTCATTTGGGACCACGCCGGTTATGGAACGCATGGATTAGTAGCAACACTGTTGCGAAGTTTTGACATACAATCCAATAAACCATCGGACAGTCAGACAGTACACATGCACACCTGAAGACCACAGCGAAGATCTCTCTTGTTCTCTTTCTCTCTTTTTCTTCCCTGCCAGTGCTTTACCCTGCAACAGACTTTCTATTTTTTCAGATGCACTTCCCATTGAAGTTCATGAGAGCTGGACTATTATTGCCCTGCCAGAAGTATTTGGGTGGACATTTTTAGTTAAAAGGGAGGTTGCTTGCAAGTTGTGTATTGTTATTTGAACTGTATTGAGGTGGGGTGTACTAATGACATGTGGCTGAGAAGATTGTGGACATTTTTAAGGCCTTTGTTGTGTCTATGAACATCACCCCACATTTATACCCTCTGCACTCATCCACTGGAAGATAATACAGATTACTGGAAATCCTCTGTTGATAACTGGGTTCTTTCTTGTATGAAGTTGCTGTTCAATTGCTCTGCCATTATTATTATTATTATTATTATTATGAGGTTCTTGGTGGGGTTACCCCTGTGCTGTGATGTGGGTTTTATAGGGTGTGGATTCTCTTTTATCTCCACTGGCTATCTGGTAAACAGGCTACACTCTAGGCAGTCTCTTCTGTTGATGTGTGTGGGTCTGGTAGTGGTACTCTCTCTATTCTACTCTTTTCCTTTTGGCATGGCGAACGAACAAAATCTTTATCTTTACCCCTCTCTAATAAATACCGCTACAACCTGCCTAAATGACTATCGTCTGTAACCATGAAGTGCTTCGAATGGCTGGTCATGGCTCACATCAGCAACATCATCCCGGAAAATCCAAGACCCAATCCAATTTGCCTACCGCCCCAACAGATCCACAGTTGATGTCATCTCTATTGCACACCGCACTGCCCTTTCACACCTGGACAAAAGGAACACCTACGTGAGAATGCTATTCATTGACTACAACTCAGCGTTCAACACCATAGTGCCCTCAAAGCTCATCACTAATCTAAAGACCCTGGGACTAAACACTTCCCTATGCAACTGGATCCTGAACTTCCTGATGGGCCACCCCCAGGTGGAAAGGGTAGGTAACAACACATCCGCCACGCTGATCCTCAACACGTGGGCCCCTCATTACCCCTCATTACCCCTCATTACCCACATTACCAACAAACTAATATGGTCCAAGCATATGAAGACAGTCGTGAAGAGGACACAACAAAACCTATGAACAGGAGACTGAAAAGATTTTGCATGGGTCCTCAGATCCTCAAAAGGTTCTACAGCTGCACCATATAGATCATCCTGACTGCTTGCATCACTGCCTGGTATTGCATGCAACTGCTCGGCCTCCGACCGTAAAGCACTACACAGGGTTGTGCGTATGGCCCAGTACATCACTGGGGCAAATGCTCCATGCCATCCAGGACCTCTATACCATGCGCTGTCAGAGGAAGGCCCTAAAAATTGTCAAAGACTCCAGCCACCCTAGTCATCAACTCTCTGCTAATGCACGGCAAGCCAAGTCTAGGTGCAAGAGACTTCTAAACAGCTTCTCCCCCAAGCCATAAGACTCCTGAACATATAATCAAATGGCTACCCAGACTATTTGCATTGCCCCCACCCCTCTCTTTTATGCTGCTGCTACTCTCTGTTTATTATCTATGCGTAGTCATTTTAATAACTCTACCTACATGTACATATTACTTCAATTACCTCGAATAACCGGTGTCCCCGCACATTGACTCTGTACCAGTACAACCTGTACATAGCCTCACTATTGTTATTCTACTGCTGCGCTTTCATTATTTGTTACTTTTATTTCTTTATTTTTGGGGTATTTTTCGTAACTGCATTGTTGGTTAATTAAGAGCTTGTAAGTAAGCGCATGTGACAAATACAGTTTGATTTGATTTGAAATATTTGGTTGTGACTTTACAAACTGGTTGGATGCATTTGCAGTTTATTTTGTGCCTAATAGAAATGAATAATTTCTACTGTATTGTGTAAATTTGGAGTCACTTTTATTGTAAATAAGAAAATGTTTCTAAACACTTCTACATTTATGTGGATGCTACCATAGTTATGGAGAATCCGGAATGAATTGTGGATAATGATGAATGACAAAGTTACAGAGAGTCAAAGATCATATCCCCATATCCCCATATCCTCTCGCCATTACCAATAACAGGGGAGGTTAGCATGTCTTGGCGGTATGATCTACGAACATACAACCAAATACTAAACTTTTGACACTTCATAAGAGTCTTTAGGGGTGTCAATAATTTTGACCCCGACCTTTGAGAAAAACATGTATTACTTGTTTAACAAAATCTCTGTTTTTTGGAGCATACAATACAGCTCAGAATTAAGATTATACATTTTATACAGTCATTATTTCTCATGTTTGTCATGGGTGTCAATCATTTTGGACCCCACATATCTGTAGCATAGCTAGGCCCACAAAAAAAATTTACAAGGGTCTGGATGTTCTGGTGTCTTCTAACACGGTGGCTTACTCACACAAACATTATTACCACTTGACTCACAGCCTTAATAACTTACATAATAAAACAGTTCAAAACACCAATCTATTCAGCTCTTGAGCTTTAATGAGTATTTGACAGATGTTGTGCTGGAGAGGCTTGACACACACACAGATGATTAAAAAGCTAATGTGAAGAACACTTATTTCATTTTATTCACAACAAAGCACACCCATAAAGCACTCTATGACTGATCAACAGAAAGGTTCATTAAGACCGATATGTGTGAATTCCTCTCAGATAACATGATCTGTCCATATTCATCACCGTGTATATGGCTCAGCAGTGTAATAGTCTACACTTGTATCATTTGTAATCTAATAGTACAATAATATAGTAGACTTAGTTACAACCTTCAACAGATTTCTACAGTAAAACATGAAGTCTAGTCAGTGACAATGCATCATTGAAAATAGTTTGTCTAATTGCTTGTCATATTTCCAAATTAAAATATAATTGATGTTTGGGTATGTATTATTGCCTTTAAGGGGTAGTTCTGTGTAACCAAGGTTGCCTTTTGACAGAAATATTTAATGTTTAGGATACATTTTACATTCAATTGTATCTACCTTTCTTCAGATTATAAAGACATCAAATTATTATATTTTGATGGCTGGAATAGAAGGCTAAGTGTTCCGCAGTGCACAACACAGCACTTGAATCTCAACACTGTTCGAGAAGACCTTGACTAAATCGCGAAAAGGGGTCCTTGGATGGTAAACAGTGGAGCTCTACTAACAACACGTTTGTTTATAAAATATGTCTGCTATGGCCGAAACTAAAACATTAAAAAAATACTGCAAACCTAAACATTTCCAGTCTTATTTGACTGTAAATGCCCCAAACTTACTCTGTTTAGAATTTGCACTGTACCAAGTGTTGTGATTAAGCCTTAAGAAGCAGCGCTGCAAGAAGCAATGAGAGGGTGAAATATCACTCCCTACAGTAGGGTGATCTTTTCCCATTCATGTTTCTATATAAATCATGCATTGTCTCTTTAAAGGAACAATCTCATTACTTTAGAATAATGCACACACTTATCAGACACCAGCTGATGGCATTTTATTTATTGATGAGAGTAAATCTAAGTGGAGAACACCACAACGCAATGTCACTCCACACAATGTAACTCTTAACCAGCGCCTCAATTGACATTAGTTGATTGCCGAAGAGAAACACATTGTTCTTCTGTACTCTCCTGTAGATCAGAATGAATTCTCTAAAATGTGCATGATAAACCAAAAATAAAGACAATTTATGATAATTTAATCAAAAAGCCTTAACTAAACAAGCCACTGACTGCCTCACATTAATCCACACCGTGTTAATGTGTTTCTTTGTGTTTTTACAAAATGTTTTCAAAGTAGACTCTCTCTACTTACCCAAGCTAAATTCTTTACTTAAATTAATTTGGGAATTAGTGTCAGTTCCTATGAAATCAAATGTTTTTCATATCATGTGATCAACAAATGTATACTGAGACAGCAGATACAGGTAACTGTCAAAATAAAGGAAACACCTATATAAAGTGTCTTAACATGCTGACCAGACTGCCCGCATTGCAAAAATAAATGTACACATAGATATTATTTAATAATTTTGTCTAAACTGCTCTCGTGCGTTTGGGTAGCTTTTAGACGCTTGACGCGCTGCAAGTCCTGCCTCTACCATCTACTCATTGGAATTTACGAGCATACAGTCATGGCCAAAAGTTTTGAGAATTACACAAATATAAATTTTACCAAAGTCTGCCGCCTCAGTCTGTGTACTGGCAATTTGCATATACTCCAGAATGTTATAAAGAGAGGTCAGATGAATTGCAATTAATTGCAAAATACATATTTGCTATGCAAATGAACTGAATCCCCCCAAAACATTTCCTCTGTATTTCAGCCCTGCCACAAAAGGACCAGCTGACATCATGTCAGTGGAAGCTTCAAAAGGAGGGTGGTGCTTGGAATCATTGTTCTTCCTCTGTCAACCATGGTTACCTGCAAGGAAACACATGTCGTCATCATTGCTTTGCCCAAAAAGGGCTTCACAGGCAAGGATATTGCTGCCAGTAAGATTGTACCTAAATCAAACTTCAAGGAGAGCAGTTCTAATGTTGTGAAGAAGGCTTCAGGGTACCCAAGAAAGTTCAGCAAATGCCAGGACCATCTCCTAAAGTTGATTCAGCTGCGGGATCAGGGCACCAGCTGTACAGAGCTTGCTCAGGAATGGCAGCAGGTGGGTGTGAGTGCATCTGCACGCACAGTGAGGCGAAGACTTTTGGAGGATGGTCTGGTGTCAAGAAGGGCAGCAAAGAAGCCACTTCTCTCCAAGAAAAAAGAAAAACGTCAGTTGGTAATGCACTTTGAAGTTGGTTGCCAACCGCCATTTAAAATCCACAGCAGACTAGGTTTCCCCTTTTATCTATGGATTTGACTCAAAACGGGTCAAAATTCTACAAAGATCCAGCAAAAATCAATAAATGACCATATGCATTTCAGGTAAAATAACCCAATGTCTATATCTCAGGACAATTTAGCTAGCAACAGCAAGCTAGCTAAATGTCCATGAATGTGTTATGTTTTGACCTCTCCCCAAATTAGTATAGTTGGTTTTAGTATTTTAACTTGCTTGTCATTTAAGCGTCTGGTGGGGATAGACTAAAACCAACATGTACAAGCGGAAGCACAACCGGAGCTGGTTTGGTCATTATGTAATAGGGCGTTGGGCCACGACAAGTCAGAACGGATTCAATGCACCTTGGCATAGTTTTTACAGCTGGCTGGAACACAATTGGAGGGCTGCAACACCACTGTTCCATGAGAAATTCCATAATTTGGTGTTTTGTTGATGGAAAAAGCTGTCTCAAATGCCACTCCAGAATCTCCCTTCTCCCATTTGTTTGAGATCTGGTGACTGAGACGGCCATGTCACATGTCACATGTCACACTGTTTTCATGCTCATCAAGCCATTCAGTGACCTCTTGTGCCCTCTGGATGAGGCGTTGCCTGCAATGACAACAAGCTCAGTCCGATTATGCTGTGACACACCGCCCCAGACCATGACGCATGATGATGATGATATTGTTTGCTAGAGTTCCCTGTGTGCTAATGCTAATATGCCAAAGGTACAAAATTCCCTCTGTATTCTTTTCCTTTTACTGACTAATGAATCTCACTGTGTATTATCTGAATATACAATATGCTAATCAAACACGGCTAACTGAGATGTATATGCCAACTATACTTGTTTTTGGTGCTACGGTTACAAACCCACATGTTTTAACGGCCCAGTGCAGTCAAAAACGTGATTGTCTGTGTTTAATGCTGAACAAATATAAATGCAACATGCAGCAATTTAGAAAGTCATTAGGCCCTAATCTATGGCTTGCACATGATTGGGAATAAAGATATGCATTTGGGATCACAGATACCTTAAATAAATTAGGTAGGGGCAACGATCAGAAAACCAGTCAGTATCTGGTGTGACCACCATTTGCCTCATGCAGCGTGACACATTTCCTTTGCATAGAGTTGATCAGGCTGTTGATTGTGGCCTGTGGAATGTTGTCCCACTCCTCATCACTGGCTGTGTGAAGTTGCTGGATATTGGCAGGACCTAGAATACACTGTTGTACACATCAGTTCAGAGCATCCCAATCATGCTCAATGGGTGACAGGTCTGGAAAGTATGAACGCCATGGAGAAACTGGGACATTTTCAGCTTCCAGGAATTGTGTACATATATCTTTGCAACATGGGGCTGTGCAATATCATTCTGAAACATGAGATAATGGTGGCGGATGAATGCCACAACAATGGGTCTCAGGATCTGATCATGGAATCTCTGTGCCTTCAAATTGCCATGGATAAAATGTAATTGTGTCCGTAGCTTATGCCTGCCCATACCATAACCCCACCACCTCTATAGGGCTCTCTGTTCACAACGTTGAAATCAGCAAATGTAACGGTTCTCTTGTGGTGAAGGAGAGTCGGACCAAAATGCAGCGTGTAGATTGCGATCCATGTTTAATAAACAAACGTAAAACACGAATAAATTATAAACACTACCAAAAAAAGAACGTAACGAAAACCGAAACAGCCTATACTAGTGTAAACTAACACAGAGCCAGGAACAAGGACACTAAGGACAATCACCCACGACACACTCAAAGAATATGGCTGCCTAAATATGGTTCCCAATCAGAGACAACGATAAACACCTGCCTCTGATTGAGAACCACTTCAGACAGCCATAGACTTAACTAGAACACCCCACTAATGTTACGGCTTTCTAGTTGTGATGAAGGAGAGTCGGACCAAACTGCAGCGTGTCGATTGCGATCCATGTTTATTTAAACAAACGTAAACACGACTAAACACGAACACTACAAAACAATATAAACGAAAACCGAAAACAGCCTATACTTGTGCAAACTAACAGAGAGTACACATAGGACAATCACCTACGACAAACACAAAGAAAATGGCTGCCTAAATATGGTTCCCAATCAGAGACAACGATAAGCACCTGCCTCTAATTGAGAACCACTCCAGACAGCCATAGACCTTGCTAGATAACCCCACTAGCTACAATCCCAAAAACCTACACACCAAAACCCCAAGACAAAACACACCACAATACAAAAACTCCATGCCACACCCTGGCCTGACCCAATACATGAAGAAAAACACAAAATACTTAGACCAGGGCGTGACAGAACCCCCCCCCCCCCCTAAGGTGCGGACTCCCGAACGCACCTCAAAACAATAGGGAGGGTCCGGGTGGGCGTCTGTCCATGGTGGCGGCTCCGGCACGGGACGTGGAACCCACTCAGTTAATGTCTTAGTCCCCTTTCCTCGCGTCCCTGGATAGACCACCCTCGCCGCCGACCATGGCCTAGTAGTCCTCACCCAGAACCCCACTGGACTGAGGAGCAGATCGGGACTGAAGGACAGCTCGGGACTGAGGGGAAGCTCGGGACTGAGAGAAAGCTCGGGAGTGAGAGAAAGCTCGGGAGTGAGAGAAAGCTCGGGAGTGAGAGAAAGCTCGGGAGTGAGAGAAAGCTCGGGAGTGAGAGAAAGCTCGGGAGTGAGAAGAAGCTCAGGAGTGAGAAGAAGCTCAGGCAGGTAGATAGATCTACCAGATCCTGGCTGGCTGGTGGTTTCAGCAGATCCTGGCTGACTGGCAGATCCTGGCTGACTGGCAGATCCTGGCTGACTGGCAGATCTGGAAGATCCTGGCTGACTGGCAGATCTGGAAGAGTCTGGTTGACTGGCAGATCTGGAAGAGTCTGGTTGACTGGCAGATCTGGAAGAGTCTGGTTGACTGGCAGATCTGGAAGAGTCTGGTTGACTGGCAGATCTGGAAGAGTCTGGTTGACTGGCAGATCTGGAAGAGTCTGGCTGACTGGCAGATCTGGAAGAGTCTGGCTGACTGGCAGATCTGGAAGAGTCTGGTTGACTGGCGGATCCTGGCAGACTGAAAGATCTGGCTGCTCCATGCTGACTGGCGGCTCTGGCTGCTCCACGCTGACTGGCGTCTCTGGCTGCTCCATGTAGGCTGACAGCTCTGGCGGCTTCTTACAGACTGGCAGCTCTGGCGGCTCCGTGCAGACTGGCAGCTCCTTGCAGACTGGCAGCTCCTTACAAATTGGCAGCTCCTTACAGACTGGCAGCTCCTTGCAGACTGACAGCGTCGTGCAGACTGGCAGCATCGTGCAGACTGGCAGCGTCGTGCAGACTGGCAGCTCCCTGCAGACTGGCAGCTCCTTGCAGACTGGCAGCTCGGGCTGCTCCATGCAGACTGACAGCTCCTTGCAGACTGGCAGCTCCTTGCAGACTGGCAGTTCCATGCAGACTGGCAGCTCCTTGCAGACTGACAGCTCTGGCTGCTTCATGCAGACTGACATCTCTGGCTGCTCCGTGTAGACTGGCTGCTTCATGCAGACTGGCAGCTCGGGCTGCTTCATGTAGACTGACAGCTCTGGCTGCTCCATATAGGCTGGCAGCTCCGGCTTCTCCATGCAGGCTGGCAGCTCCGGCTGCTCCATGCAGGCTGGCAGCTCCGGCTGCTCCATGCAGGCTGGCAGCTCCGGCTGCTCCATGCAGGCTGGCAGCTCCAGCTGCTCCATGCAGGCTGGCAGCTCCAGCTGCTCCATGCAGGCTGGCAGCTCCAGCTGCTCCATGCAGGCTGGCAGCTCCAGCTGCTCCCTGCAGGCTGGCAGCTCTGTCTGCGCTGAACAGGCGGGAGACTCCGGCAGCGCAGGAGAAGAGAGAGGCTCTGGCTGCGCTGAACAGGCGGGAGACTCCAGCAGCGCTGTAGAGGAGAAAGGCTCTGGCTGCGCTAAACAGGCGGGAGACTCCGGCAGCGCAGGAGAGGAGAAAGGCTCTAGCTGCGCTAAACAGGCGGGAGACTCCGGCAGCGCAGGAGAGGAGAAAAGCGCTGGCTGCGCTGAACAGGCGAGGCACACTGAAGGCCTGGTGCGTAGTGCTGGAACTGGTGGTACTGGATCGAGGACACGCACAGGAAGCCTGGTGCGGGGAGCTGCTACCGGAGGACTGGAGTGTGGAGGTGGCACAGGATGGGCTAGACCGTGAAGGCGTACTGGAGATATTGAGAGCAGTGTTGGCACAGGACGTGCAAGGCTAGGGATGTGCACAGGAGGCCTGGTGCGTGAGGCTGGCACCAACTTCACCAGCCGACTAACATGCACCTCAGGACGAGTATGGAGCGCTAACCCAGGTGCCATCAAATCCCCAACACGTTCCGTCGGGCGAATCCCATGCAAAAAGCACCAACACAGCAACTCCCTCATTTCTCTCTCCTCCAATTTCCCCATTAACTCCTTCACAGTCCGTTTCGCTCACCTCCAATACCGGCTCTGGTTCTGGTCTCCTCCTTGGCTCCTCACGATAAACAGGGAGAGTTGGCTCAGGTCTATCTCCTGACTCAGCCACTCTCCCTCTGGGCCCCCCCCCAATAAATGTTTTGGGGTGACTCTCGGGTTTCGCTCTGCGCCGCCGTGTCTGTTTCTCCAACTCCATTCGCCTATAGCCCTCTTCGCACTGCTCTAGCGAATCCCAGGCGGGCTCAGGCACTCTCTCTGGGTCGGCCGCCCACCTGTCTATTTCATCCCACGTCGTATACTCCATGCTTCTGCTGTCCATAACCTCCTCATAACACCGCTGTTGCTGCCTTTGTTGCCTCTCCTCTTTCGGCTGCTCCTGCCTGTTGACACGCCGCTTGGTCCGTTGGTAGTTGGGTGATTCTGTTACGGCTTTCTAGTTGTGATGAAGGAGAGTCGGACCAAACTGCAGCGTGTCGATTGCGATCCATGTTTATTTAAACAAACGTAAACACGACTAAACACGAACACTACAAAACAATAACCGAAAACAGCCTATACTTGTGCAAACTAACAGAGAGGACAGATAGGACAATCACCCACGACAAACTCAAAGAATATGGCTGCCTAAATATGGTTCCCAATCAGAGACAATGATAAGCACCTGCCTCTAATTGAGAACCACTCCAGACAGCCATAGACCTTGCTAGATAACCCCACTAGCTACAATCCCAAAAACCTACACACCAAAACCCCAAGACAAAACACACCACAATACAAAAACTCCATGCCACACCCTGGCCTGACCCAATACATGAAGAAAAACACAAAATACTTAGACCAGGGCGTGACAACTAAGCTACAATCCCAATACATACACACCGCATACAAAAACCCATGCCACAACCTGGCCTGACCAAATAAATGAAGAAACACAAAATACTTCGACCAGGGCGTGACAGCAAACTGCTCAAACTGGTTAAGACCTGGTGAGGATGACGAGCACGCAGATGAGCTTCCCTAAGATGGGTTTCTGAAAGTTTGTGTAGAAATTCTTGCTATCAAATTCTTGCTACAGAAATTCTGTACCCTGGAGCGGAATCGATTTGGAGGTGGAGGGTCCGTCATGGTCTGGGGAGGTATGTCACAGCATCATCAGACTGCGCTTGTTGTCATTGCAGGCAATCTCAACGCTGTGCGTTACAGGGCAGACATCCTCCTCCCTCATGTGGTAATCCTCCTCCCTTCCTGCCGGCTAATCCTGACATGACCCTCCAGCATGAAAATGCCACCAGCCATACTGCTTGTTCTGTGCGTGATTTCCTACAAGACAGGAATGTCAGTGTTCTGCCATGGCCAGCGAAGATCCCAGATCTCAATGCCATTGAGCACGTCTGGGACCTGTTGGATCGGAGGGTGAGGGCTAGGGCCATTCCCCCAGAAATGTCCGGGAACTTGCAGGTGCATTGGTGGGGTAACATCTCACAGCAAGAACTGGTAAATCTGGTGCAGTTAACTTAATGCAGCTGGTGGCCACCAGATACCGACTGTTACTTTTGATTTTGATTCGACCCCCCCCCCCCCCTTTTGTTCAGGGACACATTATTCCATTTCTGTTAGTCACATGTCTGTGGAACTTGCACAGTTTGTCTCAGTTGTTGAATCTTGTTATGTTCTTACACATGTTAAGTTTGTTGAAAATTAACGCAGTTGAGAGTGAGAGGACGTTTCTTTTTTTGTTGAGTTTATACGCATTTGCCAGCACACCACACACAAAGGCAAGTTCAGTGGATTATAAATAATGTTGGATGTGAATTTGCGGTGATCAAAGGTTTGGAGGAGCTTTTTTACTGAGCACAATTTCACTTCCAATTTCTTGGCAAGATTAAGTGCACACATCGCAAATGAGTGTCATTCGTTTTGATTTCAGAGAGAACGCAGGCATTTTCCCACTGTGGAACAATATTGTTGCAACAAGAAAGGCACAGAAAGGCAATAAAGTTATCGTAGCGTTTGGCAGTGTTTGTGGAGAAATGTGGCTTGTGTTGTAGTGAATAGGATCTCACAGTAGCATTTCAGAAGAGGAACAGTCAAACAGATCCAATTGCTGCAGTTTCATTGGTTGTGAGGGTTAAAACAATATATAGTGATGCGTGTTTCCCAGTAAACAGTGTTATTTACCAGGAGGAGCACTGCTACTGGCAAGCGACCACCAGTTTCTCACAATCACTGCTGGGAGGAAGGGAAGGAGGGAGGTAATAACCAGGCAGCCTTGCACCTCAGCTATGAATCATTAAAGCCTATCGATTCATAAGAGCCATATTTTTCTACCGAGTTCAAATGAGAATGCAGCTCCAATTGATCCATCAATCTGTCATTTGTTGCATACTAAGCAACTAATGCTGTTAAGGACACAGGCTATGGAAGCAAAGAGACAGTGTGCCCAGGCAAAGCCCCAGCAAAGTCTTCGTGGCTTGCAGGGAGATGGAGTTGACATCAGCCTTGTTTATACCTGGTACTCAGATGTCATTTCGCCTCATCTATCCACATTCTGATTGCATGATTACATGATCGTAAAATGTCTCTTTTCCATCCACTGTGTGTATTGTGACCAGATATCCTGGTTCCTCCCTGTATGCAAGTTATTTGACAGATATTCTTTCAAAACAATATTATTCATTTTAAGACACATGTTGATGCCATAATACGTCAATAGCATCACCTGTCAATGATTTTAGAGATATCCAGACAAAAACATATCCGTCTACACTTGTAAGATATATAAAGACAAAATGTGTGTTTGACTACTTCCGGACATGTTCAGGAAGATCTGATCAATGCATCTTTTAAGTGTCTAAAAATGTGTGATCAATCAGAATGTGGACAAGTTCAGGACAAAGGATGCATGGTAGAACCAGGTATAAACGGGGCTTATATGGTAAATGACACTGTCAAAAATGGCTTTTAAAGAACTGCTATGTGAAGTCAGGGAAAGGACACTGGGATGTAGGTTTACCTCTACCGCACCATGTCATGACATGCGGCTTATAATAATAAAGGCTCAAACATGCTTATGAGAAGTAGTAACGCATTCCACTGGCAGGCTTTAAGTAAAATGTAAGAAACCATTTTAATTAACAAATGATCAAACGCAGATAATGCTTTCATTTGAGATTACATTGAAATGTTCCGTAGTCTGAGAAAATATGTGTATCCTATTTTTGCAAAACACGCACAGATATGCATCCACTTGTACTGTATTTAAGTAAGGCTGTTGAATAATGAATACATTGTTAAATTATGTTTATTCATTTTAAAAGGATATTAGATTCAATATCAATGATCTGGAAAATAGATACTTAATATTGCAACATAAAAAATAATGCACGTCATAACACTACAGTAGTGTGAATCTAACTAGGCTTAAATCAAGGTCTGTTGGGCCATTCCCCCCTCCACACACACATACACCTGTTTTTTATTTTGCTATTTCACCTTTATTTAACCAGGTAAGCCAGTTGAGAACAAGTTCTCATTTACAACTGCGACCTGGCCAAGATAAAGCAAAGCAGTGCGACAGAAACAACAACACAGTTACACATGGAATAAACAAGTGTACAGTCAATAACACAATAGAAAAAAAGAAAGTCTATATACAATGGGTGCAATATACAGTGTGTGCAAATTGCATGAGGAGGTAAGGCAATAAATAGGCCTTGTAGCAAAGTAATAACAATTTAGCAGATTAACACTGGGGTGATAGATGAGCAGATGATGGTGTGTAAGTAGTGATACTGGTTTACAAAAGAGCAGCAAAGTAAATAAAAACAATATGGGGATGAGGTAGGTAGATTGGGTGGGCTATTTACAGATGGACTATGTGCAGCTGCAGCGATCAGTTAGCTGCTCAGATGGCTGATGTTTAAAGTTAGTGAGGGAAATGTACGTCTCCAGCTTCAGAGATTTTTGCAATTCGTTCCAGTCACTGGCAACAGAGAACTGGAAGGAAAGGCGGCCAAAGGGGGTGTTGGCTTTGGGGATGACCAGTGAGATATACCTGCTGGTATGCTACGGGTGGGTGTTGTTATCGTGACCAGTGAGCTGAGATAAGGCGGAGCTTTACCTAGCATAGACTTAGATGATCTGGAGCAAGTGGGTCTGGCGACAGATATGTAGTGAGGGCCAGCCGACTAGAGCATACAGGTTGCAGTGGTGGGTGGTATAAGGCGCTTTGGTAACAAAACGGATGGCACTGTGATAGACTACATCCAGTTTGCTGAGTAGAGTGTTGGAAGCTATTTTGTGGATGACATCGCCGAAGTCGAGGATCGGTAGGATAGTCAGTTTTACTTACTTAGGGTAAGTTTGGCGGAGTGAGTGAAGGAGGCTTTGTTGCGGAATAGAAAGCCGATTCTAGATTTGATTTTGGATTGGAGATGTTTGATATGAGTCTGGAAGGAGAGTTTACAGTCTAGCCAGACACCTAACGTATTTGTAGTTGTCCACGTATTCTAGGTCAGAACCGTCCAGAGTAGTGATGCTAGTCGGGCAGGTGGGTGCGGGCAGCGAATGGTTGAAGAGCATGCATTTGGTTTTACTAGCGCTTAAGAGCAGTTGGAGGCCACGGAAGGAGTGTTGTATGGCATTGAAGCTCGTTTGGCGGTGAGTTAACACAGTGTCCAAAGAAGGGCCAGATGTATACAGAATGGTGTCGTCTGCGTAGAATGGATTAGGGAATCACCCGCAGCAAGAGCGACATCATTGATCTATACGGAGAAAAGAGTCGGCTCGAGAATTGAACCCTGTGGTACCCCCATAGAGACTGCCAGAGGTCTGGACAACAGGCCCTCCGATTAGACACACTGAACTCTGTCTACGAAGTAGTTGGTGAACCAGGCGAGGCAGTCATTTGAGAAACCAAGGCTATTGAGTATGCCGATAAGAATACGGTGATTGAGAGAGTCGAAAGCCTTCGCCAGGTCGATAAAGACGGCTCTACAGTACTGTCTTTTATCAATGTCGGTTATGATATCGTTTAGAACCTTGAGCGTGGCTGAGGTGCACCCATTACCAGCTCGGAAACCGAATTGCACAGCGGAGAAGGTACGGTGGGATCTGAAATGGTCAGTGATCTGTGGATATAGGTCTATAACAGTTTGGGTCTAGATTGTCACCCCCTTTGAAGAGGGGATGACCGCGGCAGCTTTCCAATCTTAAGGGATTTCGGACAATAAGAAAGAGAGGTTGAACAGATTGGTAATATAGGGTCTGCAACAATGTCGGTGGATAATTTTAGAAAGAGAGGGTCCAGATTGTCTAGCCCAGCTGATTTGTATGGGTCCAGGTTTTGCAGCTCTTTCAGAACATCTGCAATATGGATTTGGGTGAAGGAGAAGCTGGGGAGGCTCGGGCAAGTAGCTGCATCGGGTGCGGAGCTGTTGGCCAGGGTTGGGGTAGCCAGAAGGAAAGTATGGCCAGCCGTAGAGAAATTCTTATTGAAATGTTCGATTATCATGGATTTATCGGTGGTGACCGTGTTACCTAGCCTCAGTGCTGGGAGTAGGTGCTCTTGTTCTCCACTTTACAGTGTCCCAAAACTTTTGGAGTTAGAGCTATAGGATGCAAATTTCTGTTTTAAAAAGCTAGCCTTTGCTTACCTCACTGACTGTGTGTATTGGTTCCTGACTTCCCTGAACAGTTGCATATCGCGGGGACTATTCGATGCTATTGCAGTCCGCCACAGTATGATGTTGTGCTGGTTAAGGGCAGTCAGGTCTGGAGTGAACCAAGGGCTATATCTGTTCTTCGTTCTAATTTTTTTGAAAGGGGCATGCTTATTTAAAATTGTGAGGAAATTACTTTTTAAAGAACGACCAGGCATCCTCGACTGACGGGATGAGGTCAATATCCTTCCAGGATACCCAGGCCAGGTCGATTAGAAAGGCCTGCTCACAGAAGTGTTTTAGGGAGTGTTTGACAGTGATGAGGGATGGTCGCGGACCCATAGCGGATGCAGGCAATGAGGCAGTGATCGCTAAGATCCTGGTTGAAGACAGCAGAGGTGTATTTGGAGGGCAGGTTGGTTAGGATGATATCTATGAGGGTGCCCATGTTTATGGATTTTGGGTTGTACCTGTTGGTTTCCTTGATAATTTGTGTGAGGTTTAGAGCATCTAGTTTAGATTGTAGGACTGCTGGGGTGTTAACCTCTCTAGGGTACGTGGGATGCCAGTGAGGTTGCAGAGCGCCAAATTCAATTACAGAAAAGGTCATTATAAAAATTTGGAAAACAAAACATATTTTACATAGGTTTAAAGATTAACTTCTTGTTAAACCAACCACAGTGTCATATTTATAAAATGCTTTTCAGCGAAAGCATACCTAGCCCAGAACATACCTAGCCCAGAACATAGCCCAGTTGACAAATTATTACAAACAGTAACCAGCCAAGCAGAAGCGTTAAAAAACTCTGAAATAGAGATAAAATGTATCCCTTACCTTTGATAATCTTCATATGGTGGCAATCAGAATACATTCACTAACTCAATAAATGTTCCTTTTGTTCGATGAAGTCTCTTTATATCCAAAACCTCAGTTTTGTTAGCGCGTTTTCTTCAGTAATCCACAGGCTCAAACAAAAAATCCTAATTGTATCCGTAAAGTTCATAGAAACATATCAAACAATGTTTATATTCAATCCTCAGGTTGTTTTTTAGCCTAAATTATCTATAATATTTAAACTGGACAGTAACGTCGTCAATATAAAAGGTAAACAAGAAATACACATCTAGTGAAAGGCATAGGAACTGCAAATGGAGTCCTAAGTCAATGGATACTGTAATGCCATTGAATAGAAAACTACAAAACCAAAAAAATAATTACTTCCTGAATGGATTTTTCTCAGGTTCTGTTATCCCCCCAGACACTATTGTAACAGTTTTGGAAACGTTAGAGTGTTTTCTATCCAAATCTACCAGTTATATGTATATCATATCTTCTGGGCCCGAGTAGCAGGCCGTGCAATTTGGGCATGCTTTTCATCCAAAATTCCGAATGCTGCTCCCTACCCTAGAGAGGTTAAGCATATCCCAGTTTAGGTCACGTAACAGAACGAACTCTGAAGATAGATAGGGGGCAATCAATTCACATATGGTGTCCAGGGCACTGGGAGCTGAGGGGGATCAAAAACATACGGCAACATTGAGAGACTTGTTTCTGGAGAGATTTTTTAAATTAGAAGCTCGAACTGTTTGGGCATAGACCTGGAAAGTATGACAGAACTTTGCAAGCTATCTCTGCAGTAGATTGCAACTCCTCCCCCTTTGGCAGTTCTATCTTGATGGAAAATGTTGTAGTTAGGTTTGGAAATCTCCGAATTTTTGGTGGCCTTCCTAAGCCAGGATTCAGACACGGCAAGGACATCAGGGTTGGCATAGTGTGCTAAAGCAGTGAGTAAAACAAACTTAGGTAGGAGGCTTCTGATGTTAACGTGCATGAAACCAAGGCTTTTTCAATTACAGAAGTCAACAAGTGAGAGTGCCTGGGGACACACAAGGCCTAGGTTAGACTCCACATCACCCGAGGAACAGAGGAGGTGTAGGATGAGCGTACGACTAAAGGCTAGCAAAACTGGTCGTCTAGTGCATTGGGGACAGAGAATAAAATGAGCAGATTTTTGGGCATGGTAGAGTAGATTCAGGGCAGTATGTGCAGACAGGGTATGGTGGGGTGCGGGTACAGTGGAGGTAAGCCCAGGCACTGAGTGATGATGATAAGAGAGGTTGCATCTCTGGACACGCTGGTTATACTGGGTGAGGTCACCACATGTGTGGGAGGTGGGGCAAAGGAGGAATCTAAGGCATGTACAGTGGGACTAGGGGCTCCGCAGTAAACTACAACAATGATAATTATCCTAAACAACAGTATACAAGGCATATTGATATTTGAGAGAGACATAAAGCTAGGCATAAAGCAATCACAAGTGTTGATTGGGAGAGCTAGCTAAAAAAAACAATGGGTAAGACAACAAATAATCAGCTAAGATAACAACAACAGGTAAAATGGCGATGAATGTGCAGATAGGGTCGGTTACCTACACACAGGGCCTGAGTTTGGGGCTAGGGCCGACAGATAAACAAAGGTAAACAAAGTGGAGTACCGCGATAAATGAACAGTCCAGCAGGCATCAGCTATGTAGCCAAATGATCATAGGGTCCAGTGTACAGCAATAGATGGAACAGGTAAGCCGCGGGGTAGTCGTTGCTACGCTAGCATGCGGGAGACACGGCGTTTAATGTTAGCAGTCCGCGGTAAGTATAAGCGTCTGCTCCGACGTCCGGCAAATGGAATTAAGTCTGCGGACCAGTCGTGGTGGTACGGCGAGGCGCCGTGTCGATGAAGGGACCGAGCCGGATGGCGATAGAGATATTGCAGTTGTGGTAATTACCTTTGCTAGCTGAGAGATGCGCCTGGCTCAGGGCTAGCTTCGGGGCTGGGTCACTCAGTGGCAGCTAGCTAGCTGTGATGATCAATGGTCCAGGATTTACTGCAGGAATCCATCGTTGTAGTGGAGAAAAACTGTCCGAGGCTGGCAGGTATTATCCAGGCTACAAAACGTCTGGTGCCTGAGCAGAGGGTAAAGGTCGCTAGCAGTGGCTAACAATGACTAAATAGCTAGTAGCTGGCTAGTCTCTGATGCAAGTTTTGGCTATAAGGTCCAAAAAAAAATTGCGGATCCTTGTCACATTGAGTGAGGCGGGTTACCGGAAGGTATATTTAATTTAAAAATGGAAAAATAAATTGGAATATATAGAGAGGACGACAAACCACGTCTGCACTGCTACGCCATCTTGGATCAACAACTGACCTTATGGGGACACAGAATTCAGAACCATTCAAAATCGTATTTTTCCTTCCCTAACCAAACCCTAAAGCTAATCTAAGCTCCTAACCCTAAAACTCCTAACCCTTAACCTAATTCTAACCCTAAACCCATTAGAAATAGCATTTGACTTTGTTTGTTTACTATTCTTATAGGGGCTTCTAGTCCCCACAAGTATAGTTAAACAAGTAGACACACACTCTGGTCCAGACACTGACTATCCCTCAGAGCAGAGCAAGCCATCGCCATTTTAAAATAAAAATGGCCCTGTAGAGGTCAACAGAAGCAGGTTGTGTGTGTTTGTGTACACGTGAGAGATTAGGGGAGCGAGAAGGGGGTCCTGGAGAAAGAGAGAGAGAGAGAGAGTGTGATTAGAGTATTAAGCATGCATCAGAGCCCCTTCAAGCTGCCTCTGCAATGGTGGGGCGTCAAGATAAATAGCTTTAATATCCCAGTGTGTTGTGACAACAGAACGAGACGCCGGCCTTTAGAAAGTAGTCTTACTCTCTCCCCCCTTACACTCTCAGCTCAACATATGACAACACAATTAAATGGCGTAATATAATGTACATTTTGTCACATTGCACTTTATGTTCTGTGATAACGCATTTAGCGAAATGTATTTCGAAATGTTTTGCGCTTAATCAACATGACTAACAATCACTGGAATAAATTACTTCTTTAAAGGCCTATTTACATCTATGTTGGGTAGCTACACCTTGGTTCACACCATGAAATGATTAATGAATGAGCCAGCCGAGATGGGCCTTATCATTTACAATAGATACAGTTGCAATGGTGAGAGAGATTGGCATCAAGCTGGTGGCAGTTGTGAAAGAGTAAATAGTTGGAAAAGTTGTATAGTTAATTGAAAATAATGCTATAGTTGATTAGTTGCTTTTTTCATTAATTAAGCTATTTTCTCTTGAACCATATGGTCTATCTATTAGAAACTCCCGGACAATATGGACGCAGATATAAAAACAAATCTACTATATATCAATACAACATTTTAAAAGTTATTCAAGTACAAATTACCAAAGTTATTTTCTGTTAATTACCAAAATTACTGAAGATCCAAGTAACTTTGGAAAATTACCGGTAGATTTGCAACCATAGTCTAGAGCCTTATTGCAAGGATATATGTTTGTGAAAAGAAAACAGAAAACAGCATAATAATCATTGGTTTCAGAAAACCACTTCAGTGAAAGATCACAAATGAACTTGTGCGCGCAGATAATGCCTGTATGACGCAATAGTATTTCAAGATTTGCGCAACACTCTCTTTGTGTTGATGTTTGTGTAAAAAAATGTATTCCTCTTCCAAGGGAAAGCGAAACATAACGGGTTACATCTCCAGTTGCCATCCAGAAATGTACCATTACAAAAAAGCACAAAAATCTGCAGTCATCATCCCACTTTTTTATATTATTTCTTTCTTTCTTTCAGTGACATGGCAGGTGAAGTTTTGAAACAATTGCTGCTTTGCATACAAGCCAGTGAATTATATGAGTTACAGCTGGATAAGTCAACAGACATGGCGGGCCTGGCACGGCTCCTGGTATATGTCTATTATGTTTATGGGGGGTCAATTAAGGAGGACATCCTCTTCTGCAAACCAGGACAACAGGAGAGGATATTTGTAAAGTACTGGACAGCTTTGTGACATCAAATGGACTTTGGTGGTCAAGATGTGTTGGTATCTGTACTGATGGTGCAAAAGCCATGACAGGAAGACATAGTGGAGTGGTAACGCGCGTGCAAGCAGATGCTCCCAACGCCACTTGGGTACACTGCAGTATCCACCATGCGGGTCTTGCGGCCAAGGGAATGCATGACAGCTTGAAAGACATTTTGAACACTATAGTGAAAATTGATATCTTTGTTAAAGCAAGGCCCCTGAACGTTTGTGTATTTTCTGCATTATGCAATGATATGGGCAGCGACCATGTAACGCTTTTATAACATACAGAAGTGCATTGGTTATCAAGGGACAAAGCATTGACACATTTGAAAACAAATTGAGATAGGAAGTTTTCTTTACTGACCATCAATTTCAATTGTCTGACAGCTTGCATGAGGACGAGTTTCTCACACGACTGGCCTATCTGGGTGCCATTTTTTCTCACCTGAATGATCTGAAGCTAGGATTACAGGGACTCTCCAACTATATTCAATGTGCGGGACAAAATTGAGGCTATGATTAAGAAATTGGAGCTCTTTTCTACCTGCATTATCAAGGACAACACAGAGGTCTTTCCATCATCATCCGCAAGCTTACGGACAATGTCAAATGTGATATAGCGAAGCACCTGAGTGAGCTGGGTGCACAATTACGCTTGTACTTTCCCAAAATGGACAACACAAACAACTGGGTTCATTATCCCTTTCATGCCCTGCCTCCATTCCACTTACCAATATCTGAACAAAAGAGCCTCATCGACATTGCAACAAGTGGTTCTGTGAAAATTGAATTTAATCAGAAGCCAATGCCAGATTTCTGGATAGGGCTGCACTCAGAGTTTCTTGACTTGGAAAATCGTGCTGTTAGGACACTGATTCCCGTTGCAACCACATACCTATGTGAGAGTGGATTCTCGGCCCTCACAAGCATGAAAACTAAATACAGGCACAGACTGTGTGTGGAAAATGATTTAAGACTGAGACTCTCTCCAATGCAACCTAACATTGCGGAGCTATGTGCATCCTTTCAAGCACACCCTTCACAATTCTTGATGAACAAATAGGGTTTTATATGTGAGATGGCTCAATAAAGAGCAAAATTATTGATTATTATTATTTGTGCCCTGGTCCAATAAGAGCTATTTTTCACTTCCCACGAGCCAGGTTGTGACGACAACTCACACTCATTCTTATGTTTAATAAATGTATCGTATAGCGTGTGTGTGGCAGGCTTACAATGATGTCAAAACACAACATTTGAGAGTGCTCTAACCCTGTTGCTAGAGGGGGTACACATCTGGGTGTTGACTGTTTGAAGGGATACGGGACTCTAAAAAATTTGGGAACCACTGGTGTAGAATAACTATCTTCAAAGTAATGACTCGGGACATTGGTTGTGAGAGCTGATTTTTAGTAATAATACTTGTACACGTTACATTTTACTACTTTAGATTCTACAAAACAAAAGAAAGTTGCCAGTGAAAGCCAGGATAATCCCTTGTACATCGTTTTCTTATTTCCTGTTGAAAGTCATTCTGGTATTTTCTGTCAATACTAACCAATGCAATGGAAATATGTACATAGTTATCTCAATCAAGTTCTGGGACACTGTAAAGTCCATGGAGAATAAGAACACCTCCTCCCAGCTGCCCACTGCACTGAAGATAAGAAACACTGTCACCACTGATAAATCCACCATAATTGAGAATTTCAATAAGCATTTTTCTACGGCTGGCCATGCTTTCCACCTGGCTACTCCTACCCCGGTCAACAGCACTGCACCCCCAACAGCAACTAGCCCAAGCCTTCCCCATTTCTCCTTCTCCCAAATCTGTTCAGCTGATGTTCTGAAAGTTATATCCTTCCTGTTTGGCCCTGTCCGGGGGTGTCCTCGGATGGGGCCACAGTGTCTCCTGACCCCTCCTGTCTCAGCCTCCAGTATTTATGCTGCAGTAGTTTATGTGTCGGGGGGCTGGGGTCAGTTTGTTATATCTGGAGTACTTCTCCTGTCCTATTCGGTGTCCTGTGTGAATCTAAGTGTGCGTTCTCTAATTCTCTCCTTCTCTCTTTCTTTCTCTCTCTCGGAGGACCTGAGCCCTAGGACCATGCCCCAGGACTACCTGACATGAGGACTCCTTGCTGTCCCCAGTCCACCTGGCCATGCTGCTGTTCCAGTTTCAACTGACCTGAGCCCTATGACCATGCCCCAGGACTACCTGACATGATGACTCCTTGCTGTCCCCAGTCCACCTGGCCATGCTGCTGTTCCAGTTTCAACTGACCTGAGCCCTATGACCATGCCCCAGGACTACCTGACATGATGACTCCTTGCTGTCCCCAGTCCACCTGGCCATGCTGCTGCTCCAGTTTCAACTTCCACCTGACTGTGCTGCTGCTCCAGTTTCAACTGTTCTGCCTTATTATTATTCGACCATGCTGGTCATTTATGAACATTTGAACATCTTGGCCATGTTCTGTTATAATCTCCACCCGGCACAGCCAGAAGAGGACTGGCCACCCCACATAGCCTGGTTCCTCTCTAGGTTTCTTCCTAGGTATTGGCCTTTCTAGGGAGTTTTTCCTAGCCACCGTGCTTCTACACCTGCATTGCTTGCTGTTTGGGGTTTTAGGCTGGGTTTCTGTACAGCACTTTGAGATATCAGCTGATGTACGAAGGGCTATATAAATACATTTGATTTGATTTGATTTGATTTGATTTGAAAGAGCTGCAAAATCTGGACCCCTACAAATCAGCCGGGCTAGACAATCTGGACCCTTTCTTTCTAAAAATTATCTGCCGAAATTGTTGCCACCCCTATTACTAGCCTGTTCAACCTCTCTTTCGTGTCATCTGAGATTCCCAAAGATTGGAAAGCAGTGCACCCTCTTCAAAGGGGGGGACACTCTTGACCCAAATTGCTACAGACCTATATCTATCTTACCATGCCTTTCTACGGTCTTCGAAAGCCAAGTCAACAAACAGATTACCGACCATTTCGAATCTCACCATACCTTCTCTGCTATGCAATCTGGTTTCAGAGCTGGTCATGGGTGCACCTCAGCCACGCTCAAGGTCCTAAACGATATCTTAACCGCCATCGATAAGAAACATTACTGTGCAGCTGTATTCATTGATCTGGCCAAGGCTTTCGACTCTGTCAATCACCACATCCTCATCGGCAGACTCGACAGCCTTGGTTTCTCAAACGATTGCCTCGCCTGGTTCACCAACTACTTCTCTGATAGAGTTCAGTGTGTCAAATCGGAGGGTCTGCTGTCCGGACCTCTGGCAGTCTCTATGGGGGTGCCACAGGGTTCAATTCTTGGACCGACTCTCTTCTCTGTATACATCAATAAGGTCACTCTTGCTGCTGGTGAGTCTCTGATCCACCTCTACGCAGACGACACCATTCTGTATACTTCTGGCCCTTCTTTGGACACTGTGTTAACAACCCTCCAGGCAAGCTTCAATGCCATACAACTCTCCTTCCGTGGCCTCCAATTGCTCTTAAATACAAGTAAAACTAAATGCATGCTCTTCAACCGATCGCTGCCTGTCCAACATCACTACTCTGGACGGCTCTGACTTAGAATACGTGGACAACTACAAATACTTAGGTGTCTGGTTAGACTGTAAACTCTCCTTCCAGACCCATATCAAACATCTCCAATCCAAAGTTACATCTAGAATTGGCTTCCTATTTCGCAACAAAGAATCCTTCACTCATGCTGCCAAACATACCCTTGTAAAACTGACCATCCTAGCAATCCTCAACTTTGGCGATGTCATTTACAAAATAGCCTCCAATACCCTACTCAACAAATTGGATCCAGTCTATCACAGTGCAATCCGTTTTGTCACCAAAGCCCCATATACTACCCACCATTGCGACCTGTACGCTCTCGTTGGCTGGCCCTCGCTTCATACTCGTCGCCAAACCCACTGGCTCCATGTCATCTACAAGACCCTGCTAGGTAAAGTCCCCCCTTATCTCAGCTCGCTGGTCACCATAGCATCTCCCACCTGTAGCACACGCTCCAGCAGGTATATCTCTCTAGTCACCCCCAAAACCAATTATTTCTTTCCCCGCCTCTCCTTCCAGTTCTCTGCTGCCAATGACTGGAACGAACTACAAAAATCTCTGAAACTGGAAACACCTATCTCCCTCACTAGCTTTAAGCACCAACTGTCAGAGCAGCTCACAGATTACCGCACCTGTACATAGCCCACCTATAATTTAGCCCAAACAACTACCTCTTTCCCTACTGTATTTAATTAATTAATTAATTTTGCTCCTTTGCACCCCATTATTTTTATTTCTACTTTGCACATTCTTCCATTGCAAATCTACCATTCCAGTGTTTTACTTGCTATATTGTATTTACTTTGCCACCATGGCCTTTTTTTGCCTTTACCTCCCTTCTCACCTCATTTGCTCACATCGTATATAGACTTGTTTATACTGTATTATTGACTGTATGTTTGTTTTACTCCATGTGTAACTCTGTGTCGTTGTATCTGTCGAACTGCTTTGCTTTATCTTGGCCAGGTCGCAATTGTAAATGAGAACTTGTTCTCAACTTGCCTACCTGGTTAAATAAAGGTGAAATAAATAAATAAATAAAAATCTCCATCACATGAATTTTAATACAGTTACTCTTATATATGTAAAATAAAATATATTTAAATACAGATCAATAAATTAACTGAAAACATTAACTCTGTAACCCTTTAACGTTATAACATCTTCGCCCCGATGAACAGCTGTGTTCATCTAAATCTGTAAGCAGTAAATCAACTGAATAGGTCTTCTCAACAAAGTCCCTGTGGCAGTACGAACTGAACATGACCTAACGAGGCCATCTCGGCCTGGAAACAGTTTCTCAACCCTCCGTAGTTTCCAGGTTTGTCTGGGTGTGTTATCTTCTCTGATGAGTGCAACGTCACCCACTTTCAGTGGGGTGGACTGTGGTGTGTCACAGCGGTGTGCTGACTTTAAAACCAGCAAGTAGTCTCTTCGCCAGCTGTTCCTGCAGCTGGTCACAAGTATCTGCCTGTACTTCTATCTGCATGACGTTTCCTCCTTGTTGAGCTTTGGGTGCTGAGTATCAGCTGGATATGGCTTGGGCGGCAAAGAGATTAGTATTTTAGCCACATGGAAGTGTGCTGGTGTCAGGGGTGGTGGTTCGTTCAGTTCAATGTGCACGAAGGTCAGAGGCCTAGAATTTAGTATAGCTTCAACCTCTCTCAGGACTTTGCACATCTCTTCATAGTTGAGTGAAGCTCTCGCAACAACCTTTCTCAGGCATTTTTTCACTGAACTGATGAGTCTTTCCCAGAATCCGCCCCACCTGGCTGCTTGCTCGGCGATGAACCTTCAGGTGATGCCCGTTTCTGAGAAGAACGCCAAGAGTTGGGGCTCTTTGATTTCCTTCCACAGATTAAATCCTGATCAGCTCTCTTGAATGTTTTTGCATTGTCCGAATAGATTACCTTGCATAATCCTCTCTTAGAGATGAATCTTTTCTGAGCTAACAGGAATGTCTCTGTTGACTGATCTGAGACCAGTTACAAATGCACTGCTCTGGTTACAGCACAAGTGAACAGTGCAATGTACAGTATGACTTCTTCAAGAAACCATTTTCATTCCAATAGAGCGTTCCCTGCAAAATCCACACCTGTGACTTCGAATGGTGAGGATTCAGTTCATTATTTTTGGTAAAGGTGCAGTAACCTGCTGTCCGGCCCTTGCCAAAAATCTCTTGCAGACTATATCAATCTTGCCACTGTGCTCTTGACTAGCTGCCTAGGGTACAAGATCCAGTATCGCTCTCTGATTTGTACTAGTGTCTCTTACTCCAGAATGCATCATCTTCTCATGGTACTCAGCATTTCTGAGTATCTGTGCTTGTTGGGTAGAAGCTATGGGTGCTGCTCTCTGAATGTGAAGTTGGACTATTGCAGTCTAAGTTTTATTCTGAGTAGTTCGTGTTTGTCCAGAAACGGTTTCAGTTATCTGATTTTAGAGTAATTGTTTAGTCTTTTTCCTGCCTTCAGTAGTTGATCTCCTGACTGAAACTGTTATGGTACCTTGATCCAGTACTTTTCTGCCTCAAACAGTTCGTCAGCAGTCAGTTCACCTTGCATCTTTTTGTTTGTACGAGCATTGGCTATGAAGCTCTTTATCCAGGCAGCCACTCTGAACACTCTTTTCAGTTTGCTGTGCCTTTCAAGCTCCAACACGGGTTCAGTGATGTCTGTGCTGTTTGCTGTGAGCTGTATAGTGACCTGGCGGCTGGACTTGAGACAACTGCAGAAAACTTCTCTGTGTTTTCCTTTTGCTTTAGAATGCTCAGTAGCGGCCTGAGTTCAAACACAAAGTAATTTGTTCCCACACTAAACCTTGTGTTTCTAGTGCCAACTAGTTGTCGTACTCACCTCCCATTTTGTTTTCAATTCAGAAGAGTTGGTCATCCACTTGCAGAGGTCCATGCTTGCAGTTGACAGCATTCACTTTGCAGTTGTTGTCACAAAGTAAGCCTCTTCAACATCACTTGAACTTGCAATGAAGTCATCTACACAAAGTCTACCAAAAGGACTCTTGCGGGGACGGGGACCTGGGAATTAAAAAAAAATACAAATAAATATAGGATAAAACACACATCACAAGAGAGAACACAACACTACAAACAGAAAGACCTAAGAAAACAACATAGCAAGGCAGCAACACAACATAACGACAACATGGTAGCAGCACAAAACATGTTACAAACATTATTGGGCACAGTCAACAGCATAAAGGCAAGAAGGTAGAGACAACAATACATCACACAAAGCAGCCACAACTGTCAGTAAGTGTCCATGTTTGAGTCTTTGAATGAAGAGATTGAGATAAAACTGCCCAGTTTGAGTGTTTGTTGCAGCTCGTTCCTATCGCTAGCTGCAGCGAACTGAAAAGAGTGACCCAGGGATGTGTGGTCTTTGTGGACCTTTAACAGAATGTGACTGGCAGAACGGGTATTGTATGTGGAGGATGAGGACTGCAGCAGGTATCTAGGATAGGGAGAATAAGGACTAAGAGGGTTTTATAAATAAGCATCAACCAGTGTGTCTTGTGACAGGTATACAGAGGAGTATAGAGTGCAGTGATGTGTCATATAAGGAGCATTGGTAGCAAAGAATCTCTAGCCCCTTGAGAGCAACCTTACCTGCAGATCTATAATTATGACTCCGTAATCTAGCATGGGTTGGATGGTCATCTGAATCAGGGTTATTCTAGATTTAACTTTAGCCTGCAGCTTTGACATGTGCTGAGAGAAGGACAGTGCACCATCTAGCCATACTCCCAAGTACTTGTATGAGGTGACTACCCTCAGAGGTTGTAATAACACCTGTGAGAGGAGGGACATAATTTTTACCAAACCACATTACCTTTGTTTTGGAGGTGTACACTAAGAAAGCTTTGTAGTAGAGCATTTTGCACAAAATCCGGGGAGGGGCCAGCTGAGTATAAGATTGTATCATCTGCATATAAATGGATGAGAGAGCTTCTTACTGTCTGAGCTCTGTTGTTGATGTAAATTGAGAAGAGCGTCTGGCCTAGGATTGAGCCTTGGGGTACTCCCTTGGTGACATACTGAGACAGCAGATTTTCTGACTTTATACACTGCACTCTTTGAGAGAGGTAGTTAGCAAACCAGGTCAAAGACCCCTCAGGCACCAATACTCCTTAGTCGGCCCACAAGAAGGGAATGGTATACCATATCAAAAGCTTTGGTCAAGTCAATTAAAGTAGCAGCACAATATTGCTTAGAATCAAGGGCAATGGTGACATCATTGAGGACCATTAAGGTTGCAGTGACACATTGACACACAAGAAGGGACTTGGGGAAGCTACAAATACCACTCTGTTCATCCTCAGGACGCGCAGCTCCTCTTCATTTTCTCCCCTTAGTGGGCCTGTGAGCCACAGGAATCTCATGGCGTCTTTGTCTTTCTCTGCTAGGGATATCTGCAGGAAAGCCTTCTTGATGTCTGTCATGAATGCAATCTCGTGTAGTCTGAACTTCATCAGAAAGCTGAGCAGATCCGGATTCAGGTTCGGTCCTGTGAGTAGACAGTGGTAAGTAGTATTTCCATTGTCTGTGCTTGATGCATTGTCCTTGGGCACGCCCTCTGCCATATCGTGTTGTAAGTAGTCTTCTACTACTTCATTGCATCTGCTGTACAATGTCACATCCTTCTTCAGTCTCTTCATCAGACTGTTTCTTGGCAATTCTATAGTTGTCTTGGAGTTCTGGCATTTCTCATTTCCAAGGCAACTCCACATGGTATCGTCCATCTTTGAAGGTGGTTGTTCTCTTGAACCTCTGCAGAGCCTCGTTTTCCTCTGAGTTCTGTTTTTTTCTCGCTTGTGATACACAGAGACTAAAGCTTCCAGAATGTATTCAGTTGTTTGGAGACTGGTGTGTCTTCATCAAATGGGATGAACATGGATGTTGCCTCGGCGACACTTGACATGGACACTGGTCCCTGCACCGACCATCCAAAGGTGCTCTCTAAAGAAACCAGCGTCTCTGTCAGTCGCTCCCTTCGGCCTGATACTATCTGCCAGTAGTAGTTTGCTCCTATCAGGATAGAGTTCAGGATCATTTTCATATGCTGGAAAGTCTGCGAGCTGCAGTCCCTTTCTATTGAGCTCATGTTGAATCTGCTCACGAGGAACCTTCATCACACCTCTATTTCAATTCTCTGCTGTTTGTCCCAGACATTCTCCAAGATGAATTTCACTGTGTTGCGTTGGGAATATCTAACAATTTCACAACAAATACCTAATACACATAACTCTATGTAAAGGAATGGAATTAAGAATATATAAATTTATGGACGAGCAATGTCAGAGAGGCATAGACTAAAATACAGTAGATAGTATAGAATACAGTATATACATATGAGAAGAGTCATGCAAGATATATAAACATTATTAAAATGGCATTATTAAAAGTGTTCCATTTATTAAAGTGGCCAATGATTTAAAGTATGTGTATGTAGGCAGCAGCCTCTCTGTGCTAGTGATGGCTATTTAGGAGTCTGAGGGCCTTGAGATAGAAGTTGTTTTTCAGTCTCTCGGTCCCAGCTTTGATGCACCTGTACTGACCTTGCCTTCTTGGTGACAGCGGGGTGAACAGGCAATGGCTCGGGTGGTTGTTGTCCTTGATGATATTTTTGGTCTTTTTGACATCGGGTGCTGTAGGTGTACTGGAGGGTAGGTAGGTTTGCCCCCTGTGATGCGTTGTGCAGACCGCACCACCATCTGGAGAGCCCTGCGGTTGTGGGCGGAGCAGTTGCCATACCCGGCGGTGACGCAGACAAGCCAAATTTCTTCAGGCTCCTGATGTTTAAGAGGTGCTGTTGCGCCTTCTTCACCACACTGTATGTGTAGGTGGACCATTTCAGTTTGTCAGTGATGTGTATGCCGAGGAACTTTCCACCTTCTCCACTGCTGTCTCATCGATGTGGATAGGGGGCTGCTCCCTCTACTGTTTCCTGAAGTCCATGATAATCTCCTTTATTTTGTTGATGTTGTGAGTGAGGTTATTTTCCTGACACCACACTCCCAGGGCCCTCACTTTCTCCATGTAGGCTGTCTTGTCGTTGTTGGTAATCAAGCCTACTACTGTTGTGAACAGTGAGTACAGGAGGTGGCTGAGCATGTGCATTTGTGGGGCCCCAGAGTAGAGGATCAGCGAAGTGGAGGTGTTGTTTCCTACCTTCACCACATGCAGAGGGGCTTAATGATGAGCTTTGAGGGTACTATGGTGTTGAATGCTGAGCTATAGTCAATGAACAGCATTCTTACGTAGGTGTGCAGTGTGGTGGCAATTGCATTGTCTGTGGACCTATTGGGGTGGTAAGCAAATTTAAGTGGGTCTAGGGTGACATGTAAGGTGGGTACTTCTTCTTTGAGTTTCTGCCTATCGGAAGGGAGGAGTTGTGGTCAGATTTGCCGAAAGGAGGGCGGGGGAGGGCCTTGTATGCATCCCGGAAATTGGATTAACAATGGTTGAGTGTTTTTCCAGCGCGAATACTACAGTCAATATGTGAATAGAATTTAGGAATACTTTTCCTCAAATCAGCATATATGGTTTCCAGTTTGCGTGAAGTTCCTTGAGGGGGGATATACACAACTGTGACAATAACCAAAGATAATTCTCTTGGGAGATAATACGGTCAGCATTTGATTGTGAGGTATTCTAAGCCTTTTGTTCAAAAGGACTTGAGTTCCTGTATATTATTACAATTACACCATGAGTCGTTAATCATGAAACATACACCCCGCCCGTCTTCTTCCTTGAGAGCTTTTTTCTTGTCGGCGTGATGAACTGAGAATCCAGATGGCTGGATCGACTCTTGCAGTATATCCCGAGTGAGCCATGTTTCTGTGAAACAGAGTATGTTACAATCTCTGATGTCTCTCTGGAAAGAAACCATTGCCCTGATCTCATCAACTTTGTTTTCCAGGGACTGAACATTAGCAAGTAATATACTCTGAAGCGGTGGATGGTGTGCGAGCCTCCTAAGTCTGACCAGAAGACTGCTCCGAATCCCTCTTCTCCGCTGGAGTTGTTTTGGGTCGGCCTCTGGAATCAGTTCAATCGCCCTGGGTGATTGAGAACAAAGCATCCGCTTCGGGTAAGTTGTATTCCTAGTCGTAATGCTGGTAAGTTACCGCGCTCTGACATCCATTAGTTCTTCCCGGCTGTATGTAATAACAGAACATCTTCTGGGCTAACAATGTAAGTAATAATACATACAAAAACTAAATACTGCAAAGTTTCCTAAGGCCTAGAAGCGAGACAGCCCTCTCAGTCGGAGCCATTATATCTGCAACAAGCTATCTTCCTGCCCAATGGGCCTTCTACCCATGCCTTTGCAGTTTGTAGCAACACATTGTTCTGTCCATCTGATTTCATCGTCACTGAATCGGGAATAACTGAGGAAACAACAGCATCTGCAGAAACAGTAAGGGGTTGCACCTCACGGTACACTCAGCAATGTGTTGTCTGCTTCCTTCCACATGTTGGACATTACACATCTTTGACTTAAAACATTTTTGCTCTGTGTTTCCTAAACATACAAAGCATCTAGTTTCTCTTTGCTTGCAGCAATATTGTGGTCTGGGCATTTTTCAGATTTTTGGTCTGCACTGTCACAGAAGAGACAGTTTTGTTCCTTCTGGCTGGCTGTTTGCAGTGCCACAGCAGATGGCATGTTTGGTCTTTTTGTTTTCATTTCATTGGAGGAGCATGACTTGTTCCATGGTTTGCACTCTTTCTGTTGGTTGTATGATCTTGTCATGTGTAGTGCTCTCTCCCTGCTCTGAACCTCATTCTGAAAGAAACTGACTATCTCAGACACTTTCCATTCATCATCTACTCCCCTCTGACAACAATAGTTAAGCGCTATGTCCTCTGGAATCAGCTGCAGTAAGATTGGGCATAGTAGGCTTCCAGAGGATTCTGACACTACACCCGATGATTCCAAGCTCCTAATCTGAATTTCACATTCATCATATAGCCGTCTAAATGCATTTATGTCAGAGGATTTCTTTACAGGAGTGAGATTCAGCAGCTTTGACATGTGAGCACTAAACACAAGATCCTTCCAAATATGCTTTTGAGCAGAGTGATTGCATCAACATAGTTATTGTCTATTAACAGCAGTCCTTCTACTACCATTGCAGCTGGTCCAGTGAGATATGTTTTCAGGTATGTAAACTTCTCTTTATTGCACAGTGAATCAGTGTTGTGAATAGCAGTCTCATACTGGCTCCAAAATTCCTGCCACATTACTGATTGTCTCTGTGATCTGTTTGAGTTAGCATCACTCAACCTTGCTGGTAGTGGATTGAGGTCCGGTTTCTTTATCACTCATTGTGCACGGCTATTCAGCATGAGAACACACTCTTTTTAATCCCCCGTGCATGCAATCTCCGCCTCCAATCCGGCCAACGGAGTTAACTGTTCAATTCCACAATCAAGACCAAACAAGCTTTCCTCCTTAGCCTACAGTCGTGGCCAAAAGTTTTGAGAATTAAACAAATATTAGTTTTCACAAAGTTTGCTGCTTCAGTGACTTTAGATATTTCTTTCAGATGTTACTATGGAATACTGAAGTATAATTACAAGCATGTCATACGTGTCAAAGGCTTTTATTGAGGATTACATGAAGTTGATGCAAGAAGTCAATATTTTTTTTCAAGACCTCTGCAATCCGCCCTGGCATGCTGTCAATTAACTTCTGGGCCACTGATGGCAGCCCATTCTTGCATAATCAATGCTCGGAGTTTGTCAGAATTTGTGGGTTTTTGTTTGTCCACCCACCTCTTGAGGATTGACCACACGTTCTCAATGGTATTAAGGTCTGGGGAGTTTCCTGGCCATGGACCCAAATATTGATGTTTTGTTCCCCTAGCCACTTAGTTATCAATTTTGTCTCATGGCAAGGTGCTCCATCATGCTGGAAAAGGCATTGTCACCAAACTGTTCCTGGATGGTTGGGAGAAGTAGCTTTTTTGGTTGATGTGTTGGTACCATTCTTTATTGATGGCTGTGTTCTAAGGCTAAATTGTGAGTGAGCCCACTCCCTTGGCTGAGAAGCAACCCCACACATGAATGGTCTCAGGATGCTTTACTGTTGGCATGACAAGGACGCCAAGCTCGGTCAAGCTTTTTTTCCGGGTGCCCCAAACAATCGGAAAGGGGACTCATCAGAGAGAATGACTTTACCCCAGTCCTCAGCAGTCCAATCCCTGTACCTTTTGCAGAATATCAGTCTGTCCCTGATGTTTTTCCTGGAGATAATTGGCTTCTTTTCTGCCCTTCTTGACACCAGACCATCCTCCAAAGGTCACTGTGCGTGCAGATGCACCCACACCTGCCTGTGCCATTCCTGAAAAAGCTCTGTACTGGTGGTGCCCCAATCCCGCAGCTGAATCAAATTTAGGAGATGGTCCTGGCGCTTGCTGGACTTTCTTGGGTGCCCTGAAGTCTTCTTCACAACAATTGAACCGCTCTCCTTGAAGTTCTTGATGATCCGACAATGATTCCAAGCACCACCCTCCTTTTGAAGCTTACAGTCTGTTATTTGAACTCAATCAACATGACAGAGTGATCTCCAGCCCTGTCCTCGTCAACATACATACCTGTGTTAACGAGAGAATCACTGACATGATGTCAGCTGGTCCATTTGTGGCAGGGCGGAAATGCAGTGGAAATGTCTTTTTGGGATTCAGTTAATTTGCAATTCATCTGATCACTCTTTATAACATTCTGGAGTATATGCAAATTGCCATCATACAAGCTGAGGCAACAGACTTTGTAAAAATTAATATTTGTGTCATTCTCAAAACTTTTGGCCACGACTGTATATGGGGCTTTGGTGACAAAATGGATGGCACAGTGATAGACTGCATCCAATTTGTTAACTTCTTATGGGCAGGTGGGATGGTAGAGTCCCACCTGGCCAACATCCGGTGAAATTGCAGAGCGCGAAATTCAGACTACAGAATTAAAAATAAAGCATGCGCTTTTCATCTGGACGTGAAAATACTGCCCCCTACCCAAAGAGAGGTTAAGTAGAGTGTTGGAGGGTATTTTGTAAATTACATCGCCGAGGTCGAGGATGGATAGGATGGTCAGTTTTACAGCATGAGTGAAGGATGCTTTGTTGCGAAATAGGAAGCCGATTCTAGATTTAATTTTGGATTGGAGATGCTTAATGTAAGTCTGGAAGGAGAGTTGATCATTGATGTATACAGAGAAGAGAGTCGGTCCGGGAATTGAACCCTGTGGCACCCCCATAGACTGCCAGAGGTTCAGACAACAGGCCCTCCGATTTGACACACTGAACTCTATCAGAGAAGTAGTTGGTGAACCAGTTAGTGCCTTGATGAACCAGTAGTTGGTGCCTTGATGACAGCTTTGCACACTCTTGGTATTCTCTCAACCAGTATCACCTGGATTGCTTTTCCAACAGTCTTGAAGGAGTTTCCACATATGCTGACCACTTGTTGGTTGCTTTTCCTTCACTCTGCAGTCCAACTCATCCCAAACCATCTCAATTGGATTGAGATCGGGTGATTGTGGAGGCCAGGTCATCTGATGCAGCACTTCAAATTTGCGATTTTTGGTTCCTACCGCCCTGTCTTTGTGAGACGCAGAGTAGGTGAATGGATACTTGTGTGGTTCCCACAGTGGAACTATCATTTGTTTTCAACAGGACAATGACCCAAAACACACCTCCAGTCTGGGTAAGGGTTATTTGACCAATAAGAAGAGTGATGAGTGCTGCATCAGATGACCTGGCCTCCACAATCACCCCACCATTAACCCAATTTTGATCGTTTGGGAGGACTTGGACCACAGAGTGAAGGAAAAGCAGGGCTCAGCATGTGGGAACTACTTCAAGACTGTTGGAAAAGCATTCCAGGAGAAGCTGGTTGAGAGAATGCCATGTCATCAAGGCAAAGGGTGGCTATTTTGAAGGATCTCAAATATAAATTATATTTTCATTTTAATTATACTTTTTTGGTTACTACATGATGTGTTATTTCACAGTTTTGATGTCTTCACTATTATTCTACAATGTAGAGAATAGTAAAATAAAGAAACATCTTTGAATTAGTAGGTGTGTCCAAGCTTTTGACTGGTACTGTACATGTTTTTTTTTTTGGGGGGGGGGGTTGTAAATGTGACCCCATTTTCATATCAGCCGGCCCCACATGGGGTCGTGTTCTCTACTTTGGGAACCTCTGACATGGGAGGTATGACATGAACTGTGAGGGGTAGCGTTAAAGGGATTTCTACTCTGACTTCAGTTAACCATCTTCCTGTTGATCCTTTATCTTTGGACTGTCTTTCAAATGACTACAGTATGACTATGGTATGCTCTCAAAGCAATAAGTGGCATTTTCACTCTAATTTACTTTTGTAAACTATATGTAATGGTTTGAAGTGTAACATTTAAGTAAAAACATTTCTATTTAGTGCCTTTTCACATCCAACTGTTTCTTTCAGGTGTTTAACAACAAAAATCACCCGAAATTCAAAGGAATAACTATGCATTACTCTCCATGAGCATTACTCTCCATTTTGAATACATTACACTTCATGAGTCAAACTGAGGCATTTTGAATACATTTACTCTCCATGAGTCTGACTGAGGCATTTTGAATACATTACACTTCATTAGTCTAACTGTGGAATTTTCAAGACATGCCATATCATAGAACAGGGTTCCCCAACTGGTCTTATTTGGCTTCCATGTTTTCTGAGAAAAAAGTATACAAATAATAACAACTTTAAAAACACCAGGAAATCAGCTCCAAGTGATTTTAATTTTTTTCCCAAGTTTTCCCTTTTTCCCACGCTTTATAGAGTGACGTGATCATGTACAAATGTAAGGAAGGTTTAAAAGTATTATCTTTTAGTCAAACGTTTTATCTGTTTGGTCTTCTTGTGGTCAATTTGCAATCTACAAATTATTTGTAATTCTGTTCCTGCTCCCAACCATCCACTCAAGAGAGAAAATCTGCCCGCGGCTGAATCTAATTGATAATCTCTGTCATAGAAGATCAAAATGTTGTGTTTTTCCAGCTACTGTAGGCCTTCCGATATTATTTTGACCAGAATCTATGAAACAAGTTTATTTTGACCTTGACGTCCTGGTAATAGACATTCCTCTGCCGATGCTTCAATTCCAAGGACCGTCGGATACTCTGTCAGGCTATGACATCATGTGTCATCTGTACTGAACATTCACTTTGATCCGATTGCAGCAATGTGAGGTGTCAAGCCAACATGTGGCCATGATGAAATCATCCCGGCCTTAGCCTGATTCCTTTCCCCCAAGAAACCATTATTACATGGCTGTCACCTTAGATTGTTAATATAGAACTGACGGAGAAAGTGGGGAAAAAAGAGAAAGTAGTGAGAAGCTGCCCTGGCCTTAGTTGCTGTAATTTATGTGGACGAGTGACCTCACTAAGTCAACAATGGTTAATTTGGAGCCAACCAAGAGGAAAATAATTGATATGGTTGTAAATAAATATTACTTCACCAATTTTATAACACCCTCCACACCTTGCCTTATAATAAAGTGTGAGAAGAAATCACCGGTATGCAGACAATCAATGACCCCAATAAGTATCACTTGGCGCTACATTTGTACGGATGAAGTTATTCATAATCCATGAAGAAAAGGAGAATCATGGATTACCTCAGAATTGAGTGGTGGACACTGAGAATGAGATTTTAGCTGCACTTTAATGATGTTTCAATTTCAAGACCTTAGACATGCATTCGACTCTCCAGACAGCCAATTGTAGATTAATTGGACAAAGGTATCAATATTATGTCTCAATCATCACTTTGTTTACACCCCCCCCCCCCCCCCCCCGCCGAGGAGCAGTAGACACTACAACCATTAAGTCTTCTCAGCAGTAATTGAGGGCCATCAGGGCGAGTGCAAGGCTCTCTTCGAGGCACACGGGCGACAGCTAGGTGATCGCTGTCTCGGCGGTTTGATACGTGCTCCGTTTGAAACTGAGGTCGACCTGGACAAGGCAGGAGCCTCCCCTCGCCTTGTGGGAAGCAGCTCTGTCTACCCAGACTCTCTACTTAATGGCAAATTGTCACTGTGGAGCACACCTCGTCCGTAGGGAGATGGCTTGAGGACCGCGGGGAGAATGACCTCGGTGAGGTTGGAGACCCACTGCCAAGGGGGTATAAAGACACTATAGAGTTTCTTGCTAATCTCCTAGAACAACCAGGCCATGGATTTAAGATGGTTAGACTCCTATGATTAGTGTTTTTTTGGGATCGTGAGCTGTTGCTGAAGCAGCAGCTACTCTTCATGGAGTCCACAAATTAACTGGATTAGACTCTTTATCATTTAAATTGACAAATAAAGCAAAGCCAGCTCAGAAAGGGAACCCGAAAACCACATCCGCTGAAATTGCACCAATTAGATGCTAGTAATAATCATGCCTACCTAGTTTGGCGATTTTTTTTTTTAGGCCAGGGTTTCCCAAACTTGGTCCTCAGGACCCCAAAGGGTGCACTTTTAGTTTTTTCCCCTAGCACTACAGAGTTGATTAAAATAACCATCCAATCATCAAGCTTTGAATCAGCTGTGTAGTGTACCCTTTAAGGTCCCGATGACCGAGTTTGGGAAACACTGATTCAAGCTGACCGGTTCTGCTCACACATCCTGCTAATCATCTAATCAAATCTGATGTGATTGGTCAAAAGACCAACAGTGGAAAAAAGATCAGAATGGGGCTGCCTGTCTGGTATATGAGCATCACTGATCCAGGATAACCCATTCTACTATGTAAAGCGAGGTAATCACAATGCTGCACCTTCCATGTTATTTCTCTCTGATCACATGGACTGTGCCCTGAATGCGAAGTACTATCCCGGCAAGGCTCGTCACCCAGCCGTTCCCAGGTGGCAGTACATACTCTGCAATTAGGGCCTATTGCACGTGGCGGCTCTCATTTTTTGGAAAGCACACCAGTTTAATTGCAGCATAACCCCGACTGATGGAAATGTCTGGTCTGTCTGGTGCTACAGTCTCCTGAAAAACATTGCTTGCTAATTTGTGCTGGCAATTTTAGCATATCATAGCTGACTGATGAAAACCTCATCTCCAAAACAGAAAGCTATTTTGAATCCATTTTCCTGGTCCTGAAGTCATGAAATGTTTAGAGTACAATCAACACATTTTAAATTGGGAAAAATGTAGGTTTTCATCAGACCGCAATGATATATCACTTCCACCTGAGTGCGTTCCCAAAGTACCCACCTACTCCATGATGAAACGGTTTGTCTTTAACTTAATGTTGACATTAGTGTTAGACTTATGATCGCTATATAAGGTTAGCCTGTGTGCTAGGGAAGGTACTATTAAACGAAACAGTAATAAAAATAAGATTTTTGAAGAATTGATTATCCCTTCAGGTATTTTTCCAAGCACTCTGCATCAAAACATGCCAAGGCCCTATCGTAGTTCAATGTGTAGCTACGTTGTTGCAATTACCGCCGTTCAACTACCTAACCTTTCTCCAAAATGAATAAAGCACTTCATATGATAACGAGCGTAGATATAAACACGCATCAATGAAAGCGAAGTTTCAGGTGCACGTGGCATTCTTTTCTCGTTATACACACACTCCTCTTTTGATGTAAGCTAGCTCAACTCATTTTTTGGTCGGGTGCTCACTAAAGAGCTCAAGGTAATCTATCAATAAGCTTATACATTTGTTTATTAACAGAGGGCCATAGGATTTTGAATTGATCCCAACTCAATGAATAACATTGCTACGGTGTGTAGCCGTGCTCTATAAAGTCTAGTGACCCGGTGAGCTCTGAATAGGGTTGCAAAGGGAGCGTATATTACTGGAAACTTTCAAAGGTAATCAGTAAACTACTAGATGTTGGGTATCTTTCAATGATTTTATGTAATCTAACACAAGATGTCTAGTGGCCCTTTAGGGAACTTCAGATTGTCACATTATTGTCACATTATCTCTGGCCCTCTGTGGCCTTATCACATTACAAATATATGAAATAATTAAATAATATGATTTTAAAATATAATTTTGTGAAATGTTACCCTAGTGAATACCATTCATTGATGTTTAATATGAGGGTTTCAGCATAACATACTTTCCATACATTTTTTGTATGTATTTGTTGTCAATGTTTTGGTGTCAAACTGGTGGCAGTTGTGAAAAAAGTCAACAGTTGGAAGTATTGCATATAATGCCATGGTATTGTTGATTAGATGCTTTTTTCATTAATTAGACTACTTTCTCTTCAACCATATGTTCTATCTACTAGAAACTCATGGACAATATGGACACAGATATATTTAAAACATGTATAATATGTATTAAAGTTATTCAAGTATAAATGACTAAAGTTACAATAGACTGCCATAGATTTTCTGTTAATTGCCAAAATTACTGAAGTCTGAACTTTGGTAAATTATCGGTAGGTTTGCAACCCTATCTCTGAATGCAGTAAGGCACAATGACTTGATTGAGTCAGGGAGGAAGGGTGAGGCAGAGCAAGGGAGGCCACTCTCACACACTGAGGGTAGGGAGCATTGATTAACATCCTTGTTGAGTAGGACGCACTCGGTTAGCCAGCACCTGAGCGGTCTCTCACTAGAGAACATTTCATTACTCGGAGGTTTGGTAAACACTTTCATCCGAGAGCTGCCCGGTGATCACAAACACTCTGGAGAATCATCTGTCTCTTTAAATTGTGTAAAGCGTTTAGTTCGCTGACTGCACATACCGGTACTACACAATGTCACTCACATACACACACGTGCACCTCATTCACAACCTCTCTCACTGATACCCCAGCAGCAACCCTTCCTCTTCACTCTGTTTTTCAGCATGTGTTCATCTCATTTCGCTCTTAATTTCATTTTCAAAACCACTCATTTGAGACATATTCATAATTACTTGGATCCAACCTCATATTCATATTGATAAACCTCTCATGTGACTTAAAATGGAAGGAGTTTATTAGTTAGTTCATTACGCATCTATTTAATCTATTTAATGATCAGAAATGTTTTTCCCACTGTGACCTGTGTAAGCAATATGCTGTAGTTCCATAATGTATCAGTAGTTATTATATTTTATTTTGTTGTTGACAGGACTGATTGGTAATCTGTTGGAATGTAGTAGGAAAGATATTTTATAATTCAAGCAATTCACACACTACCAGTTCTGTCAAGTCATTCCTTCTTTAGCTCCTTGATACCTGGATCAGCGGAAGTTCTGTTCTGTGTGGTGCTTCTCAAAGTTCTGCAAGGTAACACCGTCATTAGCATTTCCTTGGTATAACAAGTGACCTAGGATACTGTGCTTTGAATGGAACACTTCCTGTGACATTCCTCTATTTGACTCTAGGCAGTAACCTTGGCAATAGGCTCAATAACAGCCAATTAATTCCAGTCACGGCCCCCGTTGTATCGGCCAATGCATTGTACTACCCACCCCTGATGCACCCTGAATACCAGCCAAGCCACAACGATTCCCAGGTCCCCAGACCCCCATCGGCACCTGTTTGCTCTCTCTCTCTCAAACTGGGCCACTTCTTTGTCTGCCCACCAGTTTTAGCTGCCAGATCATGAAAACTGGGTCCCGTGTGGCTCAGTTGTAGAGAATGGCGCTTGCAATGCCAGGGTTGTGGGTTTGATTCCCATGGGGGACCAGTACGAAAAATGAATGCACTCACTACTTCAAGTTGCTCTGGATAACATTGTTCCCTAAATAACTATAATGTCAATGTAAAAACATTTTTATTTCCACCCAGCCACATCGGATTGGTGAGAGCATTCTGCCACTCAATCCCTATGCATGAGCATGTGATCATGCGTACACCTTAGTGATTGTGCGTGCATGTCTGCCTGTCTGTCTGTGTGTATATATACATGAGCTGGTGCGTCTGCAGTTTGCTGTCGGACTACCAATAAGGGCCGACACTCAGGGATCTCAGGTCACTACTCCAGAGGCTCATTGTACATTCAGGCCACAGCGGGCGAACAAAGACAGCCCACTCAGAGTGTGTTGAATACAGCCTCAGCACTAAGAGCAAGCTTCCCCTTTTAAAGGCCTTGTTTTCAGGACCTCCAATAAAGTAGCTGCTTTGATGCCCGGCAGGTACCCCTCTCTGCCTCTTTCTTTGTTATGGACAATTAATGAGCCATCGCATACAGCAGCAAGGCATTCTGAATATTGTGTCTGCTTTCAATAGTGCAGAGATGTAAGAGACAAAGGGATGGACCGGGTAGTGGTTGGATAGGACATTCGACTGTTCTAAAAGGAATGGGTTATCCTTGTTTCTTATCTGACTCCTATAATGTGTATGTTTGTATGCTCCATCATAATATATTTGTATTGCTCTGCCATCTACATCACATTTTTGGTGTATTGACATTTATTACCTGTAGTTTTTTACTTTGTTCTTTCAGTTATTCATTTGCCTGTGTATTACCAGAGATGGTAAGGTTGAAGATGAGAACATCAGTTGAGGAATAGTCTCCGAAGGCAACATGTGGTTTCACATGCATCTTAGAAAAATTCGGACTTTCATTCAGCCACGTTGCATGACACATGACTTACACTGTTGTGTTCCATAGGGCACAAGAGGAGCATGTGGAATGTGGTTGGTCTCTATAATTTCTCTCAATTTGATTCTTCTTCTGCAAGAATCCATGTGAAACATTTTGAAGCCTTTGTCTGATACATCTCAGTCAGTCATAAAAACTGTAATTGTTTGTCGGTTTGCACGTCCATTTCCTCAAGGTCTCCTGTCGCTGAGCTCCACAGTGTTCGAGCTAGAACAGCAGATGCCCCACAACTTCATTCACAATAACTGCAATACAACTGGATGGCATCAGACAATTTCATCTTGGAAAACTGCCATTACTTTCCACTGTTGTTAAAAACTGTATTTTCTATTTGTAGCAAAAAGCAATGCTGTCATTTATCAAAGTGAAGGGCACTGCAGTCGGAAGCAAATTCCAACATGCTATCATTTCAAATGCAAGTAAAGGGCACTACAATGGGTGACACATTTGGAAATTAGTGGCTATTTTGAAAGTCCCTCTACGGTCTTTGTCTACCCTTTCAATCGAGTGTTATTTAAAAAAAAATGCATTTGGACACTGCTGACTGGATTCATTTGCTACCTTTTGTGGCAATAAGCTGGCCCTTTGCTGATGCATCAGACACACTCTCTTTAGGGATCTATCACACCATGTTTAGTGGAAGCCCTGACCCCAACCCGCCGGGGTTCTGTTTGCCCATTGATAATGGGTCAACTGAAAATAAATGAGTTGTCGTTGTGTTGCATATGAAAAAGAAACCAGGCAATAAAACAGAGGCCTGATTGGGGTGGACAAACAGATTGAAATTGCAGCACTCGAGGGTGGCAACAATAGCAATTTGTTGAGTGTACGGCAGACATGCATTAGATTCACACTTCTGAGTGGGTCTATCTATGCCTATTCCGTAATGGTTGAACTTTGAGACATAAGCTAATGTTTATAGTATAGATTTCGTCAGCAGGAAATTATGAATGGATACTGGTTGAGGAGAGATGGGAATTGAGACTAATAGATGGAGGGATGGAGGGGGGTGGATGAATCTACGGTGGGAGGTTGTGGTGGACCGAAGGCATCTGTCTGAGAGTGGCTGTAATTGGCTGCCGTGTGGTGCCGTCTCATCAATCTGGAGCCCAGGGGATGGAGACCGCCAGCTTCCTCCCCTGTGTTGGATTGTTTGACGGCGTAGTCATTGCTGCTAAACGCTGCACACCCGGGGTGCGCCATGCCTGTTGCTGCTTTGCCTCCTTGCAGCCTTGCTTCTTTAGCAACCAAAAAAATAAATATTAATAGCCTGTTACTGAGCTTTCTTGTCATGCTTTCAGGGGTCCAATAGATGGATGCTCCAGTCCGGCAGTGTCTACTTGGCCTCTATCAACATGCAAAGCGATTTGAAGAGGGTTGCCTCCCTAATTCGCCTGTCTGGAGAGTCAATGGTTGTTAAGATGGAGCACAGAACCAGACCTTGGTTAAAGCACATGTATCCGTGAATGCTTGAAGAGGGATTAAAAGTAACTCAAAAGACGTTGGGCATGCATAATAGATTATAGTCCTATAGTCATACCAGACATGTTCCAAAAGGTGTTTGAGGTATACTTCACTGAGTTTTCCCTTTTGGGACTATTCCATTGGATCCATTGGTTCACTTGGTTACTCAAGCATTTTTATATAATTTGACCCAGGCCTATACATATTGTAAGAGAGTGTGTACTGTATGCTATCTAATGGACACTCCAACAAGTGCTAGAGAGCACATCCTGAACACTCATTGGCTATCAGATCCGCAATAGGACCATGCAACTTTCCCCTGCAGGAAGGCCCAGTCAGCAAGGTCTTCTCAGTAGCCATTACCGTTATTTTAACTTGACTTTACCGGTTGTGTTGTCCCAGTAATGAAAATGTGTTCCACAAAGGCTTGCAAATCAGGCAAATCCTTCCTCCATTATACTACATACTGTAATTTAAATTGGACTTCTTCCGAACTAAAGTTTACTTAACAGCTTTTTGCCATATCGCCAATCCTCAGTCGCTCGGAAAGAAGTAGTTTCGATTAATCTTGTACAGGATTATTTTAGTTCATGACAAAATGATTATCAAAAATGATAAACTTTTGAAATATATGAATGTTTTCATAGAGTAGCATTTTGTTTTCTTTATCTTTTCTAGCAATAAGAATGAAGTATACAACACTTTACATGAGCAGAAAACAAAGTCATTCCATCTTTGTCTGACTCGTGCTATATAAGAAATTATGTCAGTTTCGCAATCAATTATGAAAGCCTTTACATTTTAAAGTGGTATTTCTCTTTTTTGTAACAATAATCAATATCTGAGTACAATGTTATGATATAGATAATTCAGAAGAATTTGTGAGTAACTATCAAGCTGAATTAAAGATTGTGGCGATAAATGCAGATGGTGAGAATGTAGTCATGATGAGAACGCTGCATTTTAAGTAACAAAAACGATGGCATAAAAATATAGCTGGAGTGGTTGCCTCTATACATGCAATAGAAGAAGAATCTGGTTATGTTACATAATCCGACGTGAACAACTCATTAGGATTGAGATGGAGGAAGTGCTCCAACCAAAACTGTGTCACTTCCACTTTGTTTTACCCAACACTAGACATCAGTTAATCATTAATTATAAAATATGTCGGAATACACTGGAATTCCCACAGGAGCGCTTCGCTGTATCCACGGAGAAGAATCACGCAGGGGAGGCGCAGGTCAAATTAAATAGGTTTCAACAGGATCTATTTAATGATAAAGACAGGGAAAATGCCCATAATTGGTTTAAAACATTGAAGGACATGTGAAGGACCCATACTTGCCCCACGGTCAAATTAGCATTTCACGCAATCGTCTTTGAGCAAAGTTAATAAGTCTTCAATTAACCATCAGCGGTCCAATCTTTGATCATCTTCCTCTGATAAAGGTTGTGCTGAAATCAGTAGGAGGTACCTGGAAGCAGTGATGTAGTCAAGTCACTAAACCTCGAATCCAAGTCAAGTCCCTAGTGTTTTATATTTGAGTCCGAGTCAAGTCACGAGTCCTGGACTCGAATATTTGAGTACTACTAATTTACTACTTTTATTAATTATTCAGGTGTGATACAAAGTAAATAGCTATATTTTAAGTAGTTACCGTATTTGCTGGTACCTTGTAGATAAAAGCATGTCACTGTACTGAAAAAAATGCTCTTACAGTAAATTACCAGGGCATGCCCTTTAATATTATGTTTCCCATGGTAAACTATACTCTACACACTCTCCCCATCCCTGAAATGCCCCCTTGAACTCCCCAAGCGGCTGGCCGAAACTCTATAAAACGGCCACCATAATGGAGACCTGATGATGTCACCTTGGTTAATGGGATCTGACCCCCAGATGTTTAAATTATTCAGTCCCTTTTTAAAAACGGATAAGCTCTTTAATTAATACAAAACCCTGAGTGAAAGGGACCTGCGGCTGCCTGCGCTTTGTGAAGCTTTGTAGCGATGTTTGGGCCCAATGTCCATTGTTCTCTTCCTGCAAATTTGAGTTTTTTAATGAGCGACCACCCTGTCTCACACTATTGTCTTCGGCACAATCAGCCACAGCTGGACCGAAGGGCCTGAAAGATGTTTCTCTGACGTAAATGGGATGAGCTGTAACGTTGTTGTTTTTTTGCAGCCTTTTGGTCGACAGGCAACCTTTTGCAAAACTCTTTTTTTCATGTTGCTGTAACTCTCTCCTCTTTTTTCTGTCTTGCTGTGTTTCTGTTCTTGTTTTTCCTGTCAGTATTTTTTTCTTTGGTATACAAAGTCTGCATTGTTGTATTGTAACTTAAACTACATTTGAGACCAATAATTTGTTGTGCACATTTAGGATCTGTATTTCTTTTAATAACAAAGAAAGGAAATTACAATATAGTTCCTCTGCTTGGGAAATTGGTCCAATCACCAAGTCCGCACCCCAGCCGCAAACTTATAGCAATGAGGGAAATAATTTCTCTCCACAAGAAAACATCAATTTTGTTTTCCTCAAACCTGATGCTATTAATTATACTCTCCCTCTCCCTCAGGGGCTTTGGGCTTATCTGATCTTTTCACATTGCGGACTATTTTTTTGTTTCAGTATATAATAATGGCGCCGGAGCTGTCGTTTTACGGGCTCCTAACCAACTGTGCTATTTTGTTAGTTTTTTCGCATTGTTTATAACTCATTTTGGACATAATGTTGCTGCTACCATTATGACCAAAAAGAGCTTCTGGACATCAGAACAGAGACTACTCATCTCAAACTGGACAAAGATTTTTCCTTTAATGAGTCTGAATTGGAGGATATACTGCTTCATCGAGACGAGGCCCAAATCCACATCATCAGCATGAAGAAAAGATAGAGAAAAAGTAGAGGAGGGTGGTAACTTGTAAGAATTTGCCAACAAGGGACCTCCCGAGTGGCGCAGTGTTCTAAGACACTGCATCGCAGTGCCACTAGAGATTCTGGGTTCGAGTCCAGGCTCTGTCGCAGCCGCGACCAGGAGACCCATGGGACGTCGCACAATTGGCCCAGCATCATCTGGGGTTTGGCCTGCAGGGATGTCCTTGTCCCATCACGCACTAGTGACTCCTGTGGCGGGCCTGGCATGCTGACATGGTCGCCAGGTGTACTATGTTTCCCCCGATACATTGGTGCGGGTCGCTTCGGGTTAAGTGGGCATTGTGTCAAGAAACAGTGAGGGGTTGTTGGGTTGTGTTTCGGAGGACACACGGCTCTCGACCTTCACTTCTCTCGAGTCCGAACGGGAGTCTCGGCAATGAGACAAGACTGTAACTACCAATTGGATACCACGATATTGGGGAGAAAAATGGGTAAGAGAAAAAAGAAAAGAATTAGACGACGAGTAGGAAAACCATCACTACCGTCGGTATTATTGGTCAAAGTGCAATCATTTGAAAACAAACTGGAAGATTTACGATTAAGACTATCATACCAATGGGATTAAAAACTATAATACCTTATGTTTCACCGACACTTTGGTGAACGATGACACAGTTAATATAGATCTTGTTACGGCTTTCTTCCGTTGAAGGAGAGTCGGACCAAAATGCAGCGTGGTTAAATCGAGACATCTTTAATGACGATGAATACGAACAATACAAAAACAACAAACGGAAAATGTGAAAACCTATACAGCCTGTCTGGTGACAACTAACACAGAGACAGGAACAATCACCCACAAACACACAGTGAAACCCAGGCTACCTAAATATGGTTCCCAATCAGAGACAACGAGAATCACCTGACTCTGATTGAGAACCTCAGGCAGCCAGAGACTATGCTAGACACCCCTACTCAGCCACAATCCCAATACCTACTAAAACCCCAATACAAAAACACAACACAAAATAAACCCATGTCACACCCTGGCCTGACCAAATAAATATATAGACACAAAATACTAAGACCAGGCCGTGACAGATCTGGCTGGCTTCTCTGTGTTTTGGCATGACAGAGCAGCTACGTCTGGTAAGAGGAGGGGCGGGTGTGTGTGTCTGTTTGTCAATAACAGCTGGTCCACAATGTCTGATATTAAAGTCGCATGGTATTGTCATGATAAACTGTAGACCACACAATCTACCAAGAGAGATCATCGAAATTATAGCCGTCTATTTACCACCACAATCCGATCCTGGCACTAAGACCGCACTCAAAGAGCTGTATAAGGCCATAAGCAAACAAGCAAATGCTCAACCAGAAGCAGTGCACCCAGTGGCCGGGGACTTTAATGCAGGCAAATTTAAATCCATTTTACCTCATTTTTACCAGCATGTCACATGTGCAACCAGAGAGAAAAAACACTCTAGACCACCTTTACTCCACACACAGAGATGCATACAAAAGCTCTACCTCGCCCTCCATTTGGAAAATCTTATCATTATATTCTCCTGATTCCTGCTTACAAGCAAAAACTAAAGCACGATGTACCAGTGACTCGCTCAATACAGAAGTGATCGGATGACGCTACACTACAGGACTGTTTTTCTAGCACAAACTGGAATATGTAACCGGGATTCATCCAAGTGCATTGGGAGTATACCACCTCAGTCACAGGCTTCATCAATAAGTCTGTTGACGACGTCGTCCCCACAGTGACCGTGCGTACATTTCCCACAAGAAGACATGGATTACAGGCAACAGCTGCAGCGAGCTACAGGCTAGAACTGACGCTTTCATGGAGCAGGACCACTAATCTGGACACTTTCAAGAAATCCCGTTATGCCCTCAGATGAACCATCAATCAGGCAAAGTGTCAATACACTACTAATATGGAATCCTACTATACCGGCTCTAATGCTCATTGGATGTGGCAGGGGTGCGTGTTTAGTCCCCTCCTTTACTCCCTGTTCACCCATGACTGCGTGGCCAAACACAACTCCAACACAATCATTAAGTTTGCTGACGACACAACAGTGGTAGGCCTGATCGTTGACAATGATGACACAGCCTATAGGGAGGAGGTCAGAGACCTGGCAGTGTGGTTCCAGGACAACAAACTCTCTCTCAATGTGAACAAGACAAAGGAGCTGATTGTGGACTATAGGAAAAGGAAGGCCGAACAGGCGCCCATTAACATCAACGGGATTGAAGTGGAGAGTTTCAAGTTCTTTGGTGTCCACAGCACCAACAAACTATCATGGTCCAAACACACCAAGAGAGTTGTGAAGAGGGCACAATAACACCTTTTCCCCCTCAGGAGACTGAAAAGATTTTGCACGGGTCCCCAGTTCCTCAAAAAGTTATACAGCTGCACCATCGAGAGCATCTTGACCGGTTACATCTCCGTCTGGTATGGCAACTGCTTGTCATCTGACCGTAAGGCGCTACAGAGGGCAGTGCGTACGGCCCAGTACATCACTGGGGCCAAGCTCCCTGTCATCCAGGACCTATATACTAGGCAGTGTCAGAGGAAGGCCCAAAAAATTGTCAGACTTCAGTCACCAAAGTCATAGACTATTCTCTCTGCTACCGCAAGGAAAGCGGTACCAGAGTGCCGAGTCTAGGACTAAAAGGCTCCTTAACAGCTTCTGCCATAGGACCGCTGACCAATTAATCCACCCGGACTATTTACATTGACCCCCCACCACCTTTTTGTTTTTACACTGCTGCTACTCGCTGTTTAATATCTAAGCATTGTCACATTGACTCGGTACCGGTACCCCCTGTATATTGCTTCGTTATTGTTATGTAAATGTATTGTTACTTTTTGATTGATATATTTTTTTTTACTTTAGTTTATTTGGTAGATATTTTGTTAGCTCTATTTCTTGAACTGTATTGTTGGTTAAGGGCCTGTAAGTAATCCGTTTACGGTACAACACCTGTTGTATTCAGCGCATATGACAAATACTATTTTATTTGATGTTGCACTGTGAAGATGGGCAAGCCAAGCTGTGAGTACAATGTAATTGATCAACTCCATGGTGCATATGTAACAACATTATAGAAACATTTCGAAAATCTTTATGGCCCCAATTGCTCTGATACCATACCTCAAAATACAGCATGGACTAAAAGCTGTTTATCTGGTTTGATGGGCAGAGCCTTCAAGGAGAGGTGTAAAACCTACAGCCAATGTATATTTTAGCAGTAGCTGTAGGTAGATATTTGAAACAGTTCCTGGAGAAAACAACACTATTCTTTATCAACACTTATGAAGCCACATCCTCAATGTGGTTGCCAGTGAAATTAGAAGCATTTAATAGCACACTTTGCCTACTGATAAAACTTTGCCCAAAACCTGTTTTAGCATGGACAGCGCAATGTACAGATTTCACTATTTTTAAGTAGTCACATGGGTGGGACTTCGAACACTAATACATCCCCATGTACTACTATTAAGTTCTGATTTGTGTATAGCAGACATATTCAGTAATACAGTACTTTGTTACTGCAGTCTGATTGGCTATGTTAATTCTAAACGCTATGTAATCACTCCGACAGACATAATGCACTGATAAGTCAACAACCCAAGAGGTTATATCAAGTTACTCTCTTTCATGCTCTGTTCCACAAGTAGACAGTTTCTTATGTGACGTGTGTGATATTTTGTAATGGTGCAGTGATAGTAGGAAATGTATTTTGACCTGAAGTAAAGTCACAGCAAACTACTCAAGATCAAGTCAGATGGAGTTTTTTGCTGACGGCAGGGCCCGGCACGGACACAAATGCTCTGACATCCTCCACAGAGCTGAATACTTTCAACCAAAGAATGTGGTGGTGATAAACCCTGACTAAAGCTATCAGAAAACCGAGATCAGGTATGGCCGCTGACCTGTGTGCTACCGATGAAAGCGTCCTGCTCTGAATGGCATTACTAATCTCCTGAGTCCTGGAAGAGCTTCGCTGTGTGGGGCAAAAATGGATGTCGCAAACATTCATTCAGACTGGGTTATAAATTTACCGCTTTCGTACAGCAAAGCTGGGAATACAAAAATGTGTGTGCGCATGTGTGTGTGACCCGATCGGGTTTGATTGACAAGATGGGGATTGTGGATGTTTAAATGCAGGGTTCAGGCAAATTAAACTGAGGTCTCAGAATAGGAGTGAGGTGTGAGTCACACAAATATCAAACAAATGAAATGTCAAAGATGATACCTCGCACTAATAAAATGTCAGGGACAATTCCTCGGTCTGTGGCCCCTCTCACTTGGCCTTATCATTCCCAGCCAGTCATATTTTTAGTTAGGCAATGCGAGGGCACAGTAATGGGCACTCTCCCAGGCATGGAAATGGGCATCCATTTGACCGGTCAGGACCCCATTATTTGAACTGCTGAATGGAACATACCAGGGGCTCCTCCAATCTCCAATCCACCAGGTCACAAAGCATATTTTCTCCACCCCTCGCCACCCAGGCACTTCTCCTCTCTGTTTCTTCCTTCTCTCTGTCTGGCGCTTTGCCTCAGTTCCTCCCATCGCAGCATCCCATCCTCCCCTCCACCAACTCTGACTATCAAAACAACAGTCATTAGGCAAATTTGCTTTGGTGCAAGGTTATGTTAATTATCATGGAATTATCACTTCATTAAAGCGGGCAGAGATACATTATCTCAGATTAAATGGATGCGAAATGGGAAAATAATGATCAGGCGACGAGAGGGAAAAAAATTTAAGCGACTACTTGACAATGGAAATAGTTATATGACTCCCCATCTCGTTCCCAAAGAGCTGGCCAAACCCAAAGAGACAATGCGGGCACACAATGCGACATGACAGGGCACCCCCGTGCCCGAACACGACTCGTGAGGCAAAAGTTTCTTCACAAGATTTCTCTGCAGGTAACTTTTTTCCTAAAGTGAGTTGCCGGTATCCATTAATCACACCAAATACCAATTACAGTTTTAACGAAGGCTCACATCAGCCTGGCGGAGCTCCTCTTTGTTTCTCAAACAAAGTATGGAGCTCTACGGCAAGACTGGGGTGTGTAAATTCAGTGGATTGATGTCTCTATAATATTGATTCTAATAATGACCGTTATTATTATTGTTGGTATTATCATGGTGACAGCCTTAGTTTCAGTTTCATTTCAGTTAAACGCAATTACACTAAGTTGAATGTCAAAGATGGAATGCTATGACAATGTACAATCGTGGTGTGAGGGGAGGTTTGTTATGTCGGAAGCCAGGGCTGTCTTATCTAAATATATATTGCATTTGTCACCCGGGTGATGAGCAGCACGGTGACCAGAGGGACGCCGTTAAGGATACGCTCTATTGGTTGATCTGCCATCATTAAAGAGATCATATTGCTATGGCAACTTCAGCAGGACTCCTGTCTCCCCGTTGCTCGGTGATAGATAGTGACTTAGGCAGTTGGTCTGGCCTTCGACAGCAACCAAATCAGGCAGAGAATAGGAGGAATCACTCAAGCCGTGGCGGTCGGGTCTCTATCTGAAATTCCTAAGAGACACGGGTCAGAGCCATGATGTATAGACACGAATAGTCCTGCTTTCACCTCTGTAACACTTCAAGTTATAAATATGGACCAGGGTTGTGATATATTTTGTGTTTGGATTTTCTTTATAATCCAATCAGCTGAATGCACAGTCCATGGGGGAGTGCTGTACAAATACATGAATACATGAATACACAGGGCAGGTAAGCGTGTTTCGGGGGTTACAAAAGCTTGTGAATAACAGAAGCAGTCTTGGTCACGATCCATGTACTAGAAAGATTCAGTTAGTGTTCTGCAGTATGACGAATGAAGCGGATTGAAATTAGCATAATATTTGTCTTGCATGGGACAATGTCTTATGAAATGGAGCAGTGGATGTAGTCAGTGAGCAGGTTCCAGTAGACTTATCAAGACCTCTTGTCACTAAAATCTGTGTAATGGACCTACGATTTCTAAAATGTGTGGTATTATCCAAGAAAGAGCCCACAAAAGGTTTCATTTTAGTTGCTTACTCATTCCCAAAGTTCCCGGTCTCCTCGCTCTTTGGAATTGTACTTTTGTGTCACACCCTGACCATAGAATTTGGCAGTATGTCCAACCTGCCTCACAACCGCAGACCACGTGTAACCACGCCAGCCCATGACCCCCACATCTGGCTCACCTGTTGGTTCATCTGAGACCAGCCATGGACAGCTGATGAAACTGAGGAGTATTTCTGTCTTTAATAAAGCCCTTTTGTGCGAAAATACTCATTCTGAGTGGCTGGACCTGGCTCCTCAGTGTTTGGGCATTGATCGCAAGTGGGTGGGCCTATACCCTCCCAGGTCCACCCATGGCTGTGCCCTTGCCCAGTCATGTGAAATCTATAGATTGGGGCCAATGAATTTATTTCAATTGACTGATTTCCTTTTACGAACGGCAACTCAGTAAAACCGTTAATTGTTGCATGTTGCCTTTTATATTTTTGTTCAGTGGTGTTTACTATAGGTGTTATTTTGAATACTTCATCTAGTCCCTTCTTTGAAATTTGGTTTGTGAGCTGTTGTCTGCCTCACCCCAGAGAAAGCACAGACACTTAAGTTGGTTTTCATTGTAGATTTCAAACAGACATTCCTATTGTTATTTTAGATTCCATCGAGGAAGGCAAGACCATAACGTAACCACTGCTACAATAGCGGTTTGACTCTAGCTCCTCCCCTCCGGCATTCGACGTCGCCAGTATACTAACCACCGGTCCTGGGATTCATCATTATGCACACCTGGCATCATTCCTTACTTGCACCTACATGTCATCATGATACTCACCTGGACTCCATCACCTTCCTGATTACCTTCCCTGTATCTGTCACTCTCATTGGTTCTTTCCTCAGTCAGTATTGTTCCTGTGTTTAGTGTAGACACTACTGTTATGTTGTCTTGTTTCATGTTTGCAGTTTTATTCAACGTTTCACCTGCTTCTCGATTCTCAACGTCTCCGTTACATAAATACAACTTTGCTCTGCTTCGTAACATCATTTGTGTTGGTGTTCAATTACTGGAGAGTTGAGACCAAATCACGGACGCTGGACAGAGTGGATTTCAGTTGTAACAAAAGGCAGTTTTAATGAGTCAAAAGATATCTTGTCCTGCAGTTTAACATGCACGGACCTAGTTCATATAACTCAGTATGGAGTCAGGTGAAAAAGGGACCTATACAAAGGTTACAATCATTTTATACATAGAATAAAGTAGGTAGAGTCTTGTCGTGTCGCCTTCTGGATGGTCCCGAAGGGTTGGAGGCGGATCTGCTCTAGCCAGAGCAGGAGCCCCATTGGTGCACAGCAGAGTCTTCTGTTCTGAGCACCCGACCAGTAGAGGGGGGGTGAGGTGTGTGTGTTTATGCAAGAAGGTATTTGTGTGTCAGGGGATCGTGAGGCAGGACAACAGAGAGGGGGCAGTTTTATGGCTGGGCGTATGTGTTTGTGCGATGGAATGTCTGTGTTTCCTGGGGTCGTGAGACAAAAGAGCTGAGGGGGGCTGGGTGTGTGAGCTGGTTCCTGTTTTAGCAGGGGTACGTAAAATGACTTGAGTCAGGTGGTTTAGTTTGGCGCTGTATAATATATGAGCTATGTGTATGAATACATATACATATATATATATATATATATATATATATATATATATATATGACATTTGTCATTTTAGCTTGCTGTGTAATAGGAAGTGCATCCCTTTTGTAGAATGTATGGAATTTGGTCCTTTTCTGAACCGTCTCAGTGCAGCTCCTTCCAATAGGGCGCTTTCCCTTTAATTCCCAATTAAATAGCCAGCATCAGCTGCGCAAAATTGGGGTTGTGATGGAGACTATCTATTCCGTTTGTTTTGTTGCTGTTAAACGTGTGTTTTGTAGCCTAATAGAGTTTACCCAGGATCGGATCCACTCTTTGCGTCCGTGGACTACACCTCTCCGTTCTTCGTGGCCATTCTCCGCTGGAGATCTGTTGGCGGATTGGATTGTCTGACTGACTATTTCATTTGTTTTGATGTGATGATGATTTATGTAGTTAGTTGTAGTTGAGGACTTAGTAAGAGTTGATACGCTTTAAAGTTCTTTGGTTATATTGATTGTATGATTAATACTGGGTTTACGCTACACTTGAATGAACGGACAAACATTGCGTGACTAAGGTCACGGGAGTTCCCTGAACTCCTTTACCGGGCTGGACTCTTTAGGCCCGAGGTACAGGACATTTCTAGAAGAACCAGAACTCATTGTGATATTATATGTGTGTGTAATCATTGATGTTGCTAATACAACCCACGCAAAATAATATAGTTGTTTTTGAAGTTCTTTCCAATGTTTTAAGGGTTTATGAAAAGTTTATTTCCATCCTGACTTTTACATAAGTCCTTTGTATTGGTGTAGACATGATGGACCAGATGGGACTCATTCCCTCCCAAACCAAAAGGAGAAACCAATGTTTTCTCTGGTAGGCACAACCTACCTGGCACCCCTATAAATAATAACCTCAAGTCAAAACTGTTACAACTTGTCCTATTTTTGAGAAATCATGCAAGAGAATCAAAGACATTAGACATTAATTTAACATTACATAGAACCTCTTACCTCTGCATATACAGAGACATCGCCATCTTCCCTAATCTATTCACCCTCCATTGGCCATTCCCCATTGTCCTGCACTACCACTACTTTCTCCTCAATCTGAGTAACTCAGTAGCTAACTGCACCACAGCCACTGCAGTACGGCTCCATGAACTCCCTCAATAATCCCCCCTCCCTAATGGCTAGCCCGATGTTCTATAAAAACGCTAGTTTGTTTTCGGAATGGAGGTACAGGTTCAACAGCTGCCATTCTGTTGGAGAGTGGGCTCCCCAGTGGAGTGGTGGTAGAGGCCACAGGAAGCGCTGTTGGAAAGGGGGAGGGCTTCTAGAGATTGTGGTTCTTTCCATCTGTGTGGATCCAGGCTATGTCGGGTCTCTGTGTGGTTCTTCCTCACCCGTGTCGTTGGTATCATCCAGGCCACCAGTATTGTTTTCAAGGCCATATCAAACAACGGCGCTCATCCCCAGGGTTTTTCTATATCAGTTCCATCTAGTACTTCCAACAATAGCTGTATTGCTAGGCTCAGCCACATCTGCAGTAGGCCTATACATTAGGTGCTATAGTTTAAAAAGGAAACCAAGGAATCAGAAATCAAACCCTCAGATATACCGTTCTATGGTTCTGATATATTCACAATTCACCACACCTAGCTTTTTGCACTTTTAATGTTTGTTTTGTTTTAGGTGGCTTTTTAATGTTTTTTTTCTGTTGTGGGGAAATCTGTCTTCGGCAATCTCCAGAAAGTTAGGCTCAGGAGAAACCAAATCCAATTTCCTCCACCTGCTGCACTGGAAGCTCGACACACCTGTCCTCAAAGTTCCTGGCAAGCTCTCTCTTGCGTTTGTTGGGAGATTTAATTAACATCAGAGAAATAAAGGTGGTGACAAAACACACACGCGCACAGTCATACACGTAAACACACATACTCAAAATCTCAATAGTCAACCTGTTCAAATCTAAGAGCCTGTAGAAAAGCCTCTCTATACCACTCGTAACACTCAAACACATTAACTTTTCATTATATGGAAGAATGAAGCAAAAATGAACATGCATTTGCATGTTCCTTGACATATACAGTACATGTGTGGGCACGCATGTTTAATACAGTACATGTATGCATAGCCTGTGCCATTGTGATGTGCAGATCTGCACAACATAAAGTGTTCATGTATATGTATGTGCAGATTTATGTTTCATAGTTATAGCTCAGAGGAATTTGTGACACATTCCTTCATGCTGAACCAGTCTCGTACATTTGTGATGTCATTCTGAGGAACACTTCCTTAGAAAGCAAACTGTAAACAAATGTTTGCACAGTGCTTGTTGTACTGGAAAATGCATTATAGGTGTTTAAGGAATATAACACAATTGTGAAAGCTCATCAACCAATCAGATTGCGTGGTTGGAACTATCCAGTTGTATTTATTTATGGAATTAATTTGACAGGGACAGTGCACATTAATCAAATTGTTTGGGGCGACAGGTAGCCTCGAGGTTAGTGTTGGGCCAGTAAATGAAAGGTCGCTGGTTTGAATACCAGAGTTGACAAAGTGAAGAATTGGTAGCTGTGCCCTTGAGCAATGCACTTAACCCTGATTGCTCCAGGGGCGGTGGCTGTCACCCAGCTCCCTGCGGGTGTCTCAGAGGGAGATGGGATATGTAAGAAACACATGTGTATAACAGGACAACTATATTATACGCACCTCCAGAAATATTACTTCACATCCACAGAAATCTGCCAGAGTTAGCAATAGAGCAAATTTACGCCTGTCGTCCTAAATTAAGCTAAATATGCTTGGTCAGATATCCACTTTGTTGAACTCTTCAGAAATAGGGTAAAATCTATCCGCATGGTTCCAAATTGACCCCTCTACACAACAATGGCCCTCTGTGAGTAAGCTCACTAATGTCTGTCCGACAGATGCAGAAGCATGCACTCTACACTCCACATCTGCAGCCCCTTCGTCAGCCTTTCAATTGATTGGAAAGCTCTAATTATTTGCATTACAGGGAGAAAATGTAATGGTGTGTGATTTGACTAGTGTTTGGATCACTCTACTTGGCTCGAATAGGGTGACTGGATGGAAATTGCCAGGTTTGTTGTAATTTTTTATGGGGCTCTGTGTGTTTGATGGTACAACTGCACAGTGTATGCTCATGTAGCCAGTCAGAGTAAGTATGCTAGCGCTAGAGTGGTGTTGTCAATCATATTTGTTCAATAGATCTGCAAGTTTGCTCGTTATGAGACAAGACCTTGTATTCACTCGCCATCTCTTGTTGCCATACCACAGTAAAAGATGGCTGCACAGGAGTTGATGGACAACTGCAAGTTACGTTGTCACATTTCACCATGAATCATGGCACACCGTGTCAAGGAAATGTTATAGTAAAGCCTTATGTAATATTTGGAGATCTCCCTCCTTTATTGTTAAATCACACTCCACCGTTCATACCTTGTTCTTGTGAATCCGAGCCACCTGTTTATCTTCAGGGAGAGTTAGCATAGATAGCATAGATCACTGTCATCTTTCAAGTTCCTCGGCATTAGACGTTTTTTGGTTTGTTCCTGAGGCGAAAGGACAACTTCCCTACACTAAAGAGAACTGATTTTCACTAATAAAATAAACAAATATTGTTTTGGACAACACAGAAAAGCAGGATTAAACAGGTCTAAACAGAGGAGTGTTATTCCTGCATCTTCCCACTGGTTTAACACTTTCTCTGGCTGGTGTAAAAATATGTGTCCTTGTAGCTTCCTGCGCCTCTTGATGCTCTCTTTTGGAGCTAATTTTCCTTTTTGGAATTGGTATGGAAATAGGAAAACGGGGGGGGGGGGGGGGGGGTTGCATTATTTAGAGAACTTTCCCACTGCGCCTATCGATAAGTGGCTCTAGGGTTGGGGAAAGTAACTGAGCTCGCCATAGGGGTCAACAAGGTCATGGAAGGAGAAAGCTGTCAATGTGTGTGTATTGTTTATATGTACTTCTTTCTAATTCAATTTTGTCAAATTTAATTTAAAGGCAGCAAAATGTGAAGACTATGTAAGGGGTGTGGAGACTTGAACTAGTCACTGTACATACAGCAAAAACATTAAGTAGAGAAAAGCTGTGAGAATTTTGTATGTTCACATAGGCCCCTATCCAGCCATTTTCGAGAAGGTAGTAGCAGCTTTCTCGCTGACACCCTCGGGTTCAATTTATATGCCAACTGATCAGAGAGTATAACCACTTTTTCTACGCACCTCCACGCCTACGTCTCCACCTCCTCATCCCTCAGATTTACTGACAGCCGTTATTCAACATAAGAGCTACTCTGCTACTCTGCATTCGTTGTCATGTGTTCAGCTCTCAGTAAAGTGCTCAAGTACCTGGCCAAAACCACTGTCAACAATCCAAGTTTTTTTTGTTCAACGTGTGGGTGACATTCGGCTCTCCTACACACAATGAGAATAATACCCTCAGCTCGAGCTCACCATGGGTGTTTTGTCTCCAGGCCACCAATGGCTCAGCTGTGTGTTTGATTCCTAAAGGGACCAGTACGGATATGTATGCACTCACTGGATAAGAGCGACGCTAAATAACTCAAATGTAAAAAAAAATATCAGGGTCAATTATGTTGGCACTGTAGCATGCATTGTGTACTTTGATACAGCACACAACACTGCTTGATATAAAGATGGAGCACCTACATAACATGCATGGATGCAAGACAGTGCTATCCATAACACAAGTCTTCATTGCATAATTATTGAGTCATTAAAGTTTTGAGTAATAGGCTTAATATTGGCATTTACACAATAAAATGTTGCAATTAACTGGCTATGGGGCCAATGTCAAAACTCAAATCACTGCTGTTATAGAGAAAGAGTGGAATGAACTGATATTCCAGGGAGAATTATTGAATATACTGCATATTTCATAAAATTCTACCCCCATGTTACAGAGCATACCTTCAGTATCCATGGGAACTGACATTTAAAGTGACATGCTCCTCTGATTTTTAACTATCCACAGCGCATTTTGGGTCTCACTTTGGACTGTGATCCATCTTTCCGAATTACTGTAGTACCGGAACATTTGATCCGATCATTTTAAATCCCCTAGTATATTCCACTAAAAGGCTTTGCACAAGACAGGGAAACATTTGAGTTTGATCCAAAGACGGATTAAAAAAGTAGATCTCATTAAGTATTCCTTGTTGAAGGAACTACTTTTGATTGTTTGTATCATACATCAACTGGCCTTCTATTGTCGCTCTTCTTAAACTGTGACTCCCTTCTGGTGGCATTTTCTAAATGACACACAACATTGTATACTACCCGGCAAGTAGCCTAGTCGTTAGAGCATTGGGCCAGTAACCGAAAGGTTGCTGGATCGAATCCCTGAGCTGACACGGTACAAATCTGTCGTTCTGCCCCTGAGCAAGGCAGTTAACCAACTGTTCCCCAGGCGCTGAAGACGTGGATGTCGATTAAGGCAGCCTTCCCCGCACCTCTCTGATGTGGAAGACACATTTCAGTTGAAGGCATTCAGTTGTACAACTTTCCTTTCTACCCTCAAAGTGCATTTCGGTTTCAAAACTATACGTCCTACAAACACACGTGCTTCGTACTGTTATAAAGGTATCAGAAACAATGTGACTTACTGCAGAGCTCAAAACAAAGCTGAAATGTACTGCTTTTGTTTTTGTTTACCCAAAATTTGCAGGCCCTGTACAGGGACCCAAAACAACCGCTCAGAGTTTAACAGGTTAAAACTTCATCGGGATCTGAGAGGTCAGGGAGCCTATCTGTGCCAGCATAAAATAAATCATTGGCGGGCAAGGAGTTAAGGTCAACAAATCATCCCTCCGATAATGCACGTCCATGGAGAGGCCCGGGGAGATTCATTGCCATGCTAGCGTTGACAATAATGGAGGCTTTGAAACCCCACACTCTTTCATTTCTAGTCCCGGCATTTAGCGCTTTTATCCTCCAGAGAGAGGAGGGTCAATAGCATCTGTTCCCCAGCCCCATAACCTCGTTTTGGGGCTTTGAGGGCTGCGAGAGATGCCTGGGGGTCAGTGTCTGATTGCTGCTGGAGATAGCAGATTGAGGGCAAGGGGGCTCGTGTCCAGACAGAGGATCCTCAAAGAGCCCTGTTCCCAGGTCAGCGTTATCCGGTAATCTCCAATGGTTAGGATATCATCTGTCTAGCATCAATGCCAATTACAGGGGGTGGAGGGTATCTGGTACTTGAGGATGCAGCAACACACCATGAATGCAAGGCATTGTTTGTCCTCTTCATTTCAGAAGGGCGATCAAAGTTCGATTGTACTCACCACAAAAGGAAGCGGATGGGTCTATTAGATATGTAATGGTGGCCGGGAGATGGAAAGGGTAATGAGTTTCTCACAATCTCACTGATAGCAATGACCAGCCCACCTCTTTGCTGTATTACAAGCAAAATGCACATCCCTTTCTTTGAATTTTGTATCTCCACAATTACAGGCTCAAATCTTAGCAGTTTATTGTCGGAAAGTAATAGTAACCCTCCTCTAGAGCAAAACACTCTCTTAAAATGAATGTCTCTTGTCAGATAATCTGCCATTCTTTGGCCCCGTCACCTCCAAATAAATGTGACCATGTAACAGCGGTACTGGAGATTCCTTATCCATTACTCCTGTGTGGTGCTTCTGAGCTCCACAGGCCTCATCCAGGCCCCACGCTGAGCCAAGTCTGAGTCCAATGTAGATGGGCTGTGTGTGGGCCGCATGTAGGTGTGCAGAGCCCCGGCGCTGGGTCGATCTGATAACTCTCCTGCCGTGAGGATAATGGCTTCTTTTTAAAGGTGTGGATCTTCAGACCAAGACCATTATCTGCCTGACACCCCCCACCTCTTCGTCCTTGCACCTTTCTATCCCCAATCTGAGGTCCTTAGGTCCTGACACTAGGCTGAAGCTAAATAGTGCTAATGCAAAACATGGAGAGTCCAGGAAGAATAAATAAAACACCTCCCATTTGTCCTCGCAAATCAGTCCCTTCCCACGCCCCTTCGGCCCTCCATTTCAAATAAAATGAAATCAAAATGTATTTGTCACATGCGCCGAATACAACAGGTGTTGTAGACCTTACCATGAAATGCTTAGTTACAAGCCTTTAACCAGTTCAAGAAGTAGATTTAAGAAAATATTTACAAAATAAAAACTATCACAACAAAATAACAATAACGAGGGTATATACGGGGGGGGGGGGTACAGGTTAGTCAAGGTAATTTGTACACGTAGATAGGGTAAAGTGATGATGCATATATAATAAACAGCAAGTAGCAGCAGTATCAATGTAAATTGTCCGGCTGGCCATTTGATTAATTGTTCAGCAGTCTTATGACTTGGGGTAGAAGCAATTAAGGAGCCTATTGGTCCTAGGCTTGGTGCTCTGGTACCGCTTTCCGTGCTGCATAAGAGAGAACAGTCTGTGACTTCGGTGACTGTAGTCTTTGACAATTTCTTTGGCCTTCCTCTGACACTGCCTAGTATATAGGTCCTGCATGACAGGAAGCTTGGCCACAAAGATGTACTGAGCTGTACACACTACCCTCTATAGCGCCATACGGTCAGATGCCGAGCAGTTGCCATACCAAGCGGTGATGTAACTGGTCAGGATGCTCTTGATGCTGCAGCTGTAGATCTTTTTGAGTATTTGGGGACCCATGCCAAGTCTTTTCAGTCTCCTGAGGGGGAAAAGGTGTGTCTTGGTGTGTATGGACCATAACAGTTTGTTGGTGCCGTGGACATCAAAGAACTTGAAACTTTCGACCTGCTCCATTTCAATCCGGTTGATGTTAATGGGTGCCTGTTCGGGCTTCCTTTTCCTATATAGTCCAGAATCAGCTCCTTTGTCTTGCTCACATTGAGGGAGAGGTTCTTGTCCTGGCACCACATTGCCAGGTCTCTGAGCTTCTCCCTATAGGCTCTCTTGTCGTTGTTGGTGATCAGGCCTACCACTATTGTTTCATCAGCAAACTTAATGATGGTGTTGGAGTCGTGTTTAGCCACGCAGTTGTGGGTGAACAAGGTGTACAGGAGGGGACGAAGCACACACCCCGAGAGGTCCCAGTGTTGAGGATCAGCGTGGCAGATGTGTTGTTGCCTACCCTTACCACCTGGGGGCGGCCCATCAGGAAGTCCAGGATTCAGTTGCAGAGGAAGGTGTTTTAGTCAAAGGGTCCTAGGCTTAGTGATGAGCTTTGTGGGCACTATGGTGTTGAACGCTGAGCTGTAGTCAATGAACAGCATTTACACGTAGGTGTTCCTTTTTGTCCAATTGAGATTGCGTCATCTGTTGGGGCTGTATGTGAATTGGAGTGGGCCTAGGGTTTCCAGGATGATGTTGCTGATGTGAGCCATGACCAGCCTTTCAAAGCACTTCATGGCTACCGACGTGAGTGCTAAGGGGCGATAATCATTTAGGCAGGTTACCTTCGCTATCTTGGGTACAGGGTCTATGGTGGTCTCCCTGAAACATGTAGGTACTACAGACCGGTCAGGGAGAGGTTGAAAATGTCAGTGAAGACACTTGCCAGTTGGTCCGCGCATGCTTTGAGTACACTTCCTGATAATTGGTCTGGCTTGCGGCTTTGTGAATGTTGACCTGTTTAAAGGTCTTGCTCACATCGGCTACGGAGTGCATGATCACACAGTCGTTCGGAACAGCTGGTGCAAGCTTCAGTGTTGCGTGCCTCGAAGCGAACATAAAAGGCATTTAGCTCATCTGGTAGGCTCGCGTCAATGGGCAGCTCGCGGCTGGGTTTCCCTTTGTAGTCCGTAAAAGTTTACATGTCCTGCCGATGAGCTTCAGAGCCGGTATAGTAGGATTCAAACTTTGTCCTGTATTGACGCTATGCCTGTTTGATGGTGTACCGGGATTTCCTAAAAGCATCTGGATTAGTTTCCCGCTCCTTGAAAGCAGCGGCTATAGCCTGTAGCTTGCTGCGGATGTTGCCTGTAATCTATGGCTTCTGGTTAGGATATGTATGTACCGTCGCTGTGGGGACGATATCGTCAATGCACATATTGATGAAGCCGGTGACTGAGGTAGTATACTCCTCAATGCACTTGGATGAATCCCGGAACATATTCCAGTCTGTGCTAGCAAAACAGTCCTGTTGAGTAGCATCCGCCTCATCTGACCACTTCTGTATTGAGCGAGTCACTGGTACTTCCTGCTTTAGTTTTTGCTTGTAGCAGGAATCAGGAGAACAGAATTATGGTCAGTTTGCCAAATGGAGGGCAAGGGAGAGCTTTGTATGCATCTCTGTGTGTGGAGTAAAGGTGATCTAGAGTGTTTTTTTTCTCCCTCTGGTTGCACATGTGACATGCTGGTTGAAATGAGGTAAAACGGATTTAAGATTGCCTGCATTAAAGTCCCCAGCCACTAGGAGCGCCACTTCTGGAAGAGCATGTTCTTGTTTGCTTATGGCCTTATAAAGCTTGTTGAGTGCGGTCTTAGTGCCAGCTTTGGTTTGTGGTGGTAAATAGATGGCTATGACTAATATAGATGGGAAATCTCTTGGTAGATAGTGTTGTCTATAGCTTATCATGAGGTACTCCACCTCAGGCGACCGAGACTTCTTTAATATTAGACATCGCGCACCAGCTGTTTTTGACAGACACACACGCCTGCCCCTTTTCTTACCAGACGGAGCTGCTCTGTCCTGCCGATGAATGGAAAATCCAGCCAACACTACATTATCCGTGTCGTTGTTCAGCCACGACTAGGTGAAACATAAGATGTTAGTTTTTAATGTCCCATTGGTAAGATAGTCTTAATCGTAGATCTTCCAGTTGATTTTATAATGATTGCACGTTGGCCAAAAGATGTATGGTAGTGGAGGCTTACTCACTTGCCTTCGAAATATCACAAGGCACCCCAACCTCTTCCCCCTTTATCTCTTCACGTAAATGAGGGGATTTGGGCCTGGTCTTGAGAAAGCAGTATACAGTGCCTTGTGAAAGTATTCGCCCCCCTTGAACTTTGCGACCTTTGGCCACATTTCAGGCTTCAAACATAAAGATATAAAACTGTATTTTTTTGTGAAGAATCAACAACAAGTGGGACACAATCATGAACTGGAACGACATTTAAAATTATTCAGCCCCCTTAAGTTAATACTTTGTAGCGCCACCTTTTGCTGCGATTACAGCTGTAAGTTGCTTGGGGTATGTCTCTATCAGTTTTGCACATCGAGAGACTGACATTTTTCCCCATTCCTCCTTGCAAAACAGCTCGAGCTCAGTGAGGTTGGATGGAGAGCATTTGTGAACAGCAGTTTTCAGTTCTTTCCACAGATTCTCGATTGAATTCAGGTCTGGACTTTGACTTGGCCATTCTAACACCTGGATATGTTTATTTTTGAACCATTTCATTGTAGATTTTGCTTTGTTTTGGATCATTGTCTTGTTGGAAGACAAATTTCCGTCCCAGTCTCAGGTCTTTTGCAGACTCCATCAGGTTTTCTTCCAGAATGGTCCTGTATTTGGCTCCATCCATCTTCTCATCAATTTTAACCATCTTCCCTGTCCCTGCTGAAGAAAAGCAGGCCCAAACCATGATGCTGCCACCACCATGTTTGACAGTGGGGATGGTGTGTTCAGGGTGATGAGCTGTGTTGCTTTTACGCCAAACATAACGTTTTGCATTGTTGCCAAAAAGTTCAATTTTGGTTTCATCTGACCAGAGCACCTTCTTCCACATGTTTGGTGTGTCTCCCAGGTGGCTTGTGGCAAACTTTAAACAACACTTTTTATGGATATCTTTAAGGAATGGCTTTCTTCTTGCCACTCTTCCATAAAGGCCAGATTTGTGCAATATACGACTGATTGTTGTCCTATGGACAGAGTCTCCCACCTCAGCTGTAGATCTCTGCAGTTCATCCAGAGTGAGCATGGGCCTCTTGGCTGCATCTCTGATCAGTCTTCTCCTTGTATGAGCTGAAAGTTTAGAGGGACGTCCAGGTCTTGGTAGATTTGCAGTGGTCTGATACTCCTTCCATTTCAATATTATCGCTTGCACAGTGCTCCTTGGGATGTTTAATATCCAAATCCGGCTTTAAACTTCTTCACAACAGTATCTCGGACCTGCCTGGTGTGTTCCTTGTTCTTCATGATGCTCTCTGCGCTTTTAATGGACCTCTGATACTATCACAGTGCAGGTGCATTTATACGGAGACTTGATTACACACAGGTGGATTGTATTTATCATCATTAGTCATTTAGGTCAACATTGGATCATTCAGATATCCTCACTGAACTTCTGGAGAGAGTTTGCTGCACTGAAAGTAAAGGGCCTGAATAATTTTGCGCGCCTAATTTTTCAGTTTTTGATTTGTTAAAAAAGTTTGAAATATCCGATAAATGTCGTTCCACTTCATGATTGTGTCCCACTTGTTGTTGATTCTTCACAAAAAAATACAGTTTTATATCTTTATGTTTGAAGCCTGAAATGTGGCAAAAGGTCGCAAAGTTCAAGGGGGCCGAATACTTTCGCAAGGCACTTAGCGTAGGACTGGTTAAAGAAAAATATTTGTCCAGTTCAAGGTCAATAATCGCTGTTCTGATGACCAGAAGCTCGGCAGCAGCAATGTTATCTACAAAATAAGTTAAAAACAAACAAAATAGCACAGTTGGTTAGGAGCCCGTAATACAGCAGCTATCCCTTCCGGTGCCTTTACCATTACCATTTGTGCGTTCACTTGCTCCTCTACCATAATCACAAGCATTCCAAATCATTGAGGGTGTAGGTGTAATGGCCGTTGGTGGTGGAAGAAGGTGAGGACCAATGCGCAGCGTGGTAAGTGTTCATATTTTTAATAGAACTCAGAACACTAAAATACAAAGCCAACAAGAGAATGAAATGAAAACGAAACAGAAAATAATCACCCACAACTCAAGGGTGAAAACAGGCTGCCTAAGTACGGTTCTCAATCAGGGACAACGATTGACAGCTGCCTCTGATTGAGAACCATACCAGGCCATACACAGAAATACCAAATCATAGAAAAAAGAACATAGACTACCCACCCAACTCGCGCCCTGACCATACTAAAACAAAGACATCACAAAGGAACTAAGGTCAGAACGTGACAGTAGGGAATAATTAGACCCTCCGACATTCACTCCGAGCCAGCTAATCTTCCGGCTTCACAGCGAAGTGGTATCCACCAAGCACCGCTATTTCTTTGGTCACACAAATTACTGGAGAGGCGTTTTATGCCATGTGTACGTAACGGTCGTCTGATGAAGACGGATCGGACCAAAGCGCAGCATGGTATGTGTTCATGATTTTTATTAACACTGAACACTAGAACAAAATAACAAAGTGAGAAACGAAACAGTCCTGTCAGGTGCAGAACGCTAAAAAGAAAACAACTACCCACAAAACACAGGTGGGAAAAAGCTACCTAAGTATCGATCCCAATCAGAGACAACTATAGACAGCTGTCCCTGATTGAGAACCCTACCCGGCCAAAACAAAGAAATGCAAAACAGAATGCCCACCCTGACCAAACCAAAACCAAAAGAGACATAAAAAGCTATCTAAGGTCAGGGCGTGACAGTGCGCATTTGTTTGTATCTGATCTTGAGGCGTGACAAATGCAGTAAATGAAATACCTCCCAATTTAAATGTTTAATTGTTAATATCCTCTAAAACAACATGGGGAATATGTTACTTTGAATTTAATCCCTGTTTTATTGCTGGACTATGGAACATGAATTGCATCATTCAAATCAAGAGTGTATCCCGAAGTTGTTGGGTTTATTTGATCCCCTCGCCACTCTCAAAGTCACCCTCTTAGTTTTGTAAGTTACACGTGACAACAGAGGGCCCTCCAAACGAGTTGGTTGGGGCGAGGGGCTGGTTTGTGATTCATCGCATTAGCTTTAGCTCTGTGATCATTTTTGTGTAATAGAATGGTTGCCAAAAAAGAGCGGGAACGTGGTGTTGTTTTTCTTTGTCCTTGATATGGACCAACATCTACTGTCCTTCTTTTGGTCATGGCTGAGTACCTTTTCTCCTGGTTGTGGTTGGTGGAGCTCCAGCTGAGATATGACTGGAGAATTAAATAAGAGATGTGGGATGGGAAGCGCCTGACGTTAAGCCGGAGCAACACCTCATTTGCATCCATTAGACTGAATGAGTTTGGCAATTGATAAGTAAGTGGAGAAAAAAGCACAGACCTTTGATATTTATGGACCCGACACCTCCCCATAACAACTTATGGTGCCACTGGTAGTGCACTGTTGACTGGCAACAGCTTGGGCCTTCAAGTCAGCTTGAATAGTGTATGCATTTCAATGGACTAAATGCCTCCATTGTCCAGAGCTTAAGACAAGCGTGAGGTCTACACCCATTTTTGTCTCTACAAAAGCATATATACTGTATTCATGATCCCTAATTCAGTCCATAATTCATGTGTCTGAACTGAGATCTGACGTTGCTTTAGTGGCAACTCAAGCCTTTGCTATTTGATGATGCTGGACTCTCTGGGCAGACATTTTGTTAGCTTCCAAATTAATCCCCCTGTGAAAGTGTTGTGGGGTTCCCTGAACTGGTCACATGGTCCCATAGGATCCAGTTAATAGGAATAGGGGGCCACAATAAGGCCTGTCCCTCTGCAGGAGAAGCAGCTGCAGGTTCCTTTTGAAAGAATGAGGTCGGTGCAGAAATGGAGATCGGTGGCCGTGATTGGGGAAGGGAGGAGGGGGTGGGGGCTAGCGCACTCAAAAGGACAGGCGACAAACTGTTTTGTATTGGAGGAATTCTGGGCTGTCGAAGGTGGTGCCCCCCTCTACAGTGCATGGCTGTGTCAGAATTAAATCATTTTAATTGTTCAATGATTTCCCCTCTCGCAATTTCGCTAAATGATAATTGAAACATTAATAGTACATTAATAGGACGTGTGTCCCGGTAACCTTTGATATAAATCTCTGCGCCGTAATGGGGGACAATTCACCCTGACCAATGGGAATCAGAAGTAATTAAATATGAGACAAGTGCCATTTGGGGATGGCTTAAATTACAAATACGGCTAACGATTTGCAAATACAGCTAATAAACTCGGGACTCGCTTGATAGAGAAGGGCACGGTTTTCACACAAGGCTGTGAGTCTGTGTGTGTGCTATTGTATTGTGCTGCATACTGTAGCTTATTTGTAATGGTAATGATATACGCTGAGTGTGCAAAATATTAGGAAAACCTGCTCTTTCCATGTGAAAGATGAATACAGGTGAATACAGGTGAAAGCTATGATCCCCCCCCAATAGGTCCACAGACGATGCATTTCGCCATCACACTGCACACTATACAAGAGGAATACCTACTGTATGTAAGAATGCTGTTCATTGACTCTAGCTCAGCATTCAGCACCATAATACCCTCCAATCTCATAATTAAGCTTGAGGCCCTGGGTCTCAACCCCACCCTGTGCAATTGGGTCCTGGACTTCCTGACGGGATGCCCCCCAGATTGTGAAGGTAGGACACAACATCTCCACTTCACTGACCCTCAACACTGGGACCCCACAAGGGTGCGTGCTCAGCCCCCTCCTCTACTCCCTGTTCACCCATGGTGGCGTGGCCATGCACACTTCCAACTCTATCATCAAGTTTGCAGAAGATACAACAGCAGTAGGCTTGATTACCAACAATTACGACACAGCCTACAGGGAAGAGGTGAGGGCTCTGAGTGGGGTGTCAGGAAAATAACCTCTCACTCAATGTCAACAAAACAAAGGAGATGATCGTGGACTTCAGGAAACAGCAGAGGGAGCACCCCCCTAACCACATCGACGGGACAGCAGTTGAGAAGGTGTAAAGTAATTTTTTTTATGTTTCTCGGCGTACACATCACTGACCATCTGAAATGGTCCACCCACACAGGTGGTGAAGAAGACGCAACAGCGCCTCTACAACCTCAGGAGCCTAAAGAAATTTGGCTTGTCACCTAAAACCCTAACAAACTTATACTGATGCCAAATTCAGAGTATCATGCCGGGCTGTATCACCACCTGGTATGGAAACTGCATTGCCTACAACCGCAGGGCTCTCCAGAGGGTGGTGGGGGTAAACTACAGCACCCCAGGACACCTACAGCACCTGATGTCACAGGAAGGCCAAAAAGATTGTCAAAGACAACAACCACCCAAGCCTCTGCCTGTTCACCCTACTAACATCCAGAAGGCGAGGTCAGTACAGGTGCATCAAAGCTGGGACGAGAGACAGAATCTGTTTTTCAATCTCAAAGCCATCAGACTGTTAAACAGCCATCACTAACACAGAGATGCTGTTGCCTACATCCAGATTGAAATCATTGGCCACTTTTATAAATGCAGCACTAGTCACTTTAATAATGCCTCTTAATAATGCTTGAATATTTTGCATTACATACTGTTCTGTCATTGCTCATCCATATATTTTTATATTCTCATTCCAGTCCTTTACTTAGATGTGTGTATTAGGTATCTGTTGTGGAATTGTTAGATATTGCTGTGCTGTTGAAACTAGAAGCACAAGCATTTCGCTACGTGCAATAACTTCTGCTAAGCATGTGTACAGTATGAGACCTTATTGATGCCACCTGTAAAATCCACTTCATTCAGTGTAGATGAAGGGGGGGACGACATGCTTAAAAATGATTTTTAAACCTTGAAACAATTGAGACATGGATTGTGTGTGTGTGTGCCATTCAGAGGGTGAATGGGCAAGACAAAATATTTATCTGCAAGGGGTATGGTAGTTGATGCCAGACACACTGGTTTGAGTGTGTCAAGAACTGCAAAGCTGCTGGGTTTTTAACACTCAGCAGGTTCCTGTGTGTATCAAGAATTGTCCACCACCCAAAAGACATCCAGCCAACTTGACACAACTGTGGGACGCCTTGGAGTTAACATGGGCCAGCATCTCTGCGGAACACTTTCAACACCATGCCCAGATGAATTGTGGCTGTTCTGAGGGCAAAATGGGGTGCAACTCAATATTAGGAAGGTGCTGCTAATGTTTTGTGCACTCAGTGAAGTTCATACTTTGACCTTAAAGACAATAGCTGCTAGCTCCTAGTTAAAGGTACTGTTATGGGATCCCAGGGTAGACCCTATTAGGCATTGAGTGTATACAGTATGTGTGTGCTACTGTATTGTGGTTTTAACTGGTTTGTAATGGCAATTATGACGATATGCACTGCCTTTGACCGTAGTTACAACCCTTTCCTGCAGTCAAATGACCAAAGTGCCCTCTAGTGGCCTCATGGGTGGAATGTTATTAATATTCTTCATTATTAATCCCCTTTTTTTACCACCCAAAATCCTGTGTTTCTGTGTCAAATGGTTTCGTTATTATTCAGTTTTCCGTGATGTATATAAAGTGTAGTATTGGAATGCAAACTCAAAATGGAACACATTTCAACTCTATATCTGACACATACATACAGGTGTCTTCTTTTTTAAGCCCATAATCTTGTGTGAGAGGTGTAGATTTGTTTAAGACTACCAATAAACACTCCGTTCGATCCTGATTGAGCCCACTGCAGTAAAAGTAAAACCTGGCTAGCTCCAGGTTAAAGACACACTCCAGCTATTTTTGAACTTTTCCTTTTGAAAAACAATATCCCATGTATGAACACAGTAATGTACACACACTTAAGGGTACAAAAATATGTTTTGAGCAAAATTGAGTTTCCTTAGACACAAGTCCCGAATGGCGCAGCGCTCGAAGGCACTGCATCTCAGTGCAATAGGCGTCACTACAGTCCTTGGTTCGATTCCAGGCTGTATCACACCCAGCGTAGTCCGGATTTGGCAGAAGTAGGCTGTCATTATAAATAAGAATTTGTTCTTAACTGACTTGCCTAGTTAATAAAAAATATTAAAAAATAAACTTCATTGAGTTGGCCTGATGGTACCCTCTGGTGTCATCAGCCTCCATGCTTGAGGAACAAAGAAGAAAGGCCTCCCACCCTGCTGTCAGAGGACACAAAAAATGTAGATGTTTTTTGTTAAGGAAATCGGTTGATGAATGAGCTGAAAAGGATACTGGAGTAGGACTGTAAATGTGAAGAACCCAGGGGTCTAAACAGTATTAGAACGGCATGAATCATCTAAATTAATGGGGGCAGGGCTACTGCTAGTGACGTAGGGGAGGAAAAGTTAGCTGGAGGAAACAAGATTCTCCTAATAGATTAATGGGACTGTAAGCGAGTACGTTTTAAACTACTTTCATGTTGCCTGTCTACCCTCTGGTCAAGCCAATGGCAAATTAATTAGAGAATATAAAAACGACCCCGCTCTCCACACTTATCTGCGAGGGCAGCTGTGTGGCATCAATTTTATCTCCATGCATTGGGGGTTCTCTTCTTTATCTTTTTTCTCCTCCTCCTCCTCCTCCTCCTCCTCCTCCTCCTCCTCCTCCTCCTCCTCCTCCTCCTCTTCCATTAAGCTGTAGTTGTAGAATGTCTCCTTGTCAACCTGCATTTTCTCATTTGGAGCATCAATCCATTACAACTCGCTCAAGGGAGTCATCTGGTGAAGTCATCAGGTGAAGAGTGGAAGCACCATTGAGTGAATATGTCAAGGATAGAGAAAGAGTAGGAGTGGTAGATGAGTGAGGTCCTGACATAGCTTTTCACTTATTTCATCGCTTCAGGCTCTTCAGTGCATCAAAGGCAACTAATCAATTAATAAGGTTTGTAAGGAGAAAATCCTGTCAAAAGGATATTATGTTGCTGGGTACGAATGTGCATTACTCACTCACCTAATGCAAAAGGAATGGCCACGCAAGGCTTCACATGCCTCAATGTCTGTTTCGTGACATCTAAGGAGAAGTTGGTGAATGTTAACTGCCTCTAAAATGGCATGGGTGACCCACTCCTGCAAATGAAAAGGGCTCTGCCATTAGAAATGGGCACTTTGGCTGGAGCAGTCCCAAAAGACTGCTTTGCAAGCTTGAGGTGTATCTACCGCCCGTCGCCCTATACTGGTGGGCCTTCCTCATTTATTTCCTCAAATGAGTCAATCAAAATATCAACAAACAAAAAAATGATGTCACAGAGCACTTATAACGAGAGCAGCACCTGCCTGAAATGCTTAATTGCGACTAGGGTGAGCCTGAACAGAAACTATGAATTTCCATCGTGATAGACATACTAGTCATCACTCTATGCACTGGCATGCCATTTTCAAGAAAGGCTTCCAGGCGATATTCAGATCACTTTATACATTTTAATGAATTATGGTAAGACAAAAGATAATTTAAAAAAATTGATAATTGCAATATGCTGGGATGCTGTCATGCTCATTAATTTACAACAATGCGCACACACTCTCGTATCATTTACAACACACATATTTCATTTGATGGTAATTTTGAGGAGTGTTATCAAAGACTACTTTCTCTCTCATACTATACATCCAGGAAAAACAAGGAAACAAAGTGGAGAACATTTAATAGTTTAATAATAAGCTGCTGTATACATTCAGTGATTATTCAGATTTTCATGATGCCAGAAGCCATGGGTGAGACCAGCAAAAAACATTCAGCTACAAGATCTATTTCGTTGTATGCAAATGCATCCTTTTTTCATTTACAATTTTCCATGTTGTACATAGGTTAACTGCAAAGCAACTGAAAACAGCATCGCTGATTTATAATACGCTTCTTCAAAGACCTTAATTTCCTCCAAACATACAATTCCAACAAATCTGTTTGGTTGTGATTGAAAGATTTGACTTGTTGTTCTTAATTATATTTTCAAACTCAATTCAAATGAGATGGTACCTGATGACACAACAGTTGAGCATCCTTCCTTCATCCTTAGTCTCTTACTTGAAGTGTCAACAGGGCTCTCACCAGTGCTGAGGTGAGGAATTTACGGAGGGGTACCTTCGTCCAAAAACAGACACACAGAAATAGTTGGAATCATCTCAATAGCTGAAAAAAAAACGATATTAAACCTCTTCATCTCACTTAAATAAATTAAGCAATCTTAAAGGTTTTGTTTGTGTCCTTTTTGGTTTATTTTGCTATCTCATTCTAAGCTCAACTGGCACACTACTGTTGCTGCTTTTTTTGTTTTTACATTTTCTATTTGCCCACACAGAAACTTCATGGCACGAGAACTGACCAATAAGAAACTCTTTACAACAAGGTAGACTGCAAGTCAACAGTTGCCAGGGGTAACACAGTAAACAAAAGAATCCAAGTTTAATGAAAATAAAATTATAATAATCATGATCAATAAAAAAGCTAAAATAAATGAATCAACAAAAGCCAGTTAATTTCAAGTTTAACTTACTGATAAAATAACTAAAATAACTACACAGCATTAAATATTCTCATTATACATTTTTAAATTATTTATAAAATATATTTTGGCATATGTTTTTTTATTTTTGTGTTTGTGTAACAAACGCTACTGTAGCTTCAGTTGAACACCAATGTTTATTATTATTTTTTACTCTTGAAACAAAACATTAAAGGGATTGTCACATAACAACAGGTTATTAAAAATGATACTAGTATACCCTATACAGAGTTTCACATAGCAAGACGTGAGTGACGATCCCTCTATTCTAGCCCCATAGTCAAAACTCAGAAAAAGTACAAGACCAGAGCACAAAGTTTCTAATTGTGCTCCACTGGCTACAATCAAGATTGGGCACAGGAGATTTCTAAAGCAATGTTTTTTTCCCCCTCTTCCAAACATCTCGGTCGTCCCGAGTCCCAGTGTTTGGTGTGCCTTGGCAGATAGCGAGTTCATTTAGCTCCATCAGTGATAAGCCATAAATACTGTTCCCTCCCTTCCATTCCTTTCTCCGTCTTTACTACTGAGCACTGTTCAAGACGCGCATGGAGGCAATTGTTCAAAAAAGATGTATGTCTGTCTGTTGCCATCTGTTGCACTGTGGTGAGCTCACTCTACAAAGGAAACAAGTTGATTTGACAGCCGAGCCAAACTGCAAACCAAAGAAGGCAATCTCAGTTAGTGATACAAAAAAGTTCAAAAGGCATAACTGTACTTTTATATCTGTCAGTGTAGGTGTCCAATCCACAAAAATCCGAACGGTGCCAGCCTCGGGCGGGGAAAGAGGCCGAATCCGGCCAAAGGGGCATGATTGGGCGAGTCACACAGTCAACAGTAACCTGCCTGTCCACTGGCTACAGACGGGGTGAGCAGCAAACAAACGGAAAAGCAAACAAGAAAAGTACTGCGACTACAACAAAGCCACATCCAAGGCCTTCACTTTTCTTGAGGAACACAACACAAAGCTCAGCATATTCCAGTACGGTTCCATATCTGGGCTGTGTCAGACCTGGACGTTAGGTACCGTATACTATGCTCAAGGTGTCCTTTCTTTCTTTCCTCGGCTTGAGTTTCTCCTGTGTACACACAGCTATGGCGTTGTGTGTGTATATATATATATATATATATATATATATATATATACGTGTTTGTTTATTTGTGTGTGTGTTTGTGTTTGTGTGTGTGTGTGTGTGTGTGTGTGTGTGTGTGTGTGTAGACTCCCCTGAGGCCCGTTAGAGCACAATGTCCTTCAGGCGCTTGCTGCTGGGAGACTCCTTCTCAAGATGGACGCTGTCGTGGAGGAGCGTGTTGATCTCCCGGACGGCCGGCTCGCTGTCCTTTCCCTCGGGCTGTCGCAGCATGCTGTGGTTGGCGATGCGCTCAGCGTCGCGACACTTGAGCGTGTTGTAGCCGGATGGCGCCTTGGCCAGCGGGCTTTTCAGGTGCACAGGGGAGGTGATGGGGCTGGCTGCCTCGCGCCCGTTGCCTGCCTCGCGCACGGCGCCGCCGTTGGCCTTGGGGCTGTATGCCTCCATCATTGTCCGCTTGTTGCCCTTTAGCTCGCCCCGCTCTGGGTCCTCTGGGCCGTCCTTGCCGAAGGTGGCAAAAGTCCGTTTGATGGTGCCGGTGCCACAGTCCTCGTAGTGGGGCACATCCACGGTGGTGGCCTCGATGGACAGGGCAATGACGTTATTACGTGGGTGGCCATGCTCAGGAGACTTGCCACGGGCTGGGCCGGGCACACGGGGCATCCAGCAGCGGTCCGAATGGCCCAGGATGCGACACTCGTCCTGGCAGTGGAAGCCTTCGCTTGAGTCTGCAGAGAGGGGGAAGAAGGGGGGGGAGAGGGAAATCATTAGGTTTGTCTGTTGAACTGGCCTATTTTCCAGCACTTTAACTCATTCACGATTTGCTTTCATGGATTTCACCATGGTTTGTTTATGGTACTTTCATCTTATTGAAAGGTGTCAGAAACGGGAAAAAAATGAAGAAAAGTTTGTGGCAGCCCCAGTTTATATTTTTCGTGGGTAATTTGCTTTCTCTTTCATGTATGGCGTTTCTGCCATCTACACAAGACTCTTCTCCTGCTGCCTTATCGTTGCTTCCAGACGACTCAAGATCTGCAAGTTTGAGGCACTTTAATGCGCCAATTAAAGGACGTATTATTAAATCAAAAGTCCATTTCCAGATCATCAGGTTTTCTATAGCAACACTTGATGAATGCCAGGGTTTAAAAAGTGCAATCAGATATTCCCACTAAGAGAGACAGCAGCCACGTTGCCATATTGTTGCCTAGTTCATCTAGCCCAGTCTCTGTCATCTGGCACCGAGTTATAAATATATGATGATGTTTAAATGCTGAAAATAATATTTGGCTGAGTCTGCATAACTACATATCCTTTGTGTCGAAGGGAAGGGCTTTCAAGACGATTTTTGTATCATTATAAAAACAATAAAAGAGCCAAGCGCTCTAGTTTTGAGCTGTCGTCCTCTTTTTCTGTCTTTTTGTTATCTAAGTGAAAATTGTCTGTCATTTTGACATTACCTTTCTTTTTTAAGATGTTTTTTTTTATCCATGTGCCAGTCGAGTGAGTTCTTGATGCTGAGGCCTTTTGAATCCATACATTCATTATTGGCCATCTGGACAGATAACCTAACAAGGGCACATGCAGGATGCCCTCGTGTTTACGAATACTATCAGAGTGTGAGCCTCTCACCAAATCACACACCCATCACAAAGCAGGCAAAGGATGGCTTTATACTGACATATTGAACGCAAGTGAAGAGCAAGTTCTGTTATGAGAATGAAAAGGATGTTTGTGGATATGTAGCATCTCACTACAATCGCACTCGTGAAAAAAGACTGAATAACATCTACAGTAGAGCTACCATGTTAATGCCCAAATATACACAGTCATTAATCTTAACCATTCAGTATGCCACTGCTGTGCCTCCGAGCTCTCTCTGTTGGCCTCGGCCTTGTAAAAGAAACTGACACGCAGATGTTCAGTGACCACGTTTCTAAGCCTCCCGATTGGTCCTCGCCTCCTAAGGGCAAGGGGCCCTCCTCCCACACGAGAGGCCCAAGGTGACAAGAAGGGATTGTGGGTAGAAATTGCAGCGCGCCACACATTTACATATCACCTATTTAAAATCACTAATTACTGTTTCCTTCCCCTCTTTTCTGCACTCTGAGGAACACCTCTGCTTTGGGCGATCAGATCGATATTTAAAGATTGCGTTCCAGGGGCAAGGCTGCCGGAACTGTCTCCCTCTTAAACTGTGATCCTATGAGATTGAAAGATGACTGAATGGCTGGCTAACTGGCTGGCTAGGTTCATGGGCCATTTAAACCATGCTATGGCTGATCTCAGTGGAGGATTAAGTGGGTTTGCTCAAGGCCAGGGACACGAGCTCAAGAGGCCAAGCGGGCAGCCATGACCATGGGTGACCGACGTCAATTCCATCATGAATGTTTCATGGAAGGGCTGTGCTGAAGGATTACCTTGAGCTTTGCAGTGTGCGTGTGTGGAGGGGTTTGTGTACCCTGACGCATATTGCCTGTGTCTGCAATATGCACACAGACACCACACACAGACACACCCTCTCTCCTTCCCTCTATTCACACGCTTGTCCATACACACTCCCGCCCACACACTCTGATGTGCACAGGGGAACATGGCGAAATTAAAATGGAATAGAAAATAAAGCTCTGGATCAACTCTGGTGACTCAAATTTTGTCTGTAATTACCAGGGCCTGTGAACACACACAAATCACCTAAAGTCAATGTTATCACCATGGAAATGAGTGGTTGAGCCATTATCCATACTGCTCTCTGTGGCAGAGACTGGCTGTAGAGCACCTGGCATATTGTACAATCCCAATCTCCTCTTCAGAACTTTTGCTCTCCTATGAGGATCTTCCTCCTTTTCCAGGGAAGCTAGATTTGACTGAAAGATCTCAGAACACAAAGAAGACCTATTTAAAGCCTATGCCTTATACTGAGCCATCCATGCAACATGCAGTGAATATACCCTTTCTCACCCACTTCCTTTAGGGGACCTCCGGAGAGAGAGAGCGGTTCTGAAAGCCTGAGCGCTATTAACGAAACTTTCACATCCTGACTCCGCTTAGAGGTTCACAACACAAGCAGATGTCATTCTCAACGGTTCCCCCCCCCCAAAGACGACAAAACAACATTGAAAATAAAGAAAAATGAAGATGTACGACGGGTCTTCGGTCGACCCTTGACAAAGCCAAATCTCTTGGGGTGGGGGGGGGGGGGGATCTAAAGAAGCTAAATCTAATGCTCACAAATGAAGCAATTAAATGCTCTTTATAGCCGGATCTGAAACGCCACAAGCTGAGAGGAAGAGCAAGAAGGAGGCACCCTCCTGCTGTGAATGCCTATTGAAAGTCATCAGGAAAATAAGCTTGCCAATCAGTTCCATGAAAAAAACTTAGAGTACAGACAGAGCCGTTCGTTCTATATCATTTCCTATCTAGGATTTAATACCTATTAATTACTGAGGGCACTCCGTCGGGAGTCGGAAGCTCGCCTGTGTTTTTCAGTCATTCCAGATTTGAAATAGAAATCGAGTTAAATGGAGAGAAGGGGGAAAAATAAATCACAACGATCCAAGTCCCTCAGTACTGCTGACAATTCAGAAATGTTGTGCCTTTAATTCAGCATTGGGGCGTCAACAGAATAGCAAAGGCTTTGGGGAGCACTTTAAATATGTATGCCCTTATAAACGTAACACATAGTGTAGGCGAAGAATACATATTGGCACTTCAAATGCAAAAGCCAAAATCTCCTGGTAGATATCGCCCGTGTTTTTACATAGAACAACATTGGTTTTACATCAGCATGAAGAAGGGAGCCCACCTGTTTCCCCCTCGCTCCTGCTTTCTCTGCTGTATTCGTTCACTTGGAGCTCCGCTTATTCTGCCACCTCACTTTCTGCCTCCTTCCTCATTCACAGGAATGTGCCAGAACCTTAGGTCACGGCAGATAGGAAGTCAGCGGGTAGCTCTTTGAGCCTCTCACAGCCATCCCTCAGTGTACCGTTGCTAGCAGACCTTTAATGATCCACCCTAGTTGATCACCTGGAGGTGCTATTTGTTTGTGGTTAGTGTAGCAAAAGTGAGAGAGTCGGCTAAATTAGCAAATGTTTGAGGATGAAATATATTAAGTATTTTATACTTATATTATATATAAGTATTTTGCTCATATGTAGAAAAGACTCTATCCCCATAACTCAGAGCTTGCGCCAGATATCTGTTGCCTTGTTTGGCAGGGTAATGTGCTTTCACTTGGAAAACAAACACTGTTTTCCCTCTAAAAAGTGCAACAAGAGAACCTCCAGGTAATCCTATAAAATGAGGGGGAAGAGGGCAGAGTAATGTCTTAACGAATAAGGCGGCTTTGACTAGAAAGCCAGGGGTGACTCGATGCAGGCCCAAATTCTGGAGACGACTCACACTCGGTTTCTATTGGGGGGCTTAATTGCAGCCATGGGGCTGTGAGATTCTCTGTATGACATCGTTCAGTCAGTTTGGGTTCTCTGAACTATGAACCCTAAGATTTTCAACTTTTCATTTATTTATTTTCATTTACTGCCCCAAAAGCGTTACTTTTCTACTGTAACTCTGTTTGTTGTTTCACCCCCATCCCCCGTCATCTTCGGTATTGGTCTATGTGTCCAATGGCTGAAACAATGAATTTACAGCTTGTTTGTGTGAGAAGAAAAAGTGATTGGCTCTGGGAGAACGAAAGACCAAACCGCTATGGCTGATATTCTGTTTTGTCTCTTTCACTTCGCTGCAAGAGAGGTGCTGCCTGTAGCTGACTGGTACGAAATCTGAGCAGTTATCCAGCCACTGACCCCTTTAACCTTTTACTGCAGTGGGCTAAATCAAGGTAACACAGAGTGATTCTTTGTAGTCTTAAACAAATCTACATTGAAACAAAGTATACACACACATGGTTATGGGCTTAAAGAAAAAGTCACCTGTACCATGTCAGATATAGAGTTAATGTATTCCATTTTGCATTTATATCCCAATATTACACTATATACATCACATAAGATTGAAATATGAGTAGACAAAGACATAGACATATTAATGATGAAATTGTGAAAAAAATATTGATAACATTTCACCCATGAGGCCAAAGAGGGTGCTTATGGTCATTGACTGCAGGAAAAGGCTACGGACAAGGCTGGTGGCAGGCCGCCTCTCCTCCTCCATGTCTGTCTGTCATCACTCCTCATGCACCACAACAAAGCCCACTCGTTGCTGCACTTGAGGTGCCAGTCCCTATCTGTGACAGTGGAATTTCTGTTGTGTAATTGCTCTCCATATTAATTTTCCATTCTACCAGCCAGAGACTAAATTACCAAGATTACATCTAATTTGTCCCACAGTCTCTCAATGCTCAACTGCTGATGCAGAAGCTCCCTCGGCAGAAAAATCTGAGAGAGACATTTCAGAAATGGGGAATTTAGTGTCTGTGTGGTTGCTTGGTGCTAGAGCTAAGTTGAATTCTCAGGCAACCCTGGGCTCTGCTGAAAACCTGGGTTGTGTATATTAGAAAGAAAGGGGACTGAAACAGGGAGGCACTACCTTTAACAATAATATATGCACATTTTCATTTTCCATTTACAAAATGTTTAAACCCTGTGCCCCAATGAACACAACCCTGATTAACTTGGTCATGGCTTACCCAGACATAGTGGGTCAGGGGCTTTACAGTCTGGTCATGCTTTAGCTAGCTCTAGGGCTAATGCTATTTGCCATCCACTATTACTGGGCTTGAGCGGGGCCTGCCAGTGAGGCAGCCTCCTCCACTACTACCCACCAGGGAGAGTCCAAGCGCTGCTGTCATCCCAGCCAGCCAATTCAGTCGGCCGGTGCCATTAATCAGCCGTGAGCCCTGGTTCCTGCGGGAGTGCAAGATGGAGTGTGATGGTCCTGTTTTTACAAACATTGGAGGGGCATCCTTACCGTGCCGTGCAAGCCCATCATTCTCCCAGCACCGCCACGGCAGCCGAGGCCTTTCCCTTCTCTCCATCCACTGCCTCCTACTCCCAACAGCATCTGGCTCACTCAACCCCCTTCCTCCTCCCAACCGTGAGTCTATCCCTCCTCCCCATCCCCTGTTCTCCCTCCCTCTTCCTTCCTCTCAACTTGTCTCTTGTCTTCCCTCGTCTTACATAAAGCACATCACTTTTATTAAATCTACCTCTTTTTTTGGTGTCGTTATCCGACCCCTCCAGACTTCCTTCTCCTCTCTTCCTCTCATCCTCTTTACCGTCAGTCAGATTATTAATTATGGAGGAAATTAGAGTCGCTGGGAAGCCGTGTTAAGACTGTCATACGGATGGGGAACTGAGAGAGCGGGGGGCCCTAAGCTGCCTCCATTTCGGAGCATTAGTACCAGTAAATTTATCAGGGAAGTGATTTGCTATCTAGTCCATCGAGCGGCCGGGTGTGTGTCTGACAGGCCAGTCTCTTCCGTGAAGGCCCCGGCTGTGTGATTAGTTGGCGGCTAACGTAAACTGACAGGTTATCTTATATCTCTGGTCAACACCACCAACCACTACCCTTACAGCCTGTTTATTTTACAAGTACCTCTTTCATTAATTCTTTTAAAAGCTAAACTATAAATCATGCTAAATTCCAGAGAACGTTCTCCTTCTCCTCCTCCCAAGTCTCTGTTTTACTGCCCCATCAACTCCTGGCGTGTGTGCATTCCATCGCAGGTTCCTCTTTTTTTAAAGAATGAATCTCCAAACTGGTGTTGACAAACAATGCAATGGCTTCTAAATTGGTACAAACACCATATGTTTAACAGCTGTGTAACTGCGATGGGGAGAAGAAAATATATATAATATTTTTTGCTATGCTGTTTTCATAAATCACTTTGACCAAAACGCTGCAGTAGGCAGCGATGACAAAGACAGAAGTGGCGAGCCAATGGACTGCTTTATATAGTGGTAACAAACATGAGCTGGTTGTCATTATGAAATACGCCCAAGTGGGCTGGCGGGACGTTTTTTCCAAGTGCCCTGGCAGGCGACTAATTCTATTTTGCTGGGAGGCACCTTTCCGCACCCTATCAAACAGTGGCTCTATATAGGAGATATAACCATCAATGGCAACTAGAGGTCACAGAAGCCTGGTTAAAGGTTCTAAAAATGCCATCACTGGCTCCAGGGGCTCAGCCTTTACTGGGAACATGGTGTAGGGAGATAGGGAATGCTCAGAGGGGCAGGTTTCAAAGTGATCATGACTGATCTTGTGTGAGCTACTGGGATGTAGGATGTAGGCAACTTGGATCACAGCGTAATAATTCCAGGGGTTGTAGGGGTCGGCTCACGCCCAAGGCTCTGATTTAACGACAGCCTGACACACACACACACACACACAGCCAGCTCAGGCCAACATATCAACAAGAGTAGGATCTGTACTGCATCCTAGGCGACCGGCTAATTAGATGAAGGATACCATTCTAGGGGTGATGCTCACCCTATTGGCAGACCCTCAAATTAACCTGGCTCATTGCAGGGCCACAACAACAACAGTGGCACGCACCCCCAGAACACTCAATCCCCATTTTCTCCACAGTCCCAATCCTTGACCTGCCATTGGCTCTCTCATTTCCTCTCTTTGTAATGGCATCTTTAAATACATTGTAACAAATGCTGCATTTCTGCTGTGTTTAAGCTTGACCGAGCTAGCGAGCTAATTTGCTTCTGCAAAAACCCTTGAGTCTGGGAAAGGGATCGAGGAGGGACAAACGCAGACAGTAAATTACATCTGTGATAGGGGGACAGGGACGAGCTGGGCTTTTGGGGTTGAGGGATGGAGAGGGGGGAGTAGGCAGAGGCAGGAAGACGCAAGTCCCTTCGAGGTAAGCAGGATATAATCATCGCTGAGGCTTTCTACCCATCTCCAGGGAAGCAGTCTTCACTAAGGAGTCCCTTATGGGACAGTTCTCAAATGAGTCTATTTGTGGAATTTGTAGAATCAGAGTTGGAGTCTGAGAATATTAGAAGAGTAGCAAGGGTAAAAGATGCTCTACCTTGCTTTAACAGCTGGGTGCTCTGCCATATATGACAATAAGGTTTCTTCAAAAAAGCCACCCCACTCTCACCCCAGTGCTACCATAAACCAACTTCCCTTACATTTTGTATTTTTTATTTCCAAGTGTGGTGTTTTATTTACTCAGGAAACCCAACACAATAGCTCAGTTCCCATCTGACCACGAACCCACCTGGACATCCGGCAGCCTGAGTTCAACAAATCAATGCGTCTTCCTCTAAACAGCTGGGCCCAGCATGCAGAGACATTGAATATACCAACATCGCTAGACTCCATGGCATTCCCTACATAGTGTAATACTTTTGACCAGAGCTCTATGGTTCTGTCTATGAGCCATGGTCAAACGTAGTGCACTAAATAGGGAATAGGGTGCGATTTGGCACTCAGGCCATCTCTGTCTCTACCCAGTGAGACTCGGCACTGCTTGAACAGAGGCCCCCTTACATAATTAATGTAATGTGCCTTCTCATTCAGTCATGTTCACTCTGTGTCTGCTGGGACTATGTGTTTTATATTCCGTTTTATCTCCCAGCAGAAATATCTCCCTCCCCCCTCTCTCTGTTCCCTCTTTCTTCCCTGTATCTCACTCTCTCACCCTTCCCTCTTTCTTTCCTGTTATTATTTCTTTCATTGTCCTCCATTTCTTTCCACGTCCCCTTTTCTTCATGCTCGCTTGAACAATCTATGGAAGTAGAACCATGTGGGTGAGGTTGGTTGTGCATGTAGGAACACAGTGAAGCAGGGGATGGCCCCCCTGGGGAGAGCCTAGCGGTCCAGTAGAAAGGCTTGATAAGAGGCCTGGCGCAGGTCACCGGAGCAACCCCTAGCCAAAGTAAAGTGCAGGTGACGCATAGAGGCTAATGTTGCACAGGGGCTTGTTGTGATTTTCTCCAGTCACAAAAATGCCATTTTTGTTTGGTGTCTGGAGGCCTGCTGTTTCTCTCAGAGGGTCTCCATTATTCACAGCTGAGAGGGCGCTGGCTGTGATGGCACTTAATAGCACTGAGTCCGAGCCCATCTCCACACCACTCTGTTTCTCTAGCCATTGCCTCTACGGCGGAGAGGGGATTGTCAGCAGTACAGCAATCCCAGAGAACTGCGGTGGGCTGGTATCACCCACAGCAGACAGAGTGGGTGAAGAAAAGAAAACCAGTGAAGTAAGAAAGAAAGAGGGAACCAATAGTTATGTATTTTCTCGACTATGGCATAAGGTAGAGGTTGGGGAGGAGGGGTGGGGGCTCCTTACTGGATGCTTTGTGTATCGTACATTGGGTACGGTTACATGCACACAATAAAACGATTATTGTGAAGACTCAGATTAATAAACTAGTTTGGTTTACATGCTTTGCAAGAAGATTTGCCTTAATAATCCTGTTTACATGGGCAGATCTAAAATCAGGCAACTTGATGGGACTCTGATAAATGCAGAAAATTGCCAATCAAAATAAACTTTCTACCACAGCGACCATGTTATTTTTGGGAAGACTAGTTTGATTCTCGGTTTGGACATATAATGTTTATTGTGAAACTATTTATATGATAAACACTTTACTCAAACAAAAGAGGGAAGCTCCTTCGGCTGGAACTGTGATTAAGGTGTTTACATGTCCAGGTGTTTTAATCGGTGTATGCTTACTTCGATTGTGACTTTACTCCGATTAAGCTAAACAGAGTAAGTTATTTACATGACTAATGCCATACTCCTCCTACTGCCATAATCAGTGTAATATTGAATTATTAGTGTGCATGTAAGCATACTCATTATGATTAAATGGCCTATATGTGGCAAAGAAGCATGCGCTTAGCTTGGCACGCTGCCACCCCCTATGCAAGTTAGAATGCCCCATTTAGGGATGGGGCCACACACACACATAACAAGGTTTGTTGCATGAGGGTGGGGTTAGGATAGGCCCATTCATATCCTCAAGGAAACCCATGTCATTAAACTCATAATCGTGTGTGGTGGGATATTAAATTAGACGTCACCTGTGAGTGCTGAATGATATCAGTGTCATCTGAGACTTATTAAGTTGTTTAAGATCTTTTTGTGATGCTAATGAGAGCCAAACTAGGAGAAGGTGTCCGTACCAAATGGCACCATATTCTCTACATAGCGCTCTACTTTTGACCAGAGCCCTATATGGGCATTGGTCAAAAGTAGTGCACTATATGGGCAATAGGGTGCCATTTGAGACGCAGCCAGGGAAACACAGGATTCCCATTATGGTCATGTGGTCATGTGTGTCAGTCTTCTCCAGGCCATATTAATAAGGGGCTTAAGTCCCCTATATACGGCGGCTCTTGTTCATTGTCTGGGGTATGGCGATCAGTCTCTCTGCTGTCTATGTGCAGTCTGGCTCTGAGATTTAATGGGGAATGCATGAGAACAGGACGGTGCATCATAAAAAAAGCAATTTTGTGGGTTTCCTGTCTGCCATTAAACTTAACAGCCAACCTCTCCCATTACTTTTTATCCTCCTTTTTTAAAGGGGTGGAAGGGTGGAAGACGAGTAAGGGCTGAAAAATCATAATTGGCTCACCAAGGAGAATTAACTGATTAAATGGAATGTCTTCCTTTCCAAGGGATAACTATTTGATTGGCATACCTTGAATATTCTTGGGATTTTTGTTTTCTTAGTTCTCGTGGAGGAATGGAGGTTGCGTGCATTCAGAGTGGACAAAGGGATCTTGATTGGAGAGAGGGAGGCATGTGAAAATGATGGTCTGGGCTGTGTGTGTGTGGTGGAGGTGGAGTCATCAGTTTCAGCAGGCCACTAGTTTATCAGTTGCGGCCAGAGGCCTTCTGGCAAGGTTGGGGAGGTGAGGGGGGTTACAGGTGTCCACAGGCCATTTTCTGATCCCCTCCCTCTGTCTGTCCCTTTAATCTTTCATCAATAGCTATTAATCTGCTATTCACCCCAGCTGGCCAACAGGCTTGCTATAGCTGCGGTCATTCTGTACCAAGGGACAGTCCCTCCCAACTCCCTCTACCTACATTTTTTCATTCTGTTTAAACTGGGTGAATTTAATTTAAATACTGTGAGCTTATCCGGCCGAGGTCATCATTGGGACTTCAGACACTAATCAATGAGGCTAAGAGGGAGAAAAGAGGTTTGTTTCAGTTTCCTCAACCTGTGGCCCCTACAAAGGAGATAAGCGAAAACACCACCTGCTATTATGCATGTTTTATAGGTGGGTTGGCTGGACTGGTGTGCTAGTATTTCTTCATTGAAAAATGGGGTCTGCTTTCCAAATGATTGAATGTTTAAAGAATAAATAATTTGCTGCTGAATATACATAAAGCAGAGTGAGAGATAAAGGAAATGCCAGCTGCCCAGGGTAGTAACCTTTTGTAACCACCGTAATTACCATAGAAGGAGAAGGAAGTGGCTTCTACAACAAATTCCATATATTTTAAATACACTAAGTGTACAAAACAATAAGAACACCTTCCTAATAATTAGATAAACAGAAAAGCCTCAATTTGTCAGGGCATGGACTCTACAAGGTGTCGAAAGCATTCCACAGGGATGCTGGATGATTTTGACGCCAATGCTTCCCACAGTTGAGTCAAGTTGGACCATTCTTGATACACACGGGAAGCACAAGAGAAGGTGAGACTGAGGGATATCTCACACGGAGGAGGAGAAAAGCTTTCTCCTATCTGTCAGGAAGTGTGAGACCCAGTTAAAAGCAGAGATGCACACATTGCAGCAGTGGAGAGATGTGCCTCTCTCTCGCTCCCTCTCCCTCTTTTCTCTTCTCCTCCCCTGCTGCAGTGATAAATGTCTCTTTGTAGCCCTGCAGTTCTCTGTCCAGAATACAATGTACTTGTCAGTAGACAGCTCATTTTCTCTCCCTTAAACAGAGCACAGTATATGCTTAATCTTTCCCTTTGGTGTAGGCAGGAAATAAAACTAACGCCTATTGCCAAGGACTGGAATGCCCAGAAAATCTAACCCCATTCATTGCGTGTGTGTGCGCATGTGCATGTGTGGTGTGCGCATGTAAGTGTGTATGTATCCGTGCGTAAGCATATTATGGGCTTGCCTGTATGCACACATGAGTGTGTGCATGCATGTCTGTGTGAGAGAGTAGCATATTAAATCAGTGTTGCGACTGCATGGCTGTTCATATCTTTGTGCCTCTATAGCCTATTGAGACGTTCCGACTGTAGTACTGTAAAGTATTCCTACATGGGAGTCTACAGTGTAGCAAATAGAGTTGATTAGAGCTGGCTCATTGCAGGCTAGCTGCCAGGCTTGGCCCGGTCTAGACCGAGCGCATACAGGCTCGTGTCTGATACCCAGGGATCCCTGTAATACGAGGCCCAGCTTTGCTTTGGCAGCAACGCACGCACATACACACGCATACGCAAGCAAGCATACACACACACACAGCCTCTCCCAGAGATATTTGTCCTGTCCTGCTCAGTTATTGCCACACACACAGCCCCTCCCAGAGATATTTGCCCTGTCTGCTCGGTTATTGCCACACACACAGCCACTCCCAGAGATATCTGTCCTGTCTGCTCAGTTATTGCCACACACACAGCCTCTCCCAGAGATATCTGTCCTGTCTGCTCAGTTATTGCCACACACACAGCCGCTCCCAGAGATGTTTGTCCTGTCTGCTCAGTTATTGCCACACACACAGCCTCTCCCAGAGATATTTTCCCTGTCTGCTCAGTTATTGCCACACACACAGCCTCTCCCAGAGATATCTGTCCTGTCTGCTCAGTTATTGCCACACACACAGCCTCTCCCAGAGATATCTGTCCTGTCTGCTCAGTTATTGCCACACACACAGCCTCTCCCAGAGATATCTGTCCTGTCTGCTCAGTTATTGCCACACACACACAGCCTCTCCCAGAGATATCTGTCCTGTCTGCTCAGTTATTGCCACACACACAGCCTCTCCCAGAGATATCTGTCCTGTCTGCTCAGTTATTGCCACACACACACAGCCTCTCCCAGAGATATCTGTCCTGTCTGCTCAGTTATTGCCACACACACAGGTCCCACTATTATAGTTCCAAATCATCCTCAATTCAAAAATAAAATGCTCTCAGAGTGTCATTCTAAGATTAAGATTATATGGAATTTCAATCAAGCCAATATACACTGAGTGTACAAAACATTAACCTCTTCATCCTACCCCCCACTTTTTCGAACATTCTGTTAAAAATCGCATAACATTTCAGCGCCCTGCTACTCATGCCAGGAATATAGTATATGCATATGATTAGTATGTGTGGATAGAAAACACTCAGACGTTTATAAAACTGGTGTTACGGCTTTCTAGGTGTGGTGAAGGAGAGTCGGACCAAACTGCAGCGTGTCGATTGCGATCCATATTTATTCAAACAAACGTAAACAATGAATAAACACTACAAAAACAATAAACGTAACGAAAACCGAAACAGCCTATCTGGTGCAAACTAACAAAGAGTACACATAGGACACTAAGGACAATCACCCACGACAGACTCAAAGAATATGGCTGCCTAAATATGGTTCCCAATCAGAGACAACGATAAGCACCTGCCTCTGATTGAGAACCACTCCAGACAGCCATAGACTTTGCTAGATAACCCACTAAGCAACAATCCCAATACCACCACCAAAACCCCAAGACAAACACACCACAATTACAAAAACCCCATGCCACACCATGGCCTGACCAAATACACAAAGATAAACACAAAATACTTTGACCAGGGCGTGACAACTGGTTAAATCACGGCTGTGACTATAACAGAACGTGCGTTTCATCGAAAAGTGCAGGAAAATCTGATCACTGAAAATGGGAAAATATATCCATGCGCCACTTGAACCCATTGTTAAACGTGAACCACATTAAATGGAGCCGAGGTTGCAGTACCTACAGCTTCCACACGATGTCAACAGTCTTGTCATTTGCCTACGAATTGTTTCTTGGTCAAACGGACACGAGGCAGCACATTTCTTCCGGTCTCCGACCGGATATTTTGGTGGAGATTTACCCGGACATTATTTCCAGAGGTACAGCTATAGAATATACATCGCCTTGTGATCAATTTGATCGCTTATTAACGTTTACTAATACCTAAAGTTGCATTACAAAGGTATTTCGAAGTGTTTTGTGAAAGTTTATCGTCAACTTTTTTAATTAAAAAAAATGACGTTACGTTATAAAACGCAATTTTTTCCTTGATCACACAGTCTTCATAGATCAATATCTAGGCTATATATGGACCGATTTAATCGAAAAAAAGACCCAATAGTGATGTTTATGGGACATCTAGGAGTGCCAACAAAGAAGATGGTCAAAGGTAATGAATGTTTTATATTTTATTTGTGCGTTTTGTGTAGCGCTGACTATGCTAATTATTTTGTTTACATCCCCTGTGGGTCTTTTGGGGTGTTACATGATATCAGATAATAGCTTCTCATGCTTTCGCGGAAAAGCATTTTAAAAATCTGACTTGTGACCTGGATTCACAACGAGTGTAGCTTTAATTCAATACCCTGCATGTGTATTTTAATGAACGTTTGAGTTTTAACGAGTGCTATTAGCATGTAGCGTAGCGCATTTGCATTTCCTGATATCTAGATGGGACGTATGCGTCTCAGGTAGGAGCAATAGGTTTTAAGGACATGACATAGACTGACCAGGTGAATCTCAGTGAAAGATATGATCCCTTATTAATGTCACTTGTTAAATCCACAATCAGTGTAGATCAAGGATGACCAACCGGTCTCCCCCCTTTTGTAGGACCAATTTCGATCTGGGGGGGAACTCAGTCGGGTCTCAATTCAGTTAGAATAATAGAATACATTAGGTGCAATTTATACATTTTTGTTGTGAAGTCACTTAATTAGCCCATGTCAGCTAAAAAAATGTATTGGTAAATTATCTAGCGGACAGCTATAGAAACTTGTAGTAATGCATGATCGAATTACAATGATCAGAGATGATCAGCTATCGTATAAAAAAAACTGCAAACAATTGCCTCCACCCTATGGAAAAAATGTGTAGAATCGCAGGAATTGAACATTAAAATCGCAGTTGAACACCTGCTGTCACGAGTGAAGCCGCTGAAATGTTTTGCTCGCAAGGTGTGTGTGTGTGTGTGTGTGTGTGTGTGGTGGGGGGGGGGGGGGGGGGTGGATGTGTGTACGCACACCCATGATGCACTGTGTGGCCCCTCATGATGAGTTCAGTTCTTTTGTAGCCCCCACCCCCATCAAAGTTGCAAAGATGTAGATGAAGGGGAGGACACAGGTTAAAGAAGGATTTTTAAGCCTTGAGACAATTGAGACATCAATTGTGTATGTGTGCCTTTGAGGGTGAATAGGCAAGGCAAAATATTTCAGTGCAAGGGGTATGGCAGTAGGTGTCAGGAGCACTGGTCAGTGTCAAGAATTGCAATGCCGCAGAGTCTTTCACACTCAATAGCTTCCCACATGTATCAAGAATGGTCCACCGCCCAAAGGACACCCAGCCAATTTGACACAACTGTGGGAAACATTGGAGACAACATGGGCCAGCATCCCTGTGGAACGCTTTCGCCACCTTGTAGACTGAACGAATTGTGACTGTTCTGACCCGCAATATCTGCACATCGCAATATTAGGAAGGTGTTCTTAATGTTTTGTACATTCAGTGTATAATCATGCCATTTCCAATGTGTTTCGATTAGTGATCCAGGACAGAGCATCCAGTAGGGGTCTGGAATTTACCCCCAGACAGAGCAGAGATGGTCAGGTCATCTCTACTGGGCTCAGCCCCTGGTTCCAGTCTATGGTTTCCTGGCCTTTATTTAGTGTCTGATTAGACTACAGAGATCTAGCCTGCAGACCTCTAGCTATACCCCCTGAGCCTTGTTGCCAGTGGAGATTGTGTTGGAATGGAAATGGGGCTTTGCCAAAGCGAGGACTCTGGAGGTACTAGGACAGGAGTAAGGGGGAAAGGGGAGTACCTAGTGCTGTCACAGGCTTCCACAGTCCAAAAACACAATCATTCCGAACCACAATAGCCTGCACAAGCGGTAGACTGCAGACAGCTAGCACGAGGCCAGGGATGGGGTACTCACATTTCAGTCTGTTTTCTCTTTCCTCCAAGCACAGTTATCTCCTCTCTCGCTTTATCGCTCTACCCCACTCTCTCTCTCTCTCATTAACCTTTGAACACACACACTCATTCGCTTGATCTAACACACAGACACAAACAGACACACACACACACCAGCGTGCACATAGAAACAGGCAAACTCTCCCTCCAGACATATTGCCCTCTCTCCCTCTCACACACACACACACACTCTCCTTTTCTCTTTTTCCCTCCCTATCAACTTGTCACATGACCTGTTCTTAATCTCTCCCCCTCTGTTCAGCACTGCCCTGATCCCCCCTGTGCCCTCCTCCATTGGCTACTAGCTGTGTGTTCGACAAACAATTGTGATTCTACTTGGTTTCTGAGGAGATTATTAACACACCTAGCCTAGCATGCCTAGTAGCTACAGCGGGGTCATGAATAAGCAATGGGAAGAAGTATCCAAGAGCCGTATTTTCTCTCTTTCTCCCCCGCTCCCAATGAATGCAAGGGATTGTGTGGAAAATGAGCTGTCAGTGGAGGAGATACATCAGGCTCATTGGCGAAGCCCTAGGAAATAATGAAGGACTCTACCATTTCTCCCTCATACGTTCAATATGCTCCTATCCATGACAAGTGCAGGGGAGATAAGCAGTCATCCCTCTCGAGCTGATTAAATACATTAGGTTTATTGAGGAGGGCTGGAACGTTAGGGTAATGTAAAGCCGAAGGTTCAGGGGAAGTTGATACAACATTAGAGCGATGTCTTGTGAGTCACAGGATGGAATGGAGGGGGGGCGGAGAGAAATATTTTGTGTGTGTGCGTGGTGTAGAGCGAGCAGCTATGTCAGGGGTATAGAAAGAGAGGAGAGGGCCTCAAGCCTGAGTGGAAGCCGTTATTCTTCCCAACGGAATCTGTAATTACCTACATGGCACACTGACTGACTGAGGGGCCTGCTTGAGGCATATACTGATAATAACACGAACGCACCAGGGCCTGCATTCCCAAAAGCATCTTAAGGTTAAGTTAATCGTTAGAACCTTCGTAGCAGCATCTGTAAATATCCAAGCTGTTTCCCAAAACCCTTGTTTTTAACAATGCACTTGAAAATGTTCGTAATCTAATGCCTGCCTCAGACCAATTTTAGAACAGCTACAGTAACTTCAGAAAGTATTCACACCCCTTGGCTTTTTTCACATTTTGTTGTGTTACAGCCTGAATTGTAAATTGATTTTAAATTGAGAATGTGTGTCACTGGCCTACACACAATACCCATAATGTCAAAGTGGAAAAATCTATTTGTGAAAATTTGATAAATTAATTAAAAATGAATAGCTGAAACGTCTTGAGTCAATAAGTATTCAACCCCTGTAAGGCAAGACTGAATATATTCAGGAGTAAAAATTGCTTAACAAGTCACATGATAAGCTACATGGACTCATTCTGTGTGCAATAATTGTTTTTAACAGGATTTTTGAGTGACTACCTCATCTCTGCACCCCACACATACAATTATCTGAAAAGTCCCTCAGTAGAGCAGTGAAACACAGATTCAACCAAAAAGACCAGGGAGGGGTAAAAATAAAGAAAGCCAACATGAATATACGCCCAGTCACTACAAAGACACAGGCATCCTTCCTGTGATACAGGTGTCCAATGGTGACTTTAAAACAATTACAGAGTTGAATGGCTGTGATAGGAGAAAACTGATAATGGATCAATAACATTGTAGTTCGTCCACAATACTAACCTAATTAACAGAGTGAAAAGAGGGAAACCTGTACAGAATAAAAAATATTCCAAAACATGTATCCTGTTTACGGGGCACTAAAGTCATCCTGCAAAAAATGTGGCAAAGCAATAAAAAATTTGTCCTGAATACAGTGTTATGTTTGGTACAAATCCAATACAAGACATTACTGAGTACCACTCTGCATATTTTCAAGCATAGTGGTGGTTGCATTGGGTTATGGATATGTTTGTAATTGTTATGGACTGTAGTTTTTCAGGATAAAAAAGAAACATAATGGAGCTAAGCACAGGCAAAATCCTAGAGGAATACCTGGATCAGTCTGCTTTCCACCAGACACTGGGAGATAAATGTACCTTTCAGCAGGACAATAACCTAAAACACCAGACCAAATCTTGCTTGCCAAGACAATATTGAATGTTCCTGAGTGGCCTATCTACAGTTTTGACTTAAATCGGCTTGAAAAATCAAGGCAAGACTGTTTAGCAATGAGCAACAACAAACTTGACAGAGCTTGAACAATTTTTTAAAAGAATAATGTGCAAATATTAGATGTTCTTCTGACTTCCTTTCCTCTGACATTTATGTAATTCTAGTTTTTATATTAATTCAGTTGGCTTGTTGTCAGCCATTTTGTCTACAGTTTTTCAAAAAAGATACACAGACTAGGAAAATCAAAATGGACGCTCCCACTTCATGTCTATGTATGTTAATATAATAACAGACGACATGGACTGTGGGTGGGCATAAACAACTGCACGTTTTTGGAGTTTTATGTTTAATTTAATCAAATGTTAATATTTGGTTGAGCAGCCGTCGGATCCTCTGACACATTCATGGGGGTATTTTGCCTTCTGAGAAGGAGAGAGAGAACGAGAAAGAGGAGAGAAAAAAATACTCCTACCTGTCAGAGATTTTTTATTTTCCCTCGTCATGTCTGCTTACTAGACTCTCAACTCCTCTCCCTCCCTCCCCTCTCTCAGGTTGTCAGCACAAACCCCGTTCCTGTTGCTGTCCTGATTCTGACACCTGTCAGCATTTTCATTAGTAGATCAGAGGAGTAGCAAACTCAAAATGTTCCCTGTGTTGAATTTAGGGCATGTTTTGCGGCATGAACACGCAACACTGCTTTACTGTTTCTTTAATTCAACAGGGGAATGGAAGTGCTTGACTGGCAGGAAGTTGACTTGGCAGATGAGGGTTTTGTGTGTTGAGATATATGGAGAGAGAGAGAGACTAGGAGAGCAGTGAAGTTAAGATGGGGGAAGCCTCGTGAAATCAATTAATTAATCAATTAAGAGCAGTTGGACCCTGGTGGATCTGTGCTCCATTGGCTGAGCTTCATTCCTGGGCTTCTGCTTCGGGGCGTGGATGGGATTAATGAGTGGAAAACCCCCTCAGGGGTGAAGGATATGGAATATGTGTGGAATGAGAGAGACTATTGCCCTGCGACTGCAAATGTAGCTGACAAGAGTCCCTGTGGTGCTAAAGACTGGAAAAATTGGTTTTCTGACCATCACTTTTACCCCTAGAGTCATAATCCAAGAACCAAAGACCCCTGGTAAACTAAACCCTCAAAATGGCCACCAAGAAAAATACACAAAAAGGCAAAAAAGGACATGGAAAAGTTGATCATTGATCATTTTTGCACTTAACTAGAGAATCTCGAGCCCTTAAAAAACCCATGGCTCATCCGTGTCTGCAAGGAATTAAGTAAGAGGTTGGATAATCAAAGGATGTGGGGGTTAAAAAAATGGCCGCTTCTGTTTGTTACCAGAGCCCTGTGCGGCTGTTCGCCCACTTCTCCCGTGAGACACTAATGGTTCTCTAGAGCCAAAGCTAGCACATTGTATATTTTTTCAACAAAATCCCCTTGACGTTCACAGTCACGCCTATAGATGTAATTTTATACATTTTTCTCCAGCTCCTCTCCCTTCCCTCAACCGTTTATAGCTGGGCGATATCATCCATAGTCACTCCATAGCCAGATACTGTACAAGAGAAATCATTAATAGTTGAAGATATTTGACGATATGGGGCCTATATATTTAATGTAATGTGATTTTTAAGATATTTTATATATTTCCCTAGTGTAATCCATTGGCAGAGTAGATTTCAGACCAAGGTATTCTTAGGAAGAAGAGTACCTTCTTACAATGTTTGGTCTCGTCTCAGTGTCACTCAGGTAGCCTCTGTTGATTATGGACAAAATACCTCTCCACGAAGTCAGACAATAGTTTAGCTACTGCTGGATTCCAGAGACACAATCCATTATCGAGTATCACATTTCAAATCGAGAAGGATAAATAGAAACGCAGGAAATGGACAAACAAGTCGGTAACATAATCAAAAAGTGCAAAACGGAAGCCTGTAACAAAGGAAGAACTTTGTAATTGTGCGAGAGAAACCCAGAGCCTCGCAGAGAGCTCCATGTCTCATATGAGCGGATTCCCACACTGAGACTTTTAAGGGGGGGTGGGGGGGGGGGGTTGTGTGTGTTCCTCTTTGTCAAAGGTAACGGTACGTCCCACTGTGCAAACACCACCTTTACATGGCGCCTATGAGAATGGTAAACATTTGTACTGTAAAAAGCTTAGGGAACCCACATGAGGGGAGTTTACTGTACTCCATCTATCCCCCTCCATTCCTTCCTGTTTGCGTTTCGCTTCCGAACACAAGAAAACATCACAATAAAATCACTTTTGTATCCAGAGCCTGTCCTTTGGGGCAATTGCAGTGTGTTATGTTTTTTTGTTTTGTTGCTGTAGTACCAGAAGGAGAGGCAAACTGCAGATCTAAGTTATTCCCTATAGAACATACAGTATCTAAATGGCGGGGTGTTTTGCGAACAAGACTATTTGTTTTGTTCACACAGTTCCCTTCGCCAAACAGGGCTACTGCATGGGCGGTGCCCGGTCGGTGCCCGCTCACATTCAATTAAGACGGATGTGTCCGAACAAACCGCGTTTTCACTTCACTCCGAACCATCAGGGCTCTCACATCTAGTATATGTTGCTGCTGTAACTGAGCTATCCTGATCTGCTCCTACTTCTGTAAATATATAGGATCCATCCCAAATGGCACCATATTTCCCAGTGCGCTATTTGGCTAGCAGATAGCCTAGTGGTTAGAGCATTGAGCCACTAACCAAAATGTCACTAGTTTGAATCCCTGAGATGACAAGGAGGGGAAAAAAATGTGTTGATGTGCCCTTGGCACTTAAGCCTAATTGCTCCAGAGCCTCCATTGATAACGGCACTTGCATCGAGAGCAATGCAAGAAAAACATTTCCATTGAAACGGGACAAATTTAAGCATCCACCAAAATGTTTTTATATGACTTTTGACCAGGGCCTGTGGAGACTCTGGTCAAAAGCAGTACATTATGTAGGGAATAGGGTGCTCTTTGAGACACAGTATTGGTTCAGCAAAGTATCTTCTCTGCCTTTCATATTTTCTTAGGGCTGTCACAATTCACACAAGCCACAATTGTCTGACTTGTGTCTCTGTCCCGCAAGTCGATTAGCTTCGGCAAATACATAGCAGCGATTTCAGCTAGCTAGCTAAGTTAGGGACAATCATTATTAGTTGATGCTAGCGGAGTGGAACTAACCTTCCACGGAGTGCATTGTTTTCCAGAAAACGCATAGAGCCACAAATTAAATATCACTTTCATACTACGACTATAATTTAACACATTTGCCGCGAGAAATGTATTCAACATCCACTAAAGTAGCTAGCAAGTTTACTTGATGGCGATAGTAGTTGCCTTGGTAACCAAACAAACTTGCTAGTTTAGCTAACCAAACCACCAGTCCTAGCTTGCTATTATGACAATATAATCAAACAATAAAAATGTTTTCAATTCGACTTAGCTCAAACATGGAACATGTAAGAATGAAACATTGCCATGGAATTCTACTGTGCAAATGCATGGTGCGTTATAAGTAAATAATGCACACTCTAGAACGGCCTTCAAGCCAATCAGAAATGAGTATTCAGCAATAGCTAATATCCTCTTGAAAAAGGTAGGAGGATGCAACAAGGGCCTTGTCTGTGGGGTATCGGAAGTATAGTATAGTGTGGCCGTGCCGATTCTGTTAAGCTTAGCCCCGGCCCCATCATACTCGTTAACTGTGTAATTAGAATGCTGAGATGTTAATGAAAGGACAATTCCTTTTGGCTATGTCGTTACGTTCATGCATGTGTAAGGGTCTTTTGGTCAATTCATTTAATAATTATGAACAAGCCCTCAATACTGACGAAGCCTCATGCTGATTTACTGCCACATACTCCCTTTAAAGACAGGAGAGAAGACAGACATTGCCTGCATTCCATATGGCCCACTATTTCCTACATAGTGCACTAATTTTGTCCAGGGCCCATATGCCCACTATATAGGGGATAAAGTGCCATTTGGGATTGAAGCTTAGAGAAAAATTAAGCCATTTTGTTCACTGCTTCTCACTGCTTCTTTTTCAACAGAGGGAGAAATTGGCCTGTTGCAAGACCATATTATAACTAGGTCTGGAGAAGGGGAGTGCAATAACAATAGCAACAAGGATCCAATTGCAAATCCAAATAGATATTTTGTACTTATCTATTGCTGCTATGGTCAAATCAAGCAGTGGATGTCTGCCTGGTAGTGGTAAATAGTCCCCGCCGTTCTGTTTACCAGTAGCATTTATTTGTTTACATACATTCTAGGAGTTAGCATCCATCTCGCGAGTGATAATCAAAAAAGCCTCTCTCTCTTTCTTTGTCTCCCCCATTCCTCTCTGTCTATCCCTTTTTCTCCACTTGTAATATTCTTCATGTACATATTTTCTAATTGTCTCAAATAATGACTTTGCTAGACTGTTGGACTTGTCAGTATGCATGTTTTGAAGAGGGTTGTGAAATAATTACGGACAGCCAACCAAATAGGCAGTGAACCCACTAATCATTATTCATTACTGTCTGACACTGCCAAGGCAGCAGTCCAAGGCCTTTTCAGACAGCATTTCATTGCAGGACGTCACAATTAGCATGTCCCAATCCTAACAAACCTTAAAATGCTACCTTCTAAGGTGCATTCATTCGGGCATTTTTGAAGCTGGCATCCCATGTATCCTTTGCTGGACAGGCTGTACCAAAAAACCTTCCGGCCCACCGAAAATTCGAAACAATTCTGAATTAATAGAGGACACAAGTCCCAGCATAGGAGAACATTTTCCAGAAGAATAAGGAATAGCTGAGAAATGTAAGTAAACTGTTTTTCAGGACCCTGTCTTTCAAAGATAATTTGTAAAAATCGAAATAACTTCACAGATCTTCATTGTAAAGTGTTTAAACACTGTTTCCCATGCTTGCTCAATGACACATAAACAATAAATGAACATGCACCTATGGAACAGTCGTTGTTACAGACGGTAGGCAATTAAGGTCACAGTTATGTAAACTTAGGACACTAAAGAGGCCTTTCTACTGACTCTGAAAAAGGCCAAAAGAAAGATGCCCAGGGTCCCTGCTCATCTGCATGAACATGCCTTAGGCATGCAGCAAGGAGGCATGAGGACTGCAAATGTGGCCAGGGCAATGAATTGCAATGTCCGTACTGTGAGAAGCCTAAGACAGCACTACATGGAGACGGGATGGACAGCTGATCGCCCTCGCAGTGGCAGACCACGTGTAGCAACACCTGCACAGGATCTGAACATCACACTTGCGGGAGAGGTACAGGATGGCAACAACAACTGCCTGAGTAACACCAGGAACCCACAATCCCTCCATCAGTGCTCAGACTGTCTGCAATAGGCTGAGAGAGGCTGGCCTTGTAGGCCTGTTGTAAGGCAGGTCCTCACCAGACATCACCGGCAACAACGTCGTCTATGGGCACAAACCCACTGTTCCTGGACCAGACAGGACTGACATTAAGTGCACTTCACTGACGAGTCGTGGTTTGTCTCACCAGGGGGGGATGGTTGGATTTGCGTTTATTGTCGAAGGAATGAGCGTTACACCGAGGCCTGTAATCTGGAGCAGGATCGATTTGGAGGTGGAGGGTTCGTCATGGTCTGGGGCGGTGTGTCAAAGAATCATCGGACTGAGCTTGTTATCATTGCAGGCAATCTCAACACTGTGCGTTACAGGGAAGACATCCTCCTCCCTCATGTAGTACCCTTCCTGCAGGCTCATCCTGACATGACAATGCCACCAACCATACTGCTCGTTCTGTGTATGATTTGATCAGGAATTGATCAGGAATTTCAGTGTTCTGCCATGGCCAGCGAAGATCTCAATCCCATTGAGCACGTCTGGGACCTGTTGGATAGGACGGTGAGGGCTATGGCCATTCCCCCCCAGAAATGTCTGTGAACTTGCAGAGTTGGTGGAAGAGTGGGGTAACATCTCACAGCAAGAACTGGCAAATCTGGTGCAGCCCATGAGGAGGAGATGCACTGCAGTACATAATGCAGCTGGGGGCCACACCAGATACTGACTGTTACTTTTGATTTTGACACCCCCCCCCCCCTCTTTGTTCAGGGACACATTATTCCATGTCTGTGGAACTTGTTCAGTTGTTGAATCTTATGTTCATAGAAATATTTACACATTTTTCTGAAAATAAACGCAGTTGACAATGAGGACGTTTCTTTTTTTGCTGAGTTTATAACTTATTTATTCACCAAGTTATGTTTAAATTTCAACAAATTACTTTCATATGATTTTGAATTCAAATGTTAATTCATCAGATGTATTGTTCTTATTCAAATTGTTGCCAAGCTAGCTAGCTAGCACATCTTACGCAATAGATAGCTCATTTTAATGTTAGTAGGCAGACTTGTACAGGTTATTGGCTGTTTAGAGAAGAACAACTAAACTAACTAGGCCTAATCATAGATTCAGCAATGGGTCAATTGTGAAAAAGATTTTAAATCATGAATTGGTAAACATTGCTAGCCAGCTAAAAACGAAGAAAATATTTTTCCCCCATTTGTTTTCAGGGAATCACGTTTGATCACGTTTCACTCCATTGCATTATACTGACTTGGCAGAAAACAGTCCCGCCTGACTCGTTTGGAGGTAAGACATACTTTTTCTTTTTTTTTCATCTGTTGAAAATTGTAGAAAATGCAGCCAGCTGTGTTTTGTTCATTCTAGGCTTGCTAGCCAGTGAAGTTGATTGTGCATTTGGTGTACCTTACGTTAAAGTTAGCTAACTTTCTCTTGTCACTTTTCCTTCCCCTATTGTGTTACACGATTGGGTTTAAAATTAGAGGTTAAGTTATTCAACTCTTACAGTAAGTAACTAAACAAGCCCTAAAAAATGCTAAACTGTTGACAAAATTATTTGCACATTAATAAAGGTAGTTGTAGCTTCATTGACTTGATCCAGCACTGAAATTTGAGCAGCGAGGTTCATTTCAAACTCCATTTGTCTCCACTCGCTCCAGCTTTAAGGACGTCACCCTGACATCCAGAAGATGGGACAGCCTTTGTTGGGAACTTCCCCAGCCACCAGGACAATCACCATATCCCAGGGATTTCATTTTGAAATGGGCAAAATCACAATCTTAAATAGAACCAGATTTCCCCCCATGTTGTTGTTTATCACGCAGATTTGTCAGAACATTTGTAACTTATGAAGCTCATTCTAAAATACAGACTTAGAGGGGAAGTCTTCAATGTAGTCCACAATTCGTTGAAATGAGGTGTTAGTAAAGGCCTGGAACTAAAACTTGTGTATAAAAAAACTGTGGCGGTCATGACTAAATAAGCTTACTGTATTTACTGTATATAATTATATTGGACATTTTGTTATCCTTTATTATATGCCAGTATTTTTATCCAATGCCTTTAGCTTCCATTAGGATGAAGTAGCCTAGGCCTTCAAATCACCTTTCACAGTGAAACACCATTATTCTTGTTATTAATCATTCTTAAACAGTCAGTATAAAAGCTATCTCAAAAATTCCTGTATCCTGCATGCAAGCTTACCTATCATATCCACAGTTGAGCTGCAGACCAAGCAATATGTGAAAGGAGGACCCTATACCGTAGGATAACTATTCTAGTTGGTGTTAACTTCATGCATGAATAGGTACTGAGGAGATCGATTCTGTTACTTGCTATTCGTGGCAGATACAGTATTTCCATTTTGGGATAGTTGTTCACTGAATTGCTAGCACTAGTTGCTCACTCTACTACAGTGCCTACAAGGTAAACACATGTCTAGCACTCAGTGGAATGCGAATGCATTGTCACGTGATGCTGCCTTTCGAATCCCATCCCAAATGGCAGTTACCTACTAGAAAAATGCTACCTATTAAAGGTTGGTGCCTTTGGAGGCCTTTGGATTGGGACACAGCTAGCCTCCCCATGCAGCTAACATACAGATACACACATAGACACGCATGCAAACACTCCCTGCCACTATCTGTTAACCCCCCACCCCCAACCAAGCAGTCATCAAAACATCACAAGACATGTTCGAGTTCAACACCAGCAACTGAACCAGATCCGACACATGCCTTTACAGCAGCATCTGCTCCCAGATGAAAACGGAAGTAGAAGAGACTGAACTTACATATTCTCCTCCTATCATGACATCATAATGTCTCTTTCCCCTACCCATAATACCTTGCGGTAAAATGGCTGGCTAATTAGCCCAATTCAACATCTGTGCGTGAGTCCACGTGATCCCGAGCTAACTTTCTAATTTGCTCCGCAGCTCATTCCCCACGATGGAAAATGTTGCCAGGAAAAAAATCCCTCATAAATAATTTGGGTTAAAGTGTGATTGTTTAATTTTTCTTCATCTGTTATTCCTTCATTCATTAGATTCCCTTTTTCTGAGCAAGGCTAAGAGGAGTGAGCAGGGAGCATTAAAATGGAAGACTCAGAAAATGTGAACATATAGCTAGAGAGGATCACTAGAGGAGTTTTGAGAAAATTGGAGGGAAAAATCACAGAGGTTTAGCATAAGGTGTGTTTGTTTGTTTGGGGGAGGGGTAAAGGCTAGGGTTATGGCTAAGAAAGTGCCTAACACTAGATGCCACACTTCGACTAGAATTTCAACATATTTCACCAAACCTGTCCTAAATTTTCCTCTATAGCAGAAGCCAATGACCAAAGAGTAGGCGAATTCAAACCAAACAAAGACACACTGCGACGTGAAGCCTGCTGGGTAATATGCAGATGTAGTTTTCCGTATTGACCAATGGAGTTGTTTGATTGTTTCAAATTGCTAAGATGAGAGGCCTAGTCATCAAGACTGAACAAAGCAAGGCAATTCACCAGCTTCCTGTCTCTTCAGAAAATAAAGCAATTGTTAACTGGAGTAGGAGGCAAGCCAGTGAAATGGCTGCCGTTCATTTTGAGTTCATGCACTGAATCCACTGCTCTATGCTCTCCCAAGTCTGAGCACCTGTGTGTGTTTCCTTTTGAGCTGGATAAACACCCCCATGTGCATACAATGGTAGCATACAGGTCTGTGCCAGTTTCTATCCACCTAATTCTCACTCATTCTTATTCTCTCACTCGCTCTATCTCCGTCTACAGGCATATCTTTAATTCTCCTTCTCTCTCAATTCAATTCAATTTCTTCACAGGTCGGTGCCAGTTCTACCCACTACCTTTTCCTCAAATACACACCCTCTCTTTCTCTCTCTCCCTCTCTCCCCTCACCCTCCCTTTCTCCATGACACTTCTTCACATAAGCTCCCCCTCTCCACTACTCTAAAACCATGGAACCAGGAAACACTAACATGACCACCTACACTTCCCTTGCCAGGGAATCGGATGTCCTCTTAAACGTTGGAAGTCGGCAAAGAAACATCAACATTATTTCCTCTGCTAAATGTTCCTGCTGAATAATGTATGAGAGTGGTTACAATGCGATATGTAGATTTCAACCCACCTTTGTCAGCCATTCAAGCGCATCAGAAGTTGGCTGCCACCAAATACTTCCAGACAGACATGGCTAGGCCTACAATCAGTCAATAATGTTACCAGAGCATCATATAAAAGGGTAGCCTTGGTAGGGGGAGATCCCTCTACATTAGCAGCCTTAGCACCGGGACATCAAAGGGAAAGTACTAAGTTGTTATTCACAAAAACAGATCTGAGAGTGGGCACAATGCTACCGCTAAATGTGTTCTGCTTGATGTAAGCACACGAATACACACACAGGAATGGAATTAATTCAAATTCTATAGATACACAGAGACACAGAGAGACACACACTCACAGGTCTGAGGCCTTATGTAGGAGTAGGTATAATGGACTGCTGAAGCTGCTCTAGTTGGAGGTGTAAACAAGCTTCATTTTACATACACAAGCTTTGACCAAGTATCTGATGGGGTAATTCTAACACTAAGGGATGAATGATGAGTAACACACACAGCTTTCCACAAACCTTTTCTCCTACCTTGGTCAGGCAGCTGGCAGACGTTGGGGGGTATGGTCATGTTGAGCACGTCGTTGACAGCCGTGTCTATGTAGTGGCCTCTCTGGACATCATGCTCACTGTCCGTCTGGTCGCTCTCTTCGTGCCCGCTGTCCTTCAGACTATTGCCCTCCAGGTCCTTGAATGTTGATGTGCTACAGAGGGAAGGAGGGAGGGAGAGGGGGATGAGAAAGGAGAGAATGTTGATTTACTGTCACATCAACTTCTATCAGATTCTCTCCTCTCTCCTTCATCACCTCTCTCCCTCAATCCATTTCTCTCCTGTGTCCATCTTTTTTTCACTATTTCCTTCTTAGCTCTCTTTTAAAAAATATCTAAACATTGACATATTGTCTCTCTTTCACTATCTCATCCTTGACTCTCTAACATGTGTGTCTCTCCACATCCTCCTCTCTCACACATTTCTCACAGCACTCGGAATCTTGAGAAGGAGAGGGTTGATGGGAATCTTCAGGAGGACTCTTAACTCTGGCCTCAGCTGTCTAGAAGGACACGACTTCACAGCTTTCCACATTTTATTTCTGGAGGGAAACGAACCTTGCTACTTCTGTAGTAAGCGGAGGGTTGTGGTGGTGGAGGCACAGATTAACTCTGTTGGGGATTTTTGGGATTAAGAGGCCATTTTCAAACTCTGCTGATAGTGGAGCAAAGAGGCTGCAGGCTGTTTTAGTCTGTTTCTAAAAGGGACCGTGTGGATGGCGATGCACTGACTTCAAGGGCATCTCTAGTGTGAACCGTTGTGGCTATAAAGGGCCTGTCCGGATATTTAAATCCTGTTTTTTTATAATTTAAATGTATGTAATTATATACCCATTGATTAATTAAGAATATCAGACGTAAATGCCTCATGAACCCTGTCCCTCAGCTTTATAGCAAACCAAGAGTTGGAGACTGCCGTTGTGTTTTTCAAATAACAGAGTGGGCTTTTAAAACACCTTGCAATTACACTCTACTGTTCAACAATCAGATGATAATCAAGCATTCCAGGAAGGAAAGGAATATAGAAAATGCTATGAGCATGTACGTATGTGCACAGATTGACTTTAAGCCCCAAACAAGACAGATTCAATCAACAGCTTCATAGTGTATGCATGATTTCCGTTCATTTGATTGCCGCCCCACTGGAACAAATTGTGCTATACAAACAAGACTGCTATTGAGGGAGGAGGCGAATGTATACATCAAGAACCTCACGTAGGAGAAGAGAGGAGAATGGAGGAGAAGAGAACAAATATAAGACAAGGAAAGAGAAGAGACATAAAGAAAGAAAAAAAACAGTAGCAAACAGCAGTTCCCAGCTTTCCTTTGAGAGGTTTGCCTGGGAAAGGGGGAGAGAGAGAGGTACTGCAGTGACGGTAATGCTGGCTTTACCTCTCTCTGATGTTATCAGTGTAATTGCACCTGTCCCAGACTACAGGCCCACAGGCTCCTAGGGGATAGCTTTGTAGTGTGCTGCAGAGGCCCCTCGCTTAAATGTGCTTTTGTTTACATAAACATAGGGATTTTTGGGGGAGTAAAATTGCCATAATGGCTTTTCAAAAAGCCGGGGACGGCCTCAAACAAAGGGAGGTTGGAATGTTCAGCAGCTGCAGGTAAAAAGTGAGAAATTATAGGCCTGGCCACAACAACAAAAAAAGAAATTGCTGCAGGGCGTTATTAGAGTTGTCTACACTACCCCGCCGGAACCACGAGCTCACCTTATATCCTGCTTCAGGTGGAATCAGGAATGCACCATTAGTCCCATACCCCATACCTTTATATCCTGCTCAATGTTCTCAAAATGGGCGACTCAAATGAACTTAATTATTGATACTTTGGTATTAGCATTGAGCTGATGTTAAAAAAATGACACACTGAGATCCAACTGTGCTACGAACCTCTTGCAATATTGAAATCACGTTCCCGGCCAAAATTCTATTTGATTTCTTTAAATCTTATTCACGATGTATAAGTCGTTTTACGAGCCGTGTTTTAGCAGGAGTTTTTCATATTGTTCAACGTGTCTTGATTTATGTTTTTATGGGAATGGATGGAATTATTCATGATAATGTTAAAATATGTGCTTTGAAGACACAGACTTGAAAAAAATGTACCTAATATAGTAGTGAGGGATCATTTTAGAGTCTAATTCCAAATTAGATTATTGACTGTGTGAATTTGTAGTGAATACACAGAACAAACACGGGTTTTCACAACATGCACACTCATGCATTTGCAGCCCATAGCATATGACAATTACGGATCACAACGGGTGACAGCAGAAAATATCAAATTGCCTAATCAAGACATACCTTTTGATAAGATGTGCTCGGCTGTTCACATAGCTGGAGTCGATATAATTATCCGTCTGTAACAGAAGATTGGGGGAGGAGGGGGAAGAGGGGGAGGAAAGTAGAGAAAAAAAACAGAAGAGATGCATTTAATTTCGTAGGGAACCAAATAATGTTACAACGGTAATTGCCTTTCAATAGAAATGTTATGTTACACAAAGTGAGTGAGCCTCAGCTTTCAAAGGTGGAAGCCATTCTCTTTCAAAGTACCTACACAGAGACAAGGAGAGAGAGAGAAAGAGAGAGAGGGCCGGCTAGTAGCTGAGAGAACTAAGGAGAGTGCTGCAGTGAGGAGAGACACTCCCCCATTCCTCCCTCAGTCCTCTCCATCCCTCCATCAGACCAAAGTCACAAAAATGTGATCATTAGGGATGACAGTGCATCATGCAGAGATAAAATGACAGAGGGAAGGAAGAAAAGTTTTTCTCCTCCAAATCTCTCTCTTTTCTCCTCAACCTTTTTGAGATGATCTGAATCTATAAATTTGAAATAAATAAAACTGTGAGAGGAGAAGAAGAAATTGAGAGCGTACCAGGGGAAATCTTAACTTTTAGCAATTGCAGATTAAAAGCAAGCATGGAGGAATCTGCATACGATGGAACTCTGACCCACATAGTTCAAAGGCATTGTGCATCATTCTTGGTTAGGGGTGTTATGACAGGGGAGAGAAGGTACATTGAGACGTCCCCTCGTGTCTGGTGAGCATCTACTCAGTCAAAGGCATCCTGTATTCAACATAAAAAATTAAATCCCCCAACATTTATAGAAATACTGTTATAGTAAGTTAGACAGGAGAGTCACAGGGGAGAGAGGGGACATTGAACAGGTAGTCCCTTGTGCCTGGCCAACATCCACTCACGCCCAGATAACATGTCAAGAGGGTATCAAAGGCACTCTCAAAGGACTTCCCCAGCCTGCCCATGAAAACTCCATGATCCGACCCTTTCAACATACTTTGTTGCAGGTGTTTTCCTGTGGGAAGAGGGAGAAAAGGACATCACTCCTCTTAAATTCCACTCTCATAGACTCATGATATGCTATCTCAGATAAAGGATAAGGGATAGAGGGATAGCCAATGGCTCACATCCGGTGATGAAGTGTTTCCTCTGACAAAAGAGTCACCCCTATGATAAGAGACGTTAATGCAGGCGGTGGCACGAACTCACTGATTATCAAATGAGGGACAATATTTGCCAGCTCGGTCCTGCTGTTCGGGGGAGCGGGGAGCTGTGTGCGATGGTGAGGCAGGGTGACCAAATGCATTTGTATAAAAAATTTAGCTTGTTAACTGGTGATGGGGTTGGCTTTTTTGAAAAGTGAAATCCTTCCCCCAATCCACACCCTATTTTTTTCCAACCTGTGTAGGTTGAGGCAGAAACCAAAATGCAAAACCACAATGTAAAAGTTAGAGCGAGAGAGAGGCTATTGATGCTTTTTATTGAGACATCCTGACTTAAACACCCTATGAAACACCCCTCCCCCCTCATTAAAAAGGCAAGAGTGTGTGAGAGAGAGGGGAAGGAGAGGCAGCAGACGGGAATGTAGATGCAACACTAGCCCTTGTGTTCTTGTATGTTGATGTGGCTTTTAAAATGCACTACACAAGAGCAAGGAGGCAGGCTGGTCTCAGAGCAAAATGTATTATATTTTCCTAAAATCTGTTTTATGATATAAGTTTGTATGATAAGTTAAGTTACATTATTTGACCTGTTTAGTATGACATATACAGTATTACATTTGACTCCTTTAGTATGATATTTTACATTTGGTATGTTTACATAAGACAGAGTTACAATTTTGTAAGATACCACCGGCTGATATGGAAGCTCTGCTTCTAGCTCCTAAGCAACTTGGCAGTATTTCATTTTTTTTTTCAATTTCAGCTTTGCGTGAATGCTGCCATCAATCCACGGTTTCTGATTGGGGAAGGTTTTAATAGTCGCGGTTGGTACAACATCACCGATGCACTTGCTAATAAACTCGCTCACCGAATCAGCGTATACATCAATGTTGAACAGACTTTAGCATGGGCGTTTCCTTTTTTAGTTTCTGTCTATAGGCTGGGAGCAACAAAATGGAGTCGTGGTCAGATTTGCCGAAAGGAGTGACGGCTTTGTATGCCTCGCGGAAGTTAGAATAATAATGATACAGAATGCTACCAGCAAGATATGTGGTTTCCAGTTTACATAGAGTCCAAGGAAGTTCTTTCAGGGCCTTCGAGGTGTCTGCTTTTTGGTGTGAGGGGGGGGGGGGGGGGGTATACACCACCGTGATTATAATCGAAGAGATTTATCTTGGTAAATAATGCGGTTACCATTTGATTGTAAAGAATTCTAGGTCAGGTGAAGAACATGACTTGAGTTCCTGTATGTTGTTATGATCACACCATGACTCATTAATCATAAGGCATACACCCCCGCCCTTCTTCTTACCAGAGAGATGTTTGTTTCTGTCGGCGTGATGTGTGAAGAAACCAGGTGGCTGTACCGTCTCTGACGTATCCTGAGTGAGCCATGTTTCCGTGAAACAGAGAATGTTGCAATCTCTGTTTCACGGGAAGGCAACCCTTGCTTGGATTTCGTATACCTTGTCAAGAGACTGGACATTGGCGAGTAGTGTACTTGGGAGTATACTTGGGAGAGGTGGGCGATGTGCCCATCTACAGAGCCAGACCAGAAGACCACTCCGTCTGCTCCTTCTGAGGCGCCGTTGCTTTGGGTCGCCTGTTGGGATCCGATCCGTTGTCCTGTTTGGTGGACCAAACAGAGGATCCGCTTCAGGAAAGTCGTATTACTGGTCATAATGTTGGTAAGTTGACGTTGCTCTTATATCCAATAGTTCCTCCCGGCTGTATGTAATAAGACTTAAGATTTCCTGGGGTAACAGTGTAAGAAATAACATTAAAAAGCAAAATACTAGCCGGCTTCCACCCGGTTACTCATCCTGCACCTTAGAGGCTGCTGCCCTATATACTGTACATAGACTTGGAATTCCTGGCCACTTTTAATAATGGAACTGTTGTCACTTTACTAATGTTTATACACTGTATTCTATTCTACTGTATTTTAGTCAATGCCACTCCGACATTGCTCAATCTAATATTTATGTATTTCTTAATTCCAATCTTTTACTTTTAGATTTGTGTGTAATGCTGTGAACTGTTAGATTGTTGGACTGTTGGAGGAAGGAACACAAGCATTTTGCTACACCCACAATAACATCTGTTAATTATGTGTATGTCACCAACAAACTTTTATTTGGATTTGATTTAGAGCAAAAGCGAAAGCAGGGTGGTTTGAATGGTCGCGAATGTCTAGCAAGCGAATGGTTGTGTATTTAAATCTCATCACAGACAACTTTAGCATTTCAGCTAATTAGCATCTTTGCAACCACTTACATTTTAACTACTTTGCATGTTAGCCAAGCCATCCTGTTACCTTAACCCTAACATTAACTGCTGACCTACAAAAGCAGTCCAACTCAACATATCATCCTAAAGCAGTCGAACATAGCATATCATACTAAATGGGTGACCGGGCTACCTAAAGCAGTCAAAAGTTACATCATAATAAGCGGGTGACCGGGCTACCTACAGTGGCTTGCAAAAGTATTCACCCCCCTTGGCATTTTTCCTACTTTGTTGCCTTAGAACCTGGAATTAAAATAGAGGGGGGGGGGGGGGTTGTATCAGTTGATTTACACAACATGCCTACCACTTTGAAGATTCAAAATATGTTTTATTGGGAAACAAAAATGAAATAAGACAGAAAAAATTGAAAACTTGACCGCGCATAACTATTCACCCTCCCAAAGTCAATACTTTGTAGAGCCACCTTTTGCAGCAATTACAGCTGCAAGTCTCTTGGAGTAGGTCTCTGTAAGCTTGGCACATCTAGCCACTGGGCAAAACTTCTCCAGCTCCTTCAACCTGGATGGGTTCCACTGGTGTACAGCAATCTTTAAGTCATACTACAGATTCTCAATTGGATTGAGGTCTGGGCTTTGACTAGGCCATTCCAAGACATTTAAATGTTTCCCTTTAAACCACTTGAGTGTTGCTTTAGCAGTATGCTTAGGGTCATTGTCCTGCTGGAAGGTGAACCTCCGTCCCAGTCTCAAATCTTTGGAAGACTGAAACGGGTTTCCCTCAATAATTTCTCTGTCTTTAGCGCCATCCATCATTCCTTCAATTCTGACCAGTTTCCCAGTCCCTGTCGATGTAAAACATCCCCACAGCATGATGCTGCCACCACCATGCTTCACTGTGGAGATGGTGTTCTCAGGGTGATGAGAGGTGTTGCATTTGTGCCAGACATAGCGTTTTCCTTGATGGCCAAAAAGCTACATTTTTGTGTCATCTGACCAGAGTACCTTCTTCCATATGTTTGGGGAGTCTCCCACATGCCTTTTGGCGAACACAGAACTGTGGAGTGTACGGCTTAAAGTGGTCCTATGGACAGATACTCCAATCTCTGTTGTAGGGCTTTACAGCTGCTTCAGGGTCATCTTTGTTGCCTTTCTGATTAATGCCCTCCTTGCCTGGTCCGTGAGTATTGGTGGGCTGCCCTCTCTTTGCAGGTTTGTTCTGGTGCCATATTCTTTCAATTTTATGGTGTTCTGTGGGATGTTCAAAGTTTCAGATTTTTTTATAACCCAACCCTGATCTGTACTTCTCCACAACCTTGTCTCTGACCTGTTTGGAGAGCTCCTTGGTCTTCATGGTGCCGCTTAATTGGTGGTACCCCTTGCTTAGTGTTGTTGCAGACTCTGGGGCCGTTCAGAACAGGTGTATATATACTGAGATCATGTGACACTTAGAATGCACACAGGTGGACTTTATTTAACTAATTATGTGACTTCTGAAGGTAATTGGTTGCACCAGATCTTATTTAGGGTTTTCATAGCAAAGGGGGTGAATACGAATGCACATTCCACTTTTCCAATTTATTTGTGTTTTTTTTCACTTCAATTTGGACTATTTTGTGCATGTCCGTTAATGAAATCTAAAGACAAATCCATTTCAATTACAGGATATAATGCAACAAAATATGAAAAACGCCAAGGGGGATGAATACTTTTGCAAGGCACTGTATTACATCGGTAGGCCTATGTAACATATCTTTCTAAATGAAGTGGTGTGGATTTTGGTCAAATATGATTAAGTTTTGCTTTGAGACCAGGTTGATGCGGCCTTACAGAGTTGTGTTTACCTCTGGCAAATAGCACCCTGCTATGGTCTTTGGAACAACATTTTAAAACAGTGAAATGCTTACTTACTGGTACTTTTTCAACTATGCAGAGTTAAAGGTAGAGTTAAAGTGACTAGGCAACATGATAGGTAGTACACAGTAGCAGCAGAGGGTAGCCATTTGATTAGCTATTTAGCAGTCTTGTTTTGCACTCTTATGGCTTGGGGGTAGAAGCTGTTTAGGGTCCTGTTGGTTTCAGAATTGGTACACTGGTACCGCTTGCTGTACTGTAGCAGAGAGAACAGTCTATGGCTTGGGTGGGAAAAAGTATTTGGTAATTTTTCGGCCTTTATAGCATGGTTTAGAGGTCTTGGATGACAAGGAGCATGTGCCCAGCGATGTACTGGGTTGTACTCATCACCCTCTGTAGCGCCTTGTTGTCAGGTGCCTTGCAGTTGCTGTACCAAGCGTTGATGCAGCCAATCAAGAATTCTCAAAGGTGCAGCTGACAATTTTTGAGGATCTGAGCGGCCATGCCTCTCGAGGGAGAAGCGGTGCTGTCGTTCCCTCTTCACAACTGTGTGGGTGTGTGTGGAACATGTTATTAATTCCTTGGTGATGAACCGAAGATGAACCGCATGCCCCACCAAAGAACTTGAAACTCTTGACCCACTCCACTACAGCCCCATGGATGTGGATTGGGGCATGCTCGCCACTCCGTTTCCTGTAGTCCACGATTAGTTTCTTTGTCTTGCTATTGTTGAGGGAGATGTTGTTGTCCTGGCAGTGCCAGGTCTCTGACACTGCCAGGTCTCTGACCACTGTTGTGTCATCAGCAAACTTGATGATGGTATTGGAGTCTTGTGCGGTAGTCATGGGTAAACAGGGAGTATAGGAGGGGACTAAGCACACACCCCTGAGGGGCCTGTGTTGATGGACAGTGTGGCAGATGTGTTGATGCCTACCATCACCGCCTGGAGGCGGCACATCAGGAAGTCCAGGATTCAGGACTTCCTGACGGGATGCCCCCAGGCGGTGAGAGTAGCCCCTCATGGGTGTGTGCTTACTGTTTATTAATGCTAGGGAAATGCATGTCTGTGTTTGTTTTACTCTTTAGTAGACCTGACATTTTCTCTCCTAGCTTCAAGGACAAACACAATGCGATCAAATATATAATAATTTCATCAGCTTTAGCAATGTACTGTACTATAGGTTAAAGAAGTATTGTTGAAATATCATGTTCCCCCCAACAACTTACATACCAGCTATACTGCAATGGTTAAATGTTAACATTTTGACAAATTAAAATGAGACCAATGTAAATCAGAGACGTAATTGTGGTTGAAATATCACATTCCCCCCAGCAATATAAGTCACAGTTGTTATTGTGGTTGAAATATGGTGTTTCCTCCACCCCCTCCGTCCAGTAGACTAGGCCCGCCAAAATACCTCAATCACTGACCAAGCAAGGCCATTGTTTGTCGTCTCACCTCCACACCGGCTAATTACATCCGTAACAAGATAATATTGTAATTAGCGACGACGGCGGGGCAGACGGCCTCCTGATTGCATCGTCATCTCACAAATGTCAATCTTAATTCATTAAACCTTAACTCATTGTTATCAAGGAGATCATTTGTAAAAAAGCTATTTTAATTAACATTTTATTAGCCACCCTTAACCCATCTGTAAATATTGTTGATAGTTATTTTGTGGCTGGATGTGTATGCACTGTACATAGACATATATTGTATCGTGTGGTTATTTTGGTGGAGCGTGCCACCTGTGCTCCACTTTGGTCCCAGTGAGCACTCATTATAATGCCTGGATCACAGAAATATAATGAATGTATTATATTTCTATGGCCAGGATTTCCATCTAGCCCAGGCATTCAGTGAGAGGCTAATGAAAGTGCATGGCGGGAGTAGCAAGGGGAAAACTTAATATACATTTCCTGATGAATCTCACTTTGGCTCAAGCCCTGTAATTGGTTTGGAATAGTAAGCTCAGCATCGAGTGTCGTCAGTCCCCCTGGGAGTAGCGATGGTGGGAGGGATGATGCTTAGGCACTATAGTGGTTTAATAGTCTACACACTGGGCTACGTCATCAGGACTGCATTTCCCCAAATGCACTGCTCCGTATTCACCACAGGTAATCCTATTGTAATCCCTTCAAGACACCCTAATGCCCCCTTATATTCTTGATTTTCTGCCCTTATAATGATTTGAACTACCATTCAACCGTTCAGTAGAGTAGCTTCAATGGACCTGTGCTCCGCCAAGGGACTCGAGTCATCAGTAAAATCAGAGCAGCAAGAAAGCGAGCACATTTTCTCTATTATCACATAGTCAATGGCAATGAGCAAACACAAATCAGAAAAGGGCACAAACTTGCCTACTGCGTTCATGAGGAGGCACTCTGGAGAGGGCTTTTCTGAGGGAGAATATGGCCAGATAAATTAGCAGGGCGGCTTCCTGTAAAGAAATGCCCTCCGCCCACGTCCGCCTTTTATCTATCTGACCAACTTTAAAAAGCGGAGGAGGAAATGTCGATATTTCTTGCGCTGAGATCGAGTTTCAGGCCGATGGAGGACGAGGAGAGACTTTCTTAACTATTGCTAGGCCACTGCAAATGGCTACTTAATCAAGTTGGACAATGTGTTGTTGTGATCTGAGTGGCCCCAGTTTGACAGCCAGAGAAGAGGAGGAGAGGAGGGTTAAAGCGCTTGGGGGAGTAAAAAAGAAGATGGGTCGAATGAAAGTGGTGAACGAGGTAGGGTATAAGGGAGGGGGAGATAGGTGAGACTTCTCTTTCTTACTCACCCTCTAGCCCCAGCCCTAAGGCCTCCCCTTTCCCCTTCTCTCTTCCTCCCTCTTTTTCTCCCATGAAAGGGGCACTAGTGGGATCCTCCTCGGTGACACTCTTTCTGCCACAGCAGAGGGAGGAAAAGCAATCTTCTCGCTTAGTCTCTGCCATGAGATTTGATTTACCTTCCTACCTAGCGTGACAATAGGTATTCATTGTATATGGGAGTGGAGAGGGGCACCCAGTGTGTGATTGTTTGTGTGTAGGAGAGGACGGGTTGGGAGCAAACACAAGCACCAGGCAAGTTCTGGAGTTGTCGGGAAAATATAAGAAAAAAAGGAGAAGAAAATATTGACACAAAGTCACAATTTTGGATTCTTTAAAAGAAATCTCCGCCGTGGCCTGATATATCAACCAATACAAATCAACTTGCAGTTATAGAGGAGGGATGCAAAAAAAGTAATTGACTAATTGAAGCAGCACGCTTCAAAAAACTCAAATAAAACTCAAATGATTAATTATCCTATAAGTTTGCCGTTTTAAATCATTTAAGATGAGCGAAACACTTCAATTAAATGACTAAAACCTTCCACAAATGTAGTTGGAATGGAAGAAGTGAGTTAGTGGTGGTAGACAAAAACGTGTTTGGAAAAATAAGCACTGGGGAAAAAACAAGGTCTGGAAAGAGGAACTCAATGCCCGTCGTGGATGCAGGCCTCTAATCATGTTAAGTTGTTCTGCAGAAACACTCAGCCGAGGCTGTATCAATTAAGTCAGCCACACAGCCTCTGGCTACACCATTCCCTCTGTAGGCTACTAAATATGAAAATAGTCCACAATATCATCAACATAGAAAAAAACACAAAGTCCCACGATTAAAACAGACTGTATTTTCATGCCTGATTTGGTCTTTCACACTCTCAGTCTGCAGTCTTGAGTCATCTTATAGCGGGGCTTACTCATACGGTCCCTTGAGTCCTGAGAAGGAAATGTTACCCATAATGAGCCATGTTGTTTCTATACTCTTCCCCAGGAAGGGGTCAGATATTAGGGCTCAGTGAGCGAGAGGGAGGGAAGGGGGGGGGGCAGCAGAGGGAAGGCTTAGTGTCTGAAGAAGCATCTGTTTACACACGTATGTATTCCTCCTTGTATAATGCTTCAGTGAAGCAGCAGAGGAGGTGTGTGTGTGTGTGTGTGTGTGGCCTATCATCCCACACCCCGCTCTTGCACATTCTGATCGCGAATAGAAACGCTCACCCATAAGCCTCTCACACTCTCTCTGTCACGCACATCTTTCTCTCTTTCCAAAAAATGCTGCTCTGACAAACTCTGATTTGCATGCCTGTGCTGGTGCCCCCACCACAACTGCTACTGCTAACACGGCCACCACACCAGACCTGCCACTGTATAACCCACTTCTCTAACCAGCTCGTCTTCGCGCTGTGTGGCACTACCCATGACAGCACACCAGATCAGCACAGTACCTGCTAGGAGTGAGATGTATGCAGCATTTACCAACGGGAGAGGGTAGAAATGCTCAACTAGCCTGTATGGGGTAGACAATATCCCCACATTCACCACTCTCCTCTCCTCCTATTTCCCAACACACACACACACACACACACACACACACACACACACACACACACACACACACACACACACACACACATAGAATGTCCTATAGATCCTCTACATCTGCTAGATTATAGATGTCCCTTTTCCCAGCCAGGAGGCTCAACCAGTAAACAGGGGTGAAAAAGCGCCCAAGGTACCACACCCATGGAACTAGTGGATGAGATTACACATTCCATTTCTGGAGCCCTCCCCACGATGAATACGAGGGAGTTGTTACCATTTAATATCAATCGGCACCCTGCAAACTCTAATTACGGCCGATCCGTGGGCACACACCGCAGGGTAGCCTAGTGGTTAGAGCGTTGGACTAGTAACCGGAAGGTTGCGAGTTCAAACCCCTGAGCTGACAAGGTACAAATCTGTTGTTCTGCCCCTGAACAGGCAGTTAACCCACTGTTCCCAGGCCATCATTGAAAATAAGAATTTGTTCTTAACTGACTTGCCTGGTTAAATAAAGGTAAAATAAAAATTAAAAAAAATAAACGTGTAAAGTTCCCGGCATCATTTCACTTTATCACCTGTCAATTCAGCCCCCAATTTGGAATCAAACTTATTATGAAAGTGAGTGACTTTTTGCGAGTAGTGAATGTAGTAACGGCGTTCTGAAAGCAGAGCTAAGAAATGCATTTTCCCCATTCTTTGTTTCTGCAGGCACTGTGGTAGTGCTACTATGTTCACACAGAGAATGTGTCCCAAATGGCACTCTATTCCCTATATAGTGCACTACTTTTGACCTGGGCCCATAGGGCTCTGGCCATAAGTAATGTACTATGCAGGGTATAGGTTGCCATTTGGGTCACAAGCACAGATACATTAATAGCAGACAGAGTGAATCAAACGCGATCACACCACTGCCCTTGACCACGTGTTGGTGTCGTCGGCATTGTTTGAACCCGACACAATGAAACAGTATATGTCAACACAATGCTCATACTTCCTGATTCCAGTCTTTCTCTCGTTCAGTCTCTTTCTCTCCGCCTTCCCGTGTGAAACGGAACAAACATTTGCCCATTCTGTTCAGAAACAATTGCCATCTGCTTGTTTTAATAAACTGAGGAAAAGAAAAGACAACGGTGTGTGGATACTTTTTGAGTACTTTTTTCCTGCCTTGGCATCTGTAGTTACAAAGAGCGAGAGGAGGAGGCTCTCATGCCCTTGAGTTTTGAACCAGCAATAATGTAATAGCCTCAATAGCCAATCCCAGGCTATCCCTTATAGGCATCATCTCCTTCGGCTCCATTTGTGTGCGAGTGAGTGGAGATGTGATTAATTATACATACATTAATAGCAACAGCATTCATAATTCATGAGGTCATCAAACGTTAACGCTACTTTCCCTCCTTTTCCGTGTGATTAAAATATTTTAAATAATAGGCCCACGTCGAGATGTCTGTTGCTGCATTCTGGAGGACGGGGCTGAGAGCGTTGGTTTTAGCCTGGTCTTGTTGTTGTTGTCTTACTAGAGAGGAGCATTGTTCAAGCCCACCGCTCCCCTGTTCCTAAAGTGTCAGTCAGAGAGAGTCGGAAAGGATCGGAATAGCACCTGTGTTGTGCTTTGTCAGTGTATCTGCCTTTGTGGTAAATGAGACCGAGACAATGTATCCACTGAGAGTAGCAGGATATCAGTGTAACATCTCGCTCAGTAGATTCACACCACTGACACAGAGAGAAGGGAGTATGGGGAACTGTGGTTACATTTCACAACTGTGTGTGCCTGTTTGTGTATGTCAGTGTGTGCATTGTTTTTTAAAGCTACCTATCTGCCCGTCTGTTTTGAGCAAAATCCTGAAGGAATGCGTCAAGATTAAGATTTGGGGTTTTACATACTAAAAAGGGGAGGGAAAAACTCTTGGCTATCACATGCTAGCTTTTTCAAAGGGGTAAATAGGCTTACTTTCCTCTTAAGCCTGCGAAACCTAATCAAACTCAAATAGCAGGAACTTCCCCTGAGGCAGTCCCAGGGGATTTTCCTTCATTTGGATGTCAGGATAAAAAAAGAAGAAAAAAAACCCAACCTTTTACACCCTCATCCCAAACTGGGGAAGTCTGCTCGGATGTCAACTGGGACAGGTGGACATTTGCATCGAAATTCCCTGAACAGGCCCTGGAATTCCAGAATGATCAATCAAAGGAAGTCGGAACATCTAATCAGAATGTCTAATCCATGCAGATTTCCTCAGTTCTCCATTCGTCCGGTGGTAGGCGTGAAACCGGTGTGGTTACTAACCATTTTAGCTTTCCAAGTTAATTAACCTAGTGAGGATTTCGGAGGGCTTCGTCTCAATTGTGGATTTTCTCTGTTCACCAATGTAAAAGGGGAGAGGGGAGACTGTAATTTAATGTTCTTATCATTCCCACTGCTTTTGGTGAACATTACTTCCCTGTCACTAATCCCAAGTCTCAAATAGGAGCCCCTTTGCAGTATCTCTCCCACATTCTTTGGTCTAATAATCCTACATACTTAAAAGTGGCACTGGAAGTAGGCTGAGCTTTCATGATTAACACAGTCAGAAGACATTCAAACTGTGCTCCTTTACACTCTAATGTAAATATACAGTAGAGTAGAAAAATACCTATTGTAGGATACAGTTGTACTAATACAGAATACTACTGTAAAACTTCAATGAAACACCACTTATCAAATGGCATATATAATTATGAAAATAATATCAAAATAGCGTCATGTCCCTTTTACTAGCCAGGCAACGGCACATATAGTACCTTTATTTATACAGGGTTTTCTCATTGAGATAACATCTCTTTTCCAAGAGAGACCTGGTCCAATAGCAGCAGGGGGAACAACATTAAACTAAACTACACTGCTCAAAAAAAGAAAGGGAACACTAAAATAACAGGTCCTAGATCTGAATGAATGAAATATTCTTATTAAATACTTTTTTCTTTACATAGTTGAATGCGTTGACAACAAAATCACACAAAAATCATCAATGGAAATCAAATTTATCAACCCATGGAGGTCTGGATTTGGAGTCACACTCAAAATTAAAGTGGAAAACCACACTACAGGCTGATCCAACTTTGATGTAATGTCCTTAAAACAAGTCCAAATGAGGCTCAGTAGTGTGTGTGGCCTCCACGTGCCTGTATGACCTCCCTACAATGGCCGGGCATGCTCCTGATGAGGTGGCGGATGGTCTCCTGAGGGATCTCCTCCCAGACCTGGACATCCGCCAACTCCTGGACAGTCTGTGGTGCAACGTGGCATTGGTGGATGGAGCGAGACATGACATCCAGATGTGCTCAATTCAGGTCTGGGGAACAGGCGGGCCAGTCCATAGCATCAATGCCTTCCTCTTGCAGGAACTGCTGACACACTCCAGCCACATGAGGTCTAGCACCAGCATATGGTCTCACAAGGGGTCTGTGGATCTCATCTCGGTACCCAATGGCAGTCAGGCTACCTCTGGCGAGCACAGGGCTGTGCGGCCCCCCAAAGAAATGCCACCCCACACCATGATTGACCCACCGCCAAACCAGTCATGCTGGAGGATGTTGCAGGCAGCAGAATGTTCTCCACGGCGTCTCCAGACTCTATCACGTCTGTCACATGTGCTCAGTGTGAACCTGCTTTCATCTGTGAAGAGCACAGGGCGCCAGTGGCGAATTTGCCAATCTTGGTGTTCTCTGGCAAATCCCAAACATCCTGCACGGTGTTGGGCTTTAAGTACAACCCTCCACCTGTGGACGTCGGGCCCTCATACCACCCTCATGGAGTCTGTTTCTGACCGTTTGAGCAGACACATGCACATTTGTGGCCTGCTGGAGGTCATTTTGCAGGGCTCTGGCAGTGCTCCTCCTGCTCCTCCTTGCACAAAGGCAGAGGTAACGGTCCTGCTGCTGGATTGTTGCCCTCCTACAGCCTCCTCCACGTCTCCTGATGTACTGGCCTGTCTCCTGGTAGCACCTCCATGCTCTGGACACTACGCTGACAGACACAGCAAACCTTCTTGCCACAGCTCGCATTGATGTTCCATCCTGGATGAGCTGCACTACCTGAGCCACTTGTGTGGGTTGTAGACTCCGTCTCATGCTACCACTAGAGCACCGCCAGCAATCAAAAGTGACCAGAACATCAGCCAGGAAGCATAGGAACTGAGAAGTGGTTTGTGGTCACCACCTGCAGAACCACTCCTTTATTGGGGGTGTCTTGCTAATTGCCTATAATTTCCACCTGTTGTCTATTCCATTTGCACAACAGCATGTGAAATGTATTGTCAATCAGTGTTGCGTCCTAAGTGGACAGTTTGATTTCACAGAAGTGTGATTGACTTAGAGTTACATTGTGTTGTTTAAGTGTTCCCTTAATTTTTTTTGAGCAGTGTATAAACACACATACAGGACAACAAAACGTTGTATGTAAAAAAAACTGAAAGTCTTGACTAAAAAGAATTACACTCTTCTATGATATATATACATCAATCAAGTGTTTCAACTCCAACGTAACTAGATCATGACATTTTAAAATGTTCAGAAGAGAATTTCAGGAACACGGAGCTAAGTAACAAACTATTTATACCACGACCTATTCTATATTTTGGTTCTGTTAGAAGCAAATGAGAATGGGACCGTAATTTATATTTATTTACCGACCTGACTAAAAAAGAACAGAGATAAAATGGCATTTTACCCAATATGGCCTTATAAATCAGTGTATACCAGTGTTTAAGCCTACGCAAGGTCAATGACTACCAGCCAACAGCGCTGTAGAGATCACAATGATGTGTTAGACGTTTCTGATTTGTAATGAACCTGAGGGCTGCATGATACACCGAATCAAGTGCTCTCGGGGTAGTGGTTGAGGCCTGCATATATATATATATATATATATATATATATATATATATATATATATATATATATATATATATATATAACATCACTATTTCAGCAAATAAACGCCTGCTTCAAATAAACACTGGGACTAAATGAATTGTTTATGAAGTTAGCATGAATAATTTACAAGTTTCATTGTTTGATTTGTTACATGAAATAATTCAGTAATGACAACAAAAATGTTAATCATTACTTTTTATCACCAGTAAGAAACAGCTTGGATGCTAACGGCTGAGAACTGCTGGCTAACTGGCAAGAATGAAAACAGCCAACAACTTCGGAAGTACAGACCCCTATAAATCGTCAGATTGCCCTCTACTGGTGGAAGTAAGAACTGCTGAAAATGCACAGTCGAAGAGGAGAATAATTATTCTGCCAAGGAAAAGTTTATAAATAAATGTGAGAGAGTTCGTAAATGGATTAGAAAGCTGGAATTAAACAATTAACTATGCAAATGAGCAAAAGCTGTGAGCATGAAATACTTCCCTATGACACAACATTCGACGTCTCCGGGTCCTATCGGCGTAGGGAGAGCTATCAATCGAAGACAGTGAACACTGTTGTGATCGCTTGACACAACAAAGTGAAGTAATGAAATGGTTCATCGGTGGCTATATCCCCCCCCCCCTGAAATATCTAGCAGGCAGGCAGCTGCCATGTTGGGTTGTCTCTTCAGATTCCACCCCCCTCTCTCACTCGCTCTCCTGTCCTCGGGAGACTGACAAGGCATCTTTCCAGACATTTTTTGTTGGATTAAAAGCCAATTCATGCTTGATTCGAAAATGTGGTCTGAAGCACCGTATGGATGGTTTCACGCAATTGCGGAACCTCCGGAGGCATACAGAGGCCAAATTGAGCTCCGTACCGCATCGTCGTACGTCTCTCAATTTTTTTAACTATGCGGTAGATGGTGGGAGGTTCTGTATCAACACAAACAACTTCCTTCACAACGGCTCTTTGCTGCTCTGCGAAGCGCAAAACGTATGTTTGCTCAGACCTCTGTCGGAGGCTGCATCACGGTAAATGATGTATGGCAGACGTCGGATTGACCATGCAGTGCCTTTAAGATTTGCGGCAGCTCATTACAGACTGGGGCTCGGCGAGAGGATGCACTCACTCTGAGATGGATTGAGTGGGTCTCGTTATTGACATGCGTTAATCTGACACTTGCTGAAGGATGAGTCTCACACACACTGGTTAAGGGAGTAACAGTCCACATACACACACACTCTCTCTCTCTCTCTGCCTACAGAGGTTGCGTCTGATTTGGATACAGGTGGAACTTCATCAGTGCTTATTAATCCTTCTAGCCCTGAATACTCACTTAAACAAACCACATGTACACAATGGGCTTGGGCTGGCCACTGTGACAGGAGGGGTGGCGGGGGTGGATTTGATCTAAGGCATGTATGCAGGTGCTAAGAGCTTCACACACACACACACACACACACACGTATACACCTACAGTACACAGTTCCCATTCCAAAGACAACACACACACACTAGCTGTACCACACCACTACGGATGCTCTTTCGTTTCACAGAAATGAAAGCCTATATACGTGCTCAAAGCACTGGGTGGATATGATAGGGCATGCTCACTAACTGATGAATCATAGACGGGGGGGGGGGGGGGGGGGGGGGGGGGGGTTAATAGACAGATGGGCATGTATCGGTGGCTGCTAACCACAGCAAGGCTGCTCCAATCACGGCTCCCATCCAGTAATGGAAGGCCCTAGTTAGCTTTGAGCCCCCCTGTTGCCGATGGGGCACATCTGGTCTAAGTTTTTCGGATTGGTCTTTCTAGGCAGCTGTCAGCTAGCGGTGGGATTGATGGGAGCCACGTTACCACCTCAAGCACGTCACTCACACATCTGTACAGCCAGGAGTAGCAGCTTGGTCAACAGGGGACATGACAGGCTGCCATCAGGTCATCATAGTCATAACAACAACATTCTATCTCTCACAACTCTACTGTGAATGTAATTCACACTGTGATGTTGGTTTAGCTCAACCACCTTATTTCTATAAGCAAGTGTAATTTTTTCCCCCCGGGAAGCTAATGAATGTAAGTGATAGAATAGAGGAGTCTGCCAATGTTGCCCAATGACATGGCTATAGGAGTGCAAATATTGTAAATATATACATAGGAACATGCATGCACATAGAGAGAAACATACACGCACATAGAAGAACACACATACACAATCAACCACCAACACACACACATCCACACACACACACACACTCTCAGTGGTGGGGTGGGGGTTCAGCAGGGGCCTGCTGTCATCTCCAGTCAGGGAGCGAACGGTGAGCAGCGGAGCAGCTTGAGAGCGGGGCCAGGGCAGAGAGCGGGCCAGATACAGCGGATTTGACCCACTAATTCAAGGGGGGGGGGGGGGGGGGGTTCAAACTGCTGATACACAAAGGGATTACCCTAGCCTGCACTGTCTTGATTTAATTTGTATTAGGCCCTGTCTTTGGGGGCAAACAGGTTTTTACAGAGAGAGGAACACCAGGGCCACTGAAAACAACAACAACAACAGAAGGCCCGTCTCTCCGGTGCTCCCAAACCCCATGTCTCCATACTGCAGTCCTGGAGCCGCGTGGTCTGCTCCATACTGCAGGGAGGCAGGAGTCGCCAGGACACAGTGTTCTGATGCCCCTAGCATGCCGGATAGCATCTTGTTTGCGGCTTGAATAGGTCTGCTGCCTGTGCTTTACCTCTTTGACATAATGAAATTGCTCGCCTGCCTTTAATACACACCTTGACTTCCTTGAAATGAAAAGCTCACACCCTTTTGTTCTGCCATTGTAAACAACTTGTCGTAATTGTTGTTGACTTATCAGCTGAGCTGTCTGTGTGTGTAGGTGCGTGTGAGTGACATTGTGCATGTGTGTGTAATTGCGCGTGTGTGCGCACTTACACTGCACACAAACATTCTCAGTGGTTATCTGATGAAAACATATCTTGGGGGTTGATGTTTATCCATTCTGATGCAGATTGGGTGAAGTTAGTCTTTGTCTCAATGCGGCAGCTATGGCAGGATAATGCAATTCATCTTATCCTTATTCATGGCTTCTGATTAACAGGCAATTTTATTCACTGCAGGCTGATGTAGTTTGATATCCTATAGCGGATAGAAGAAACATTCTGTTTACCCCGTAGATATCTAATGTGCTTTTATTTGTAATCTTGGGAATTAATTAAATGAAAAGGAGGTAGGAATCTGCACACAATATAATCATTTTACATTCCCCTTTGTCCACGACTGGCGAAGTTGACAGACGATGACTTACAATGTTAAGCAGAAGAGAGAGAAAAAAGGATACTGTGGAGCTGAACTGCTGGCCTAGTAAAATGAAAAGTGAAAACCGAGCAGCCAGAGAGTAACAACAGAGAGTAGGCGGAGTACGTGGGCTATTCCAGTGAATAAGTAGACATGCTAGTGCCTGACCATCTACAATAGTGTGCTGTGAAAAATATGCCAATGCTGTGTAGCCATCTAGTCTGTTAAAACCCAAAGGCATGATGGTCTGAAAGCCTCCTTTATGTCTTCTCGCTCAGGTGACAGGCTCCATGAGAGCGAGCTAATGTACCATGCACTGGGAAAAGTTGTTTTATTACAAGGCAGATCTAAACAACATTAAAGGAAAGAGAGAAAAACCTTGGGAGAGCTATAAATGCATTTGGAGGGTCCTTCTGACAGAAAAAGAAAACACTGTCGGAGTTCCTTCATTCGAGACTATCAAGCGGCACTCAGAAAATAGATGCTTTTTCATCCTTCCCTGCTCCTATCGGAAGATATTACAGTGGGAAATGTCAAAGAAAGAAAGAGAAAAAAAGGGGAAGAGAAGTATTCTGGTTCTATTTTTTTGATCGCAAGTAGAATAATTGGGCCTCAGACTCTTTACATGAGTGGCACGCCAGCCAAAAGAGTGCTCCGACTGTCCCCGTTCATTCATGTGGGACGCTTTGAAAATACTGCTTCCTGCACTAACCTGCTCACTGTGAGATGCAACAGATCTGTCACCTGCGGGAGGCGCTATTCTAACCCTATGTTGATGGGCAATTTCACAAATCTTTGAAAATGCCTCTTTCATACCATCCCATTCTTAAAACATCTATGGCGTGGTGGTGAGGTAGTAAAGATGAAAAAGACAACGATCTGACTCAGTAATAAGGTCATTAGAATGAGCATTACAAAACAATGTTTTCACATTCCCTCTCCGTGTCTGTGTCTCTCTCTCTCTCGTTATTTGGCAGTACATTTTCCCCTCATTTGCATCTAGTATTGTAATGCGTGTACCCAGGCTAATTCGGGCTCTATTACTAATAGCTAATAGCATGATCCTTATTGTTGTTCTAACTACCCATGTTAATGATTGTAACTCTAATTACTGTTGCTGTATTACCCAACTTAACCTATTCCGGGGTGTAGATCACCCGCATTGACGGCAGTTCCGTCCCAAATAGCACCCTATATTCCCTTTATAGTGCAATACTTTTGATGGGTGCCGATAGGGCTATGTAAGGAATAGGGTGCCATTTTGGACGTAGACCATGACAAAGCCGGTGAGGAATCGCAGAATTGCCCCTTCGATCAAACCTAATTAGCAGTGTGGTTTACGAGAGAGAAAGAGAGACAGAAATGGTGTCACACCGTAAACAAGTATCCACACACAGGAGCACCTTCTATTTCTATCCCTCCCTCTATCCTCACCCAAGACCCAGAGGCTCTCAGGCTGTACCCACAAGGGATCCAGTCCAGCACCTCCTTCCCTCCCTCTCTTTCTCCCTAATGAGATGCATGATGGCTTCGCACTTTCAGAGGAATCTAAAATAACACATCAGGTGGCAAGTGCTAGATTGGTGCCAATTCCCTTGGCAACTGTGTGACAGCCAGTCAGCCAACCAAAAAACAACACTTCATTAGCAAGGTAGTGAGACAAACAGGCTTAAATTGGAAGAAGACTGCTATCACTCCTATTCCTGCTCCATTTCCTTAAAACAACTCTTCTTTGTTCCTAGATAACACCCAGATCTGTGCGATAGCAACTTCACAGCAGCTATAGTTCACTGAATGTGCTGTGCTTATTAGTGTAGGCTGTAAAAGTAGAGAAATAACAAGATAAACTTTCTGCAAATGTGCTAATTTCAGAATGCTTTTTTGATCTTTTTGCCTCTGACATTGAAGTATTTACGCATTCCCATTTGGCTTAAATCCACATTTTCCTTTACATAAACACTCAGGCAGTCATGTCAAATCGAGTAACTAAGTGCATGTGTTGAATGTGATTATAAAGGCGTAAACCGTACAGCTTAAACAGATCAGCTGGACACGCCATTCTGCTGCTAAATTTAACAGGTTTTTCTTACTGCTGTGCTTATTAGCGGCGTAAAATAACACATCACCACCTGGCACCCTCTTTTTTTAAATAGGGGAGAACAATTAAAAGAAAAACCTCAAAGCCATGAACAAAGAAGAAGATCGTCAAGGACCTCAGTCACCCGAGCCACAGACTGTTCACTCGGCTACCGTTTGACAGACTGAGACAGTACAGGTGCATCAGAGCTAAGACAGGGAGACTAAAAAACAGATTCTATTACCGGGCCATCAGACTGTTGAATAGCCAACACTATCCGTTTACCAGGTGATGCACACACACAAGCTATTACATACACACCTCATACACACACGCTGTACACAGCCAATGCTGCTGTCCCATGTTAGAGAGACGTGAAACCACAGGACACTTCCTGTTTCACACTGTTTATTTAAATAATGTATTCTCAACATAGCTCATTCCAATACTTCTACTACTGTATATTGCATTTTAGTTACACTGTTTATACAGACTACACACATACACTGAGTTCTTGACATAGCTCACTCAGTACAGTATGTAGCAGTAGATACTGTACCATTCTTAGTGTACATACGTATAGATTGTATTTCGATTACTGTTACAGTCCTATTTGGGTTGTTAATTGGATTCGTTCCAACATTTCTTGATCATTTTTTAATTTGTGTACTTGACTGACATTTTACTGCATTGTCAGGAGCCAGTAACATAAGCGTTTCACTGCACCTGCTATAACATCTGCTAAACTGCGTATGTGACCAATAAACTTTGATTGAAAAGTCATTTCTACAAGGAAAAAAAGTAAATGATCATATATTTTTTCTAGATCAATTGATTTCCTGAAAGGAAATGCGAGATGTTTCCAAAAAAAAAACAGCGGGTGTAAATATAGAGAAATAACAAGATAAACTGTCTGCAAATGTGCTCATTTCTGAATGCTGTTTTACCCTTTTTGCCTCTGACATTTAACTATTTATGCCTTCCCATTTGGGCTTAATACATCCATATTTGCCTTTTCATTAACGCTCAGGCAATCGTGTCCAATTGAGTTACGAAAGTGCATGCGCTGAATGTGATTATAAAAGCATGAACCATACAGCTTAAACAGAACAGCTGGACACGCCACTCTGCTGCAAAATGGAACAGATTTGACTTGCTGCGTTAGTTGGGTGTGAGCATGCGTGGGCGTGTCTGTGTGCACGCGCGTGTGTTTACATGATTGTGCTTATATTAAAATCCATATACCTCTTTAAAACTTCACAGGTTAAAAAAAAATGTATATAATAAATAAATAAAAATTGAATATCCCGATTATCGTTCATATTACTTGTCAGGTGGCATATTCGAGAAGACACAACAAATAAAACTGCCAACATTCTATGACGTCGCTATCTCTCACCCTATTTGAAAAGTCGCTGTTAGAATGTTACATCCCAAATGTGTACCCTATTACCGATATAGTGCACTACTTTTAACCAGAGCTCTATGGGTCCTGGTAAAAGTAGTGCACTAAAATAGGGTGTAATTTGGGAGGCATACAAAGAGTTGAGGGAGGCAGTGATAAGCAGCCCCTTATCCGTTTAGAGACACCACCCGGTAATCCAGCCGAGGGGAAACTGCAGCTTTAAAAGACTTAGTCTGGATTAGGTCTAGTCCTTCCAAATTAAACCAAAAGTCGGCTTTCTAGCCATTTGCTCTTGCAAGCTGCTGCTTTCCCTTGATGGCCTTTGTCCCACCAACCAACCACAACAAGGAAATCGGAAAAAGTGTTAGGGCTATTATTAGAATATTCAAATGATATTGCTCTGTTGTCTGACACTGGCCCCGGACACCCAGGTACTTGGAGGGTCGGCTAAACCTTGTCCCATCCTAACCCTACCCCTCAGTATTGACCTGTATTGTCCCAGGAAAATAATCCTGCAGCAACAGTATTTTAATGTCTTGTCCATAATGTGTAAATGACAAAACTCATCTGCATTTCCTGCGGTGCAGGATAATTCTAAGGAACAAAAGAGTGATGAAATTATGTGCAAAATCATTACTCATGCAACTTGTAAAAACCCCGGAGAACACAATGTCTTGACTCATGTCATGACATGCCCAAAATGTAATTATTAGAATCTGATGTGGCTCAGATTAAGACAGTTGTGAGTAAAAACTACATGAACCCCCTTTCTCCTCAACTACATTACAGCTGTACGTGTTTGTGTCTCTGTGTGTTTGTGTGTGTGTAGTGAGTGTGTGTGTAGAGTGTGTGTGTGTGTGTAGAGTGTGTGTGTGTGTGTGTGTGTGTGTGTGTGTGTGTGTGTGTGTGTGTGTGTGTGTGTGTGTGTGTGTGTGTGTGTGTGTGTGTGTGTGTTTGTGTGTGCTATTAATGTCCCTGTCAGGCTGCTTTAGGATAATGATCCTTCAGTGTTAGTGGGTGTGATCAGAGCACCTGAACACAACTCCATGGTGACCCTTCTCCCATAGGGAATATTCAATCCCAGTTGTTATTACAGCAAGCGAAACAAGTCCCAATTTCCACTGCCTCCACCATGGCGGCGCCACATCTTCCCCCACTCCTTCTCCCGTAAGGCAGGTCTGGCAACAGCTGGCGATCAGATAGGAGTAGGTGAGCTTAAGGCTCCTGCTGTAGGCACTGCACTCAGAACACCCCAGAATCACCCAGCGTGTCAGAGCCCCGGTGCTTTCATACATTAACTAGGCCACTTGTGCAGCGGGATGTCAAACTTTGGACATGAGAGGAAACTAAAAGCTTTACTTCTATTGTGTTTCCACCAACACTGGCAGCTGGACCCACGAACATCGTTTTCTGACTGAGTAATGGTGGTATAGTGATGAACTCACAACCATAGCTACTATCATTATTAATTGTTTTCTTTTGAGTGCTCAGCTAAGAGTATATAGCCCAATTTAATATACACTACCGTTCAAAAGATTGGGGTCCCTTTTTTGTCCATTAAAATAACACCAAATTGATCATAAATACAGTGTAGACATTGTTGATGTTGTAAATTATTATTGTAGCTGGAAACTACAGATCTTTTTATGGAATATCTACATAGCTGTACAGAGTCCCATTATCAGCAACCTTCACTCCTGTGTCCCAATGGCACAATGTGTTAGCTAATCCAAGTTTATCATTTTAAAAGGATAATTGATCATTAGAAAACCCTTTTGCAATTATGTTAGCACAGCTGAAAACTATGATTAAAATATTTACACATGTTAAATTTGCTGAAAATTGGGACATTTTATTGTTTTGCTGAGTTTATATTTTTATACATTTATATATTTATATTATATTTCATAAACTCAGCAAATAAATAAACGTCCTCTCACTGTCAACTGCGTTTATTTTCAGCAAACAGGAGGGAAACAATCCCACCTGAATCGTTTTCAGGGAAAACCGGATAATCAAAATTCAAAACAGTTGAGTCACTGGAGATCTAGTGCAAATCCCTATACCTATAACATCTGCATTCATCTTCATAAACTTCGTAGTCATCTGTTTTTTTTATGTAGTATAATATAGTATCCCAGACCCTACCAGTCAATGTACTACATCTATTATCTGAAGTCTCTTTATGGCCAGCAGAATAGAGGATTGCCTGCTCTGGGGCCTTCCAGGCATTATGAATACAAAAGCACTAGAGGCATTGTGACACATTAGGGGTCCCCCCATCTCTTTAGACAGGGGGACAAAAGGAGGGGAGGAGAGCGAAAGGGGAATGAAAAGAAGGGAAGGGGGTAGGGGCAGGGGCAGGGGCAAGAGGAAGGGGAATGATGAGAAAGGGAGATAAAGCCCTGAGAAGTAAAGACAGAGGCATTGGCGACATGGGATGGAGAAAAGAGGGGAGTAAAAGAGAGGAATGAGGGTAGGAGGAGGAAGGGGAGGAAATGAAAGAGGGTAGGGCAGGGGAAGATAAGAGATGCACAAAAGAAAGAGATGAGACCCAGAGACAGAAAGATAAAGAGGCATTGTGACGTGGGGTAAAGAGATGCATGTGGGGGTTAGCTCTGAAAGGCCTGTGAGTCCTATGGCCGGTCATAGCCCATTAACCCGGCGCGGGGAGAGAGTGCTACAGCTCATTACATGCTCTGACTCCTGTTCTGGGGATGAACAATGCACAATTACGCCAGCCTGCTGTTTCCACAGCCCTACCGCTGTCTGCCTCTGAGGCTACTGCTGTGGCTATAGCATGTCAACAGGCTTCTGTGTTCATTAAACTACCTCTATAGCTACTAGCTATGCTAATGCTACATCTATGAAGAGGTATAAATGGCTTACTATGAAACGAGGGGAAGTATGGTGTACCATTCAAATAGATAATAAAGTAATACATCAAGGAATGTGCTGTGTTTTATCGTGTGGTTTTTCCATATGATTTCTTTCATTTTTCTTGGTCAGCTCGATCTTTAAAGATGCACTATGCAGAAATTGCTCCACCATTTCCTGGTTGCTAAAATTCTAATAGTTTGCCTAATGGGAAGCATGGAAATAGCGCACATAGAACAGATCTACTGCTTCATAGACTTGCTTTCAATGAGAATGACAGATCTATAACTCCCATTTCTATGTGATTTTGGTCTGGTCACCCAAAAAGCTACATATTTCAGCTTTAATTAATAGATATCAAATTCAGACATTAAAGTAAGATGACATGTGAGGAGTAAATGTGATTCTAATTCCTTTATTTTCAATTGACTTAGGGAATGGACAGCCAAATGACATCTATCTCTTATTATATGTAGATTCAATGAGATTAACATGGGCCCAGTCATGCTTAAAGTGTATGACTATAATATAACGATGCAGATAATTGATCACGTTATCCACTACAGTGCTATTTTCCTAGCACTGCCGAGAATAACAAGACAAAAAATCAATTTCACCAGCAAATTGGTTCATCTCTCTCTTTTTTTCTCCTGTACCATCCAACAATTACACATGCAGAAGTTGACATTTAATCGGATGGTGGGAAATGCTAACTAACTAGCATCCTCCCTACTTCCTCTTTGTTTTAGGTCATTCTCTACTAGTTGTCTGAGTTGGATGCCTGGAAAAATAGGGTTTTCAATTACCCTCCTTCACAATGAGCATTGTTGTGTTCTCACCACGCCCCTCCCCCATCACTCAATCACTTTAGCCACCACACAGTATCACCACTTCAAGCTGAGGTTGTGAGAAACCTTGTCAGCCCGCGCAGTGGGAAGTCTGGTGGTGTACCTAGCAATTCAGCTAAGAGTGTGGGACCCCGAAAGAAGAGCCACATGTAGTTATGCACCCACAGTTAGGTTTTGTTGTTCCTCACACTTTGGTAGAGAATTTACAAAGATTTCCCCAAAGAGGACTCAGAGCCTGTAAGTCCCTTGTCAGTCTTATCACTAACAGGGACAAACATATTGGGGGGATGGCTACTTCCCCAAATCCCAAACAAAACACCCATCACTCAATATTTGTCAGCCTATATTATGAGGGGCAATTTAGCTAGCAAGATATCTTAGCTAGCTCCATTGCTACACTCTTCCTACCCCATGCTTTATATAATACATACACTATATATACACATGTGGAAACCCATTCAAGTTAGTGGTTTCAGCCATTTCAGACACACCCATTACTGACAGGTATACACAGTGCATTCTGAAAGTATTCAGACCCCACATTTTGTTACGTTAGAGCCCTGTTCTAAAATGGTTTCAATTGTTTTTTTCCCCTCATCAATCTACACACAATAACCCAGAATGACAAAGCAAAAACCAAAATATCACATGCACATAAGTATCAAGACCCTTTACTCAGTACTTTGTTGAAGCCTTGTATGAAGCTTGGCACACCTGTATTTGGGGTGTTCCTCTCTGCAGATCCTCTCAAGCTCTGTCATGTTGGATGGGGAGTGTTGCTGCACAGCTATTTTCAGGTCTCTCCAGAGATGTTCGATCGGGTTCAAGTCCGGGCTCTGGCTGTGCCACTCAACGACATTCTGAGACTTGTCCCGAAGCCACTCCTGTGTTGTCTTGGCTGTGTGCTTAGGGTTGTTGTCTTGTTGGAAAGAGAACCTTCGCCCCAGTCTGAGGTCGCTCTGGCGCAGGTTTTCATCAAGGATCTCTCTGTACTTTGCTCCATTCATCTTTGCCTCGATCCTGACTAGTCTCCCAGTCTATGCCACTGAAAAACATCCTCACAGCATGATGCTGCCACCACCATGCTTTACCGTAGGGATGGTGCCAGGTTTCCTCCAAACCGGATGCTTGGCATTCAGGCCAAATAGTTCAATATTGGTTTCATCAGACCAGAGAATTTTGTTTCTCATGGTCTTAGTCTTTCAATGACTTTTGGTAAACTTCAAGCTGGCTAAGGAGTGACTTCCGTCTGACCCTTCGACCAAGGTCCTTCACCCCCGATTGCTCAGTTTGACCGGGTGGCCAGCTCTAGGATGAGTCTTGGTGGTTCCAAACTTCTTCCATTTAAGAATGATGGAAGCCACTGTGTTCTTGGGGAACTTCAATGCTGCAGAAATGTTTTGGAACACTTCCCCAGATCTGTGGCTCGACACAATCCTGTCTAGGAGCTCTACCGACAGTTCCTTCGACATCATCGCTTGGTTTTTGCTCTGACATGCACTGTCAACTGTGGAACCTTATATAGACAGGTATGTGCCTCTCTAAATAATGTCCAATCAACTGAATTTACCACAGGTGGACACCAATCAAGTTGTAGAAATAGCTCAAGGATGATCAATGGAAACAGGATGGACATGAGCTCAATTTCGAGTCTCATACAAAGGGTCTGAATACTTATGTAAATAAGGTATTTCTGTTTTTTATGTTTAATACATTTCCAAATCTTTCTAGAAGCCTGTTTTCGCTTTGTCATTATGGGGTATTGTGTGCATATAGCTGAGGATGTTTTTTAATTTAATCCATTGTAGAATAAGGCTGTAATGTAACAACATGTAGAAAAAGTCAAGGTCTGAATACTTTCTGAATGCACTGTTTAATCAAGCACACATACATGCAATATCCATAGACAAACACTGGCAGTAGAATGGCCTTACGATGAGCTCAGTGACTTTCAACGTGGCACCGTCATAGGATGCCACCAACAAGTCAGTTCATCAAATTTCTGCCCTGCTAGAGCTGCCCCGGGTCAACTTTAAGTGCTGTTTTGATACGTGGAAACGTCTAGGAGTAACAACGGTTAAGCTGCGAAGGGGTAAGCCACACAAGCACACAGAAGGGGAATGCTGAGTGCTGAAGCACGTAGCGTGTAAAGCGTTGGCTGGAGTGGTGTAAAGCTCACCGCCATTGGACTATAGAGCAGTGGAAACACATTTTCTGGAGTGATGAATCACGCTTCATCATCTAGCAGTCCGACGGACAAATCAGGGTTTGGCAGATGGCAAGAGAACGCTACTTGCCCTAATGCATATTGCCAACTATAAAGTTTGGTGGCGGAGGAATAATTGTCTGGGGCTGTTTTTCATGGTTTGGGCAAGGCCCCTTGGTTCCAGTGAAGGGAAATCTTAATGCTACAGAATACAATGACATTCTAGATGATTCTGTGCTTCCAAATTTGTGGCAACTGTTTGGGGAAGGCCCTTTCCTGTTTCAACATGACAATGCCCCGTGCACAAAGCGAGGTCCATAGAGAAATGGTTTGTCAAGATCGGTGAGGAAGAACTTGACTGGCCTGCACGGAGGCCTGACCTCATCCCAATCAAATACCTTTGGGATGAATTGGAACACTGACTGTGAGCCAGGCCAAATTGCCCAACATCAGTGCTCGACCTCACTAATACTCTTGTGGCTGAATGGAAGCAAGTCCCTGGAATTATGTTCCCACATCTAGTGGAAAGCCTACCCAAAAGAGTGGAGGCTATTATAGCAGCAAATGGGGGACCAACTCCATATTAATGCCCATGATTTTGGAATGAGATCAACGAGCAGGTTGATTTGATTTCAACTGAGTGTAAGCTACTATGTGAAAGTCAATAGCCTTTCCTCCCTAACCCACGGCATTAACAAGTGGTTTAGCTTGTGTCGAAGAATGTAGGCCGACCTTTCCTATCCCATTAATTGAACTGCAGGCGTAAAAAAGGAAGCTGGCAGCCAAATCTGTGTTAATGAGAGAAGAGGCTAAGAGAGGCAAAAATAATTTAATTAAGTTATTTTTTCCTCCCTCTCTCCTGCAGCGTTAGACACCAAACACTTCTTCCCTGAGACCAGTGGTATTTTATTAGGTGTTCTTCCGCAGCCACCTTCCTTTGAATCGTTTCCCACCAAAGGCAGTAAGAAAAACTCACATATGAATTGTGTATGATATGAAAAAAGTGTGTTATGTTTCTTGCAACCCTCAGGGATGGTTTCCAAAAGCTTGTCTTAAAAATTAGAGGAGATGTGAAGCCTGCTGTTTATTGGACTTCTCTCACACCGACAGGCATCCACAGGAGATGCTACACTTAAAATCTCACCCAAGATTAAGATGAGAGTAGCCCTTTCCTGCAGGCAAATGACCCAGTGGCCTCATGGGTGGAAGGTTATTAATATTTCATATAAAGGTTTGATATATTTCAGTCTTTTGTGATGTATATAAACTGTAATATTGGGAACTCAAAATTAAATACATTTCAGCTCTATGACATGTTACAGGTGTCTTCTTTCTTCTAAGGCCATAACCATGTGTATGAGTTATATACTTTTGTTTCAAAGTAGATTTGTTTAAGATTACCAAGACACACTCTGTGTGACCCTGATTTAGCCCACTGCAGTAAAAGGTTTTAAAAGATACAACGATGCTTGTAGGAAGATAAACATGTCTATATTATTTAAGATATTTAATGCATATGGATTTGTGAAAATCATTTTCTTTTTTTCTAACCGTGGCAAACTGTGTTGGAATACCTTGCCCGGTTCCATGCAAGACATAGTGGGCTGTATATCTTTGATTGCCCACTATTGACATAGTACCTCAATGACCTTCAACATCAATGTACTTCAAACTGCCAATATTACCAACATTGGATGCAGTAGGCCTACATATGCAGAATACATATGCTTCAATGTATTGTTCCATAACAGAGAGTAGAATAGAGTGAAAACGATAGAGTTGGATCTGCTAAATCAATGTACCTTAAAACTGCTAACATTACTGACAGTTAGTGGTAGTACAGATCCCTGACTAAACATGCTCAAAGGTATAATTCCACAATGTACGCAAAGTACAAATGCTGGAGGTATAGGCCTATCCAGTATAGTCCATTGGATTGCAGGGTGGACGCAAACCGAGTGTGGCATATTTGTGTCACAGGCTTTAATAAAAAATATAAAAAATAAAACAGTGGTTGGAGGAAAGTCCTTTAAATGGGTAATTACGTCCGAGGCTCGGCATCGCTGGAAGGGCTTAACAAGGTGCATAATGATGTCCCCCCTTCCCCGGGGATCAGCCTCACCCTTCTCTCGCCCTTTCTCCCTCTCTCTCTGTCCATTTCACTCACTCCATTTATTTGTGGTGGTTTCGGTCTCGCCTTCTCTCATTTACCCCTCTACAACCTTCAGTCCAGACCCAAGGTTATTATCTCCTTATTGCCTTCCTGGGATCTATGAAAAAGCTTGGCTGGTTTATGTTGCTAATGTACGGATTGTAATGCTCTGATTCCATTGTGAAACTAATTTAGTTTGCGCACAAAATGTGTTTTGTTGTCAGCAATGGATCACGGGTTGGATCACAGTAAGTATAAGTTTAATTGTAGTTAGTATAAGTTTAATTGAGAAGTGTAATATATTTCACATTGCTTTGGATTTATAAGTGAGGTTGTTGTTTTTGTTCTGTGGGTCACGACTGCTGGATGATGCATTGAAAAGTGAGAAAGTGATTCAATAGGTGAATTGCATTTTGGGATGTGTGGTAGGATGTATCATTATATTAGTGCATATTATTTTGTTTTACAAGGGGGGGGGGGTTGGGTACAGATTTATAAGATGATAGTATTTATTTATTAGCGTCATATTGCAAGAACACCACAAGATTGTGTAGCAGGCCTATTGTTAAATTACTGGGACTATAACCCACTAAGATAATTAATGTACTTTCTTTTCAACGTTCTATTTTTTATGTTGGACTCGGCTCAAAGCACACTAGTGCTTACCTCTCCGTACTGTCTACCATCTAAGGTTTACAGTTTGGACTGCCATGCAAATTGTACATGTGCAAAAATAAACATTTTGGTGAATGACTACAGTATTTTCATGTACAATGCACAACTTCATGGAGGTGCTTGATATGGATATTTTCTTTAGCAGACGTAGTGCATGCTGAACCAACACTAAAAGGGAGCCATTTTCTTTCCCTCCTGCTCTATAGTTTCATTTGGGTTATATTTTGAACAAAGGATGGGGCTTTCAGTATAATAACTATCTGTACTTCACAATAGAATTACATTTCAGAGGGAAGAAGAGAAAGAGTGTTTTGGAGTCAGACTAATACAGGTTATGGAAAATCGTTCGGGGTCCTATAAATAGACTTACAGATAAAGCTGAGATTCTCTCTCTTTCTCTCTCTCCCTCCCTCTTTGGAGACTGTGTTGCTCTCTCTCTCTTCTTTCCTCCCTCCTCTCATCATAATTCCAGCCTTTTTCGTGTCCACAGTTTCCCTAGCCTTGATGCACCCGACAGAGGGGCTGCTCAGCCATCACATGTGGTTACAGGCGGGCTTCAGTGACATGCATATGACAGGCCCTCTCACTCATATACTGTATGTTTTGACACCTCAGCTGTTGCCTGCACCCCCCAATCCTGAGAAGAGGGCAGCAGCCTGGGGCTTGAGGAAGCTACCATTGGCTGCTAATGTGACATATTTATTGTACATCCTCTACATACGAAGAAAGGAATAGTGTTTCAGGGGCAATCTATATATATACAGTGCCTTGCGAAAGTATTCGGCCCCCTTGAACTTTGCGACCTTTTGCCACATTTCAGGCTTCAAACATAAAGATATAAAACTGTATTTTTTTGTGAAGAATTAACAACAAGTGGGACACAATCATGAAGTGGAATGACATTTATTGGATATTTCAAACTTTTTTAACAAATCAAAAACTGAAAAATTGGGCGTGCAAAATTATTCAGCCCCCTTAAGTTAATACTTTGTAGCGCCACCTTTTGCTGCGATTACAGCTGTAAGTCGCTTGGGGTATGTCTCTATCAGTTTTGCACATCGAGAGACTGAAATTTTTTCCCTTTCCTCCTTGCAAAACAGCTCGAGCTCAGTGAGGTTGGATGGAGAGCATTTGTGAACAGCAGTTTTCAGTTCTTTCCACAGATTCTCGATTGGATTCAAGTCTGGACTTTGACTTGGCCATTCTAACACCTGGATATGTTTATTTCTGAACCATTCCATTGTAGATTTTGCTTTATGTTTTGGATCATTGTCTTGTTGGCAGACTCCATCAGGTTTTCTTCCAGAATGGTCCTGTATTTGGCTCCATCCATCTTCCCATCAATTTTAACCATCTTCCCTGTCCCTGCTGAAGAAAAGCAGGCCCAAACCATGATGCTGCCACCACCATGTTTGACAGTGGGGATGGTGTGTTCAGGGTGATGAGCTGTGTTGCTTTTACGCCAAACATAACGTTTTGCATTGTTGCCAAAAAGTTCAATTTTGGTTTCATCTGACCAGAGCACCTTCTTCCACATGGTGTGTCTCCCAGGTGGCTTGTGGCAAACTTTAAACGACACTTTTTATGGATATCTTTAAGAAATGGCTTTCTTCTTGCCACTCTTCCATAAAGGCCATATTTGTGCAATATACGACTGATTGTTGTCCTATGGACAGAGTCTCCCACCTCAGCTGTAGATCTCTGCAGTTCATCCAGAGTGATCATGGGCCTCTTGGCTGCATCTCTGATCAGTCTTCTCCTTGTATGAGCTGAAAGTTTAGAGGGACGGCCAGGTCTTGGTAGATTTGCATTGATCTGATACTCCTTCCATTTCAATATTATCGCTTGCACAGTGCTACTTGGGATGTTTAAAGCTTGGGAAATCTTTTTGTATCCAAATCCGGCATTAAACTTCTTCACAACAGTATCTCGGACCTGCCTGGTGTGTTCCTTGTTCTTCATGATGCTCTCTGCGCTTTTAACGGACCTCTGAGACTATCACAGTGCAGGTGCATTTATACGGAGACTTGATTACACACAGGTGGATTGTATTTATCATCATTAGTCATTTAGGTCAACATTGAATCCTCACTGAACTTCTGGAGAGAGTTTGCTGCACTGAAAGTAAAGGGGCTGAATAATTTTGCACGCCCAATTTTTCAGTTTTTGATTTGTTAAAAAAGTTTGACATATCCAATAAATGTCGTTCCACTTCATGATTGTGTCCCACTTGTTGTTGATTCTTTACAAAAAAATACAGTTTTATATCTTTTTGTTCGAAGCCTGAAATGTGGCAAAAGGTCGCAAAGTTTAAGGGGGCCGAATACTTTCGCAAGGCACTGTGTATATATATATATATACACTGAACTAGCATTGGCTTGTCAATCATGTTGACCTGAACCGTACTGTGCTGGCTTGGATGTTTTCTTTTCACATTGTTATTTGCAGCAAGTTACCAGGAATTATGGTGGAAGCGCAACCAGGCCAGTCCAGTACAGGTCAACTTGGCATGACTATGTAGTAGGAACAGGGTAGGCCTATCCCTGGGAATTAAAGCATCCCATGCGTTAATGTTACTCATCCATAAAGGCTCAAGTGCAACCCATTTCAGTCTTCATCAGAGCATAATTTCAGTCACCGAAAATGAAATGGCCCGACATGGCTACTGGTTGACACATATACAGTACTACTCATTCAAAAGATTCTTAATTTTTTACTATTTTCTACATTGTTTAATGTTAGCTAGCTAGTCAAGCAAATGTCTCTGAGATGCGAAAAATAAGATCATACATGTAACGTTAGCGAGCCAGCCATCTAACGTTAGCTAGCTAACAGTACACTTTAACTTGAAATGAAACCATTTTCTGTCAAAATTAGAAGTGTGTAATATCTGAAAATTTAACTAGCTAGACTATCTTACCCATATACATCATGGATGGATGTGTCTCCTGTCAGATGCTATGGTTTCTCTTAGTTTGAAGATGTAATCCGGAGACAGGTCAATCAGGAACATTTCAAGAACTTTGAACGTTTATTTACGTGCAGTAGCAAAAACCATCAAGCGCGTGATGAAACTGGCTCTCATGAGGACCACCACAGGAAAAGAAGACCCAGAGGTACCTCTGTTGGAGAGGATAAATTCATTAGAGTTAACTGCATCTCAACATCAACTGTTCAGAGGAGACAGCTTGAATCAGGCCTTCAAGGTCGAATTTCTGCAAAGAAACCACTACTAAAGGACACCAATAAGAAGGAGAGACTTACTTGGGCCAAGAAACACGAGCGATCGACATTAGACCGGTGGAAATCTGTCCTCTGGTCTGATGAGTCCAAATTTCAGATTTTTAGTTCCAACCGCCATTTCTTTTTGAGACGCAGAGTAGGTGAACGGATGATCTCCGCATGTGTGTTACCCACCGTGAAGAATGGAGGAGGAGGTGTGATGGTGCTTTGCTGGTGACACTGTCAGTGATTTATTAAAAATTCAAGGCACACTTACCCAGCATGGCTACCACAGCATTCTGCAGGGATACGCCATCCCATCTGGTTCGTGCTTAAAGGGACTGTAATTTGTTTTTCAACAAGACAATGACCCAAAACACACCTCCATGCTGTGTAAGGTCTATTTGACCAAGAAGGAGAGTGATGGAGTGCTGCATCAGATGGCCTGGCCTCCACAATCGCCCGACCTCAACCCAATTGAGATGGTTTGGGATAAGTTGTGCCGCAGAGTGAAGGACAAACAGCGAACAACTGCTCAGCATATGTGGGAACTCCTTCAAGACTGTTCGAAAAGCATTCGAACAGCATTCCAGCATTCCAGAAACTGGTTGAGAGAATACCAAGCGTGTGCTAAGCTGTCACCGTGGCAAAGGGTGGCTACTTTGAAGAATCTAAAATCTCAAATATATTTTGAGTTGTTTAACACGTTTTTGGTTACGTCAAAGTTTTGATGTCTTCACTATTATTCTACAATGTAGAAAATAGTGAAAATAAAGAAAAACCCTTGAATGAGTAGGTGTGATCATACTGTACATGAATGTTGAAATATTTGTTTGTTTCACTGACTGACTAACTGACTGTCAGACTGACTGATGGTTTTGCAAGAGCGTTCCCAAATCCATGGCTCACTCACAAATCAAACCTTTCTCGCTATAATTCCTGCGCTCATCTGCCAGTTACTCAATCAGGGGCTTCAGATAAGATGCTTCACTCTCTCGTATCCCTCTGAAGAGGAGACATTAAAGCACGCAAAGGTTCGCCCCCAACTCCTTCAACAGATAAAACACACTAGCATTTCAACATTTCAAGTTCAAGCAGCCAAGAATCCGTCAGATGCCACTCTGTAAAATCTTTGTTTCGCTTTTTCACCACCTGATTATTGTCTTTTCTTCTTCCTGAGCTTCGAAAATCCCCTTTTGAAATTGTTTAAATGGTACTCCCTCATCAGAGCTTTTTCCTGGAGCCTGACTGAGATTTCTTCTCAGCATAAAGCCCCTCAACGAGACAGCATGCTTTGACCTTTACTTTATCGTATGGATTTAGGGATGATTAATTGGATTAGCCTGATGAAATTTAGAGAAATACAAAAGCCCTAGTCTGTTGCCTCGATGGGAGTCATAGAAAATGTACAATTCTGTAGTTCGCAACATATTATCCCGCCATATGTGTTGTCACATGTATTAGTCAGTGACTTAAAGAGGAAGGCAACCAGATTAGAGAAGACAGACATTTTTCTCAGAAAAAGCTAAGTGAGATGGAAGGAGGGAAACAGGGGGCTTGGATCGTCCAATTACAATGGAAACATCACAAGATCAAAGACTAAACGTAGAGCGGCTTGAGTTTGTGTTGTGCCAGTCAAACCAGACCCAACACTCTAGTAAAAGGCAATAGGTCAGGCACAATCTGATTAGCAATAGCTCAAGATTATGATCAAGACTGCTAACTGAAATTAGCACACTGACTAAGTAGCATTTGATCCAGCATCCAAGCCTGAATGACCAGAGACACGACAATGTGCTTGGAATTGAGTTTTTTTCTTGATTCCTCTATGGTTTTCATCGGTAATGTAATTATATTTTTTTATGGCAGAGCTGCAGTCTTTGTCTGTGTCTCAAATGACACCCTAATTTCTTTAAAGTTCACCACTTCTGACCAGGGCACATAGGCCTCTGGTCAAAAGTAGTGCACTGTATAGGCACGGATGGGGGGGGGGGGGGGGGGGGGGGGGGGGGGGGTGTAAGGTGATTTACAGGCACAGCAGATGTGTAGTATGTGTTGACAGCACGACATCTACTTTGCATCCTCAATGTGGCATGTTGGAATGTGTTCTGTGCATATTGTCCTGATGTGAAGTGATTGCATGGGGGGTGGGATGATGTGCAGGCATGTAGAATATGGAACCCAGTACCACTCCCCATCGCCTCTCTTGCAGCAATATCAAAATGTAGGCTATTTCAAGCTATCTTAGAAAACAGTTAGTGATTAACAAATTGTTGTAGCTATCAACCTTGGTTTTGTTTACAGCATGGAGTTCTGCTGTTGACTGTGAGAGGAACAAATTCAAGACACAGTAACAGAAATGCCTTTGGTTTTGCCAAATGCTCCAAGTGCCTAAACTCGTCACACTGCAGAACGCCCGAAATTGAACTGTACGACATGTGCCATATGCTTACAATAGCTAGTTATGTAGCTATCTTTCAGGTAACAGAATGGGAGCATCTGGATGTGAATTTACCTCAATTAGCATTGAACTAAACTTGGCAAAAAATATCTGCTTACAGTTTCTCCACAGAAAGTCTCACACTTTAACACCAGGGAGCACAAAGACTGCCTCCCTTTTTTCTATTTCATTGAACACCATAATGAAACCCAATAAAATAAAAAATATGCAATCTGTTTCCCGCATAAGGATGAGCGTAAACTGAATCAATACCAGAGATAAGTAATTTTTTCCCCTGCCATATTCATTATCTGGAATCACAGGTGGAGATATAATAAAGCCACAGTAGTACACATTACCCATTCAAAAACACGTTATAGCCAAAGGCTATTCCTTTACTGTCTAATTGTCTCCCCCACCAACTGATCTGCTACAATTAAGCCATGGAAGAAAAAGAAATTAAACCAGCGACCTGTAGTCTTTTAATCTGCAACCACAACCACAGGCAGGTCAACCAAACATCTCTCAGCTGGTAATACATAGGTTATTCCTGTTTAACTACCATTTTACCATGCAGTTTCTTAGTACACCTAGCTTGAAATAAAGCACTATTAAAAATCTCTCTCTCTCTGAAGTAGGATAATACAACCAATGTCAACAAGCCTTGGTTTCTCTAATGACCTGGTTCACTAACTACTTCTCAGATAGAGTTCAGTGTGTCAAATCGGAGGGCCTGTTGTCCGGACCTCTGGCAGCCTCTATGGGGATGCCACAGGGTTCAATTCTCTGGCTGACTCTTTTCTCTGTATATATCAATGATGTCGCTCTTGCTGAGGGTGATTCTTTGATCCCTGATGCCATTCTTTGGACACTGTGTTAACTAACCTCCAAACGAGCTTCAACGTCATACAACACTCCATCCGTGGCCTCCAACTGCTCTTAAATGCATGCTCTTCAACCGATCGCTGCCTGCCCAGCATCACCACTCTGGACAGTTCTGAATTAGAATATGTGGACAACAATAAATACCTAGGTGTCTGGCTAGACTGTAAACTCTCCTTCCAGACTCACATTAAGCATCTCCAATCCAAAGCCTCCTTCACTCATGCTGCCAAACTTACCCTCGTAAAACTGACTATCCTACCAATCCTTGACTTCGGCGATGTCATTTACAAATTAGCCTCCAACACTCTACTCAGCAAATTGGATGCAGTCTATCACAGTGCCATCTGTTTTGTCACCAAATCCCCATATACTACCCACCACTGCGACCTGTATTCTCTCGTTGGCTGGTCCTCGCTATATATTCGTCGCCAAACCCACTGGCTCCAGGTCATCTATCAGTCTTTGCTAGGTATAGCTCCGACTTATCTCAGCTCACTGGTCACCATAGCAATACCCACACTTAGCACGTGCTCCAGTAGGTATATTTCACTGGTCACCCCCAAAGCCAACACTTCATTTGGCCGCCTTTCCTTCCAGTTCTCTGCTGCCAATGACTGGAACGAATTGCAAAAATCACTGAAGTTGGAGACTAATATCTCCCTCACTAACCTTCAGTGTCAGCTGTCAAAGCAGCTTACCGATCACTGCAGCTGTACACAGCCCATCTGTAAATAGCCCATCCAATCAACTACCTACCTCATCCCCATATTTGTTTTTGTTTTTCTGCTCTTTTGCATACCAGTATTTCTACTTGCACATCATCATCTGCACATATATCACTCCAGTGTAAATTGCTAAATTGTAATTACTTCAACACTATTGGCCTATTTATTGCCTTACCTCCTTACTTCATTTTCACACACTGTATACAGATTTTTCTATTGTGTTATTGACTGTACGTTTGTTTATCCCATGTGTAACACTGTGTCATTGTTTTTGTCGCACTGCTTTGCTTTATCTTGGCCATGTGGCAGTTGTAAATGAGAACTTGTTCTCAACTGGCCTCCCTGGTTAAATAAAGGTGGAAAAATACAAAACGACCTAATACATGTACTGGGTGCTGATGAGACCCATATACCTGTACACCAATAACACAAATCCTATAACATTAATGAATCTCATAAAATAAAATCCTCATTATTACATATGAAGTCTTTCACTCTCCTGTTTTCGATTATTTGTTTTTTTCTCTTATTCAAATCCTAATGCCATTATTCCATGTGGCTCAGCTTAGTGTTCATACAATAAGTTGGAAATAAACAAATATGATGCCCTAGTGTAAAACTGTAAAACGGTGGTTGACTCACAGATGATTACAGGAGCGCCCTCAGGCCAGGGTGAAGACAAACGTTTTTGAGGATAAAGCATGAACCTCACTAATCACAAAAGTGCCCCTATGTCCTAGCTAAACCTCGTGAAAATGTGGACTTGTGGAGTCAAGTGGGTTTGCTCACCGTGACAGAGCTATTATTGGTCATTTCACAGATGCACTGTTTGTTTGCGGTCCACATTAATGGCTATGCAATTGCACTTGACAACACTTTTTGTAATTTAACAGCAATGTGTGAATATTTAGCTACTGTCTTCTAAATGTCAGAATGGAGAATAAATATTTGGCTTTAGCTGCAGCCTGCTTGAGGGGGAGAATGCAAACACACACAGGCACATGAACATACTCCCTCCCGCCTCTCTCTCTCTCTTCACCCAGCTCATCTATCCTTTTTCCTCTTTCCCGCTCTCCCATTGACTAACAATCAGCATCTCCTCTCTCCGTCTGTCCACAGGAAATATGCACAGGGTCGCGGTCAAAGGGATGTTTGTCAACGTCATGTGGAACGCGGAGCTGCGACAGAGCTTGCATGTTAAGCAGACCCTCTGCCTTTATCAAGCCAATCACAAACGGGGAAAAAAATGTAAAAATGTGGTGGAGCCCAGACACCTGGCAATAAGACACTCTCCCTCCCTCCTTTCTTCCATCCCCTAACTCATCCGTATCAGACACCTCCAAGCTTTGCATATCAGAACCTCAGACCTTATTTGTCTCCCTCTCTTCTCTTTTTCATTAACAGAAACAAATAAAGGCCTCTCTAATCCCCCAGAAAATGTGCTTTTTTATTGGATGCTTTAAGCCTTCAAGACAGGCTACTCCACCTGTTTTGCTCATGGAGAGGTCTGTGACCTGAATGCTACCTGCGGGTACATAAAGGCCTGGGCACGGCATGGTGGCATGCACTTGTTCCCCCCTACCAGCGCTTGAATTTACAGGACATCTCTTTCACTCCCTCTTCCTCTCCCTCTCACTCACCCTCTATCTGGCTCCATCCGTCCCAGACAGTGCAGTAAATCAGCGTGGCTGTAAGTGGGGCCTCATCGACCCCGCGGGATCCGATAGGAGCTCAGATCCTCAGTGGATCAGCCAATCAATGGCTCAATAACTGTTCTTATGTTTCTGGTTTTGATTTTAGGCTTTTCCACCCTTCTTCTCACTGAATGTCAAACGAGGATTGGAGTCATCAAATATGTGATGGCTGGGGTTGCTTTATTTTGGACTGAACAGGATTGTGAGAACCCCCTACCCCACTGAGGGCCATAGAAGTAGGTCAAGCTAGAGAGGATGTCCAAGGAATCCAATAGACTATGGCATAGAGGCAAAAATCTATACTCTAAAGACCAGCTAGTCGGTGTACACTCTTGTCAGCTTAAATAGCCCACTCGAGCGAGGCCTTTGCTGTCTTCAGCCATACATCGCTACGTCAATACAATCAACCCTATGCATAGTGAGTTGACTATAGCTCTATAATAGCTGGCTGCGTGGGGTGCAAAGCTGCAGCCTTGGCCTTGACTGCATGACTAACACTGGAGCCTATTGGGCCGTTCGCACTGTTTGCACATGGAGCATTTAAGCAATGATTATTCTTTCTTCTACCACATGTGGTGGGGCTGATTAGCCGGGTCAATGCGTCTGGCAGGTGTTCAAACTCCTGTTCTTTTGCAATAGCTCAGCTCACAAAAAAACAAGGCAGGTAGGTGGAAGCCAAATAATCAATTTTGTCAGGCCTCCAAATTCGCGCTTGGCACGGCTCGCTCTCATCCACAGGTCAATCCCTGTACCTGGGTAAACCTCTGACATGCCTTTGATTTATTTCTCTCAAATGCAGCTACTAACACACAAGACCATACATGGCGGATCAGATTCTATTTCAAACGAGTAGGAAATGTACTGTTACACTGAGGGTATAGAAGTATGATCTGGTACGCTTCTGTTGAGAGAACATACCTGGTCAACGTGACAATTCATTCACATACCCCAGGTTAACCCACAGCGACTGTACTCCCTACAACTACTATTTTATACCCCAAAATGACTATACTCCCACTGGAAGCTGAAGCACAGCGCAGTCATGACAATGACTAGTGAGACTATGTAAGAGTTGACCGGACATGTCTTAACCATCACTCTCCCCTGTCCCATACACTCAACCCCGTACATCCACCCTCTGTCCCCCCTCTTCCCAAGGGCATTGGCACAGATTGGCACAGCAGCAACAAGCCGCAGGGACAGATCAGAGCGAACTAAGCGTGGTCTCACCTCAGGCAGCGGCATGCCGTTGATGATGAGGTCAGGCTGCTGGGGGCCCTGCCCGCTGGCGAAGGAGTGCTGCTGATAACTGCCGTGGTTGGGTGCAGCATTGCGTGAGTTCTGGTTGTCCACGTTGATGAAGGTGCTCTCGGAGCGCCTGCAGCCCAGCGGCAGGCTCTGCTGGTGGTAGTCGAAGTAGTTGAGGGAGGAGGTGAGAGATGAGCAACTCACCACGTTCATCTTGTCCGTCTCCTCCACGTCGCGCGGCACGAGGCGGATGTCGTTCTTGCTCAGCTTCTTCTTCTTGCTGGACTTCTTCTGGCTGCCATATGAGTACTCCGCCACCCTGCGCAAGTAGAAGAAACTGAACAGACTCAATAAAGCAGTGCTCTGTTGTATCTGCCCACAGGCAAACGCCATTCAGTCAGAGGCGCCCCGCCCGGCCATGCCAGGGTGCTGACCGAAAGTTCCCATGGTGGTGACCAGCTCATTGGTGGGCATTCAGGGTCGAGAGAGAGGAGCCAGGCTCAAGTCACCCCAAACCTGACCGCCTTCCCCATGCCACCAATGGAGCCATCATCCCTCATTTGTTTGCGTTTGCATGCTCGGCACAGTCGACATGTCTCACAAACAACAAGCACACACAATGCAAACATGCCAAACCACAAAAGCACACGTACGCACACACAGCAACAACAAGACAACAGACAATACTGAAGAGCACCAACCAAATTTTGCAATCATATTTAAAGCACAGCCCCACTGCTAACGTTAATTCCCTTTTTTCTTTCATTACCAAGCGAGGCCCACTGGCAATATGGAGTGCAGGAAAACTGTAAAATCAAATTCATTTCGAAACTAGTGTCTGTGGCTGTTCCCTGACTGGAGCAGAGCATTTTGATTCTAATCAGCCTAAATGAGAAAGCCGGAGATTCTTTATTGAAAGGATGCTGCTGATGCTCAGGCTGGAAGAAGACAATTTCCATTCTCCATCCAGGCTTGCAAATTCTTATGAGGGGAATTTTTAATTTTATTTTTATCCCTTGAATCCCTCCTGACCTGAGCCTATTCCTCTGAGTTTTTAACATGTCAAACATTTGCATGGACTCCCACTCTCCAATAATCAATTTTTAGCCCTGGTTGGATAGATTGTGTTATTTACACTTGTTTCTACCGTGCATCTAATAAAACTTGAGGCCCTGGTTGCATATGCACATGTAGGACTCCCCCATCCTTATTATTTACTGGATGGGTTCTCCTTTTCACTTAATAAGATGCTTTCCGGGTCTGTTCCTCCCTGCCTTCATTCTGGAAAATAAAATGTCAATAGCAGCCTTGGACTCTATCTTTTTCGGGGCATCTCAAAACTGTTATTTCTCTCTCTCGCGCACGTGTGTGCTCTCTCGTCTGAGTAGGGGAGAGAAGAGACTGTGAGGATCAAAAAAGAGTGCATCGTTCTGTCATTGTTCTCTCTAGTACTCCTGTGCCCAAAATCGAAAAATGGACAGGAGAAATCCTCCCGACTCAAAGAAAATTAGTAATAAATTGCAGATAAGTACTGCATAGGTTTGAGGTGGTAGCTAGCTACTCAGGAGCACTGCGCAGCAATATAGATTAAAGTACCCAGCAGGAAGAGGATTTTTATGCCACAAAACAGGATTTTTTAAGATGAAGGTTAGGTAGTGTTGGGCTGATATTATTTTATTTAGCTTAGTTTTTTGTTTGATTGGTTGGTTGTGTATTTTTCTTACAGAAATAGAGCATTGTGGGTCACATCCAAATGAAAGAGCGTGCTGGGAAATGTAGTAGGCTATGTTTTTCAATGTGGCAATGACAGACATCTTTGAAAAAAAAACAACAACATATAAACGCCCTAAATCCCCTTAAAGTTGGCTTAATAAAATTACTTATGTCCAGAGTCCTTTGCTTCACTCTCTAAGAGCATTGTTTTTTCAGAAAACAAACAGATGTTTTTATTCCAATGTCATTAATTACTGTCTGTGTGCTGTTTGTGTTGACAACAAGGTGACTTTGAAACTAGAAGCTATGTGACATAACAAGTGAGGCCCTAGGGGTGCTATCCATACCGTACATAGAATATTGAATGTAAAAGTGATCTCCTACTATGTGAACCCCTGATCAAATCTACATCTCTGAAGAATAAGGATTGGGAAAACATGATGCAAATCCATGAGTGCTTTATATTTTAAATCAACAGTGACCAATATGAACCATATGTGCCTCATGTGTGCCTGAGAAAGTCCACACTTTTTTTGAAAAATAAAGTTGTCTGCACACCTTAAGTATTTCTAGGTGAATAAAGGAAAAGAAAGTACAACACAATGTCCATTCTTGTAGGCTATGCTTCACAGCAGGGGTTCCCAACCTTTTTTCCCCAAGGGTCCCCTCAATAATTATTGTTAATTGAGATAGCCTATATTAAATACAACACTAATTTGGTTTAATTTGAGGAACCTATGAAAATGTTGTTTTGAAACTCATTTCCTGCAATTCTACATAGTTTAACATGACCTGTGACATATTTTAGGAAGGTTATTTAATGATTATAATAATAACAAATAAGGAAAATAAAGTATAGACCCGATTTCCCCAAATATTATTCTATTAACAGATGTGTTTTATAATTTTTATGAACCCTCAACTTGATTTTATGTATTCTCTTTGACAGAAAGTGATTTGATCAATTGATAGTGACAGAGTCACACATTGTATAAAATGACTTCCCAAGCAAAGTCCAATTTCTTTGACTCCTGGACTTTTGAAGGTCATAGCTCAGCTTCTGATTGTCATAGAGACAAACCAATACTCCCATGTGCATCAGAGTCCCATCTTCGTCTGGCATTTTACAGCTTGTTTCTAGCCTAATGCATTGCAGATTTATGCGTAGTTTTAGATCAAGGAAGGTCAAGGAAGGTCCCGAGCATCCCATGAAACGTTGGCGCCACGTTTGGGGGGCATGCCCCCTGAGTTGGGAACCCCTGCTTCACAGTGTGTTTAATGGATCTCAACCCAACATTTTTGTCAATAGTCCTTTATCCACTAGAGCTGACTGAGAGATGTGCATTTGCCTTACTTTATGGAAGAACCATACAAGGTCAGCCAATTGCCACACGTTTGAAACGGCCTGATGTAGCAGCACAACTAAAATGCTGTTCAGAGTAAAATATGAAATATGGTAATAGCTTCAGGTTAAATCCACAAATGCAATTTGGACATTTTAAGTGGTAATGTATCACTAGGAAATCAAAGTGGGAGCTGATGCTTTACAGAAGAAAATCATATGTTTATTATGATGATCAAGATAATAATGTGCTACATAATAATGTATGTCTCCTTCAGAGGCATAGTGGGTTCAAAGGTGGATGACATTAGTTTTAGTAGTAGATCCCTCTAGCATTAATTGTATTATTATTATTAGGCTATCATTATTGAGTTTATCATTGTGATTAGTAACAGTAATATTGATAATGATAATTATTATGTCATCGCTCTCACAGAATGGTAGGGTATGCTGTCTCCTTTAGAACATCCATTTGAACCCTTGGGAATAACATGCGCCATAAATTCAATAGCTGTAAAATTCAGATAATTGTCCAAATCTAGCCAAGATTATTAGTCCTAGGTAATGGTGAGGATTTGCAAAAAAAAAGAAGGAGTAAGCCAAGGACGCTTGGTCAAGGAGTCCATAAGCCATTTTTGCTTTACCAATTCGGAGCACCTGCATTCCTTAGTAGCGCCTAACATTCGGGCCCCTGGACATGCACTAGATATACAGCTACGTGCAGTCAGTACCAGCCTGAACTCACTCACTCACTCACTCACTCTCTCTCTCACACACACACACACGCACCACAATTATGCGCACCACTGAATGGGTACCAAAATGCGTACATGTAGGCCTATATGTAGGAATAAAATAAAACAACAGGCCTATAACCATGACCGACTGAAACACCAAACTAATGAGATGGATATGAAGGGGCTGTTTTCAGTACCTGCAGTTGTACGTTCGGATCTCCTTGTTATCCCTTTTGCACTTTACTGCCACAAAAATCATAGTGACAAACAGGATAGCAGCAATAGAGCCCAGGGCAATGATGAAGATCAACGACAGGTTTACGGGTCCAATAGATTCCTGAGCGTTCAGGTCCGGTGAGAGGTAAACTACAATGTATGCCGAGGCCGACAACGACGGTTTCCCGTGGTCGCGTGCCACCACTGTGATCTCGTATGTCGACTTGACCTGCTCTCCGAACATCTTGGTGGACCGCACCTCTCCATTCACTTGGTCTATCTCAAAGAAAAGCCTGTCCCCCTCCGAGATGGTATAGGTCAGCCTTCCATTCTCCCCCTCGTCATAGTCGTCGGCCTTGACTTGGGTCACCAGGTAACCCACTCCTGCATTTCTTGGAATGGATACCTCCGCGGTGCCATTTACCAGGGTTGGAGTGGTCATAACAGGTGTATTGTCATTCACATCCAAAACGACAATGCGCACCGTCGCGTTACTGGACAAGGACGGATTCCCCTGATCCCTGGCCAAAACTTTGAAGTCAAATGTTCTAGTGTACTCGTGGTCGAATGATCTCATGGAATAAATACGCCCTGAAGGATTTATGCTGACATATGTGTTTACGTCCATGTGTTTAATCTCACTGGGCACGATGGTGTATGAAACTGTGCCATTCATGCCCAAATCAGGATCTACAGCTGACACAGCCAGCAAACATGAGCCAGGAAGGTTGTTTTCTAGGACCATCTCTTGGTAATGTGGTTTTAGAAAGTGGGGAGGGTTATCATTTTCATCTGTGACTTTCACTACAAACGATTTAGTGGCGCGTAAAGGGGGGGTACCACTGTCCTCTGCTTGGATAGTTAGATTGTACGTGTCCCTCTGCTCTCTGTCTAGCCTGCCATCAACAAGGATGGTTGAGAAGCTCTCGTATTCCTGGAGCCTGAAAGGAACGTTGCCTTGTAATCTACACTGCACCTTACCATTCGCGCCCGCGTCCTTGTCTGAGACCCTCACTAATGCAATAACGTATCCACGAGGCGCGTTCTCACTAACTTCAATCAGCTCCGTGTTCACCGACAATAAACTAATGACAGGTGGGTTATCGTTCGCATCCATCACATTGACAGTGACTTTACAATGAGCCGGAATAGAATTGGGACCTAAATCTTTGGCTTGGACATCAATCTCGTAAATATGGGTTACTTCATAATCCAAAGGGCCATTTACAGTGATAATACCGGTTCTAGGGTCAATTTTAAATACGTCTCTCGTTTTCTCGGTGACGTAACTGTTAAACGAGTACACAACCTCACCATTAGTTCCCTCGTCAGGGTCCGTTGCATTCAAGTCAATTACAAGTGTATTAATAGGAGAATTCTCCATCACGTTCACTGTATACACAGGCTGGTCAAAAACTGGATTATTATCATTTGAATCTATTACTTTAACATTGAGCTGGACTGCGCCAATCTTTGGGGGGTCTCCACCGTCTTCTGCACTGATTTCGTATGAATAGTGAGACTGAGTCTCCCGATCTAAAGATTTTTGAACTACGAGCTCGGCAATCTTGGACCCGTCCCCCCTAGTCTTAATCTCCAGCCCGAAGAGCTCATTCGGGGTGATCGAATATGATTGCACACCGAAGATCCCCGAGTCCGGATCGCTTGCCCCCTCTAGGGGGAACCTAGTACCAGGGGAGGCGTTCTCTGAGATTTCAATGTCAATGTGGTTTGTGGGGAATCTGGGCGCATTATCGTTCAAATCCACTATTTCAACTTTAATGACACATATCTCCATAGAGTTTGACATCACCTCCAGAGAGACAGTGCACTTTGCCGTCTGTCGGCAAGCCACATCCCGGTCTATTTTCTGATGTGTGAGGAGAAGTCCAGCCGGGCTGAGTTCCACCCATCGCGGCTCTGAATTCGAGATGACCCGCAAGTACGGCGCTCGCGGTGCAATGGCAAATCCTTGCGTTTGTGCGTCCTTTGTCACGTTTCCAATGATATACCCAGCTTTCTGCTCTTCGTTTATCGAGTATTTCAAATTAATAACAGAATCAACCCCAGTCCAGCATAAAATAACTATCCAAATAATTTGTATAAAATCCATCTCCCTGGCGTACATTGTACCTGTTGATTTTCCTTATATTTAATTGGGACCTTGTATGATCACGCACACCTATGCATGTCAGAGATAACGGGAAAAATCATCCAGTTATCTCATCGAAAAGTTATCCAGGGAATACGTTTTGATAAAAGAAAAGGCTCGTATATGACATAAATGTTACTTGATTATATCGATATGGTCTACTTCATTGTACTCTTCTGATAAAAACCACATTCTCCAATCTGCTGCAACGCGTGAGATTTTGGGTAGGATAGAGCTTGGAAAACATTCTGAATAATCTCAGAACACTGATTTACCCATGTAAATCTGAGCAGTTCATATCAAGCAACAACTATAGCGATTGACACGATAAACCCAACCATTTCGATGCAGGGTGAAAAACCATGCAAAAAAATAATAATGTAAAAATCAAAAGGGATGAACAATCCGATGAACAGGTATATCAAAGGATAACGTTCAATGGAGATAAAATAATTGGCTAAAACATTTTCCAGTTAAATTCTTCCCAGCGTCATGATTCCGGTACCAAAACCACAAGGCGCATTTTAGACAAACTGGATTTTACGCATGCGTTCCATTCATTCATATTGACGATTTTTTCAAGTTGTAATGACTTTTCCTCTTCACTGGGCAATTATATCACACCAGATATCCGATTGAAACGTAAAAATGAATCCGTATTGAGAAAAGCCCTGAATAGCCAAAGTCCAGTTATCGAACGTAGACCAAGGATGCTGTTGTCGGAACTAGTCTTATAATGCTATTAGTGGAGACCACAGTTACCTTTTTATTTCCAGGCAAGCATTTAGAGGTTTTACTCTCTCTCTCAAAGTATTGTAGCTTATTTTACTAATTAATTTCCTTGGATCGCACACATGGAGACACCGAACACATTCCGCGGCGAGATATGGTCCATATCAAATCCATTGTGAAACTATATAGAGATAAAATGATGTTATACCGTCACAATAAGAAGCAGTTCGTTTCAAGCTCGCAGCAGAGCAAAATGCATGAAAATATCCGGCCTGAATGAGCTAAAAAGCACCACTCGTTGTCAGTAGGCTGCTAGTTGACTCCAATACGCGCTCCCGGCACCGCTCGCATCAACAGTACACACTGCCCCAATGCACAGCTCAGCGCCGAGCGCTCAGTCTCAGGACCCGCAATCCCCTCAACCAATCAGAGGTTACACAGGAGGTTTGGATTTGCTGGTGGGTGGGGCAAACTACAGCAACGAAAACTCGGCCGACTACCTGCACACTTGTACAGCTGTAGATGGAATGGGTTAAGTAGTGTTGATATAAATAGGCTACATTTGTTTACTTATCACTCGATGTTTATTATGTATTTAAAGAGATTGAACAGGATCCAAGCCTAGTACCGTAGTTCTAATTAACTAACACAGACACGCACATATATATAACGGGTAGACCTCTTGGTATGTTTACTATATTTAATATTTCAGGTTCTTGTGTTTCTTGTCATTTCAATGAAATCGGAGTGTTTACATGCTTTCTTTTGAAATACCGGTGTGTGTTGAGGCTTTGCCAAAATGCAGCTGCATTTTCTATTGGGATCTGAGTCCAATCCTTCAATGATGCTATGGCTTTATGTATCGAAATAATATTTGATTTACACGTGATTGCTGATGACATCAAGATGATATAAGCTTTATTTACATAATGGACATAGCATATTGCTTATTGTAGCCTATTTTGTTAAAGTGGATAGATTTGATCATGAAACGCTGTAAAGCGGTTCATTATTGGCGGCTTCAGACTGCGTTAGATGCGCGAAATGTAACACGAACCTTTCTTGAGAATCAGGTAGGTGTAGTTTGCCATGTAAAACGAGGTCAATTTGTTAACAATATAATGAGGATAAGTGTCATGTTGCATGTTATTTGTGGAACATCGTGTCTGTATTGCCGGACAATGAAACAAATGTGCTTCTAGTTGCAGCCTGCGAACTCCCCCTCTGTCAGAGCGCGCGCCACACGCACGCACGCGCGCGCACACACACGCACACTGCATTCCTTAGATGTGAATAAAATGACATGGTCACTAAAATGTATAATTAGGCCAACAAAACAATGCGATTGCTTTGATGTAGCAACATGGCATGCTCTAATTAAAATAATTTGCAATTATTGTTTATGATACTGCAGTCCTTCGGTCTCCTGAAAGGAACACTTTTTATGTTTCATATCAGTATATCTCTGATAAGACTAGGCTACTTCGATCTGCCTTTGGGTGCAAACAGCAATATAACTTCCCACGTCATTCCGTGGAAATGTAGTTGATTGTTGTATTAACAGCACAGAAAGCACACATATTTTTGTTTGCATCATGTCTATACAAATTGGCCAGGTCTTATTCGTAAAATGACAATTTGTTTGAGGATACGATAGACTGCGTACTATCCGTTGACAAAAATGTAGGATATTTACTTGAATTGGTCATGCAGCCAATATATATATATATATATATATATATATATATATATTTTTTTTTGTGTGTGTGTGTGTGTGTGTGTATGGGGGGGGGGGGGGGGGGTAGGCAGGCCCAGCATGCCTGTTGTAAGGCATATTTGTCCCTCGTGTGTTTTGCTGCCTTCTCACTCCTCAGCTCACTCCTCCCTCCAGTAAACATGGTTGCAGACAACCCAGACCATATCGAGTGCTAACAGGTTTCAAAGTCACAAGGGTGACACCTAGCGTCCTTTTGCTGCTTGGCTCAGTTATTGACATTGACCCAAATACATTTATGTCAAACATTTTGCCCATTGTTAAATTGCTGCATAATTTTCTCTTTGTCGCAGACCAACTTGCTCTGAGATATACGGTTATTTTGCTTTTCAGGTGTTTTATTCAGTTTGGAGGTCATTTGTTTCATTAATTGTTTGTATTAGGCCTACAGGTGTTTATTGTTTTGTCGTCATCGCCATATTTGTCCATAAGTTATGCTTGAAAAGACATATTTTGTATTCCTCATATCTTACTTGAGATGTTCTGAAAATTAAAAATAGCCAAACATCAAAAAACTATTATACCATATTTCTGGAATACAAAACACCCTAACAGTTGTTGCTATTTTACATTTATTTTCATATTTATTATTCTCAAACCTCAAACAGCCATCCGATTCCAGAGTGAGATAACTGTTATATTCGAATTACAGGATGTACATTCCATTGTGGAAGTTGCCAAAACACTGGTTGCATGTGAAACACAGTACGAATCACAGTACCTTTCACAGTCATGTGAAAAAAAGAGGCTCTACTAACACACTAATCCCTATAGATGTGTAACATTATGTGGATATTGAAAGTGCTTGATGGATAGATTTTATTTTTGATTTTGAGTTATTTTACACACAAAACTGCCAACTGTAGGCTACTCTTCTCTTTTTTGATAAGCAAAACAAGCTTTCTGAAAAAAGTACCTTCAGAAAGCATTCAGACCCAACAATGTGTTGTGTTACAGCCTGAATTCAAAATGGATTAAATAAATTGTTTTTCTCACCCATCTAGACACATTACCTCGCAATGACAAAGTGAAAACGTATTTTTAGAAAAGTTAGCAAATTTATTAAAAAATATATAATACGGTAATATCTACTGTAAAATACATAAGTATTCACACCCCTGAGCCAATACATGTTTTCATCACCTTTTGCAGCTGTTAGTCTTTCTGGGTAAGTTTGTAAGCACTTTGCACACCTGAATTGTACAATATTTGAACATGAAAAAAAATGATTTAACCTCTGTCAAGTTGGTTGTTGATCATTGCTAGACAGCCATTTTAAAATCTTGCCATAGATTTTCTAGAGTATTTAAATCAACTGTAACTAGGCCACTCAGGAACATTCCATGTGGACTTGGTAAGCAACTGCAGTGTATGGTTGATGTCGGAAGTTTACATACACCTTAGCCAAATACATTTAAACTGAGTTTTTCACAATTCCTGACATTTAATCCTTGTAAAAAATGCCTTTCTATGGTCAGTTAGGATCACCACTTAATTTTAAGAATGTGAAATGTCAGAATAATAGTAGAGAAAATGATTTATTTCAGCCTTTATTTCTTTCATCACATTCCCAGTGGGTCAGAAGTTTACATACACTCAATTAGTATTTGGTAGAATTGCCTTTAGATTGTTTTACTTGGGTCAAACGTTTCGGGTAGCCTTCCACAAGCTTCCCACAATAAGTTTGGTGAATTTTGACCCATTCCTCCTGACAGAGCTGGTGTAACTGAGTCAGGTTTGTAGGCCTCCTTGCTCGCACATGCTTTTTCAGTTCTGCCCACAAATTTTCTATAGGATTGAGGTCAGGGCGTTTTGATGGCCACTCCAATACCCTGACTTTGTTGTCCTTAAGCCATTTTGCCACAAATTTGGAAGTATGCTTGCGGTCATTGTCCAATTGGAAGACCCATTTGAGGACCAAGCTTTAACTTCCTGACTGATGTTTTGAGATGTTGCTTCAACATATCCACATAATTTTCCCACCTCATGATGCCATCTATTTTGTGAAGTGCACCAGTCCCTCCTGCAGCAAAGCAACCCCACAACATGATGCTGCCACCGTGCTTCACAGTTGGGATTGTGTTCTTCGGCTTGCAAGCCTCCCCCTTTTTCCTCCAAACATAACGATGGTCATTATGGCCAAACAGTTCTATTTTTGTTTCATCAGACCAGAGGACATTTCTCCAAAAAGTACGATCTTTGTCCCCATGTGCAGTTGCAAACCGAAGTCTGGCTTTTTTATAGCGGTTTTGGAGCAGTGGCTTCTTCCTTGATGAGCAGCCTTTCAGGTTATGTCAATATAGGACTCCTTTTACTGTGGATATAGATATAGGTACGGCTGCATCGTACCATGGTGTTTATACTTTCGTACTATTGTTTGTACAGATGAACGTGGTACCTTCAGGCATTTGTAAATTGCTCCCAAGGATGAACCAGACTTGTGGAGGTCTACAATTTGGCTGATTTATTGGCTGATTTATTTTGATTTTCCCAAGATGTCAAGCAAGGAGGCACTGACTTTGAAGGTAGGCCTTGAAATACATCCACAAGTACAACTCTTATTGACTCAAATGATGTCAATTAGCCTATAAGAAGCTTCGAATACCATCACACAATTTCCTGGAATTTTCCAAGCTGTTTAAAGGCACAGTCAACTTAGTCTATGTGAACTTCTGACCCACTGGAATTGTGATACAGTGTGAAATAATCTCTCTGTAAACAATTGTTGGAACAATTACTTGTGTCATGCACAAAGTAGATGTCCTAACCGACTTGCCAAAACTATAGTTTGTTAACAAGAAGTTTGTGGAGTGGATGAAAAACGAGATTTAATGACTCCAACAAAAGTGTATGTAAACTTCAACTGTATATTTGGCCTTGTGTTTTAGGTTATTTTCCTGCTGAATGTGTCTACCAGCATCTGTAGGAAAGCAGACTGAACCAGGTTTTCCTCTAGGATTTTGTCTTTTCATCCTCAAAACTCCCTAGTCCTTGCCGATGATAAGCATACCCATACGATGATGCAGCCTCCCCCATGCTTGAAAATAGGAAGAGTGGTACTCAGTGATGAGTTGTGTTGGATTTGCCCAAAACATAACGCTTTCTATTCAGGACATAAAGTTAATTTATTTTCCACATTTTTTGCAGTTTTACTTTTGTTCCTTATTGCAAACAGGATGCATGTTTTGGAATAGTTTTATTCTGAACAGGCTTCCTTATTTCACTCTGTCAATATTGTATTGTGGTGTAACTACAATGTTGTTGATCCCATCCTCTATTTTCTGATATCACAGCCATTAAACTCTTCAAATGTTTTATAGTCACCGTTGGCCTCATGGTGAAATCCCTGAGCGATTTCCTCCTCTCCGGCAACTGAGTTAGGAAGGATGTCTGTATCTTTGTAGTGACGGTGTATGGGATACACAATCCAAAGTGTAACTAATACCTTCACCATGCTCAAAGGGATATTCAATGTCTGCTTTTAAATATTTTTGTTGTTGCCATCAATTACCCTATCAATGGGTGCCCTTTGCAAGGCATTGAACAACTTCCCTGGTCCTTGTGGTTGAATCTGTGTTTGAAAGTCACTGCTTGACTGAGGGACCTTACAGATAATTGTACGTGTTGGGTACAGAGATGAGGTAGTCATTAAAAAAATCATGTTAAACACTATTATTGCACACAGTGAGTCCATACCAACTTACTATGCAAGTTAGTAGCCCTTTCCTGCAGTCAATCACCAAAAATGACCTATTTGGCCTCAAGGGTGGCATGTTATTAATATGTTTCATAATTAATAAAGATTATTGACAAAAAACAACTAAAATCCAGTATTCCTATGTCAAATTTTTTACATTTATATTTCAGTCTTCTGTGATGCATATAAAGTGTAATTTTGGGATGCAAACTCTAAATTTAGTACACTTCAATACATATAGCTGACATGTTACAGGTGTCTTCTTTTCTCAAGCCCATATCCTTTTGTGTGAGGTGTGTCACGGCATTGCAGGGGCGGTTCCTCCTGAAGGCAGAGGAGGGTCGTTAGTGATTGTAGCCACCTGGGCTTAGGGTATTTAAACTGTTTCACTAACCACTCTTGTCTCTCTCTCTCTGCTCCTCCAGGTATGATCCTGTTTTGTTTGTTCTTTTGTAGTTTTACTTAGTTTTCACTCAGTCATATTCACACACACAGATTCACGCATCCCTGCACTTTACATACATCCCACTTTATGATACTTTCACGCCTCATTCCTTTTTCTTGGTTTAAAGTTAATAGTTTTTGGTTTATAATAAAGAACCTTTTTGATTGGCCTATACCTGTTGTTCGCGTCCCCTCATTGAGCCAGCCTGTGACAGGTGTATACTTTTGTTTCAAAGTAGATTTGATTAAGACGACCAATAATCACTCTTTGTGACCATGATGGCTAAGGGCTGTTCTTAGAAATGATGCAACCCTGAGTGCCTGGATATAGCCCTTAGTCGTAGCATATTGGACATATACCAAAACCCCCCCAAGGTGCCTTATTGCTATTATAAACTGGTTTCCAACGTAATTAGAGCAGTAAAATAAATGTTTCGCCATACCCGTGGTATACGGTCTGATATACAATGGCTGTCAGCCAATCTGTCAGCCAATCAGCATTCAGGGCTCAAACCACCCAAACCACCCAGTTGCTGGTGCTTTTACATGACACTGGGTGGATTCTGAAGCTAGATACAATACATTTTTAATGGACAGGGAATTAAAACAACCATCGGTGACGGTGGGGCTTTTTACTCAAGGCTTTTATTTAAAACATTTAGCATAGTAAAGGTCTGCAAATCAGCCAGAGGATTTTATACTGTATAATATTCCATTTGAAATTGTGCACAGGTTGATAAACAAAGTTGCTATGTCATAGGAGAGTGGAAGGGAAACAAATCAATAATTTCAGTAGGCTAGCCACTCTGTCTCCATGAAAGTGGTGGCATATAACATAGGTGATGAGTAATAGAGGGGAGGAGACTACTGGACAAATTACATTCATTTGTTTGTCCTTTTGATTTTAAATGATTTGAGTGCTTTTTTATTGGTTGTAAACATAACTGTTTACATTTTCTATGCTAAGTATCGTTGTCATTTTATCTGTATAATTTGGTCAAAGCAATATTTTGATTTCAGACACTAATCTACTAATCTACTGTATATCCTTCTCTATCATCTAAGAGGAGATGATGGCGATTGACTAGGCTACTTCTCCCTTCATTATTAGTATGACTTTTTATTGTTTCAAAGTATAATTACCCAGAAACCTTCAGCTCTCATGAACAAAGTGGCCATGAAAATATGTTTCTCCACAGCCACAGATATTGGACCACATGTGGAGCACAGTTGGCACACCCCTACAGTGCATGTGAGGGGGTGGAGGGGTGTTACTTGTTTGCAGTTAAAGGAACCATACCTGATGGTCCTGGGTTCTGTTTACCTATGAGTCATGACACACACCTAGATTTCATTAATTTGTGCTAATAATAGATTGGAATAGATACCTTGAGTCCCATGCAGGCTTTCATAGAGATAGATATAGGTATTTGTCTCTCTCTGTTGTATTAAAAACACATTTAGAAATGTGTACTCTCTCTACCTTTGACAGACAGACGACAAGGGTTTTGTTGAGCTTGCGATATGTAGTGATGCATACGAAATTGGGTTTTAATCTATCTTGGCTCTATTCTTTTTAATGGAACAGAAATGGGAGCGAGGCACACTTGCTGTTGTTCGGAGACTGAGACAGTCAGACGGGTTCTGCCGTGACGATAGACTGAAGTGGGGAGATGAGATGGCTCGCTGTCAGAAAATGCAGAGACTTGACTGCACCTAGATGCTTTGAAGTCGGGGAGAAGAAAAGTTGCTAATCAGAGATGACAAAGGCTGTTACGGTCCTTCTCAAAGGGTTGGAAGTGTTTGAGGCAGCTCAGAAGTTTTTCTTTGTACTTTTATAGTGTACCACCATTGCTGACATTTGTTTGTTGCTCTCCGCACTGTTATCACCTCTTTCTAACCCTATGTGAAGTGCGGCACTGTGGAGGAGTATGGCGACGGACAGATGGTAGCAAAAGCTAGGCTAGTTAGGGTGAAGGGGAGCATATTTATACTTTTTTTGCCCAGAAGACTTGAACCTCCACAGTTCAAAGTACAGAGAGAATGATTGATTTTGTCTCTCTCAATATTTTTCTCTCCACCAAGGCATGTCTGCATGGCACACGCTTCTGTAGTCGGACTCCTCTGTCCCTGCTGCTTGGTTCGAAAGGAATAGCTGAGTCCCTCTGACGTTGCGTTGGCACTATCCTCACCCCTCGCTGCACAGCCCACCCCACCTGTCCATGCCGGTCTGCCCGCTGAAGCTTGGCCTGCACTCAGACACACGCCTTACAGGTAGCTAGCGGAAGACAGAGACCGACAATGGAGCGTTGATTCAGAACGAGCAAGATGGTTGTGCTTGTTTTGGCTTTTAGAACGACCTTATTATTAGTCTTCAACCACACGGCATAGCGAGAAATGTATTCCCCCTCACTGCCCTGGCCAGATGCTGAAGGCAAAAGGAAGTGACAGGCTTATTCTGTCTACGGGCCCTGTCCATGAATAATGTTATGCCTTCCACTCCACGCTATGGCGACTGTGATGATACATCTGTTAATATCTCCTTTACTCTTTTTTATCAGTGAGCACAGTACTAAAAGCACTGGTATAAGTTGGATAACAATGTTTTTTTTCTTATGCTAATATAACCAAGCATGTTGTTGGTTTGCCACAGTCTTAGAAGCACTGCTAGGTGGATTCCAGTCAGAAACTATATACACAAAACATTAAGAACACCTGTCTTTCCATGACATAGACTGACCAGGTGAATCCAGGTGAAAGCTATGATCCCTTATTGATGTCACTTATTAAATCCACTTCAATCAGTGTGGGTGAAATGGAGGAGACAGGTTAAAAAACGATTTTAAAACTTGAGACAATTGAGACATGGATTGTGTATGTGTGCCATTCAGAGGGTGAATGGGCAAGTCAAAAGATTTTAAGTGCCTTTGAAAGGGTTATGGTAGTAGGTGCCAGGCGCACTGATTTGTGTCAAGAACTGAAACGCTGCTCGGTTTTTCACTTAACAGTCCACGCCCCGAAGAATTGAGCCTGTTCTGAGGGCAAAATGGGGGTGGGGTGGTGCATTTCAATATTAGGAAGGTGTTCCTAATGTTAGGTATACTCAGTGTATGTCAGCAGAACAGTGATGTTGTTTTGCCACAGAATCTATTTAGATAACAAAACAGAATCTAGTTAGATAACAATTTTTTTTTTTTTCTTCTCAATATGTCACTATAACTGGGATGTTGTCCTTTGTCAATTTTATGATGTTTTTTTTGTATTATGAGGTTGACAATAAGCCATGGTCTGGATGGAAGCTCGTTGATGATGAAAGGCACAGGGAGTTCATCTTCGCTTGGTGTCCCTCACTCAACTGTAATACCACCCTTCTCTCACTTCTCTATGTAGCACTCAGGGTGGGAATGAAGTGAATGTATTTGTATTTGATGGCATGTGACTATTATATTAGTATAGTAGTATACAGTGGGTCAAAAAATTATGTAGTCAGAAACCAATTGTGCAAGTTCTCCCACTTAAAAATATGTACTTTTCATCATAGGTACACTTCAACTATGACAGACAAAATGAGATTTTTTTTTCTCCAGAAAATCACATTGTAGGATTTTTTATGAAATTATGGTGGAAAACAAGTATTGGGTCACCTACAAACAAGCAAGATTTCTGGCTCTCACAGACCTGTAACTTCTTCTTTAAGAGGCTCCTCTGTCCTCCACCCATTACCTGTATTAATGGCACCTGTTTGAACTTGTTTCAGTATAAAAGACACCTGTCCACAACCTCAAACAGTCACACTCCAAACTCCACTATGGCCAAGACCAAAGAGCTGTCAAAGGACACCAGAAACAAAATTGTAGACCAGCACCACGCTGGGAAGCCTGAATCTGCAATAGGTAAGCAGCTTGGTTTGAAGAAATCAACTGTGGGAGCAATTATTAGGAAATGGAAGACATACAAGACCACTGATAATCTCCCTCGAACTGGGGCTCCAAGCAAGATCTCACCCCGTGGGGTCAAAATGATCACAAGAACGGTGAGCAAAAATCCCAGAACCACACGGGGGGACCTAGTGAATGACCTGCACAGAGCTGGGACCAAAGTAACAAAGCCTACCATCAGTAACACACTATGCCGCCAGGGACTCAAATCCTGCAGTGCCAGACGTGTCCCCCTGCTTAAGCCAGTACATGTCCAGGCCCGTCTGAAGTTTGCTAGAGAGCATTTGGATGATCCAGAAGAACATTCTGCCGAATGTCATATGGTCAGATGAAACCAAAATAGAACTTTTTGGTAAAAACTCAACTCGTCGTGTTTGGAGGACAAAGAATGCTGAGTTGCATCCAAAGAAAACCATACCTGCTGTGAAGCATGGGGTGGAAACATCATGCTTTGGGGCTGTTTTTCTGCAAAGGGACCAGGACGACTGATCCGTGTAAAAGAAAGAATGAATGGGGCCATGTATCGTGAGATTTTGAGTGAAAACCTACTTCCATCAGCAAGGGCATTGAAGATGAAACGTGGCTGGGTCTTTCAGCATGACAATGATCCCAAGCACACCGCCCGGGCACGAAGGAGTGGCTTCGTAAGAAGCATTTCAAGGTCCTGGAGTGACCTAGCCAGTCTCCAGATCTCAACACCATAGAAGATCTTTGGAGGGAGTTGAAAGTCTGTGTTGCCCAGCAACAGCCCCAAAACATCACTGCTCTAGAGGAGATCTGCATGGAGGAATGGGCCAAAATACCAGCAACAGTGTGTGAAAACCTTGTGAAGACTTACAGAAAACGTTTGACCTCTGTCATTGCCAACAAAGGGTATATAACAAAGTATTGAGATAAACTTTTGTTATTGACCAAATACTTATTTTCCACCATGATTTGCAAATACATTCATAAAAAATCCTACAATGTGATTTTTTGGATTTTTTTTCTCATTTTGTCTGTCATAGTTGAAGTGTACCTATGATGAAAATTACAGGCCTCTCTCATCTTTTTAAGTGGGAGAACTTGCACAATTGGTGGCTGACTAAATACTTTTTTGCCCCACTGTATGTGATGCAATCCCTTTCTACTCTTTGAACCTTATTCACTATTATCCAGGTGTTTGTTAGCATCCCATCCCACTGGGCAAAAGCTGGTTGCATCAGCATTGTTTCCATGTAATACATTATTATTATTATTTTTTACTTTGAACTCATCTTAGTTGACATCTCCGCCAAATGTACATCAAAACTACATGTTGAAATGACGTCTAATGCCCAGTGAATGGCGGGCGTTGACACACAATGTGGCTTTCTCTGCCCGTCATTGGCACGGCAACCAGCACATTTGCATTTCAGTTTGATTTGGATGTTTCTCTTATCAAATATGTCAAGGATTTCTGGAACCGTGCTCTCGCAGGTTTAATGACCCAAATGTTATCCCCTCTATCCCCTATTGTTTTGGCACTGGATGGGAATTATGTGCAGATGGGATTTGTATGGGAATGGGATGCAAATGAATAAAGAAATATTGCTGAGTCGGTGTGTTTGAAATGTCCAGGAGGGTTGGTAGGGTTCCTGGTCATCAAACGCTTCCATGATTAAATACTGTATCTGGTTTGTCAATATGTAAGCAGTTAATAATTAGTCACAGAAAAAATCTATTTGCTTCTGAAATTAAACATGTTTAAGAGAAATATGTTCTATTTGTACATGATTCCTCAGAATATTTATGCGTTAGATGATAATTAGGTTAAAATAACCAAAATTGATCTGCCGTTGACATTAGATAATTTAGCTTGGTAAGAAAAAAACAACGAACACATTTTAAGTGAAATTTCACTCAATATAAGATATTTAGTCTGGCTTAGATTTAATTGTTTGCAGTGCAGGTCAATAATGCCATGAATCAGGACCCAACTCAGAATGAGTTGCCCTATTGAATAGACCTCATGTTATTGCTTTGCCTGTGTGTTTGAACCCTGATATTTTGCATTCCTCCAACCGGTTCCGTAGCATTTAGCACAATAGGCCCAATCACACACACAATGCAGTCCCAGAGATTTAGATTTTGATCAGATTACCCCTATGTGGAAAATCAGTAGGCTTTGTTGTGAGGGACACGGCACCTGAAAAGAAAGCCACACAAACACAACGTCCTGAATGCACAACAACCGGTTCTATAGTCATATAGGGTGCGTTGTACACCTGGTGCACGCACAATTCAATAAGCTTTGTGCTCTGTGTGTGTATTCAGTGTCACCCTCCCTGATTAATTGGGTAACATGGAGCATGGTAACACCTAAAACAGAATCAGGCCTGGGTGGGGCATGCCTCTCTGTCTGATAGCATCTCCACGACCCACCACGGGAGCGCTTATCTCCGCATCCCCTCGGGTGTGTTTACAGCTTTTTTCTAGTCAAGACAAATTAGCGCTCCGCTATCAATTGTGTTCCTCTTAGATGCAGAAAGGCGGATGTTGGTAGCATAGAGATACATTTCATAATATTGCATTATTCTTAAATCTATGGAAGGTAGATACTATTATAGTCTCTCTATGTATCTGTACTGATCCATGAGCTAATGGTTAATTTAAAGGCCACACAAGTTAAAGGCCATAGACAGGAAATGAAGGATAAAGAGGTCATTGACATGAGCCTAACTACAGTACAAGAGCAAAGTATACTGTGTAGTGGCTATATCGGCCAGCATGTGTAAGTGTGTTTGTGAATTGATATGTATTTACGGCACCGGGGGACTTAAGTCTAAGAAACATATTGACTGTGTTTATTTTCCTCCCTAAATCTGTCTCTATCTAATCTATTATCTAAATATCTAGTTCATGAGCAGCTGCTGTGGCTGATTTTACATCCCCAGTAATACTCTAAATCCCTCCCTAGTCTCAGTTGGCTATTGTGTGGCTTATCAGGAGGACAAGAGGTTATAGTGACAGGGGATAACCCCCACCCCCCCTCTCTCTTTGACACTGGGGATTGTTAGCGAAATATTGAGAGTGTAAACCAGGGAAAAGCTTTGTTGATATTTTCTTGCCTCATAATACCTCTGATGAATGATGAACTTTCACCTTTCCACTGTCCACAGCACTGTGGTTACCACAAGTGGGGGGGGGGCCACGCCCCCCGCTTTTGGGCCACACATATGTTTAGCACTTTTGATAAATGCGGTCGCGAGTAGGCCCTCGTATTTATTGCTTTCCGTAATGTGCCACCGGGCTAGGTGGTAATGCGCTATGATTGTGCCAGGTTGAAATGTTTCACTTCATCACCTTTGACGTCGGACTCCAGCAGGGCTCGAATGTACACTTCTGACAGGCTCCGTAAGGCAGGTTTAATCGGAACCCCTGTTTATTTCTATAGCACCTTATCAACCAACCACGCATCTTCACTTCTCTGCTAAGAGCCTATTGGTGCTCTAAGCAATGTAGACCTCCCACACTATGGAAATAATGGATGGTCCACTGAGTATTGGTTATGGGAGATGTGTGTGTGCGCACACAGAAAATAATGTCATTTTATTTTATCCCCAGAGACTGATCTGGCTTAGCATTCAGTGGCGCTGGTGGGGATTGTTTGCGCTGCTATGATTGGCACAGGTCTGCTAACTTGGCCTCGTAACAGCATTAGCCCCAGCAGCACTGCAGTCTTTGGGAGGGCTGGACAGTCCCATTTTGTCTTCCCTGAAGGAGGGTTATTAATTGTCCCTATGTTGTATGTCGTCTGCCTGCAGAGATGCCGCCTGCGTTTCCCTGACATTCTGAATTCCGAGCGTGTATCCCAGAATGCAATTAGTCTTCCGCCATTGGATAGAAAGACACACACGTCTGCTAGCCTGGCACCCAGCGCTGGAATTAAGGTAAGTGAGGAGAGAAGAAAGAAATTAGTATGGAAATTTGCCCCCTGAAATGCAGCTGGCGATTAAAAGGTGGTTTAGGGAGCAAGCCGAGAAGGTGGCAGTTCCCTTTGCAGATATCTGAGGTGTAGAAAACAGGAGGATACGGGGAGATTGCTTTCCTTGGGAGACCCATTTTTCCTCCCTTGAAGTGCTGGGGGATTAAGGAAATAGCATATGAAAGGCATGGCATTCTGTTTAGTGTAACCTAATTGCACATGCAGTATATTGAAAAAGTCTGGGGTGGCCAGATTGTATGTTACATCATTGTTTTTTTTAGATGTGTCGGGGCTCAGCTTAGCTCTAATATACGTATGCTTCGGTCTGAACTCATATGGTCCACACAGTTTTATCTCCACTGCAATTGCATCCTTAACCTAATTTCTGTTTGCATGGGGATGTATATGGCCAGGCCAGGTGAGGTAAAGCAGATACAATGACTGTATTTGATACGTTAAAAAGAGGCAAACATCCCATTTTTGCATGCATAGTTCAACAATAGGTCAGAATGCCACAAAGTCAACCCTGCTCTGCTAGATTGTTCTACCTCTTTATCCCGTTTTCTCTCCCAGTCGCATTTTAGTACACCCACGGTGTGATGCTCGGCATCCTTGAGGCATTTTCTAAATGGCTAAACTCACGAATACCCATCTCCCTGGTTTTGGGCCCTCTGGAAATTGCTGGGTCCCATTCCTACTGGCTTCATTATCTGAGGAAAACACAGTACCGCCGACGCTCTCGTTCTCCGTGGCCGACGTGAGTAAGACATTTAAGCGTGTTAACCCTCGCAAGGCTGCCGGCCCAGACGGCATCCCTACTCATGTCCTCAGAGCATGTGCAGACAAGCTGGCTGGAGTGTTTACTGACATATTCAATCTCTCCCTATCCCTTTGAGTGCTTTGAGAGGCACGTTAACCGATAGGGCAGTTGCCATCATACTACACACGGCCCTATCCCGTCTGGACATGTAAGAATGCTGTTCATCAACTACAGCTCAGCCTTCAACACCATAGTAGCCTCTAAGCTCATCACTAAAAACTCAGGCCCTGAGTCTCAGAGGTTAAAAAAGTATCAAATTGTCAAACCTGAGTAAAAGTAAAGATAGAAAATGACTCAAGTAAATAGGAAAGTCACCCAGTAAAATATTACTTGAGTAGAAGACTAAACGTATTTGGTTTTAAATATACTTAAGTATCAAACAATTATCTTAATTTTTTACAGATAGACGGGGACACTCAGACATAATTTACAAACAAAGCCTTTTTTTGTGAGTCCGCCAGATCAGAGTCAGTAGGGATGACCAGGGATGTTATCTGGTTAAGTGTGTGAATTGGACCATTTTCCTGTTCTGCTAAGCATTCAAATCTAAGGAGTACTTTTGTTTGTTAGGGAAAATGTACGGAGTAAAAAGTACATTATTTACTTTAGTAATGCAGAGAAGTGTAGTGAAGTAAAAGTATAGATTTTTGAAAATATAAATGGTAAGGTAAAGTACAGATACCCCCAGATAGTACTTTTACTGAGGTACTTTACACCACTACTGGGTCCTGGACTGCCGTCCCCAGGTGGTGAAGGCAGTCAACAATTCCTCCACTACACTGATCCTCAACACAGGGGCCCCACAAGAGTGCATGCTCAGCCCTCTCTTGTTCGCCCTGCTCACCCATTACTAAGTGGCCATGCACGTCTCCAACTCAATCATCCTGTTTGCAGACGACTCTCCAGTGGTAGGCCTGACTACCAACTACGATGAGACAGCCTATAGGGAGGAGGTGAGGGCTCTGGCAGAGTGATGGCAGGAAAATATCCTCTCCCTCAACGTCAACAAAATGAAGAAGTAGATCGTGGACTTCAGGAAACAGCAGAGGAAGCACGCCCCATCCACGTTGACGGGGCGACAGTGGAGAGGGTAAAAAGCGTCAAGTTCCTCGACGTGCAGAGTGACGGCAACCTGAAATGATCCAGCCACACAGACAGTATATTGAAGAAGGCTCAACAGCGTATGTTCAACCCCAGGAGGCTGAAGAAATTTGGCTTGGACCCTAAGACCCTCACAAACTTCTACAGATGCACCATTGAGAGCATCCTGTCGGATATCACCACCTGGTAGGGCAACTGCACCGCCCACTACCACAAGGCTCTCCAGAGGCTGGTGCATACAGCCCAACGCTGTATGCATAGAGCAGGCACACTGCCTGCTCTACAGTGTCACAGGAAGGCCAAGAAGATAATCAAGGACCTCAGCCACCCGAGCCATGGGCTGCTATCCCCACTACCATCTAGAAGGCGGAGACAGTACATGTGCATCAAAGCTGGGAATGAAAAACAGCTTCTATCTCCAGGCCATCAGACGGTTAAACAGTCACCACTAGCCGGACTCCACCCAGTACCCTTCCCTGAACTTCAGTCACTGTTTCTAGATGGCTACCATGCGGTACTCAACCCTGCACCTTAGAGACTGTTGCCCTATGTACATAGTCAGTATGTAAACATTAGTAAATTGACCAGTGTTCAATTTACTAATGTTTACATACTATTTTACCCACTTCATGTCTATACTGTATTTTAGTCGAGGCCTGTACTATAAAACTACTGCTGTGCACACATTTTCTATTCACATAATGCCCATTTTCTGGACTCTGACGTTGCTCGTTTTAATATTTCTATATTTCTTACTTCCTTTCTGTACATTTTTGGGATTTGTATGTATTGTCTGTTATTACTGCACTTGTCACGACTTCCACCGAAGGTGGCTCCTCTCCCTGTTCGGGCGGTGCTCGGCGGTCATCGTTGCCGGCATACGAGCTGCCACTGATCCATTTTTCTTTTTCATTTGTGTATGTCTGTTTTGTTTACACCTGTGTCCTATTAGTTAATTTGGGTGGGTTTATTAACCTCCGCTGCCTGCTATGCTTTGTGCGGGATTATTTTGCTGTTGTTTGATCTGTTAGGGGTGCGTGTTTGCGCCACAGGGTTTTTTTCTCACGGTCGTTGTACCATTGGACTGTAATTAGGAGTAGAGGTTTCTCCTCCGTGTGTTACGTTATTTCCCTGTGTGTGACGACTTTGTTGGGTTTGTTTCCCCACCTGTTGTTGCTGTGTTAGGACTTTCAAATAAACATTGTGCTACTGGGACTTCCTTGCTCTCCTGCTCCTGACTCCTGTATCTACTTCTTCTTAGGAGGCACGTAACGGCACTGTTGGAGATAGGAACATAAGCATTCATTTTAATTCCAAAACGCTATGTATCATTTTTTTGAAATATTGGTAAATTACCTTTTATTGTCAGAGATTGGTGTGTATTTTCACTATCAAATCATGGCATGGGGTTGTTCAATGACATCACTTGATGGTTTCATTTCAGAGAGACTAATATATATTAACGCTATATATAGTACCAGTCAAAGGTTTGGACACACCAACTCATGCAAGGGCTTTTCTTTATTTATATTGTTTTGTACATTTTAGAATAATAGTGAAGATATCAAAACAATGAAAAAATACATATGGAATCATTTAGTAACCAAAAAAGTGTTATATTTGAGCCACCCTTTGCCTTGATGACAGCTTTGCACACTCTTGGCATTCTGTCAACCAGCTTCACCTGGAATGCTTTTCAAACAGTCTTGAAGGAGTTCCCACATATGCTGAGCACTTGATGGCTGCTTTTCCTCCACTCTGCAGTCCAACTCATCCCAAACCATCTCAATTGGGTTGAGGTCAGGTTATCTGATGTATCATTCTCCTTCTCTTGGTCAAATAGCCATCACACAGTCTGGAGGTGTGCTGGGTCATTGTCCTATTGAAAAAGAAACGATAGTCCCACTAAGCGCAACCCAGATGGGATGATGTATCGCTGCAGAATGCTGTTGTTGCCATAATGGTTAAGTGTGCCTTGAATTCTAAATAAATCACAGACAGTGTCACCAGCAAAGCATCCCCACACCATCACACCTCCTCCTCCATGCTTCACAGTGGGAGCCACACATGCAGAGCTCATCCGTTCACCTACTCTGGGTCTCACGAAGGCATGGTGGTTGGAACCAAAGGACAGATTTCCACCGGTCTAATGTCCATTGGTCGTGTTTCTTGGTCCATGCAAGTCTCTTCTTATTATTGGTGTCCTTTAGCAGTGTTTTCTTTGCAACAATTCGACCATGAAGACCTGATTCACCCAGTCTCCTCTGAACAGTTGATGTTGAGGTGATCCTGTTACTTGAACACTATGAAGCATTTATTTGGGCTGGTACAGTAACTGGACGTATCCTCTGCAGCAGAGGTAACTCTGGGTTTTCCTGTGGCGGTCCTCATGAGAGCCAGTTTCATCATAGCTCTTGATGTTTTTTTTGTTTTTTCTCCCCAATTGGTAGTAGTTACAGTCTTGTCTCATCGCTGCAACTCCCGTACGGACTCGGGAGAGGCGAAGGTCGAGAGCCATGCGTCCTCCGAAACACAACCCAACCAAGCCGCACTGCTTCTTGACACAATGCACATCCAACCCGGAAGACAGCCGCACCAATGTGTCGGAGGAAACACCGTACACCTGGCGACCTGGTCAGCGTACACTTCACCCGGCCAACCACAGGAGTCGCTAGTTCGTGATGAGACAAGGATATCCCTGCCGGCCAAAACATCCCTAACGCGGATGAAGCTGGGCCAATTGTGTGCCGCCCCATGGACCTCCCAGTCGGGGCCGGCTGCGACAGAGCCTGTGCTCGAACCCAGAATCTCTGCTGGCACAGCTAGCACTACGATGCAGTGCCTTAGACCACTGCGCCATCCGGGAGGCCCAGAGCGCTTGATGGTTTTTGCGACTGTACTCGAAGAAACTTTAAACGTTCTTGAAATTTTCCGCATTGACTCACCTTCATGTCTTAAAGTAATGATGGACTGTCATTTCTCTTTACTTATTTGAGCTGTTCTTACCATAATATGGACTTCTGTATGCCACCCCTACCTTGTCACAACACAACTGACTGGCTCAAACGCGTTAAGGAAAGAAATTCCACAAATGAACTAACAAGACACACCTGTTAATTGAAATGCATTCCAGGTGACTACCTCATGAATCTGGTTGAGAGAATGCCAAGAGTGTGCAAAGCTGTCAAGGCAAAGGGTGGTCACTTTGAAGAATCTCATATAAAATATATTTTGACTTGTTTTACAGTTTTGGGGTTACTACATGATTCCATATGTGTTATTTCATAGTTTTTATTTCTACATGTAGAATAATAGTGAAGACAATAGTAAAAATAAAAAACCTGGAATGATTAGGTGTGTCCAAACTGGTACTGTATATCTGCCTCAGAGAAATAAGTAGTACTGCTAGGTTTTACAGTCAAATGTAACTACATTTATGACATAAAAAATAGTTAATGAATCAATACAGTAATATGAGATCTGTATGTAAACATTACATTTAACATTTAGAAGATGCTCTTATCCAGAGCAACTTACAGTTAGTGCATTGAGATAGCTAGTTGAGACAACCACATATCACAATCAAATATACCATTCCCATGTTTAAGGACTAGACATTGAAATGGGTTTAGAATATTTATTGAGGAAATGGAATGGATGTGAGAATGAGGATGGACCAAATGATGGCTGCAGATAAAGGACCCAGGGGGTTGATTTTGTAGAGTTTGGCTTGGAATCTCAAGTAGACATCATTGTCAGGCTGTGGTTGTTAGGCTTCTGTGGTGATGACAATCCCCACAGGAGAAGCTTGGAAGAACCTAAATGACAAACGATGGGCTACAAACCTTGATAAGACTCGTAGCACACAGTGCCGTGCAACGCAACATGCATTGCAGAACAAAGAGGAGGAATGTTAATTTGGACAGGTTAAAGTAGGGCGGCAGTGGTGCTCAGGAGAGTGAGGACAGGCGTGGAGGCTTATAAGCAACAACTTGCAGCTGATGCTTGTTGTGGAGCTGCATTCAAGACAACTAGTTGAAGTGTTGCAAACAGGTGTGGAGGATGATTGGCAATTAGTAACAGCTTGTACTTGTTGAGTTGCTAGGGAGCTGCATTCAAGGCAACTAGTTAAAGTGTTCCCTCCTGAATTTAGACGATGGATATATAGTGTTTTGCAAAAAAACAAACATTTAAATACACATCTAAACTCTATTAATAAAAACATCTGAGAACAGTTATATATTACACACACATGAACGTACCCACTAGGATTGATTTTTAGTGAAAATAATACAAATGTGAAAAATTGGTGGATATAGCATCTTGGAAATAAACTCTTCATCTAAAAGTTAGTAGTTAGTTAGCCATTGCTAGGCCCATCTCCCGGCTAGCCGTAGAGGCCCATCAGCCACTCATTGGGCTACAATACCTGGGCTACAATACCTGGACCCATCACGACTGGACTGCCGACGTAATTCCGGTCAAGGGTTCTTTTCAACTCCTCTGTCGCGACTTCCCCTGTATGCCCACCTGCTAGCCTGGTAGGCGTGGCCCGCTAACTTAAGAGGCCCATCGGACAAAATCTTTGGTCACTATACCTATTTTGCCAATTGGCCTGGTTTACCACACTGAGCCCTGTTGATCCGTCTGCCGATGTCACAGAACGAGGGGACCACAACAGACTTTCTTCCATCGCAATGTCCCTCAAAGGCCCTTCGCTAGCTTGCTAGCGCCGGCCCGCTAGCTGCCTGAAGCCACTCACAGGACGCCTATAATCACTTGGCTAGCTAGCTGCTATCCGAGTGGCCACTCCTGGCTAACGTCTCTGTCCCGAAGCAAGAACCAATTAGTCTGGGCCTTGCTAGGCCCATCTGCAAGACTGCTAGCTGTCTAGAGCACATCAAACTGTTAGTTTAAGAGGCCATTCGGACAAATTCTTTGGCCACTATACCAATTTTGCCAATGGGCCTGGTTTACCACATGGAGCCCTACTGATCTATCGATCGATGTCACAGAACGAGGGGGCCACAACAGACTTATTTCTGTCGCAACGTCCCTCAAAGGCCCTTCTGCTAGCTTGCTATCCCCGGCCCGCTAGCTGCCTGAAGCCACTCACAGGATCACTTGGCTACGCATGCCTCACTTTAACATCAATATGCCTTGTCTATTGCTGTTTTGGTTAGTAATTATTGCCTTATTTTACTGTAGAGCCTCTAGCCCTGCTCAATACGCCTTAGTTAACACTTTAGTTCCACGTGACATCACCTGGTTTAAATGATATTTCTAGAGACAATACCTCTTTCATCGTCACTCTATGCACAGTTTTACCCCCACTGTATTCACATCCTACCATACCTTTGTCTGTACATTATGCCTTGAATCTATTCTACCGTGCCCAGAAAACTGATCCTTTTACTCTCTGTTCTGAACGTACTAGACGGCCCGTTCTTTTAGCCTTTAGCCGTACCCTTATCCTACTACTCCTCTGTTCCTTTGGTGATGAGGCGGTTAATCCAGGCCCTGCAGTGCCTAGCTCCACTCCCATTCCCTAGGCGCTCTCATTTGTTGACTTCTGTAACCGTAAAAGCCTTGGTTTCATGCATGTTAACATTAGAAGCCTCCTCCCTAAGTTTGTTTTATTCACTGCCCTAGCACACTCTGCCAACCCGGATGTTCTAGCCGTGTCTGAATCCTGGAAGACCACCAAACACCCTGAAATTTCCATCCCTAACTATAACATTTTCCGACAAGACAGAACTGCTAAAGGGGGTGGAGTTGCAATCTACTGCAGGGATAGCCTGCAGAGTTCTGTCTTACTATCCAGGTCTGTGCCCAAACAATTTGAGAATCTACTTTTTAAAATCCACCTCTTCAGAAACAAGTCTCTTGCCACTTGCTATAGACCACCTTCTGCCCCCAGCTGTGCCCTGGACACTATATGCGAATTGATTGCCCCCCATCTATCTCCAGAGCTCGTGCTGTTAGGTGACCTAAACTGGGACATGCTTAACACCCCGACAGTCCTACAATCTAAGCTTGATGCTCTCAATCTCACACAAATGATCAATTAACCCACAAGGTACAACCCCAAATCTGTAAACATGGGCACCCTCATAGATATCATCCTAAACAACCTGCCCTCCAAATACACCTCTGTTGTCTTCAACCAGGATCTCAGCAATCGCGTCCGTATTGGGTCTGTGGTCAAGCGACCACCCCACTTCACTGTCAAACGCTCCCTAAAACACTTCAGCGAGCAAGCCTTTCTAATCGACCTGGCCCGGGTATCCTGGAATGATATTGCCTGGTTATTCTTTAAATGTGCTTTCCTCACCATCTTAAATAAGCATGCCCCATTCAAAAATATCTAGAACCAGGTACAGATATAGCCCTTGGTTCACTCCAGACCTGACTGCCCCTGACCAGCACAAAAACATCCTGTGGTGTACTGCATTAGCATCGAATAGCGTCGCGATATGCAACTTTTCAGGGAAGATAGGAAAGCAAAGAGTAGCTTTTTCAATCAGAAATTTGCATTCTGTAGCACTAACTCCAAGAAGTTCTGGGACACTGTAAAGTCCATGGAGAATGAGAACACCTCCTTCCAGCTGCCCACTGCACTGAGGCTAGGAACCACTGTCACCACCGATAAATCTGCGATAATTTCAATAAGCATTTTTCTACGGCTGGCAATGCTTTCCACCTGGCTAACCCTACCCCGGTCAACAGCCCTGCACCCCTCACTGGAACCTGCCCAAGCCTCCCCATTTCTCCTTCACCTAAATCAAGATAGCTGATGTTCTGAAATAGCTGCAAAATCTGGACCCCTGCAAATCAGCAGGGCTAGACAATCTGGAGCCTTTTTTCCTAAAATTATCCACCGAAATTGTTGCAACCCCTATTACTAGTTTCTTCAAACTCTCTTTCGTATTGTCTGAGATCCCCAAAGATTGGAAAGCTGCCATGGTCATCCCCCTCTTCAAAGGGGGAGACACTCTAGACCCAAACTGCTACAGACCTATCTATCCTACACTTCCTTTCTAAGGTCTTCGAAAACCAAGTTAACAAACATATCTCTAACCATTTCGATTCCCACCGTACCTTCTCCGCTGTGCAATCCTGTTTCAGAGCTGGTCATGGGTGCACCTCAGCCACGCTCAAGGTCCTAAATGACATCATAACCGCCATCGATAAGAGACTTTATCCATCAACCTGGCCAAGGCTTTCGACTCTATCAATAACCACATTCTTATCGGCAGACTCATCAGCCTTGGCTTCTCAAATGACTGCCTCGCCTGGTTCACCAACTACTTCTCTGACAGGTCAGTGTGTCAAATCGTAGGGCCTGTTGTCCGGACATCTGGCAGTCTCTATGGGGGTGCCGCAGGGTTCAATCCATGGGCCAACTCTTTTCTCTGTATACAATCAATGATGTTGCTGGTGATTCTCTGATACAGACGACACCATTCTCTATACTTCTGGCCCTTCTTTGGACACTGTGTTAACCTCTCTAGGGTATGTGGGACGCTAGCGTCCCACCTGGCCAACATCCAGTGAGTTGCAGAGTGCCAAATTCAAATACAGAAATACTCATAATAAAAATTCTGAAAAGATACAACTATTTTACATAGGTTTAAAGATCAACTTCTTGTGAATCCAACCACCGTGTCAGATTTCCAAAATGCTTTACAGCGAAAGCCTACAATACGATTATTTGAGAACATAGCCCAGCAGACAAATCATTACAAACAGTAACCAGCCAAGTAGAAGAGTTACACAAGTCAGAAATAAAGATCAAATTAATCACTTACCTTTGATGATCTTCATATGGTTGCACTCAGAAGACATTCATTTATTCAATAAATGTTCCTTTTGTTCGATAAAGTCTCTTTTTACATCCAAAAGCCTCCGTTTTGTTTTCACGTTTTCTTCAGTAATCGACAGGCTCAAACGCAGTCACAACAGGCAGACAAAAAAAATCAAAATTGTATCCGTAAAGTTCATAGAAACATGTCAAACGATGTTTAAATTCAATCCTTAGGTTGTTTTCAACCGGACAATTAGGTAGGTAAACAAGAAAGGCACTCTCTCGGTCGTGCGCATGAAATATTTTTGTGACACGGCAGGGTCCACTCATTCAGACTACTCTTACGCCCTCCGTTTTCAGAATTCAAGCCTGAAACAATTGCTAGACTGTTGACATCTAGTGGAAGGCACAGGGACTGCAATTTGAGACCTAAGTCAATGGATAATGTAATGGCATTGAATAGAAAACTACAACAAAAAAATCCTACTTCCTGAATAGATTTTTCTCAGGTTTTTGCCTGACAAATCAGTTCTGTTATACTCACATACACTATTTTAACAGTTTTGGCAACTTCAGAGTGTTTCCTATCCAAATCTACCAATTATATGCATATCCTATCTCCTCGGCCTGAGTAGAAGGCAGTTTAGTTTGGGCATACTTTTCATCCAAAATTCCATATGCTGCCCCCAACCTCCAGACGAGCTTCAATGCCATTACAACTCTCCTTCTGTGGCCTCCAACTGCTCTCAAATGCAAGCAAAACTAAATGCATGCTCTTCAACCGATCGCTGCCCACACCTACCTACCCGTCAAACATCACCACTCTGGACGGTTCTGACATAGAATATGTGGACTACTACAAATACCTAGGTGTCTGGTTAGAATGTAAACTCTCCTTCCAGACTCAGAATAATCATCTCCAATCCAAAATTAAATCTAGAATCGGCTTCCTATTTCGCAACAAAGCATCCTTCACTCATGCTGCCAAACATACCCTAGTAAAACTGACTATCCTACCGATCCTTGACTTCAGCGATGTCATTTACAAAATAGTCTCCAACACTCTACTCAACAAATTGGATGCAGTCTATCACAGTGCCATTCATTTTGTCACCAAAGCTCCATATACTACCCACCAGTGCGACCTGTATGTTCTCGTTGGCTGGCCCTCACTTCATATCCGTCACCAAACCCACTGGCTCCAGGTCATCTATAAGTTGTTGCTAGGTAAAGCCCCACCTTATCTCAGCTCACTGGGCACCATAGGAGCACCCACACGCAGCACGCGCTCCAGCAGGTATATTTCACTGGTCACCTCCCAAAGCCAATTCCTCCTTCGGACGTCTTTCCTTCCAGTTCTCTGCTGCCAATGACTGGAATGAACTGCAAAAATCACTGAAGCTGGAGACTCATTTCTCCCTCACTAGCTTTAAGCAGCTCACAGATCACTGCACCTGTACATAGCCAATCTGTAAATAGCCCATCCAACTACCTCATCGCCATATTGTTGTTTATTTTTCTCCTTTGCACACCAGTACCGCTACTCGCACACTCATCTTCTGCACATCTATCACCCAAGTGTTTAATTTGCCATAGTGTAATCATTTCGCTACTATGGCCTATTTATTGCCTTACCTCATGCCATTTGCACACAATGTATATCAACTTTCTCTATTCCATGTGAACCTCTGTGTGGTTGTTTGTGTCACACTGCTTTGCTTTATCTTGGCCAGGTCACAGTTCGAAATGAGAACTTGTTCTCAAATAGCCTACCTGGTTAAATAAAGGTAAAATAAAAAATCAAGCCTCGACAGGTAGTCAGCAGCACTGCATATTGAGCCAGGAGGAAAGCTTTCCTCGGCAGCGGAATGGCACCAAAATCATGTGATTTATGTATTTGATACCATTCCACTCTAGCCATTACCACGAGCCCACCAACCTCCTGTGATCCCCAGGGCTCTGAGGATTCCTTGCCCCATGTGTCAGCTAATGTTTACTAAACTCTGAGGGACCGGGGAGAGCGGGGCAGTATCACAGCATTTCACAATCCAGTGGCCACATTCGTGGAGGCAGGGAAGAATAATTCTCCTTGTGTAAGCAGTTGTTTCGTTCATGGGTAATTTCCCCTCACCACTAGCCACATAACCTAGGCTAAAGTAACACTGGAGACTTGAGAGAGAGGGACCCACACTCCAATACTCCTTTCTCTCTGTCACTCTCTCTCTGTAAAGGATGCTCTACGATTAGGCTTAAACCTTATTGGGATTTCAATTGCATTCTCCCCCATAGTCACTTAACCATGCATTTGCAATTCCAGTCATTTATGAGAACTATTCAAGTCAGGCTGTGTTTATATAGCCACTGTAAGCGTTTCTTTAAGCAGAAGGCAGCTCTCAAATCTTTTGCTCACTGTTTTTGTTTCACAGTTTTTTGGCTTTGGCACAGTTCCAAAATATACAGGTTAGGCTGGCTGTCTGCACATAACAGAACTGTAGCAGGCAGGGCTGGGAGGTAAGCAAGGACATTGTTGACTGCTCTGCTTCATGCCAATTTAATATGAAGTAGTTTGTTTACATCTCAGTGGATCACAAGGGCTGTTAATGATTTCCACCCCAAATGATAAGCAATATCAACCCACAAACCACAATTGGGTTTGCATTAAAGTATATTTGTATTGCAAACACTAAGAAATTGTGTATTCTCATGAACATTCACACAAGACAAACACACTACAAAAAAATCTATTTCATTATGGAAGTGAATGAGCTTTATCACATACAGGGTTGTGTGTGCCTGCAACACGAGTTAAGTCCACGGCCCCCATCCACTTCCTCACTAGCCACCTCATTAAGTTTGGCCAATGGGCAATTTAACCCGAATGGAAACAACTGTTCCCCTATGGCCTCTCCCCTGCAGCCACTCAATACACATTTATGCCGCTGTCAGGATGCTAAGCTGATGTCACGTTCTTCAAAATGAGTGGACCAAGGCTCAGCGGGCATTGAGTTCCACATCTTTTTAATACAAAGTGAAACTAGAAACAAAACAACAAAGAACGTGAAGTCGTAGTGCCCAAACACACTAACACAAACAATATCTCACAAATGCAGGTGGGAAAAAAGCCTACCTTCATATGATCCCCAATTAGAGGCAACGATTACCAGCTGTCTCTAATTGGGAACCACACAAACCACCAACCTAGAAATCTAAAAACTAGATACACCCCCCCCAGTCACGCTCTGACCTAAACACCATAAAGAACTGAGGGCTCTCTATGACAGTAGTACCCCCCCCCAAAAGGTGCGGAGTCCAGCCGTAGAGGAAGGCTCCTGCCATGGAGCGGGACTGGACGCCATGCCTGGACTGGGCAACGGTGCAGAGGAAGGCTCCGGCCTTGGAGCGGGAGTGCCGCCGTGCCTGGACTGGGCACCGGCGCAGAGGAAGGCTCCGGACTTGGAGTGGGACTGGACAGCGGCGCAGAGGAAGGCTCCTGCCATGGAGCGGAACTGAACACCGTGCCTGGACTGGGCACCGGCACAGAGGAAGGCTTCTGTCATGGAGCGGGACTGGACACCGTGCTTGGGCTGGGCACCGGCGCAGAGGAAGGCTCCGGCCTAGGAGCGGGACTGGGGAGGTGCACTGGAGGGCTGGTGCGTGGAGCCGGCACAGGTGGCACTGGACTGGCGAGTGCGGGGAGCTGGCACATGACGTCCCGGACTGGGAAGGCGGCACTGGAGGCCAGATGCGTGAAGCCGGCGCAGACTTCACCAGACTGCATTCAGGTCGAATGTTGAGCAGAACACACTTGACCAACATCTCTATCATCTCGCCCAACTTCTCCATCGCCTCCCTGATGGTCTCTGGCTCTCCAGGGTGAGTACGGGGAGCTGGCACCGATGGCGCCGGACTGATGACCTGCTCTTCCACTCTCCGCTGCTCCACCGACCACCCCTCGTGGCTCCCCCCCCCAAAAAATGTTGGTGTTTCTGTAGCCACGGTCCCCGGCGTCGTCGCTGTCCTTCCACCTTCCTTGGTGTCTCCTTCCAAGGAAGGGTCTCACATCTGGATATGATTTCATCCCAGGTCCAAAACACCTTTACCTCCGTCACACGCAGCTTGGTCCTGCGGAGGTGGGATATTCTGTCACGATCGTGAGGAGAGACGGACCAAGGTGCTGCGTGTTCTGAGTTCCACATATTTATTTAGTGAACTTTAAACAAAAACAATAAACAAGCAACGAAACGTAACATAAGTGGTGCACACCAGGAATACACACACAAACACAATATCCCACAAAGCAGGTGGGAGATAGGGCTTCCTAAATATGATCCCCAATTAGAGGCAACGATTACCAGCTGCCTCTGATTGGGAACCATACAAAACCACCAACATAGAAATACACATTCTAGAACACCCCCATAGTCACACCCTGACCTAAACCACTATAGAGAATCCAAGGGCTCTCTATGGTCAGGGCGTGACAGCTGACTGGGCCCGGCTGCTCTGTATAGTATGATGGAACGCTTGTAAAGGTGGGGACCGGCGCAACTAGCAACCGCCCGCACACTCGTAAGCCACAGAGGTGACGCGCGAGTGACCTTGGTCATAGATCCTGCGAATACTCCTTTGCTTTTCTCCTCTACTATGCCTCAGTCCTGATATCTTCCCTTCACGTAAGACAGGACTCAGGAGCAAGGCACATGTTAAGGGGGTCTTTCTTTATCGAAACCCTGTGGATTTACCAGATTTGAAAATATATTGTATTCCTGGTGTGTAAACCCAGCAGATGCATTCATTGTTTTGTGTAATGTCTATTTGCATGTGTCTTTTTCTCACAGAGGACATGGAAATGTACAGTAATGTTTTATCAATGGACTCTGAAACAGGTGCAGAGACATTGTAAAGTAGCCCACATGAAGTCGTGTGAGATAAATAATGATTGTGATATTTTGGCGTAGGAGCAAAAACGAGTACACTCGAGTATAGCGATCCCGGCATAATGTACATGATGCAGTATTCAGTAGAGAGAGACACTTTCTGTGTTTTCATGGCCTTTGAGAATCCGCCGTGGGGACAAAATCATTGATTAGACACCGTACGGCATCTTATTTCTCATTAACTGTTGTAAAAATAAAAAATTGCTTCCATAAAAGTGTGAGGGGAAAGACGGTACGTGTAAATTGAATCTGGGCCCTAACAAAGGAATTGTGAATTTGTGTGGGAACGGCTGTGAGTAATAAGTAAAATTTAGTTAGTTTTGTTTTGACTTGGCTAGCTAATTTGATTTGTATGATGCAGGAACTCAAGATAAACAGCATCGGCTTTTTGGGCACCTGCTCTGGTTCCTAGAGGGAAGTGGACTGCGGTGTGAGAGGATGCAGAGGCTCGCCTCGTAGGGTGCTTTTCCGGACTACTGCTGAGATGTGGTGGTCCTACCCTTACACAAAAACCACATGAAAAAAACATGTGAAAAAAAACACAAGGTGTGAGCTTTTGTTCTTAGGTTTAAAAAAATACATTCACATGGGAAAGTTTAACGAGTCAGACAGTTGGTTTGCGGAAATGTGAAGTTTCACATGTCAATTTTTCAGGTGTCTTTCCTTCGTGGAAAAAACAACACCCACAAGTGAAAAAAATATTAATATCTTTCAGCTACATCTGGTCTTCCATCCAGGGAACGACCAGGATCAACGCTGGTTAGCTAACCAGCAATGGTTAGCAACGCTTCAGAGGCTAACCAGCAATGGGATCCAGGGTTCTATGTTGCTGGAATCAATTTGCCAAACATTTTAACTGGAAAAAAGGCAGCGAAGGCAAAGGCCATGATAACATAACCAAAAAGATGGAGTTTTTGAAAAATACATTATCGTAAAAAAGGTATCACGAAATTACATTTATGCATCCATTTACAATTAATTTGCTCTCGCATTTAAAAATGATTTGCTTGCAATATTTTGTTTTGCTATCAATACTTCTGGGTTTGCTTGATTTCAATAGCATCATTTTTGTTTGCAATACTGAGCATTTTGTTCGCGACTTCAGAAGTTTTTCTTGTGTTTAATTAATAGTACAAAAGTAACTCACTCACTAGAGGATTGCACCACTGAGTGTACAAAACATTAATTACTCCTGCTCTTTCCATGATATAGACTGACCAGGTGAATCAAGGTGAAAGCTATGATCCCTTATTGATGTCACCAGTAAAATCCACTTCTAACCATGTAGATGAAGAGGACGAGACAATTGAGACATGGTTTGCGTATGTGTGCCATTCAGAGAGTGAATGGGCAAGACAAAAGATTTCAGTGCCTTTGAACAGGGTATGGTAGTAGGTGCCAAGCGCACCGGTTTGTGTCAAGAACTGCAACGCTGCTTGGTTTTTCATGCTCAACAGTTTCTTTTGTGCATGAAGAATGGTCCACCACCCAAAGGACATTCAGCCAACTTAACACAACTATGGGAAGCATTGGAGTCAACATGGGCCAGCATCCCTGTCGAATGCTTTCGACACCTTGTAGAGTCCATGCCCCAATGAAATTGAGGCTGTTCTGAGGGCGGGGGTGCAATTCAATATTAGGAAAGTGTTATTCATGTTTTGCACACAGTGTAAAGTAACAACACTATTACTCTATTAAAGTTGTTTAAAGCAGCAATCCTTAATTGAAACATTAACATTAACCAACATTAACCAACATTAACCTGCCACAGTTTTGAGAAAAAGCTGAGGGATGGGGCTGTAGAAATGCAACCACTCTCAAACCCATAGACTACAATATGTATGCAAGGACTGACCATCCATGATATCAAAATTATAGTTTTAAGGCTATACCGCGTTTGTTTACATTCACTATTTTACAAACATTGAAGTAAATGTGGAGTTTTCTTACATGTGAAACTGCTAATTTCATTTTCACTTGTGGAATTGCAAGTTCAAGTGAAAAACAATCAAATGTGAAAGTTTCACCTATGGACCGGCAAATTAGATACATTTTTTTGACGTGGTTGATTTATGTGATTTTGCAATTCCATATGTGGAAGGGAGATTTTCATGTGAAAGATTAGCATGTGAAAATGCACATTTTATATGTGAAACTGCAATTGACACGTGAAAAGGTTGTGTTAACATGTGAAGTCTAAATTTAATACAGTACATGTGAAAATATGGTTTCACTTGTGAGATTTAAGCTCAATGTGTAAAAACAGCTATTTCACATGTGAACATGTGTTTTTGACTTTGACTTGTTTTTATAGTAGTTGAAAGCATCACCCAGTTGGGTGCTACATTTCAGTAGTGGACAATCCAACCTAGCTATGGAGGAGGAGCTGTGAACATCAAAGATGACGAGGTGCCCGATGAAGAGCTCCGTGGACTATTTGCCAGATGTTTGTATCTGTACTCCCTCTGCTCAAAATGCTACCTTTCCAAAGCCTATAAAGCTGTGGAAGATGGATCACCAAACTGTGTGTGTGTTGTGTACTGTTTGTGTTTAGGCCTAGATGCACGCATCAGTGTGTGTGTGTGTACACTTGCGAGCATATGTCTATCTGTGTGTATATGGTCAATGTGTAATGCAGAGATTCCGCATGCAGGCATCCCTCCCTGTGTCAGATATGGTACAAACGTAGCCTCAGGGCTGGGCACAGTAGGTTACTTTCTACATGTAATCCATTAGAGTTACTAGTTACCTGTTCAACATTGTAATCAGTAACATAACTTTGGATTACCCAAACTCAGTAATGTGATCTGATTACTTTCCCCTTAAGAGCGATTAGAAGAAGACAAAAAGGATCCATCAAATGCATTGTGTGTGTGATCATAGTGGTGTCTTAACTTGTGGAACAAACTTGCACCTTTTTTTTCAATGCTGAATTGAATAGATGAGAGTGGGGTATGTTGAGCTTCTTTTTTTTTTACATTCAGCATCACTACTTCAAGGGAAATATAGTATTATTTATAACAAATATATCTACATATATTTCAGGATGTTGTTTATCCCTGGAAATAATGAGAATTAATGTAAACATAGCAGTTTTTAAAACAAAGGAATAGGATAAGTTGAGCTTTGAGACACGGTAAGTTGAGCCACCTTGGGGTAAGTGGTTGATGGTGTCCTGTGACTGTAGGTCAAAGTTTAGTTAAAGTAATAAGAAATACAGGTAACCAAAATAAAGGAAACACCAACGTAAAGTGTTACCACGAGCCAGAACAGCTTCGATGCACTTTGGCAAAGATTATACAAGTGTCTGGAACTATTGGAGTTACGTAATACCATTCTTTCATGAGAAATTCAAGCATTTGGTGTTTTGATGATGATAGTAGTGGAAAAGGAGCACCACCAAAATCAATTGTGTTCAATTGGGTTGAGATCTGGTGACTGAGACGGCCATGGTTTACATCCTTTTCATTCTCATCAAACCATTCAGTGACCACCCATGCCGTGTGAATGGGGGCATTGTCATCCTGTGGGGGAATAGCCATGGCAGCCACAATAATGGCCTGCCCAGCATTTTATACTCGACCCGAAGCATGGTGGGATGTTAACAGCTTGATTAACTCAGGAACCACACCTGTGTGAAAGCATCTGCTTTCAATGTACTTTGTATCCTTCATTTACGGAAGTGTTTCTATTATTTTGGCAGTTATCTGTAAATCTCTCTGATCAATATAACTTACCCTTCCATTTCTTGACCAGTTGTCCGGGACAGGGATATTTTTTTGATGTACCAATTCGCAGGCAAGTTCTCTTGGCATGATGTCTTCTCTGTAACAATAAAAATGAGTTTATATGCATGACACATTGCATAAATGCACTTTCATGCTAGGTTTAGGACCGCATATTGTAGCTTATAGAGACCCCAACTTATGTACAAAACTGTCTACAGTACTTTGGTTAAGATACAAGCATCGCGAAACCTACAGTATTTTTTTGTACAGTTTTTTGGACCTAACTTGCTTACCACTATTTACGTGGTTTCTTCCTTCAGACACCAGGAAATCATGACCTCTTCCTAAATATTTGGTATCATGATTAATTGTTTTGTGTATGGTTTCCCAGAAACAAAGGATGGCTCAACTAACCCTTTGGCTCAATTTACCACACTCTCCCCTATCATTGTGAAAACAAAGGTGTCATGAATTCATAAAAAACTTTCTGAATTTAAGGTAATCCAAGAAGTAATCAGTTACTCTCCAACCCTGCCTGCCATATATTCAGGGGGATGGCTAATTGGCTAGCGTAGCATGGTGGGCTCCCTGATTGGCCTTACCTTGAACGCTTCTACCGCAGAGCGCATTGGAAAACTACAATATGTGCACACAAATGGAGAGTGATTCATTCCTAACTGCCACCTCAGTGGTGGGAAGGGAATGATTTCTGTCAACAGCATTGTAAACAAGGTATGCGTGGAAACATAATCCACCCGATGCCAGCAAATCACAGGATATGAAAAAACAATTTTGTAGAGACAAACTGTCATTTTCAATATTCCTAAAGAACGACCAACTTGCCAAAGTTGATGCTTGTGCCCATCCCCTGCAATTCAACCCCACTACTCAGTCAGTCCCTCAATGTTAGATAAGAATGTAATATGATATACTCAAAGCCAGGACATTAATCTGATATTTCACCTCGGCAAGAGAGATATAAAAACGTATTAGGAGTGGGCACTATGAAGATTAGTGTATGGAAACGGATGTGTGCCTGCATTTTCAATCCACTCACGCTTAACCCTTATCAAGTTTCCTAACCTGCCACCTTGCAAAATAATGATTATTTTTCCTTGTTCACACGGCAGGTCTCAATGCTCAAATCCATTTTCGACTACCCAAACAGCAAGTTAAAAGTGACCATCGGACACGTGTGTTCAGACAGCTGTCATTTACTGACAAGGCTATGTTGGTTGTCATAGTAACGACGGGTGTATGTGCAGTGGTGTAGGCTGATTGGTGGTGGTGCTCATGTTTCCTAGTTATGGAGCAAGCTAAGATGCCAACAATGCCCGCCATGGACGTTTCCCAGTTTCTTTGAATGTTCAAAATCATAGTGTAACAACACTTTTAAAGCCTCAAAATGAGTCCTAGCTAGGTAGTTGTTTAGCTTTTATTAATTTAATTTAATTTGGGTAACAGACAATGTGGACCCAGAGGATATCACTTGAAAGTATTCATTATAACACTTGTTTCCCAAGTGGCCCTCTGGTAAAAACAATAACACATATAATGATTAAAAGGCAAGACAAAATACCCACATTTATTGACATCGTAAAAAGTTTGCAGTAGTCACTGCACTTTTCCCTAATCTTAAAAATCAACCATATTAATTTCACATTAAAACAATCTATTAATTGCACATCATACCAATCCTTCAAATAAATACACCTGACCAGCAGTAGGGGGCACAAGGGGCAGTGGAGTGGCTTCTTTTACTCAGACAAACTTGTCCAAATGAAGACCGTTGCCTGCTTTTTAAAGCTAATTTTATTTTTTATTTGCTTGATCTCAAGGGGGAGGCTATTCGATATACAAATGCCTGTATAGAAAAACATACTCTTCACATTACTGTTTACTCTTGGGAATTTACAAGACATAACACTAGCTCTGGTATTGTGACTGTGTTGGTTGTAGACCATATCAATGTGGTTTTTCATGTAACCTGTTGCACGATCATTTAAGATGTAAAATATATGATTAGGTTTAAGTTGGTCCATTCTGGACTCCAAAGGCAACAAGCCCACCGGGAACCCCTGTACCCCTATGTGTGGTCCTAGGGGCAACATTCAGCACATACCGGATAACATTATTTTGCATGACCTGCATTCTCTTTAAGCTTTTTTGATTGCCCACTATACCAAGCAGAGCAGGCATAATCAAAATGACAATGAATCAAAGTTAAAATATCTAGTGTTACAATATAAACATTTAAATTTGTTTGCCATTTCAGAAACAATTTTAGCAGCAATCAGGTCTCCAGAAAGGGATTGATTTAGGGACACACCAAGATAAGTTACACTTGTTTTAGATTAAATCTCCTTGCCTGCACAGTTGACCTTTATCTTGTCAGCCCTAATCAATCTATGTTTTGTTCCAAACAAAATCGGATCAGTTTTTCCCAAATGTAGCGACAAGTTATTGTCAGTTAACCAATCTCTAACTAAATGCAATTCCCTACTAATCTTTCAACATCTTTGGATGAGGTTCTGAGGATCGACACAGGCCTGTAGTTTTCTACATTTGTTTTACTGCTCTTCTTGTGGAGCGGAACCACCCGGGCTGTTTTGAGATAATTGGGAAATGTACCACTACCAATAGAAATGTTTTCAGTGTGCGTTATCATTTTAGCAGTGACACAAGCACTATCCTTTATGAATCTTGCAGGAAGGTTATCCAATTGCTTTGTTTGTTTGGTTTGTGCTCATTGAGCATAGTATATTGGAAACTTTGTCCTCTGTTACCATGCACAGCTCAAACAAATAATTTGATACCTTTGCTATGTTAAAAGTTCTTAAAGAAGGACTGGCCATAGTGTCCAGAGCAGGTTGTTAACTTCTTAACCAGAGAATAGGCTATAGCAGTAAAACAAAAATAGTTAAAATGCAATGCTACATTTTCTACAGTTTATGAGGCTGATATACATTTTCATTCACAGCACCTATGTAAGGTTGGGATTTGGCCTTATCCATTTTGTATCTTGCCTGGTTTCTACAGTTAATATAACCATCATAATCTTGTTTTAGATTTGTCCTTCTTAATTTGGCCAGGTAGCGATACCTTTTCTTTATGAGGTCTAAGATCTCGGAAGTGATCCATTTCCCTGACCGCCGTTTGATTCAAATTTGTTTCACCGGAGCCAGAGTCGAGTGCAGACAGAAACAGATCTTTAAAAAGGTACCCAGCATGATCAACACCATCATAGTTTAATACATGAGACCAATTTTAAATTCCAAGTACTTCTACAAAACGTTCATTTGAGTGTTGTTTCATAGACCGTCCCTTCGTGTAGTTATTACCTGGCTCAAGTAGCATTTTGGATTTCTTACGGGTACAGTAGGTTACCATATGATCACAAAAAACAATATTTAAGACTCCTGACTGACAGACGTTCTCTTGGTCTGATACACTAATCAAATCCAAAGTTGATTTGCTGTCAATACACACCCAGGTTGGCTCAACAATCAGTTGTTTTAGTCCGATTAACTGATTCAAGTTATACAGGGCATTTACTAGTGTACTTTTCTTAGGTGTTAACTGCACATTTGTATTTAAACCTCCCAAGCAGAATACATTCCCTATCTGCAAATACATTGTGATCACAGCAATTCAATTTAAGTAAATCATGTAAATTATTTGACTTAGGAGGCCGATATCACACACCAACAAGTATAGGACGACATTTTGGAAGAAGTATATCTATCCATGCAACCTCAAGACCATCCATTTTCAGATCTGAACAAGGGTTAAAATGCCCATTGTTCCTAGCAAAAACACACACGCCGCCACCGTGTTGGTTAGGGTCAAATCTATGAATGCTATAACCCGGTAGCTCAACCTCATTGTCCTCAATTAACCTATTGAGCCATGTCTCAGTCACAGCAACTAGCCCATGTGTTGGAAGCGAGGAGTTTTGATTTGTCTAATTTTGGCAGCAGGTTCCTTGAGTTCACATGGATAAAGTGAAGTCCTCTCCGATTTTCTGTGCCCACTGCTGATACATCGACTATCTCATCTAGATTGCACTCATCATCCCTGCTTGTTTCCAGCACCCCAATGTTTGGCACTGTATTTAAACAAGATACATTGCAACCAAGCAAAATGTTACTTTGAGACTTTACAGCTTCCTCATATGACAAGGGTTGGCAGCTCCACACTTCATGTGAACAAACAAATCACAAATGTCGCAAACCACAGCTTTCTAGCACATTCACTAATTTGTTTGTAAACAACGAACAAGCTAGTTAGCTACCACATGTTCTTGTCAAGCAACAAAACATGCCAAATAACAGTAAAAAATGCTTGAGGACAAACAAAGCAGAGGTGGGACCAAGTCACTATTATTCTGAACTCTGTGACCTCAAAGCAAACACAGGAGTCCAGGTGACGCTACAGAAGGTCACCACCAGCCGTCAATAAAGAGCCACTCATGTTGTGGTTGTGAAGAGTTTGTCAAGGTAATAACAGGTGTCAATTTTCATTACCTGCGATCCAACGCCTCTCTGACTTCCAAATGATTCCCCAATTAAGAAGAAACATTTAAGTGAGGGCGCTCCTTGAATTTGACATCCTAATTAAATTAGGCCTTCCTCGATGAAGAATTGACTCACGTTTCATGTCACCTTGGAACTCTCTTATGTGTTTTGTATTACATAATTAGTCCAGAGAGCCTCCCATAGAAAAATATATATATAAACGTGCATATAGTTTGTCTCCCAAGATAATAGCTAGTTTAGAGTACTTTTGAAAGAATAAGTCCCCATTCAACAACTAGCAGATATAGGCTGTTTACTTTACTCTGTATTGTAGGACAGGTGGTTTCGAGTCAGTATCCAATGACAATGTGCGCTAGATGAACAGCTTGTGGGGCGTGTCAGTTCAAACGTGGTTAACATCCAATATAGCATAAACATTCTGAGAGAACATGCAGTACGGTTTCATTTATCTATAATTAATTGAATTGGAGCCTATGTTCGAAAATAGGCCTTGGTTGTGAACAGAGTTTCCTCCCCCCACCACTCTGGAGACCTCTTTCTCAAAGCTACAGATCCAGATCACATTTTGCACAGGTGTTCTTTTACACACACACGTTTTTTTCATGTAGCTGCTGCTCACACTTGATGATGTAGCCAAGGTCTATGCCTCATACTTCTGGACAGCTGAAATAAAAACCCAGCAGCGATTTGAACAAACATTCAAGGCCATTATGAAGGCGACAACCTTCTCTGTCGTAATGGATATTGCAGTTGCACAAGCAGGACGCAGTCCCTTCACCATTACATTTGAGCAAAAAACAATCAGCATTTTGTGTGATGATGTCGGCTAATCTTTGTAGTTGCTGCCATATCGTAGCCACTACCCAGAGTTTCTGAATGAGAGCACTACTACTTTGTTTGCCTGTCTGCCTCATGCTTAGCCAATGTTTGCAATAATGATGAAAAAATAACATTAAATCGCTAATTAGACTGTGTCTTGCTTGTGTTTGATATGCTGCCTAGATAACTGCATGTAACTCCCCACTTGAGTTTTGCAGTGGGACAAAAAACGATCTGAGAATTCGTACAAGCATTTTGATCATGTCTTTCTTCGTGTATAACACAAAATCGCACTTATGCCTAGCCTACAGTGGTGTGTATTCATAGGTGCCAAGGAAAGCCGGGCTTGTCCTAAAATTTGACAAAAAATTATAATAATTTATCTTTTTGTGTTTCATAACTTTCCTTCAAGTCACAAGAGGCTGAATGTATCTCACCGGAGCGAACGAAACAGTGCCCCTCTGTCGCTGTATGTGTAGCCCATCTATCTTTTTATTTTGATTTATTTAACCTTTATTTAACTAGGCAAGTCAGTGAAGAACAAATTCTTATTTACAATGACAGCCTACCCCGGCCAAACCTTCCTCTAACCCGGGCGATGCTGGGCCAATTGTGCACCGCCCTATGGGACTTCCGATCGATATCTGATGCTGTTTGGTCAAAAAGAGTATGATATTGTTTCCTCCGGCAGCATTGGATGTGACGAAAAGGGTGTAACTGCAGCCCGCAATTCAGGGCGTTCCTGCATGTGGGCATTCATGCATCTGCAGGAACCCTTCTTTTTACTTCTACTGTTCCATTTTTAAGCTATGACTCCATTAAATAGGCAGGAGGCAGGGGCGCTCCATTTCAGTAGATGATGGTAATGCACCATAATGTTGGATGCCAACCGCTGATAAACTCCACAGAAGATGACAACGGTAGCTAGCTACAGCTAGTACACACCGGTAGAGTGTTCTTCCCGTCGGGCACTGTTTTCCAGCAGTTCTGTTAACGACGGCGAGGGCAGGTGTTTGGCAGGTGGGAACAAAGGACACTGTGTGCTAGCTTTGTTAGCTACTCCCAAGGATGACTCAGGTAAACAGCAGGAGGGAGGCAGGGACGACACCGTTTGCTAGTACTGCTAAGCAAGCTAACTAACACACAGTGTCGCTAGCACACAGTGTCGCCCCCGACTGCAGTAGCTAGCAATAGGTGGGGGCGACACTGGTAGACCGTGTCCTTCGCCACCGCCTGTCGGGCATGTTTTTCTCCGGTTCACAGTAGGCGGGAGTGACACTGTGTGCTAGCTAACGAGCAAGCTAGCACACAGTGTTGCTAACTAACAAGCTAGCTAGTTAGCACACAATGTTGCCCCATTCTTCCGCCTGCTGTATATTAGCGGGATGCGGGGGTGACCGGTAGACATTGTCCTTGGCCCGACCTGTTGGACACAGTTTTCTTGGGTACACAGCAGGTGAGAGGCAGGGGTGACACCGTATTTTAACTAACTAGTAAGCTAGCTGTCGGGCACTGTTTTCCTGCAGTTCTGTTAATGATGGTGAGGGCAGATGTTTGGCAGGCAGGAGCGAAGGACACTGTCTGCCGCTAGCTAGCAAAGAGGACTCGGTACACAGCAGGCAGTGGTGAAAAAACTCAGATAATACTTTTATTCCCCTTTTGACCCACATTCAAAAGCATCACACAAGCATGAAGATGTTCAAGGGGGAGGGGGGGTATTCATGAAGGAACTGTTGGGATACTCGAGGAGGGGAAGTTCCTGCAATGCAGGGATGCCCACACGCAAGGAATGCCCCGAATTGCGGGCTGCAGTTGTAGACTATTGAAGGCAAGGGAAGCCAGCAAGCATTTGGTCTCACTTGATAAAAAAATAATTAATAATAGTAGCCAATCAGCCCTAAGTGAGCTCAACTGTGAATGGTCCTGGTGCACCAAAAAAAAAGTGTCAACCCCACTCTTGCCTCCTCTCTAGTGGGTTAAAATGGCTTGTCACAGAGTAACGGTTGGAGTTCTACCCTGTTACTGTCATTTTGAGCTATGGCTAGGTTAAGCAAAGCTACTATTTAATTGAGGTTTAACTATTTAAGTTGGCTTCACACCAATCACATCACATTAAAAGCCAAAGATCATTGACAGAAAAAAAAGAATTGTTGGATCTCGTTGTCCTCCGGTGGCTAGCTAGGAAAAACTGTCTCTTTCCTAAATTATCCATGGATGGAGATAGGGATTTGGAATTCTGGTTTGACATAATACGCCATATTGGTCAATGATTATAACCGCGATTCTGATCCAACTATAATTCACACATTGTGCCCCAGGCCTGAGAGACTGGAAGTTCAACATGTAGCTAGATGTAGTAGGTTTATGTTAACTAGCTGGCCCATCGTTGCACATGAAAGGAAGTTAGGCTAGCGAGCAAGTATTTTAGCAAGGTAGCCTAGGACAACTAAAACTAAAATAATGTACTATATGACAGGAAAGATAGGAGGATGGGATTGGCATTTCCTTACACGTAGGATGAGTCAACATTTTTTCTCTACTTAAAACACACACACAGAAATCAATACAATGGACAGCCACATGATATTTAGCTCATGTTGATTGGACTAAATTGTTTTTGCTATCTTTTAGTTGTCACTATATTAGACTAAGCATAGGTGATTTGATGATGTTGAAATGTTGAAGATGAAATGGTGCTGGAATTAGTGGAGGATGTTTTCTTAGCGACTTGGGGTAACTCTCCGGTGTTCTTAATCAGTAGTTGTTTAATAGTCCCAAAATGTTGGAAACATTAACTTGATTGACCATGCTGTAGGTCATGTAACTGATTTTTACATGCAATATGCATTGTGAACTCCACCGGACAGATGTTGCTCTTCGGTATTGTGCTGAAATAAAGGTGTGTTTGAATTTATTCTGCCGCTGTGTCTTCTTATTGTCTCGGCCTTAGGCTTATATATTACGGTGGCAAGGCATATGAACTAACACATTACTACTATCACAACATACAGTATTATGGCTTTTTTTTCCTGGCTTGGCACCCCCTGTGATTTCACCCAATCACCACTATATAGTTTGAACATGTCCTTTGTGTACAACATGAATTGTGCAGGCTACAGACAAAGGCACTGAGCAGCAGCTACGTAGGCAGTGTAGTGTACAGCAGCTACATAGGCATCGTAGTTTACAGCAGCTATGGGAAAGAATATCCTGCACAGAAAATGTTTTTTAAAACGGGAGCAACTCGGGTTTACAGAAAATCCAGAACTGCAGCCACTCCATAGCAAATGTACTACAAGCAATTCTATAGGGATGGACTGTGAGTGTGTTTATCAACGGTATTCAAACTCCACCAAGGACATCTAATTCACCAGTACCGTGAAATCTTAATGCTATTTTAATTATTCAAATCAGTTGTGGTGAATTAAAAGTGGTCTTTGATCCATTGCTTATCTTTTGAATATTCAGCAGTTCCCACTCACCTATTTCTCAGTCTAGCGCTGAGAGGCAATTTCGTTTATTACAATCAATTACAGGTTAATTGGGAATTATTCACTGTGAGAGAGAAAATGGCGAGAGAAAATATGAAATTATGATTTTCAATCCACTGGGAAATTGTGCCCTTTACGACCGGTTATTTTGCTGAAAGAGATACACACACACACACTTATTTGTATGTGAGAGCATGCACAATCGTGCGTGTGTGCCTGTGTGTGTGAATGTGGGCAAACACACACACACTCTATTTATTATGCGTCATCTCATGTCAGTGTAAGTGAGTGTATCGCACTGTAACTGATTTGTTATGAATCAAATATTCATAGAATGACTATCCAGATGACTTGATGAATGACATCCTTCATTAAAATGTTTCTAAGCTGACGAGGAAAGGAGAACATTTTACGTCAGACAGAGATGGACTGGTTTGCATAGTTTCTCCTTCCCTATCATGAGCATCAGCTGCTGTGAGTAATGCCTGTGGTATATACGTGTGGGTCTGGCTTATAGCGAAGGCGGACACACACTTATCATTTTTCCACTTGGCATAGTGATTAATGTGTGTGATGTGTTAAATCTGGGTTACCCAGAAAGAAACAGACAGGTACTAGTTGGAGCCAAGCTTGAGTCGGTCCCTGTTTCATGCCTTCCCAGGCGTATACTTGCTTCCACCTTGTTTTGATCATTATGCCATGTATTATTAAATGGATGCCTCTCAAGGTCACCTGAAGCCAATCCTTACTCTACTGGCCCCTGAGGTTTCAAACCTTGGCCATGTTCATTGTAATCTGGAGATCTATACACACAACACAGCTCTTTGTGTGAGTGTATGCACACCTGTCTTCCTATAGACAGACATAAATGGACGATGGCAAGCATCTCCAGCTGTTTGTGCATGGAATGATTGTCAGTAAAACACCCAGTTCAGTGAATTGAGGTTGAGCTACAAACTGCTTAGCAAATTGTCAGGCAAACCTTCAAAGAGAATTATTGGCCCCGAGGGCTAGGTACTGGGGAAGCTTCACCACTGGCAGTTTTCTCCGGCAGAGCTGCGGGTTCTAGACGACGCTTCACTTAAGTGTGATGATAGCCTGAGGGGAATATGTCCAGGCAGGCCCTAGGTTGTATCCCAATATCGCACTCTATTACCTTTACAGTGCACTACTGACGCAATTGTAGTGTACAAGTATTAGAAACCCCGGAGCTCAAGCGACAACTCAAGGCTTCAATAGCCAGAGACATACACCCAACAGGGCAAAGGCAGGCATGTGCACAGATAGGGCTGGACCTGTGCAGAGCACATGCCCCTTTGACCTTCCATCCTCCAAAGTGTCCTTTTCGGTGGTGGTATAATTTCCTCCCGAAATGTTTTTGATATTGTTGTTCTGCCCGCAACTGGTAGTCAAATTCTCATCAGTGCGAAAAAACGAAAAAGCTGCTCGTCTTGATTGTTGACCATTCATCAGCATTGGCGTGTTCGCATATACAGATCAGTGACCAGGAAGAACTTATTTCACAACCTTCAGTTTTGCCTGGCAAAAACAGAGTAGGCCTATGTTTCTCATCCATATTAAATACAGTTTAGCAATCTATTACTTACTGACTCATCTTTGCCAGAGCAATAAGCTGCCAGGCTATTTCATTGCTAATTTTCATATTTCAGATTGGCCTAGTTTGGGTGGCTACTGAATATATGTCTAAAGTTAAGCAACATTGCACTTGCTTCAATATTATGGGATGAAGATGTAACATTCTGGCAAATGTATTAGGATATTTTTAAGGAAGAACAGGGCTACCTGGCTGGCAACGAGCACTCTGCAGGCAGGCTATCCTCCAACGTGATGGTGCCGCGTAGACAGAACATGCTTTCCATACGATCCTGCAACCTCCGCTACAAGTACCCAGTATGATTTTGCTTTCTCTGCGCTCCAGAGAAGTGACATTATACAGAATATCCCAAGTTGACAATAGCTCTTAAAATGAATGACTTTCAACTCCAAATGCAGGTGTAAAAGGAAGCATAATTCTGTAGCATATCTTGTCCTTTGAAAATGCATCACTGTTTATGACTGTAAATACAGGTGAATGTGTGCGCATGTTCGTGTTTGCACGCGAGCGTGTGGGTTGCATGTTTTGTACCACTCCTTTCTGGGGGTTGCGGGTCAAAAAGTTTTGAAAACCCATGGGATACATGATAGTGGCAACAAATAGAGTTGGGTTGGCTATACACTGAACAAAAATATAAACGCAACATGCAAAGTTTGGTCACACGTTTCATGAGCTGAAATTAAACATCCCAGAAATGTACTATTTTCACAAAAAGCTTATTTCTATCAACTTTTGGGCACAAATTTGTTGGAGCATTTCTCCATTGTCAAGATAATCCATCCACCTGACAGGTGTGGCATATCAAGAAGCTGATTAAACAGCATGATCATTACACAGGTGCACGTCGTGCTGGGGACAACAAAAGGCCACTTTCAATTGTGCAGTTTTGTCACACAACACAATGCCACAGATGTCTCAAGTTTTGAGGGAGCATGCAATTGGAATGTTGACTACAGGAATGTCCACCAGAGCTATTGCCAGAGAATTGAATGTTCATTTTTCTAAGCACAAACTGCCTCCAACGTCGTTTTAGAGTATGCAGTATGTCCAACCAGCCCAGGTACGCCCATTACCAGTCATGTGAAATGCATAGATTAGGTCCGAATTAAATCATTTTCATTTACAGATTTTCTTCTGAGCTGAATCTCATAAAAATCCTTGAAATTGTTGCATGTTGCGTCTATATTTTTGTTCAATATAATTAGCCTAATAAAAAATCCCCATCAAAATCCGTCAGTTGAAGCGAGAGATACAGGGAATTCGGAAAGTATTCAGACCCCTTGACTTTCGTTACGTTACAGCCTTATTCTAAAATGTATTCAATTGTTTATTTTTCCCTCGTCAATCTACACACAATCCCCCATGATGAAAGAGCAAAGACATATTTTTTTTGTGCTAATTTAATATAAAAAAAACACATCACATTGACATAAGTATTCAGACCCTTTACTCAGGACTTTGTTGAAGCACCTTTGGCAGCGATTACAGCCCAGAGTAGGACGCTACAAGCTTGGCACACCTATTTTTAGGGAGTTTCTCCCATTCTTCTCTGCAGATCCTCTAAAGTTCTGTCAGGTTGGATGGGGAGGCTCGCTACACAGTTATTTTCAGGTCTCTCCAGAGATGTTCGATCGGGTTCATGTATCGACTCTGGCTGAACATTCAGAGACTTGTCCCGAAGCCACTCCTGCGTTGTCTTGGCTGTGTGCTTATGGTCGTAGTCCTATAGGAAGGTGAACCTTTTCCACAGTCTAAGGTCCTGAGCGCTCTGGAACAAGTTTTCATCAAGTATCTCTCTGTACTTTGCTCCATTTATCTATCCCTTGATCCTGACTAGCCAGCCAGTCCCTGCCGCTGAAAATCTCCCCCACAGAATGATGCTCCCACCACCATACTTCACCTTAGGGATTGTGCCAGATTTCCTCCAGATGTGACGCTTGGCATTCAGGCCAAAGAGTTCGATCTTGGTTTCTTCAGACCAGACAATCTGAGTCTGGTTTGAGAGTCCTTTAAGGGAACTTTTGGCAAACTCCAAGCGGGCTGTCATGTGCCTTTTACTGAGGAGTGGCTTCTGTCTGCCATAAAGGCCTGATTGGTGGAGTACTGCAGAGATGGTTATCCTTCTATAAGGTACTCCCATCTCCACAGAGGAACTATGAAGTGACCATCGGGTTCTTGCTCACCTCCTTGACCAAGGCCCTTCTACCCCGATTGTTCAGCTTGGCCAGGCGGCCAGCTCTAGGAAGAATCTTGGTGGTTCCAAACCTCTTCCATTTAAAAATGGAGGCCATTGTGTTCTTAGGGACCTTCAATGCTGCAGACCTTTTTTTCCCTTCGACCTCATGACTTGGTTTTTCTCTGACATGCCCTGTCAACTGTGGACCTTATATAGACAGGTGTGTGCCTTTCCAAATCATGTCGAATCAATTGAATTTACCACAGGTGGATTCCAAACAAGTTGTAGAAACATCGCAAAGATGATCAATGGAAACAGGATGCACCTGAGCTCAATTTTGAGTCTCGTAGCAAAGGGTCTGAATACCTACGTAAATAAGGTATTCATAAATAATTCTACAAACCTGTTTTTGCTTTGTGAATATTGTGTGTAAATAGATTATTTAATCAATTTTAGAATAAGGCTTTAACGTAACAAAATCTGGAAAAAGTCTGAATACTTTCCGAATGGAGATCACATGAGGTTGGTGGCACCTTAATTGGCTAGAACACGCTCGTGATAGAGACTGGAGTGGAATCAGTGGAATGTTATTTTGTCCATTAAAGTAACATCAAATTGATCAGAAATACAGTGTAGACAACTTTTTATGTTGTAAATGACTATTGTAGCTGGAAACAGCAGATTTTTAATGGAATATCTACACAGGCATACAGAGGCCCATTATCAACAACCATCACTCCTGTGTTCCAATGGCATGTTGTGCTAGCTAATCCAAGTTTATCATTTTAAAAGGCTCATTGTTCATTAGAAAACCATTTTGCAATTATGTTAGCACAGCTGAAAACTGTGGTTCTGATTAAAGAAGCAATATAACTGGACTTTATAAACTCAGCAAAAAAAGAAACGTCCCTTTTTCAGGACACTGTCTTTCAAAGATAATTTGTAAAAATCTAAATAACTTCACAGATCTTCATTGTAAAGGGTTTAAAAACAGTTTCCCATGCTTGTTCAATAAACCATAAACAATTAATGAACATGCACTTGTGGAACATTTGTTAAACTAACAGCTTATAGACGGTAGGCAATTAAGGTCACAGTTATGAACATTTAGGACACTAGAGGCCTTTCTACTGACTCTGAAAAACACCAAAAGAAAGATGCCAAGGGTCCCTGCTCATCTGCGTGAACGTGCCAGAGGCATGCTGAAAGGAGGAATGAGGACTGCAGATGTGGCCAGGGCAATAAATTGCAATGTCCGTACTGTGAGACGCCTAAGACAGCAATACAGGGAAACAGGACGGACAGCTGATCCTCCTCGCAGTGGCAGACCACATGAAACAACACCTGCACAGGATCGGTACCTTCGAACATCACACCTGCGAGACAGGTACAGGATGGCAACAACAACTGCCCGAGCTACACAAGGAAGGCACAATCCCTCTATCAGTGCTCAGACTGTCCGCAATAGGCTGAGAGAGGTTGGACTGAGGGTTTGTAGGCCTGTTGTAAGGCAGGTCCTCACTAGACATCACTGGCAACAGCATCGCCTATGAGCACAAATCTACCATTGCTGGACCAGACAGGACTGGCAAAAAGTGCTCTTAACTGACGAGATGTGGATTTGGCTCACCAGGGGTGATGATCAGGTTCGTGTTTATCGTCGAAGGAATGAGCGTTACACCGAGGAGTGGGATCGATTTGGAGGTGGAGGGTGTGTCATGGTCTGGTTTGCGGTGTGTCACAGAATCATCGGACTGAGCTTGTTGTCATTGCAGGCAATCTCAACGCTGTGTGTTACAGGGAAGACATCCTCTCCCTCATGTGGTACCCTTCCTGCAGGCTCATCCTGACATTACCCTCCAGCATGACAATGCCACCAGCCATGCAGCTCGTTCTGTGCGTTATTTCCTGTATGACAGGAATGTCAGTGTTCTGCCAGTGCCAGCAAAGAGCCCGGATCTCAATCCCATTGAGCATGTCTAGGACCGATTGGATCGGAGGGTGAGGGCTATTCCCCCCAGAAATGTCTGGGAACTTGCAGGTGCCTTGGTGGAAGAGTGGGGTAACATCTCAAGCAAGAACTGGTAAATCTGGTGCAGTCCATGAGGAGGAGATGTACTGCAGTACATAATGCTCACACCACAACCGGATCCTTTCACTGGGAGATTTAATGAGCAGGGCAGGAAGAAGCAACCATTCAGAGACAGTTTTCTGATGAACGATCACTGGACTCCACTGAGTTCATATTTGCATAAGAGATTAACACATTGGAAATGATTCAAGGCGCAGGGTATAGTGGGGACTGGATACTGTAGCATGTGTGACTGCTGAGAAATCATTATTCTAATGTTCTAATCTACTGCTTTGGTTTGTCATGGGAGACCACACACACAAGGAGAAAGAGGCGAGCTGGGGGAGGGGGAAGTGGGATTTTATATGTAACACAGGGGTATTTCAATGGAAATGTATTTACTTCCTAAATTATCGGCTTCATTGTCTGGTTCAGTGACATTTTCTGAAATATTTTCTCAATTTACCCCACTCCGTACAGCTGTTCGGTTAATATCCACATTCATTACAAAGTGACAACTATTAACAGAGCAACTAAGCTCTGAAACAGAAGTGGGGAGATGTCAACAAATCCTCCTCACATAATGTTCTATTCGAATAATGAGGTTGGAGCTACTGATTACAGGCGCTGTACATTTCTTACCAGAGTGAACTGTAACGTTGACTCTTGTCTTCGATGCCAATAGAATAAATAAAATCATAGGCAATTTCTGTGTAATGGAAACCCACACAGCAGCATGTTGCAACAGAAATTTGTCTTGTCACTGAAAACACTCAAACCTCTACAGATGCACAATCGAGAGCATCCTGTCGGGCTGTAACACAGTGTGGTGTGGCAACTGCTCCGCCCACAACTGTAAGGCTCTCTAGAGGGTAGTGAGGTCTGCACAATGCATCACCGGGGGAAAACTACCTGCCCTCCAGGACACCTACACCACTCGATGTCACAGGTAGGCCTAAAAGATCACCAAGGACAACAGCCACCCGAACTACTGCCTGTTCACCCCGCTATCATCCAGAAGGCGAGGTCAGTACAGGTGCATCAAAAGCTGGGACCGAGAGACTGAAAAACAGCTTCTATTTCAAGGCCATCAGACTGTTAAACAGCCATCACTAACATTGAGTGGCAGCTGCCAACATACAGATTCAAATCTCTAGTCATTTTAATAATTAGATGTAATAAATGTATCACTAGTCACTTTAAACAATGCCACTTTATATAATGTTTACATAACCTACATTACTAATCTAATATGTATATACTGTATTCTATACCATCTACTGCATTTTGCCTATGCCACACAGCCATCGCTCATCCATATATTTATATGTACATTTTCTTATTCATCCCTTTATACTTGTGTGTGTGAGGTAGTTGTCGTGAAATCATTAGATTACTTGTTTGATATTACTGCACTGTAGGAACTAGAATCACAAGTATTTCGCAACACTCTCATTAACATCTGAATGTGACCAATAAAATTTGATTTGAAGTAAAATACTACTTGAGCAAAAGTCTAAAAGTATTCAGTTCTAAATATACTTAAGTATCAAAAGTAAATGTAATTGCTAATATATACTTAAGTATCAAAGTAGAAAGTATAAGTATAAGTATAAGTACTTTTAAATTCCTTATATTAAGCAAAGCAGACGGCACCATATTCTTGTTTAAAAAATGTACGGATAACCAGGGGCACATACCCACACTTGTTTTTAGTGAGTCTGCCAGATCAGAAGCAGCAGGGATGACCACGTGTTCCCTCGAGAAGTCCATGAATTTGACAATTTTCTTGTCCTGCTAAGCATTCAAAATATAACGAGTACATTTGTGTGTCACGTAAAATGTTTGTAGTAAAAAGTACATTATTTTCTCTGGGAATGTAGTGAAGTAAAAGCAAAAGTTGTTGAAATATAAATAGTAAAGTAAAGTACAAATACCCCAAAAAGCTACATAAGTAGTACTTTACACCACTGCAAACAGGTAACATGTTATGATAAAGACACGTCCATACCGATTTTCTAAGCCTGTGTCACGACTTCGGCCGAAGTCGGTTCCTCTCCTTGTTCGGGCGGCGCTCAGCGGTCGGCGTCGCCGGTCTACTAGCCATCTCTGATCCACGTTTCATTTTCCATTTGTTTTGTCTTTGTTTCTACACACCTGTTTTTCATTCCCCTATTATTGTTCATATATTTAACCCTCTGTTTCCCCCCCATGGTGTTGTGCGGGATTGTTTTATGTCATGTTCGGTAATGTTGGTGACGGGTTATTTCGACGGGTGCTGTTTCTTGCCCGTGCATAAAAGTTGAAGTTTGTGTGTTTGTGTTTGGGCAAGTGCATTGTTTTACCTTGCACCATTCATTATTCTGAGCAAAGTTATGTTGCTCCCAATTCTCTGCTCTCCTGCGCCTGACTGCATACTCCAGATACACCCACCATTCTGACAGCCTGTCACTGAATTCACAGCAATCACTTTACTGAGTGGCAGTGGTGTACATTACTTATTTTTGACAACATTGACTTTTACTCCACTACATTCCTGAAGAAAAGAATATGCTTTTCTATGGAGCGTGCCCCTGGCTATCAGTAAAGAAAAAAAACAAGAAAACATGCCATCTGGTTCGCTTAAGATAAGGAATGTGAAATGGTTTATACTTTTACTTTTGATACATATGTATATTTAAAACCAAATACTTTCAGATTTTTACTCAAGTTGTATTTTACTGTGTGACTTTCACTTTTACTTGAGTAATTTTCTATTAAGGTATCTTTACTTTTAGTCAAATATGACAAATGGGTACTTTTTCCACCGCTGCTGATAGGCAATATAAACCTGCACTGAGGTGAGGCCGATAAGAATTTCATGGTCACAAGGTGGTCGTGTCTCTGGTGTGGTGGGAGGGGTTTATCCGGTAACTGCCACTGTTGGTCACTATAAGAGTGAGATGAGCCGCCCTCCTTCCTCATCAAAGTCTCAGAGCTGCTGTTTCGGCAGCAGCAAGCCACCACCCAGCCCTGCCATGCCTGCAGAATTTCCCTCGGATAGATCAGCTTTCAGTCGGCTTAATCTTGTCAGCTGCTGACAATGAAGCCTGATCTCCTCTGTTCTTCTCCTGCAACTGGAATCGGCCTACAGCTCTGCCTATTCAAACAACCCCAGATTCCTCTCCAGAATCCAGAATAATTTCTGTTAAGAATATTTCTGAATCTATCAAACATTCTCGAGTAACGGCACTGATCTGCCTATATCCCTAACATAAGCTGGCCCTAGTGAATACAAAATGGCCCTACTAAAATCCATCGTCGATTTTAACCGCCTAAGATATGCATAAAGGATAGAATAAGAGAGAGACCGAGAGAGAGAAGTCATTCCTCCTTTGAAAGAGACTGGAGACAAATGTCTTTCTAGAGCTTTCAGGGAATGTCAGAGCTGAGAAGGAGACAAAAGCAGGCATGATCCTGGCATTACCACAAGGCCACTTAAATCCTCCACAGAGGGCACTTAATGGAGTGATTTCTAATAGAGTATTCCTTTCACTATGCTGGCAGTGTAAAAAATAAGTGTTCTATATCCCATGTAGGGTACTGATAGTGGGTGTTCAGCCTCCCAGAGTATCAACTTCAACCAGATAGAAAACAAGCTGTAATTCATTGTCAAGTAATCCATTCTCTGCTGCATGTGCTGACAATTATTTGAATTCACCAAGGGCAGATTATTGTAGCTCTATTGTGAAATGTTTGTGTCATATAGGGATTCATTTCAAGAACATGTTGGCATGTTCTATGATGGCATCAACAACATGATATTGGGACTGATTGTATAGTAGATAATATTTTGGAAGAAACCCTTTCTAAAGTCATTACATGAGCTGTACAGAATGTCAATAACACACATCACCTCAGCTTTTGTTCAGTACCCAATTTGGTGGTGTGAACTAGAAATATATATTGTATTTGTACAACAACCATCAAATTATTCTGCAACAGTACAAAAATATGTTATCTAGGAGAACCATTCGAAGAACCCCATTTTGGTTACAGGTATAACACTTTTGGTTCCAGGTAGAACCCTTTTGCAGAGTGGGTTCTACCTGGAACCAAAAGCGGTTCTTCTAACGTTTTCCTATGAGGGCAGTTGAAGAACCCATTTTGGTTCACGATAGTACATTCTTCTAAGAGTGCACTATTGCAGAGAATTTGTTTGTTGGAACCATATTTTCTAAGAGTGTAGACTACAGACCTGGGTGAAATGAACTCATCATTATTTGAGGTGTGCTATATTTAGCTTGGACTATGCACTTTTGGGACTATTACCTACTCCAAACCAGTTAAATGTAACTAAATGCAATCGAAAATCTATTCTACATAATCCCCCCAAATAATTATTTATCATTAGAGGCCATAAACAATAAATAGAAAATGCTGCATACTTCCAAGAAAGGTTCAAATCTCACCATTCTGGTAAAAATAGTTATACAATGCTGAGGTGTAGTCACTTTCGAGGACACAAGCTCAAGAACACAGTACAAATATGTTAGAAATATGAGGGGGGGGGGGGGGGGGGTGGTACTTTCAGGCCCTGACCTTAGATATCTCTATTTTCTATATATTTTGGTTAGGTCAGGTTGTGACTAGTGTGGGTACTCTAGGGTTTTGTGTATGTCTATGTTGGCCTGATGTGGTTCCCAATCAGAGACAGCTGTTTATCTTTGTCTCTGATTGGGGATCATATTTAGGCAGGCCCTTTTTCCACTTTCTGGTATGGGACTATGACTATGTATAGTTGCCTGTCAGCACTATATTGTATAGCTTCACGTTTCGTTTGTTATTTTGTTCGGTGTTCATTCTTTTAATAAAGAGAATGTACGCATTTCACACTGCACCTTGGTCTCCTTCATTAACTTTTAAGAAGGCACGCCTTTTGATTGAAATGCATTCCAGGTGACTACCTGATTAAGCTGTTTGAGTGAATGCCAAGAGTGTGCAAAGCGGTCATCAAGGCAAAGGGTGGCCTGGAAAACTCAACATCAACAAAACAAAGGAGATGATCGCGGAATTCAGGAAACAGGAGACCCCCCTATCTAACTCAACGGGACAGCAGTGGAGAAGCTTCAAGTTCCTTGGCGTACACATCACTGACAATCTGAAATGGACCACCCACACAGACAGTGTGGTGAAGAAGGCGCAACAGAGCCTCTTCAACCTCAGGAGGCCAAAGAAATTTGGCTTGTCACCTAAAACCTTCACAAATCTTTACAGCTGCACAATCGAGAGCATCCTGTTGGGCTGTATCACTGCCTGGTACGCAACAGCACCACACACAACCGCAAGGCCCTCCAGAGGGTGGTGCATTCTGCCCAACTTATTGCCAGGGGCAAATTACCAGCCCTCCAGGACACCTACAGCACCCAATGTCTAAGGAAGGCCAAAAAGATCATCAACCACCAGAGCCATTGCCTGTTCACCCACTATCATCTAGAAGGCGAGGTCAGTAGTACAGGTGCATCAAAGATGGGACTGAGAGACAGAAAAACAGCTTCTATCTTAAGGCCCTCAGACTGTTAAACAGCCATCACTACCACATTAGAGCCTGCTGCCTATAGGCATAGACCAGGAATCACTGGCCACTTTAAGGAATGGAACAATAGTACCTTTAATAATGTTTACATACAGTTGAAGTCGGAAGTTTGCATACACTTTAGCCAAAAACATTTAAACTCAGTTTTTCACAATTCCCTGTCTTAGGTAAGTTAGGATCACCACTTTATTTTAAGAATGTGAAATGTCAGAATAATAGTAGAGAGAATTATTTAAGTCGGTTAGGACATCTACTTTGTGCATGACACAAGTAATTTTTTCAACAATTACTTACAGATTGACATAATTTGAGTCAATTGGAGGTGTACCTGTGGATGTATTTCAAGGCCTACCTTCAAACGCAGTGCCTCGATGCTTGACATCATGGGAAAATTAAAATAAATCAGCCAAGACCTCAGAAAAAACATTGTAGACCTCCACAAGGCTGGTTCGTCCATGGGAGCAATTACCAAACGCCTAAAGGTACCACTTTCATCTGTACAAACAATAGTATGCAGGTATAAGCTCCATGGAACCACGCAACCATCATACCGCTCAGGAAGGAGACGCGTTCTGTCTCCTAGAGATGAACATACTTTGAATAAGTGCAAATCAATCACGGAACAACAGCAAAGGACCTTGTGAAGATGCTGGAGGAAACAGGTACAAAAGTATCTATATCCACAGTAAAACGAGTCCTATATCGACATAACCTGAAAGGCCGCACAGCAGGGAAGAAGCCACTACTCCAAAACCGCCATAAAAAAAGCCAGACTACAGTTTGCAACTGAACATGGGGACAGAAATCGTACTTTTTGGAGAAATGTCTCTGGTCTGATGAAACAAAAATAGAACTGTTTGGCCATAATGAACATCGTTATGTTTGGAGGATAAAGGGGGAGGCTTGCAAGCCGAAGAACACCATCCCAACCGTGAAGCACGGGTGTAGCAGCATCATGTTGTGGGGTTGCTTTGCTGCAGGAGGGACTGTTGCACTTCACAAAATAGATGGCATCATGAGGGAGGGAAATTATGTGGATTATGTGTGATATATTGATACATCTCAAGAAATCAGCTTGGTCGCAAATGGGTCTTCCAAGTGGACAAAGACCCCAAGTCAAGGTATTGGAGTGGCTATCACAAAGCCCTGACCTCAATCCTATAGAAAATGTGTGGGCAGAACTGAAAAAGCGTGTGCAAGCAAGGAGGCCTACAAACCTGACTCAGTTACACCAGCTCTGTCAGGAGGAATGGGACAAAATTCACCCAACTTATTGTGGTAAGCTTGTGGAAGGCTACCTGAAACATTTGACCCAAGTTAAACAATTTGAAGGCAATACTACCAAATAATAATTGAGTGTATGTAAACTTCTGACCGACTGGGAATGAGATGAAAGCAATAAAATCTGAAATAAATCATTCTCTCTACTATTATTCTGACATTTCACCTTCTTAAAATAAAGTGGTGACCTAAAACAGGGAATTTTTTCTAGGATTAACTGTCAGGAATTGTGGAAAAACTGAGTTTAAATGTATTTGGTTAAGGTGTATGTAAACTTCCAACTTCAACTGTATTCTATACTATTCTACGATATCTTAGTCACTTAATGTTTACATATCTGGCGTTACTCATCTCATGTATATATACTGTTTTCTATACTATTCTCCAGTATCTCATTCCCTTAATAATGTTTACACATCTTGCATTACACATCTCTATACTTTTCCTCTGTATCTTAGTCTGTTCCGCTCTGGCATCGCTCGTCCATATGTATATATGGCTATGAAAGGTGTCTATAACTCTTTGAATCATAACATTTAGCACTTAAACCTTTACAATTATTCTAATGGTTAAAGTGTACTGTAATGCCCATTAAGTCTTATAGAGAAGTGTTTTATGTGTATATAAATCCCAATGCTCATATTTTACCTTAGGCTGATGCATTAGCCAACATTTGCTTCACGTGACACACTGGCCAATTTCCAACATCAATTTACAATGTCTTCCAAAGTTATTATTTTAGTGGAGTGGCAAAAATTAATTTGGTGGTCCAGTGATCACAGCTTTATCTGAGTCATGAATGGACTTATGCCAACTGTCTGCGTAAATCAGACATGTAATTCCGAAACAACGGAAACAATTTTGATTATTTGACAACTACTATGGGTACAAATCAGTGTTGACACTATTGACTGAAATAGCTCGCAGTGCCTTGAAGCGTAATTGTGATCGGGAGGGACCCATCGCAACTTTGAATGTAGTTGGTAAAAAAATTGTGGTGAAGGCAGACATCAGATGGTTTGTTCAGAATACAAGTATGAGTCATGGGTCCTGAATATGCCATTCAGTAAATTCTGTTTGAGAAGTTCCACTCAGCTACACTGACATATAGCAGCCTCTACAGGCCCAATTATATTTGCATACCAGAGGGGTATACTACGAATCAAGCCAGATCTACTCAGGGTTTTCTAAAGCTAACCAGCTCCTGTTTACTTTCCAGCTCAGGCTTCATCCCTACTACACCTCCCGCTAACGCTAGCAGGCTTGTAATTGCACGTGCATGTCACTCATGGCTAGTCAAACGCTGAACTTTTCATTGAGACAATGCTGAAACATCTTACCTCGCTAACTCCTCAAAACCTGCTTCATAGGATTCCCCTTTGGTACACTATGTAGAAGGGGTGGAGAGGAGGTGAAAAGGGGAGGGGTAGGGAATGGTACTGGACATAAGCTAACTTGAGCCCAGGGGTGTGTCAAAAGAAGGACTTTATTTATCCTCCTGGTCCCTGGTTCTATTCTGAGGCAGGCTGTTGAGAAACGCAATCAGTGGTGAGCTGAAAAAGTTGAGCATAGTGCCAGATCTTGGAAACGGCTGCTTTCTCTCTTGGCTCTGTAACGTGATCATTTCATGTTAGATTTCTTATGGTACTGTATGTATTAATTTGTGGATGTCCAGCATCCATTTTGTATATGTTATGAATTACAATATGTTACGAATTTTCGAAACATATGTGTTACGAATTCCAATTTGTTGTGGCTAACGTTGGCTAGGTGGCTAAATCAAACATTAGATAGCTGGCTAACGTTTGCTAGGCTAGGGGTAAGGATTAGGGGTTAAGGTTATGTTTAGGAGTTAGGTTAAATGGTTATGATTAGGGTTAGGGGAAGGGTTAAGGTTAGGGTAAGTAGTTGCAAATTTGCTAATTAGCTAAAATGCAAAAGTTGTCCGTGATGAAATTCGAACACTCAAACTTGGCTTTATAAAACTACCCATCCACCCCGACCAACAACTATCCTTTCGTGTTTTTTCCTTAAGTAACCATACCAAACGTAACATATCATACTAATTTGAGTGTCCCAGATTTACATTTAGTATGTTATGTCTAGTCCAGGGGTTCCCAAACTTTTTTGGCCAACAACCCCATTTTGATATCTGAAAATTCTCCTGACCCAACCATGTAAAAATAAAAAATGTAATAACAGCCAATTGCAAAAAATTCTAATAGTATTTCTGATTCTCAACTCACCGTCATATACTTTTAATGTGGGGCTATGACAGTCAATTAGTCTGACATAATTTCTCTTATCTCACCACCATCCTTGATGCATGTCCCGTCGGAGCATCTCAAAGTCAGGGGGTGTGGTCGACAGTGGGCACCTCATCTCTCCTGTCACATCCAACCTGGATCGATATTTGTTTTTAATGTAGACGAGAGCACTGAATCAGCATACCATGAGTTGTAATGCTCAGAGGGAGATAGCACAGTATTCCCTCGAAGTCAGGAACAAAAAACCCTTCTTAGTGACCTGTGAATGCATTGTCTGCAGCATTCGGTTACATGACAACTAAATCAGCTGTTTGATTTCAGGATCACAGTAAAATGGATTTCGCTGATTTGTTCACTCATCCGTAGATGTCTTTTGTATTTCTCCTGCATGCTTGCATTCCGTGCGTTAAGTTTCTCAGTTAAGTCTGTTACATAGGCATTGAGACACAGTTTATTTTCATTATACAGAAAGTCAACAGAGTCTGTTTTTTTATTTTACATCCATTGCAGATGATAGTTCCTCTCCCAATTTTTTTTTCCAACAACCCCCTCGATAACCACCAAGCCTCTGTGTGAAATAGAACATTGTCATGCTCTGATCCCATATCTCCACATAGATTTACGAACGTGTGTGTGATGTAGTTTACAATCAAAGTTGCCTGCTGCATACAGTATCTCTGGGTTCTGTAATCAGCATTTTTTGCTGCCAGTTACCTTCGGTGTAACCATTATAGCTCAGTGGGTGTATCATACATTGCATCCATATGGCAGAGGGAGACACATTCATAACTAGAGTGCAGAGGCCTGCCCGCAGTCCCGTGATAGATGGAGTGGGATCTGGAATCTGTTTTTCGTCAATACAGCCACGCTGCACACTGAACATCCCCTGTGCAGTTTCATGCTCGGGAAATGTGAGACAGAACAATATATCCTTAACAATAGCATCCCCCAACATGTAGCAAATAAAAGTCCATGCATGGGCATAATGGCCCTCACAGCTAACATCCATTTGGAAACCATGAGGTGGGGAGTTTGAGTAATTCAGTCAGTTTCCTCTTGATTGCTAGCTATAGTTTTAATTCTTAGCTCCACTGTGTTATCTGTCAAAGATATTGATGTGAGTTTCTGTGCCTCCCACACATTGTTTTCACCATATATATTGTGGCCGGTAATATCAGTCTCTGTGTGGTTTCATAGCTTGCAGACTTTTCCCATGATCTAAGGAAGCTCTACTTTTATGTATGAATAATTTTCATTTCGATTTTTAAGGTTAACCACATTACAATGATTTTCAGAGACAAAGACAATATTATCATTATTATTCTTTTTTTACCAGGATTTTGGAAAACCTACCGTGACCCCATTTTCATATCAGGCGACCCCACATGGGGTTGTGACTCCTAGTTTGGGAACCGCTAGTTTAGTCTATGAGATCCGTCTGGGCTCAGAGGCTCAGCTCTGCACGGAGAGTGCATAGAAAAGAAATTGGACGCGAGTTGAAAGAGAATCATGAGAGTGTGGAGTTGGAGTTGAGGCCTCCTCTTTTGCTCTCTCTCACCCCTCTCTCTAATGATGACTTCATCTCCCCTGTAAACTGCAGTGCTGGAGCACCATTGCCCTCAGGCCTCTTTGTTTCCCTAGGTATCAAAACTGCATCTCACGCTCACTCCTCCTCACCCCGCTTTTCATCTCCCACACCAATCGCAACTAATTTGCTGTTTATCCTTAACTATGCAGCACAAGTAGAATAATTTAGGGATGTCCCGGTTTAACACCCGGTGCCTGGAATGTTCTGTAAAATGTTCACCTCTACTTATCCTCAAAAAGAAGGGCAAAGATTTTAACAGTGTGCTGCTTTTAAAAACTGTTAAAGGAATGTATCCGTGTAGGAAGACACATTTGACAACGTAAATCAGAGTCTAAACTTGGAAAATTATGAACATCAGAAATGAACACAGCCAGATTACTATTACTGGTAGCTACCATATACTTCCCCTAATTTTGTATTGCGTAGGGCCTGGAGTTCTCCCTGGTTGCTGTACACCAAGTAGGTCAGGAAAAGATAAGGTCCCTATAGTCATAAATGTTGAAAAATAAATAAAAGAACTCATTATAACTTTAGTTATCATGATAGGGAGGATAGGTGTAGCAATGCTAATACAAATGTCACTACCTGTACTGTATTATGCACCTCGAACTGCTTTTACCATTATTTAATTTCCTCTCATACCAATAGGCTTGTTTTAATTGTGTAGTCTTAACATTCTGTATACCGCCTTCACTAAACCCCTCAAATAAAGCAGCTTAATTGAGTTTTAAACCCCAAATCTATTTTGCGTGAAGAAACAACCTATCATTCATCACAAACTTTGTGAATATCTGTGTTATCCCTCTTCACAGTGCAGAAAGACTGCATTTAACCAGTAGACAAAACTCATTTTTATTACAACACACCAGCCATAATTGTTTTCTTTACTAAAGTAGAAGTGATTATTATTATTATTATTATTATTATTGCTAAAGGTACCGCATAGGTGTAAACAGAATTTTTTTTGCAGGAGATTGCACTTGTATAGCCAACGAAAGTAGAAGAAATGTGCAGGAAGTAGTTTTGAATACATTTTATTGCAGGGAAACAATAACAGTCTTGAACTGTTTTGGCAACACTACAATGAGGAATTCAGTTACAAATAATACATTTTTTTGAACGATTGCCCCCACCCACAAGGTGAATAAACAATAACAACAAATACGAATAAAATAAGATAACACTGTGCCTTGAAAAGAATTCATCCCCTTTGCGTTTTTCCAATTTTGTTGCATTACAACCTGTAAATGTACTTTTATTTGGATTTCATGTAATGGACATACAAAAAATAGTCCAAATTGGTGTAGTGAAAAGTAAAAATAATAATAACGGAAAAGTGGTGCATGCATATGTATTCACCCGCTTTGCTATGAAGCCCCTAAATAAGATCGGGTGCAAACAATTACCTTCAGTCACATAATTAGTTAAATAAAGTCCACCTGTGTGCAATCTAAGTGTCACATGATCTGTCATATGATCTCAGTATATGTACACCTGTTCTGAAAGGCCCCAGAATCTGTAACACCACTAAGCAATTGGCACCACCAAGCAAGCGACTGCATGAAGACCAAGGAGCTCTGTTGTGGAGAAGTACAGATCAGGGTTGGGTTATAAAAAAAATATCACAAACTTTGAACATCCCATGGAGCACCGTTAAATCCATTATTCAAAAATGGAAAGAATATGGCACCACAACAAACCTGCCAAGAGAGGGCCGCCCACGAAAACTCACGGACCAGGCAAGGAGAGCATTAATCTGAGAGGCAACAAAGAGACCAAAGGTAACCCTGAAGGAGCTGCAAAGCTCCACAGAGGAGATTGGAGTATCTGTCCATAGGACCCCTTTAATCCGTACACTCCACAGAGCTGGGCTCTACAGAAGAGTAGCCAGAAAAAAGCAATCAATCCTCTCTGTTAATAAAGTTTAATCGAAACGTTGAATTGTTTAAAAACAAACTGGCTGTAGGTGCCCTTACAAGTGGGTTCCTACTATCAGGGATCCTTGGAAAATCCCTACCCCAGTAGTTGGCATTTAAAATGGTTAAGGTAAGGGTAAAGGTTAGGGTTAGGCAGGGGCTCAACTATCTTTTGGGGCATCTAAAGCTCATTTCCTGAATTCCTGAACACCATCATTAAGTTTGCCGATGACACAACAGTGGTAGGCCTGATCACCAACAACTAAGAGACAACATAGAGGAGGTCAGAGACTTGGCCATGTCATGCCAGGAAAACAACCTCTCCATCAACGTGATCAAGAATAAGGAGATGATTGTGGATTACAGTCACTGATGTGATCTTCCTGTCTGGATTGGCGCACCCCCCCTTGGGTTATGCCGTGGCGGAGATCTTTGTGGGCTATACTCGGCCTTGTCTCAGGATGGTAAGTTGGTGGTTGAAGATATCCCTCTAGTGGTGTGGGGGCTGTGCTTTGGCAAAGTGGGTGGGGTTATATCCTGCCTGTTTGGCCCTGTCCGGGGGTGTCATCGGATGAGGCCACAATGTCTCCTGACCGCTCCTGTCTCAGCCTCCAGTATTTATGCTGCAGTAGTTTGTGTCGGGGGGCTGGGGTCAGTTTGTTATATCTGGAGTACTTCTCCTGTCCTATCCAGTGTCCTGTGTGAATTTAAGTATGCTCTCTATAATTCTCTTTCTCTCTTTCTTTCTCTCTCTCGGAGGACCTGAGCCCTAGGACCATGCCTCAGGACTACCTGACATGGTGACTCCTTGCTGTCCCCAGTCCACCTGGCCGTGCTGCTGCTCCAGTTTCAACTGTTCTGCCTGTGATTATTATTATTTGACCATGCTGGTCATTTATGAACATTTGAACATCTTGGCCATGTTCTGTTATAATCTCCACAGGCACAGCCAGAAGAGGACTGGCCATCCCACATAGCCTGGTTCCTCTCTAGGTTTCTTCCTAGGTTTTGGCCTTTCTAGGGAGTTTTTCCTAGCCACCATTTGATTTGATTTTGATTTACAGGAAAGGAGGACTGAGCACACCACCATTCACATCGACGAGGAAGTAGTGGAGCAAGCTGAGAGCTTCAAGTTCCTTGGTGTCCACATCACCAACAAACTGACATGGTCCAAGCACACCTAGACAGTCGTGAAGATGGCACGACAACCTATTCCCCCTCAGGAGATTGAAAAGATTTAGCATGTGTCTTCAGATCCTCAAACGATTCTACAACTGCACCATCGAGAGCATCCAGACTGGTTGCATCACTTCCTGGTATGGCAACTACTCAATTTCTGACCGCAAGGCACTACAGAGTAGAGGTCAACCGATTAAATCGGAATGGCTGATTAATTAGGGCCGATTTCAAGTTTTCAAAACAATCGGAAATCGGTATTTTTGGGCGCCGATATGGCCGATTTCTTTTTTATTTATATATATATATATTTTTTTTACACTTTTTTAACTAGGCAAGTCAGTTAAGAACACATTCTTATTTTCAATGACGGTCTAGGAATGGTGGCAAAACGACAGATTTTCACCTTGTCAGCTCGGGGGATCCAATCTTGCAACACTACAGTTAACTAGTCCAACACTCTAACCACCTGCCTCTCATTTAACAAAAGTGCATTTGCAAAAAGCACAATCGTTGGACGACTGTACCTAACCATAAACACCAATGCCTTTATTAAAATCAATACACAGAAGTATATTTTTTTAAACCTGCATATTTAGCTAAAAGAAATCCAGGTTAGCAGGCAATATTAACCAGGTGAAATTGTGTAATTTATCTTGCGTTCATTGCACACAGAGCCCGGGTATATGCAACAGTTTGGGCCGCCTGGCTCATTGCGAACTACTTTGCCAGCTAGATCAGTCAACTCAAGAGTTGTCCGTTTCTGCTCTGCTTGCTTTTACAACTCTGAGAAAAATCGCAACACAGACAGCAGCTGCCTCTGCCTCTATCTCTCCCGTGCTGGTCCTATAGGCCAGCCCTTCAGAAGCTTTGCCTTCACACAGCCTGTCTGCCTACTCTGTTGTCAGTGCGTTCCTGAAACCAGAAAACAGCCTACCCAACTGCTCTGAGGCATCTGCATGATCCTAAACCACACGGGTTTAATATCCCAGTGCAATGATAAAAATGCCATTTCAGAATGTGGGAGGGTTATGCCCCTCCCCCCATCCCCAGTGAAAGTTGTGCCCCTGGGGTTAGAGTAAGGGTAGGGGTTAAGGTTAGGGTTGGGGGAAGAGACGTCCCAAGGATTCCGGATAGCACTGACCTTTAAAGTGACACCCATTATTCTTCCTGAGTAAAGCATCACATTAATTGTGGTGCTTCAGTCAATTTCTTATACTGCGCACATCTAACTGTGAATTAACTCCTTTCCATCCAGTACATCACATTGCTGTTCCACCTAAATGAGATTGGACCTTTACAACAAGGTGAATGATACAACATTTAGCCATGCCCATGTCTTCATTTTAGATATTTAAAAATCTATGCAAATCCCTTAGGCAACAACACTAAGTAGACAGCCAATCCAATAGCAAGTACAATCCATGCCAATTGAAATGTGTTCTGTTGTTGCAGCAGAGGTAGGCAGGCCACCAACATATTTAACTTGGACCAGTGCCTGGGGAAGCTGGGTGTGTTTCTGACTCTGTCTACAATGCTCTCACTGCAGAGTGCCAAGCACAGTGTGTGTGTGAAACTGTACTTCTCCCCACCATGTAGTGCACTCCATCTCCGATTCCCGCCGTGACACATACCCCTGATACCACTTTAGTTTTCCCATTCAACAAAAGTGGCCAGAAGACAAAACTGTATTATGAAGCCAAGATCAATGATACTGTATTAAAAATGATGGAAAACTCCAACTCCATCTTCCATCGAATCAGAAGGCTTATTCATTACAAAACCATTTCATGTTTACAATTATTTTAATGATTACTTAATTGACAAAGTGGGCAAACAACGAACAGTGAGTCATTGTATTCATGTATAAAAAAGCATTGTAGGTTTTGTTAAGTTACTGTGGGAGAGGTGGAAAAATGATGGAAAGCTACTGAGGATGGTAGCTGACTCTATGGTCACTCCTATCAGTCATATACAGGTATTTAATCTGAGTCTAGAGGAAGGTGTTTGTTCTCAGGCCTGGAGGGAAGCCAAAGTCATTCTGCTACCCAAGAGTGGTAAAGTAGCCTTTATTGGTTCTAACAGCAGACCTATCAGCTTGCTGCCAGCTCTCAGCAAACTGTTGGAAAAAAAGTGTGTTTGATCAAATACAACACTATTTCTCTGTAAACAAATTGACAACAGACTTTCAGAATGCTTAAAGATAAGGGTACTCAACATGTACTTCACTGACACAAATGACTGAAGATTGGTTGAAAGAAATTGATAAGAAGAAGACTGTGGGAGATGTACTGTTAGATTACAGTGCATCCTTTGATATTATTGACCATAACCTGTTGTTGAGAAAACATACAGTACCTGTCAAAAGTTTGGACACAACTTCTCATTCTAGGGTTTTTCATGATTTTTTACTATTTTCTCCATTGTGGAATAATAGTGAATATATCAAAACTATGAAATAACACATATGGAATCATGTAGTAACCAAAAAAGTGTTAAACAAATATATTTTATATTTGAGAATCTTCAAAGTAGCCACTATTTGCCTTGATGACAGCTTAGCACACTCTTGGTATTCTCTCAACCAGCCTCCCTTGGAATGCTTTTCCAACAGTCTTGAAGGAGTTCCCACATATGCTGAGCACTTGTTGGCTGCTTTTCCTTCACCCTGCGGACTAACTCATCCCAAACCATCTCAATAGGCTTGAGATTGGGTGATTGTGGAGCCAGGTCATATGATGCAGCACTCCATCACTCTCCTTTTTGGGCAAATAGCCCTTACACAGCCAGGAGGTGTGTTTGGTCATTGTCCTGTTGAAAAACAAATGATTGTCCCACTAAGCCCAAACTAGACGGGATGGCGAATGCATTCACTGCAGAATGCTGTGGTAGCCATGCTGGTTAACCTGTTGAGTGTAGAGGGCAGTATTTTGATGTTTGGATGAAAAATACCCAAATGAAACGACATATTTCTCAGGCCCAGAAGCTAGAATATGCATATAATTGTCCGATTAGGATAGAAAACACTAAAGTTTCCAAAACTGTCAAAATATTGTCTGTGAGTATAACAGAACTAATTGCAGGCGAAACCCTGAGGAAAATCCAACTAGGAAGTGCCTCTTATTTTGAAACCTCCCTGTTCCATTGCATGCCTTCCCTCTATTTAAAGGGATATCAACCAGATTCCTTTCCCTATGGCATGGTGTGAACAGTCTTTCGACATAGTTTCAGGCTTTTATTCTGAAAAATGAGCCAGAAGGATCACATCGCGTCAGTGGATGGCTGGGTGTCCCTAGACTTTTGCATGTGCCAACAGCATGGAGCAGACATTTTCTCTCTCTCTCTGCGGTCCGGTTGAAATATGATCGATTATTTATTGTAAAAACAACCTGAAGATTGATTATAAAAAACGTTTGACACGTTTTTACGAACTTTACGGATACTATTTGGAATTTTCGTCTGCCCCGTCGTGACCGCTCGAGCCTGTGGATTACTGAACAAATCACGCCAACCAAATGTAGGTTTTTGGATATAAAAATAATCTTTATCGAACAAAAGGAACATTTATTGTGTAACTGGGAGTCTCGTGAGTGGAAACATCCGAAGAACATCAAAGGTAAGTGATTCATTTGATTGGCCACGAAAGTCCAAAAATCAATCTACTTTGCTGCTAGCTGTTGGTAGCTTGGTTTGCTTTTACTGTAAAGCTTTTTTTAAATCTGACACGCCAGGTGGATTAACAACAAGCTAAGCTGTGTTTTGCTATATTGCACTTGTGATTTAATGAAAATTAAATATTTTTAGTCATTTCATTTTAATTTGGCGCTCTGCAATTCAGCGGATGTTGACGAAAATGATCCCGCTAACGGGATGGGTGTGCCAAGAAGTGTGCCTTGAATTCTAAATAAATTGTAGACAGTGTCCCCAGCAAAGCACACCGACACATCACACTTCCTCCTCCATGCTTCATGGTCGGATCCACACATGCAGAGATCATCCTTTCACCTACTCTGCGTCTCACAAGGACACAGTGGTTGGAACAAAACATTTAAAATTTGAACTCCTCAGACCAAAGGACAGATTTCACCAGGTCTAATGTCCATTGTTCGTGTTTCTTGGCCCAAACAAGTCTTCTTCTAACTGGTGTCCTTCAGTAGTGTTTGTTTTGCAGCAATTCGACCATGAAGGCCTGAGTCTCGCAGTCTCCTCTGAACAGTTGATGTTGAGATGTGTCTGTTACTTGAACTCTGTGAAGCATTTATTTGGCCTGATGCTGGTAATGTTCTGGACCTTTTAGTTGTGACAGGAAGCAGTTTCAGAATTGAAGCAATGTGCAAGTGTGACAGAGTAGTTACAATCCTTCAACATCCTTCTTTATAAGCTTTGTAAGGCAATGTCTGTAAGTACATTTGTTTATTAACAAAAGATACATGCTTATCACATGTCATTTCATGTTTCTGTAAAATATGAAGAATTGAGTTAGCTGTTAGCTTCAATGCTATTTCTCCCTAGAGACAAGTAGCTGAGCAATATCAAGGAAACAATTGCATTCATGTCATGCCCTGGCCATAGAGAGGTTTTAATTCTCTATTTTGGTTAGGTCAGGGTGTGACTAGGGTGGGCATTCTAGTTTCCTTATTTCTATGTTAGTGTGGTTCCCAATCAGAGGCAGCTGTCTATCGCTGTCTCTGATTGGGGATCATATATAAGTTGTCATTTCTGTTTTTTTGTTTTGTGGGATGTTGTTTAGTGTTTTGTCCTGACATAACTGTGCTTTTGGTTTCATCTTTCGTCATTTTGTTTGAGTGTTTTTTGAACATTAAACCATGAACAATTTCCACGCTGCGCTTTAGTCTCATTCTGACAACAGCAGTTACAATTCTAGTAACTTTATTTTAGATTTGACTCTAGATTGAGTACTCCAATTCCTTATTTCGTACATGTAGTGCAGTTGTTGTGGGAGACATTCTGTGCTCTATATTACTGTAACTGAAAACATGTACTTTTGTGTTTGCTGCAGTTTCACAAGTAAACTTCTAAAATGGTGCAAATCAATCCCAGAGCAAGAGCAACAGGAAAGGACCTTGTGAAGAAGTAAATCGAGTCCTATATCGACATAACCTGAAAGGCCGCTCAGCAAGGAAGAAGCCACTGCTCCAAAACCGCCATAAAAACGCCAGACTACGGCTTTGCAACTGAACATGGGGACAAAGATCGTACAATTTGGAGAAATGTCCTCTGGTCTGATGAAACAAAAATAGAACTGTTTGGCCATAATAACCATCATTATGTTTGGAGGGAAAAGGGGAGGCTTGCAAGCCGAAGAACACCATCCCAATCGTGAAGCACGTGGGTGGCAGCATCATGTTGTGGGGGTGCTTTGCTGCAGGAGGGACTGGTGCACTTCACAAAATAGATGGCATCATGAGGTAGGGAAAATGATGTGGATATATTGAAGCAACATCTCAAGACATCAGTTAAAGCTTCGTTGAAAATGGGTCTTCCAAATGGGTAATGACCCCAAGCATACTTCCAATGTTGTGGCAAAATGGCTTAAGGACAACAAAGTCAAAGTATTGGAGTGGCCATCACAAAGCCCTGACCTCAATCCCATGGAAAATGTGTGGGCAGAACTGAAAAAGTGTGTGCGAGCAAGGCCTACCAACCTGACTCAGTTACATGAGCTCTGTCAGGAGAAATGGGCCAAAATTCACCCAATTTATTTATGGGAAGCTTGTGGAAGGCTACCCAAAACATTTGACCCACGTTAAACAATTTAAAGGCAATGCTACCAAATACTAATTGAATGTATATAAACTTCTGACCAACTGGGAATATGATGAAAGAAATAATTCTGACATTTCACATTCTTAAAAGAAAGTGGTGATCCTAACTGAGCTAAAACAGGGAATTTCTACTCAGATTAAATGTCAGGAATTGTGAAAAACTGAGTTTAAATGTATGTAAACATCTGACTTCAACTGTAGAGTATATTCTTGGGATGTCTGGTGTGAACCGCTCTCTTGAGGTCATGCCACAGCATCTTACTTTGGTTGAGGTCAGTATTCTGACTGGGCTACTCCAGAAGGTGTATTTTCTTCTGTTGAATCCATTCTATTGTTGATTTACTGTGTTTTGGGATGTTGTCCTGTTGTGTCACACAACTTCTGTTGAGCTTCAATTGGCAGAAAGATAGCATGACATTCGCCAGCAAAATGTCTTGATAAACTTGGGAATTCGTTTTTCCTAGACCCTTCTTTAAGGATGCTGTCCCTGTCATCGCCAAGCCTATCTCCAACCTTTTTAACTAGTCTTTCCTTTCTGGGGAGGTTCCCATTGCTCGGAAGGCAGCCACAGTTTGTCCTTTAATTAAAGGGGAGATCAAGCTGATCCTAACTGTTATAGGCCTATTTCTATTTTGCCATCATTATCAAAAGCATTGGAAAAACTGACCGGCTTTCTTGAAAGCTATAGTATTCTCTCGGGTATGCAATCTTGTTTCCGCTTAGGTTAAGAATGTGTCAATGCAACCTTAAAGCTCCCCAATGATGTCACCATTGCCCTTGATTCTAAGCAATATTGTGCTGCTATTTTTATTGACTTGGCCAAAACTTTTGATAAGGTAACCATTCCATTCTTGTGGGCCGGCTAAGGAGCATTGGTGTCTCTGAGGGGACTTTGGCCTGGTTTTCTAACTACCTCTCTCAAAGAGTGCAGTGTATAAAGTAAGAAAAGTACTTGGGAGTATGGCTAGACTGTTCACTGTCCTTCTCTCAGCACATATCAAAGCTGCAGGTTAAATCTAGACTTGGTTTCCTCTATCGTAATCGCTCCTCTTTCACCCCAGCTGCCAAACTAACCCTGATTCAGATGATCATCCTACCCATGCTAATTTATAGATCGGCAGGTAAGGATGCTCTCGAGTGGCTAGATGTTCTTTACCATTTGGCCATCTGATTTGCCACCAATGCTCCTTATAGGACACAACACTGCACTCCATACTCTTCTGTAAAATTGTCATCTCTGTATACATGTCGCAGACCCACTGGTTGATGCTTATTTATATAACGCTCTTAGTCCTTACTCGCCCTATCTGAGATACCTGCTGTAGCCCTCATCCTCCACATACAACACCCGTTATGCCAGTCACATTCTGTTAAAGGTCCCCGAAGCACACACATCCCTAGGTGGCCCCTCTTTCCAGTTCACTGCAACTAGTGAATGGAACGAGCTGCAAAAAACATAGTGATAGATAACCTCATTATATTGGACTGGACATAAAATATTTTGAGGGCCGACCTTGAGCTTGTTCTCACAGGTGCTCACAATAGGTTTTCTGAGAGGCATAGGGATCTCAATATAGCATCATTCTAGAATACAATATGAGACAGCACACCTTGTAACTCTGGGTGCGTTCTTAAATTCACTCTGGCTATCTACTCTGATTTCAGAGCACTCTCGTCTGAGTCTGCCAGAGTGCAGAATAATTGATTAATTTTCGAGCGCGCAACACCCGTTGAATATGACCAGTGTCAGTAAACACTGTTGCCAGCAGCACAGAGTGTCACCAAAGTTCTAGCTAACATGAAAACAGCCTAACCGGCTCTCCTAGGGCAAGTAAAATGGCCAGAATGAGGTGTCCTCTCATTTGTGTCTGGAAGTAGCTAGCAAGCTAGCCAAATTTAGTCAGTTAGCCTGGGTGCTTGACTGCCATTGTGAGGTCAGAATGCTCAGATAAACCCTACTCCTCAGCCTAAGTGCACCAGTGTGCGCTCTGAACGCTCCAAGAGTCTTTGTCCCAACAGACTAATTGTAGTTTTTAACAGAACTATTATGATTTGCTCAGTTAGCTGTCATAGACCTACATAATACTCACAGCAGATTACATTTGTTGCCATATGCTGTGAAAGATTTCTACCCCTTTTGTGACTGTTGTAAATGAAATTGTCCTCAGATCTTGGCACTCAACGCACCAGTGCAGGGTATTATGACATTTCACATTTGTAGATCCCATTGTTTCGGAACAAGGGATGCCAAAAACATAGCATCTTGGGGAGAACTTTGAGCAATCTTTTTCTAGCTTAATAATACAGTGGACAGCTGGAGGCTTGAAGGGAGGTGAAACTATACAGACTTCTTGTTAAACATTTATGTTCTTAGCTTTGCCTCATCTCTTGCAGCCGTTTGACCGCTCAAGTGATAACTCAAAAGCTTTTCACCAGCATTAACATCCAGTAAGTCTGAAGTTTACATACACTTAGGTTGGAGTCATTAAAACTTGTTAACAAACTTTGGTTTTGGGAAGTCGGTTAGGACATCTACTTTGTGCATGACACAAGTCATTTTTGCAACAATTGTTTACAGACAGATTCATTCACTGTATCACAATTCCAGTGGGTCAGAAGGTTACATACACCAAATGGACTGTTCCTTTAAAAGCCTTGGGAAATTTCAGAAAATGATGTCGTGGCTTTAGAAGCTTCTGACAGGATAATTGACATCATGTGAGTCAATTGGAGGTGTACCTGTGGATGTTTTTAATTGTTTTAATTTCACATGTATTTAACCAGGAAGCTAGCTGAGAACAAGTTCTCATTTGCAACTGTGACCTGGCCAAGATAAAGCAAAGCAGTGCGACACAAACAACAACAGAGTTACACTTGGAATAAACAAGCGTACAGTCAATAACACAATAGGAAAAAAAAGTATTTACAGTGTGTGCAAATGGCGTGAGGAGGTAAAGCAATAAATCGGCCATAGTAGCGAAATAATTACAATTTAACAAATTAACACTGGAGTGATAGATGAGCAGATGGTGATGTGCAAGTAGAAATACTGGTGTGCAAAAGATCAGAAAAGTAAATAAAAGCAAGATGGGGATGAGGTAGGTAGGTTGGGTGGGCTATTTACAGGTGCAGCGGTCGGTTAGCTGCTCAGATAGCTAATGTTTAAAGTTAGTGAGGGAAATAAGTCATTGGCAGCAGAGAACCCGAAGGAAAGGCGGCCAATGGAGCTGTTGGCTTTGGGGATGACCAGTGAGATATACCATCTGGAGAACGTGCTACGGGTGGTTGTTGTTATCTTGACCAGTGAGCTAAGATAAGGCGTCGCTTTACCTAGCATAGACTTATAGATGACCTGGAGCCAGTTGGTCTGGCAACAAATATGTAGCAAGGGCCAGCCGACTAGAGCATACAGGTCAGAGTGGTGGGTGGTATAAGAGGCTTTGGTGATAAAACGGATGGCACTGTGATAGACTGCATCCAGGTTGCTGAGTAGAGTATTGGAAGATATTTTGCAAAGTCGAGGATTAGTAGGATAGTCCGTTTTACAAGGGTTTGTTTGGCGACGTGAGTGAAGGAGGCTTTGTTGCAAAATAGGAAGCCGATTCTAGATAAAATTTTGGATTGGTGATGTTTAATATGAGTCTGGAAGGAGAGTTTACAGTCTAGCCAGACAGCTAGGTATTTGTATTCCACATATTCTAATTCAGAACCGTCCAGAGTAGTGATGCTAGTCGGGTGGGCGGGTGCGGGCAGCGAACGGTTGAAAAGCATGCATTTGGTTTTACTAGCATTGAAGCTCGTTTGGAGGTTAGTTAACACAGTGTCCAAAGAAGGGCCAGATGTATACAGAATGGTGTCGTCTGCGTAGAGGTGGATCAGGGAAGCAAGAGCGACATCGTTGATATATACAGAGAAAGAGTCGGCCCAAGAATTGAAGCATGTGGTACCCCCATAGAGACTGCCAGAGGCCCTCCGATTTGACACACTGAACTCTGTCTGAGAAGTAGTAGGTGAACCAGTCATTTGAGAAACCAAGGCTGTTGAATCTGCCGATAAGAATATGGTGATTGACAGAGTCAAAAGCCTTGTCCAGGTCGATGAAGACGGTTGCACAGTAATGTCTTTTATCGATGGCGGATATGATATCGGTGAGTACCTTGAGCGTGGCTGAGGTGCACCTGTGACCAGCTCGGAAACCGGATTGCACAGCAGAGAAGGTACGGTGGGATTCGAAATGGCCAGTGATCTGTTTATTAACTTGGCTTTCAAAGACTTTAGACACAAACTGTTATAGACCTATATCCATCCTGTCCTGCCTTTCTAGAGTGTCACCCCCTTTGATGAGGGGGATGACCGCGTCAGCTTTCCAATCTTAAGGGATCTCGGACGATAAGGAAGAGAGGTTGAACAGACTGGTAATAGGGGTTGCAACAATGGCGGCGGATAATTTTAGAAAGAGAGGGTCCAGGTTTTGCATCTCTTTCATAACATTTGCTCTCTGGATATGGGTGAAGGAGAAGCTGGGGAGGGTTGGGCAAGTAGCTGCGGGGGTTGCAGAGCTGTTGGGTGTTGGGGTAGCCAGGAGGAAAGCATGGCCAGCTTTAGAGAAATGCTAATTGAATTGCTCGATTATCGTGGATTTATCAGTGGTGACAGTGTTACCTAGCCTCAGTGCAGTGGGAAGCTGGGAGGTGGTGCTCTTATTCTCCATAAACTTTTTGGAGTTAGAGCTACAGGATGCAATTTCTTATTCTCCATAAACTTTTTGGAGTTAGAGCTACAGGATGCAATTTCTGTTTTAAAAAGCTAGCCTTTGCTTTCCTGACTGACTGCGTGTGTATTGGTTCCTGACTTCCTTGAAAAGTTGCATATCATAGGGACTATTCGATGCTAGTGCAGTCCAGTCTGGAGTGCACCAATGGCTTTATCTGTTCTTAGTTCTACATTTTTTGAAAGGGGCATGCTTATTTAAGATGGTGAGGAAATTACTTTTAAAGAACGACCAGGCATCCTCGCCTGACGGGATGAGGTCAATATCCTTCCAGGATACCCGGGCCAGGTCGATTAGAAAGGCCTGCTCGCAGAAGTGTTTTAGGGAGCGTTGGACAGTGATGAGGGGTAGTCGTTTGACCCACGGGCCCATAGTGGATGCAAGCAATGAGGCAGTGATTGCTGAGATCCTGATTGAAAACAGCAGAGGTGTATTTGGGGGGCAAGTTGGGCAGGATAATATTTATGAGGGTACCCATTATTACAGATTTAGGGTTGTACCTGGTGGGTTCCTTGATACGAACTCTGAAGATAGATGGGGGGCAATCAATTCACATACAGTGAGGGGGAAAAAAGTATTTGATCCCCTGCTGATTTTGTACGTTTGCCCACTGACAAAGAATTGATCAGTCTATAATTTTAATGGTATGTTTATTTGAACAGTGAGAGAAAGAATAACAACAAAAAATAAAAATATATATAAATTGATTGGCATTTTAATGAGGGAAATAAGTATTTGACCCCCTCTCAATCAGAAAGATTTCTGGCTCCCAGGTGTCTTTTATACAGGTAACGAGCTGAGATTAGGAGCACACTCTTAAAGGGAGTGCTCCTAATCTCAGCTTGTTACCTGTATAAAAGACACCTGTCCACAGAAGCAATCAATCAATCAGATTCCAAACTCACCATGGCCAAGACCAAAGAGCTCTCCAAGGATGTCAGGGACAAGATTGTAAACCTACACAAGACTGGAATGGGCTACAAGACCATCGCCAAGCAGCTTGGTGAGAAGGTGACAACAGTTGGTGCGATTATTCGCAAATGGAAGAAACACAAAAGAATTGTCAATCAATCTCCCTCGCCCAGAACTACACGGGAGGATCTTGTCAATGATCCCAAGGCAGCTGGGACCATAGTCACCAAGAAAACAATTGGTAACACACTACGCCATGAAGGACTGAAATCCTACAGCGCCCGCAAGGTCCCCCTGCTCAAGAAAGCACATATTACATGCCTGTCTGAAGTTTGCCAATAAACATCTGAACGATTCAGAGGACAACTGGCTGAAAGTGTTGTGGTCAGATGAGACCAAAATGGAGCTCTTTGGCATCAACTCAACTCGCCGTGTTTGGAGGAGGAGGAATGCTGCCTATGACCCCAAGAACACCATCCCCACCGTCAAACATGGAGGTGGTAACATTATGCTTTGGGGGAGTTTTTTTGCTCAGGAGACAGGACAACTTCACCGCATCAAAGGGACGATGGACGGGGCCATGTACCGTCAAATCTTGGGTGAGAACCTCCTTCCCTCAGCCAGGGTGTTGAAAATGGGTCGTGGATGGGTATTCCAGTATGACAATGACCCAAAACACACGGTCAAGGCAACAAAGGAGTGGCTCAAGAAGAAGCAAATTAAGGTCCTGGAGTGGCCTAGCCAGTCTCCAGACCTTAATCCCATAGAACATCTGAGGAGGGAGCTGAAGGTTCGAGTTGCCAAACGTCAGGCCCAACCTCTTGGGACTAGGGGACGCTTGCGTCCCATTTGGGCAATAAACAGGGAAAATGCAGCGCGGCAAATTAATTTTTTTAAAACTAAAAATACGTTTTTCATCTTTGTATTTCCAAGAAATATAATACAATGAAGGGGATTCGTTTTGATGTGTCCTTGTGTATCTGACGAGCAGACATCGATTACACAAATAATGTGTCACATCAGATGTTTTTTTGTTGGTCCCAATGTGTTACATTGGATGTTTTTTTTATGGTCCGAATGTATGACATCAGATCTCTTTTTGTTAGTCCTAATGTGTGACATCAGATCTTTTTTTGTTAGTCCTAATGTGTGACATCAGATCTTTTTTTGTTGGTCCTAATGTGTGACATAGATCGTTTTTTATTGGAACTACTGTGTCAAATCAGATGCTTTTTTTGTTGTCCTTAAGTGTGACATTAGATGTTTTTTTTTGGTCCTAATGTGTGACATCAGATGTTTTTTTGTTGGTCCTAATGTGTCACATTAGATGGTATTTTGTTGGTCCTAATGTGTCACATCAGATGTTTTCTTATTCGTCCTAATGTGTCACATCAGATGTTTTTTTGTTGGTCCTAATGTGTCACATCAGATGTTTTTTGTTGGTCCTAATCAAAACTTTCATTAAATCACACATGTAAGATACTCAATTAAAGCTACACCCGTTGTGAATCCAGCCAACATGTCAGATTTTAAAAAGGCTTTTCGACGAAAGCACAAGCAGCTATTATCTGATGATAGCACAATGTCAACAAAGAGAGTAGCATATTTCAACCCTGCAGGCGCTACACAAGACGGAGAAATAAAATATAAAACATGCATTACCTTTGACGAGCTTCTTTTGTTGGCACTCCAATACGTCCCATAAACATCACAATTGGTCTGTTTGTTTGATTAATTCCGTCCATATATATCCAAATGTCCATTTATTTGACGCGTTTGATTTCAAAAAAACAGCTTCCAAAAAACGCAACGTCACTACAAAATAATTCAAAAGTTGCCTATAAACTTTGCCAAAATATTTCAAACTACTTTTGTAATACAACTTTAGATTATAAACGTTTAAAAATACCTATCAAATTGTAGACGGGGCAATCTGTTTTCAATACAGGAAGAAAACAAACCATGCTCCTTTTCACGTCTACAATTCTCAACAGTGTTACCCAGTTCCTATATGGCCTTCTTCTTCATTGCACAAATGAATAACCTCAACCAAATTCCAAAGACTGGTGACATCCAGTGGAAGCGGTAGGAACTGAAAACAGGTTCTTAAGAAATATCACTTGCCAATGACAACTCAGGGAACAGACAGAGGCCCCCCCAAAAAAAATCTGAACAGTTAGTCCTCGGGGTTTTGCCTGCTACATAAGTTCTGTAATACTCACAGACATGATTCAAACAGTTGTAGAAACTTCAGAGTGTTTTCTATCCAAATCTACTAATAATATGCATATCTTATATTCCTGGCATGAGTAGCAGGAAGTTGAATTTGGGCACGCTATTTATCCAAAAGTGAAAATGCTGCCCCCTAAACCTTAATGACTTGGAGAAGATCTGCAAAGAGGAATGGGACAAAATCCCTCCTGAGAAACAAGAAACGTCTGACCTCTGTGATTGCCAACAACAGTTTTGCCACCAAGTACTAAGTCATGTTTTGCAGAGGGGTCAAATACTTATTTCCCTCATTAAAATGTAAATCAATTTATAACATGTGTTTTTTTTCTGTCTCTCACTGTTCAAATGAACATACCATTAAAATTATAGAAGGATAATTTCTTTGTCAGTGGGAAAACATACAAAATCAGCAGGGGATCAAATACTTTTTTCCCTCACTGTATGGTGTCCAGGGCACAGCTGGGAGCTGAGGCGGGTCTATAACAGGAGGCAACAGTGAGAGATTTATTTCTGGAGAGATTCATTTTTAAAATTAGAAGCTCGAACTGTTTGGGCATAGACCTGGAAAGTATGACAGAACTTTGCAGGCTATCTCTGGAGTAGATTGCAACTCCTCCCTCTTTGGCAGTTCTATCTTGATGGAAAATGTTATAGTTGGGAATGGAAATCACAGAATGTTTGGTGGCCTTCCTAAGCCAGGATTCAGACACGGCAAGGACATCAGGTTCAGCGTAGCGTTCTAAAGCAGTGAGTAAAACAAACTTAGGGAGGAGGCTTCTGATGTCAACAGAAGAGATGTTACTAGATGACATCTCATGCATAGATGAATATTAACAATTTACCTTACTGAAAAATGTAATCGCAAATTGCACTTCTCTGCTTAAATGCACACAAACACGACAGCATTATATTCACATTAGCAACAAAATAACAATATTTAATTTGTAGAGCTTATATCCCACACTCAATGCAAAGTATTGGACCCACAAATTGGTTCCCATGATTTGAGTCAAAACGTATCAATAACTGATCAGCGGTCATAACAAGAAAATCCCAGCTTATGTATTTCAATGCCTACCTTCAAACTCAGTGCCTCTGCCTGACATCATTGGAAAATCAAAATAAATCAGCCAAGACCACAGAAAATAGGTTCATCCTTGGGAGCAATTTCCAAAACGCCTAAAGGTACCACGTTCATCTGTGCAAACAATAGTACGCAAGTATAAACACCATGGGACCACGCAGCAGTCATACCGCTCAGGAACGAGATTCTGTCTCCTCGAGATGAACATACTTTTGTGCGAAAAGTGCAGATCAATCCCAGAACAATAGCAAAGGACCTTGTGAAGAAGCTGGAGGAAACAGGTACAAAAGTATCCATATCCACAGTAAAACGAGTCCTATATCAACATAACCTGAAAGGCCGCACAGCAAGGAAGAAGCCGCTGCTCCAAAACTGCCATTAAAAAAAGACAGACTATGGTTTGCAACTGCACACGGGGACAAAGATCATACTTTTTGGAGAATCTCCAAAAACAAGTATGTCTGGTCTGATGAAACAAAAATAGAACTGTTTCGCCATAATGACCATCATTATGTTTGGAGCAAAAAGTGGGAGGCTTGCAAGCGGATGAACACCATCCCAACCGTGAAGCACGGGGGTGGCAGAATCATGTTGTAGGGGTGCTTTGTTGCAGGAGGGATTGGTGCACTTCACAAAATAGATGGCTTCATGAGGTAGGAAAATTATGTGGATGTCTTGAAGCAACATCTCAAGATATCAGTCTGGAAGTTAAAGCTTGGTCTTTGGATGTTCCAGAATGACAATGACCCCAAGCACACTTGGCAAAATGGACAACGAAGTTAAGGTATTGGACTGGCCATCACAAAACCCCTGATCTCAATCCTATAGAACATTTGTGGGCAGAGCTGAAAAAACATGTGCAAGCAAGAAGGCCTACAAACCTGATACAGTTACACCAGCTCTGTCAGGAGGAATTGGCCAAAATTCACCCAACTTATTGTGGGAAGCTTGTGGAAGGCTACCCAAAATGTTTGACCCAAGTTGAAAAGTTTGAAGGCAATGCTACCAAATTCTAATTGAGTGTATGTAAACTAGGTCCCACTGGGAATGTGATGAAAGAAATAAAAGCTGAAATAAATCATTCTCTCTACTATTATTCTGACATTTCACATTCTTAAAATTAAGTGGTGTTCCTTACTGACTTAAGAGAGAGAATTGTTACTAGGATTAAATGTCAGGAACTGTGAAAAACTGAGTTTGAATTTATTTGGCTAAAGTTGTATGTACATTTCTGACTTCAACTGTAAATGTTATATACATTTTTGCAGCAGTGATCAGTGCTTGTGTAGAATGAGCTTTAGCAGAGCCACCGATGACCCTTGGCCTGTGTTTTAGCAAGTGTGTGTGTGCACGTGCGTGTTAGGTGTCAGTGGCGGGCTGGAGGCTGGAGGCTGTCTGTTGCTTTGTTTTCGATGAACCAATTTTGGCCTCAGGTGCATACAATATATTTGAAATATGTACACAGAAATGAGAGACTGGAAACCTACACGCTATCAAATACATACCTGCAAATTGAAACATAGACGGTGAAAAGCTCTTTATTGAGGCATATCGCTATCCTGCAGTGAATTTTATGTACATTGTACAATATACATTGTTCATTTCATTTGCAATTTGCATTGACAGCGTGTAGGTATTTGATCCTTAATCTCCATAGAACTCCTATGTTCTCTGATCTGTATGTCAAGAGAGAAATTGTACAGTAGCCATACCCAGCACTCCCTTTCTTCCTAAGTTCACAACTAGGGGCTTTTTGCTAGGGAACATCCTAATTGTTTACATTAGCAGCTGCCAGACACTCGCATGTGAAGGTGCATGATTGGGGAATCGGGATGATTTTCTTACTGCTGGATTAAAAAGCTGTTGCTATCAACAAAGATTGAGCAGCAGGACGGGAGAAGGGACCCCGCTGGGCTGAAACAAATACTCCTCACTTTTTTTCTGTGCAACTGGTTGCCACCGCAGTATGTACTGTATTTGTTATTGGTGGTGGTGATTGTGGTGGAGCGCCGCTGTCCAAAATCATTTGTCTCTGGTTTATTTGTGCAGTGTCTCTCAACTTTTGATTATTTAAGCCCTTGGTTGGGGGGATAATGTTGATTCCATTAAACCAATTATATTTGTGTTGTTGTAGGAATGTGATGCCACTTGAAGAGTGCATGAAAACAATTTGCCTGAAATGGTTGATGATATCACACGCTACCGTTGAATTGTGGGATTTTTTTTGTATTCTCCTGTAATCGGAAAGCGGTCTAATCAATCATGCTCACAATACAGTTACAACAACAACACAAATTAGTTGTTTTCAGGTGGCAGTGATTGATGAGAAATGCAACTGAGGATGTGAGAGAGGAAACTGTTTTGCTTTGGAGTTTCATTTTTCATTTAGTTCTGCAAACATCACTTGGTTGTCATTTGCCTCGTTGTTTATGCTCGGTGAACGTTAGTTGAGAATGGTTTATCTTGGGACACAATATGAAAGCACGCCCTATTCCCTATATACTGCACCACTTTCTTATCCTCTGGACAAAGGTAGTGCACTGTATAGTGAATTGAGTTCCATTGGGGATGGGACCTTGGGCTCTGAGGGGCTAATCTGTCAACTCATCATGGCTCATTCAAAAAGTGTCTCAGAGTAGGAAAACTGATCCATGACCAGATCAGCACTACTACGCTGAGACGCTTTGTGAATTCAGGTCCTAGTCTACCACCAGGTGGTGCTGTCCGTTTTGGTGCTGTCCCCGTTAGAACAAGAAAAATAAACAACCTTTACTTTGCTTTAGGCTACAAGGAACAGCATAATGTAATGTATGAACCACAGCTCCTTACCAGATGGAAGAGGCCCTCGTGCATACTACTGTACACAAGTAAACATAGCCTTGTGCTGAAATGATTAGAATTAGCCCATTACCTATACACACCCTGCTGTCCATTCTGAAAACTCCATTTTGCCAGTGCAATTCTGCAGATGGAAAATATTACTCTATGCAAATGTCATGACATATCAGGATGCTAGCTACTATCAGCACAGATTCCTCCACCATACATACTGTAAATAGCTTGGCAAATAATTATTTTCTACTTAAGCAGATAGGCCCGGGAGTCCAGAGCGCTGGCATCGAGCCATGAAGTGGACAAAGCCCTTTGGTTAGGAATAGGCCACTTGAAGCTAAAGCTCATTAGTGCAGAGGGTGGGGTGCACGAGCTAGGGGTTGTAACTTCAGTACATGAAGCTCACGCAGGGAATGGGAGGTGAGAGATGCATCACTTTGATGACACCTCCGGTTGTTCTTAAGCTTTCTTCTCCCTGTGCACATAAATTAGCCAGGGCTGAAGACGGGTCACTCAATCACGCCATTGGCTCTGATTAGTGTCTGGACACAAACATTTTGGAGAGGGGATTAGGTTTGTCAGACGAGGCAAGGCCTCGACCTTCACCCCTGTAGAAGTGTCTGCAGGTGGGTGGGGGGGGGGGGTATGTGGTTGGGCAATGTTAAAATTCCATAGTAGGGAATAGTGTACAGTATACACTGATTGTACAAACATTACGAACACACCTTCCTAATATTGAGTTACACCCATGGACTCTACAAGGTGTTGAAAGCGTTCCACATGGATGCTGGCCCATGTTGACTCCAATGCTTCCCACAATTATGTCAAGTTGGCTGGATCTCCTATGGGTGGGGGACCATTCATGGGAAACTGTTGAGTGTGAAAAAACCATGCGCTGAATACAAGTGTAGACCTCACCGTGAAATGCTTACTTACAAGCCTTTAACCAACAGTGCAGTTCAAGATGAGTTAAAAAAAGATTTAACAAATAAACTAAAGTTAAAAAAGTAACACAATAACAAGGCTATATACAGGGAATACCGGTACCGAGTGACATCAACAAAGGATCATAGCTTTCACCTGGATTCACTTGGTCAGTCTATGTCATGGAAAGAGCAGATCCTAACGTTTTGTACACAGGTCATGATATTTACAATCATAAACATGATTATCAATACTAGTATCTTTTATGGTTCTTAATGCATCCTCCACAAGGTGTAATTTTTTGCCATTTGGTGAATGTGGGTAGTGTACATTTCACACTCTTATTTCTCATCCTCGCTTTAAGGAACAAGATAATAAGTGGACAGAATCTACATAATGATTGTCATTGTTTCTCAACCATTCTGTGGTTGTCCTTGCATGAATTTAGACAGACTAGGCATACTCTTCTCAGTAGGTGTTGAGATAAGGCACAGGCAATACTCTAACTGTTCTTTATGCAGTTGGTTCTTTCTCTCTATGATGCAACGCAAGGTAATGTGGGAATCAGCAGGTGAAATTCAACATTCAGGGCACCACTATTGTATGACTCTTCAACTAAAATCTCAAACCATCTTAAATTGACAATGTCTCTCTCACTACACAGATAGGTGGGTTCATATACAACAGTAAATAAATGAACATTTGAAGCCAACCAAGGCTATGGGGGGAACGTGAGCTAAGCGTCTTTCTATCCTTGGCTCTGAAGGATTAAGGTAAAAGTACAGAAACGGGGAAAGACTGATGGGTCTCCAATAGTCTCTTCGTATTTCATACAGTAATAAAATGTACTCATTAAACCGTCCTAATCTTCTCTTTGATGAAAAGTTTGAATGGATTCCCGATGTCGATGCCGTGCCAGGGCCCCGATATCTCCATCTCCTTTTTTTCAGTTCAGGTTTCAACATCTTATAGAGTTTGATAATCCCCTTTTTTGTCAAATCAAAGATTCAACCCTGCACACGCCATTTTTCTGCGTCCTATTCCAAGTGTGCTTTGTTGCCTCAGTAAGATTTCAAATTGATTTTGTACCTCGACTTGTTTTGAAAGAAGGTACTTAGTAAGCACTGATTAAAATTCTTCCTTTTCGAGACATAATCTGCATCAAAAAGCGATAAGAAATGGAAAAATTATTATTGAAGCAAGTATAAGGTTCTAAAAGAGAGTCAACACTTTGCTGTACCTTTGATAAGGTTCATGTTATTTCTGAACCCTCTCCAACTCTTCATGAAAGAACATAGTAGCTTGTCATTACATGGGAAGGATGTCCATTTCCCCTAGTATCAGGTGAAAGATGTGCCTATAGCGCAACCTTAATATAATTCTATGCTCTCCACACCATACCCCTGCATTAGGCTTTCATACATGCAGTCACTCTGCAGAGAAAATGTACTGTATTTGTTTCTCCTTCCGCAATCAACATGGGGACATGTGTCAGCCTGTATGAACCTCTAACTTTAGTTCAGGGCCCTGCCTGCCAGTCATAGGTGGTGAAGAGCGTAGCTGTCAGAATCTATAAGAACGAGAAGAGAGCCAGGCGAGAGGAGACAGGAGAGCGCACACAGACCCTGGCGATGCTGGATACATTATTCTGTATGGACGAGGCCCTCAGCATGTTTAGTCTCATTCAGCGAGACAGCTGTGGGGCAGCCCAGCCCAGTGCCTGCCTGCTTTCGCCTTTGCCTATCGTCCTCCCTGTCCCCCACAAGGAAAGCACATTCATCATCCCCCAACATCCCTCCTCTAATTGGGCTGCATCCCCACCTGCTGTCACTTACCTCCTCCACGCCACGAAGCGTCCGGGAGAGATACAAAACAGATGTGCAACGCCCAACACACCCCCGTGTCTCAGGAGCATGAGGAAGCCTACCATCTGAATTGCAGATGCGGACAGCCAAGCAGAGGCATGACTCAAGGCACAACTCCCTCTACACAGAGTGCAGTGCCCTATCAGTTTACCTGGATCCAGCTGGAGACAACCCACAATGCCCAGGGGCTGGAGGCAGCATGGCGGTGGGCACCACCACCCCTCTCTCTGGACATCAAACATTCTGGAGCAAAGTTTTATCACGGAGTCGACTGAATCCCCCATGTTTAATAGCCCTTCTCTTATTTACCTCTTCAGATATGATTCGCAGATGCCCTTTAGCATCAGTGGAGAAGATTCAAGAAGACAAGATAATGAGCCTGAGGTTTCATTGTTAAACCTAGCAAAAAACACCAGGCTGCAATTCTACGATTTCAGGTTTTCCGGGCTTGATAGACAGGCTTGATTGTATGCATAAATAAAGTAATAAAAGGTATTTATCCAATGGAATCTTAGGTAAAAATTCTGGGAATTTGGTACTTTGCATTTTGTTCACTTTGTTCCCCTGTTCTGTTTCTGCATTATTTACACCTAGGCTCTGCTGTTAAGCTCTGCAAATATCCCTGTCCATTACCGGCTGTCTTTGACCTTGGAGATACTTTAGTTTAAGCTTTTGAGACTGAAAACTTGTCTACTCATTTTGGTTTAACCTTAAGGTACCAACTGTAGAAAACAGACTATTTTAAAAGCTCCCATAAATATACAATCAATCTGTCTGTCTGCTCTTACTTGCGGAGCACATTATGGTATTAAGTAGTATTTAAGTGATCTATCTAAGCCTGATGTAAGACTTCAACTCTAATGACACAGGTTAGATACTGAATGTGATTGTAAAAACATGGCAGGAAGCAGGAGGTTCAGGTTGTTGGCAATTTGCAGTCAGGCCATGTGGTGAATCCATGAATCATACAATAAACCCAACCGACTTCTCTCTCGACTGACTCTGAAGGACGTGTTTGAAGCTCAGATCAAGTCTCTGAAAGGCACAGAAATTATAGGAAGCTTATTTCCTCATCATAATCACTAGCTTGAGTATGGAAGGGAACACAACCCACTTGATGGCCTCGTCTGCATTAGGCCGGAATTAATGACGGCGTAATGATAAAACATTAGTCCGTCTGAGGATGATTCAGTAGCATCCATTTGCACATTAATTTAGCATTCACTTTGAGCTGTGTGTGTGTCTATCAGAAAGAGAGTGAGCAAGAGAAGGCGAAAAACAGAGAGAGACCTGCTGCCACTGCACATAGTGTACTTTCAGAGAGCAAGACCTATTGCTATGAGACAGGCACATTTGATTACAAGAAACAGCATGCATTATGAGGGGAATAAAACTCCAAAGCCACCTTTCTGACTTGCAAGAAATTACATTGCAAGACTCACTGATCATAATTGTATAGTCAATGTTCCAGAAATGGTTTCACAAAGTCAAAGGAATATGTCATAACTTTAACATTTCCAGTGTCATAATTCAACACACAAGGAATGTCCCCCTGGAGTTGTGAAAGCTTTGCCAGAGATTTTGTGCTCCGAAAGCTCTGGGAACCACAAACTGTTTTCGATTTGGCAACTTGAAAAAGCCGTTCCATAGAGAATACAAGGAAACATGCCTACACTTAAGAGTTTTCCTACACAGCACACATAGAAATGAAGAGTTCTGGAGGGCTCTCCACTGGGATCGTTGTCCTTTTCCAAGCTGAGCGCTGCATGCTGGGGCTTATGCTAAGCGATAGTGCCACCCTTGTACGAGGCTCTGGGTTGACAGAGGTGCACAGGGCTGCATCCGCCAGCCTCATTAAAGGCCTGTCCAATTATAAAACAGTAATTGATCGCCTGTTTGCCAGATCCCTTCTTTCTTTCTGCCAGTCTCTGAGGATGGCTCAAGGTCAATTTAAAAATCATCCAAACTTTAACATCCCCATAGGCTGCATGTGGCCTTCTTCTCCTTCCCATCGCAAGCCCCCTGGAAGCACATGCTTTCTAAACAGAGTCCCGTCCTTCTGTTTGTCTGATTGGCCTCCTTATTAACATGCATGGGGTTTCTAGCAGAGCCGGATCATGTTCATTAGGCACCAAGCAGAAGACAACTGACTAAAACAGGGTGGGACGACCTGGACTTGTACAATAAAAAAACACACATTTTCCTTTTGTAGTTCTTTTGCAAAAGATTTGTAAAAAAAATTCTGCTCCGTGTCCTTGTTACCCATAGAGTTGTCCGGCGGTGGAACCTGGTTCTAGCTAAAAGCTTGCGCAAAGGAAGTCTCATGTACTGTACATTCCATTGACACTGATAAAGATGATTGCATAACCCAAGGAAAGCCAAATTCCTCTCCTTTGTCAGTTTCATTTACCACAGATACTGAAGTGAAGGAATCTAAAGTAGACAACTGTAATGCGGTCACAGAGCTCGCCATGAGAGACAGTAAGTGATTTGTGTGCCTGTCTGCATGTGTTCGCCTGCAAACTTGTACTGTTTGTGTTCGCATGTAAGCAGCATTCAGTATCTGTTTGTCAATTGACAAGACACAGATATTGATTTTAATTTGATCAAATTGATGAGATTCATGACATCTTTACACCCACTTTTCCACATTTTGTTTTGTTGCAGCCTGAATTTAAAATGTATTAGATGTTTTTTTTTTTATCACTGGGCCACCTACAAAACCCCATAACATCAAAGTGGAGGTCCTCTGTCCAGTGTCTGTGTTCTTTTGCCCATCTTAATATTTTATTTTTATTGGCAACTCTGCCTAGAAGGCCAGCATCCAAGAAACGCATCTTCACTGTTGACATTGAGACTGGTGTTTGGCGGGGTACTATTTAAACCTCTTGGAACTCCCTCTCCCGGAGCCGGGAGAATTATCATCAACTGACACTAATTAGCATAACCCCAACGGACAAAAAATATTCCTCGAAAATATTCATATTCATGAAATCACAAGGGAAATATATTGAAACACAGCTTAGCCTTTTGTTAATCACCCTGTCATCTCAAATTTTGAAATTATGCTTAACAGCCAAAGCAAGACAAGCATTTGTGTAAGTTTATCGATAGCCTAGCATAGCATTATGCCTAGCTAGCAGCAGGCAGCTTGGTCACGAAAATCAGAAAACCAATCCAATTAAATCGTTTACCTTTGAGCTTTGGATGTTTTCACTCACGAGACTCCCAGTTAGACAGCAAATGTTCATTTTGTCCCATAAAGATACATTTTTATAGCCAATATACCTCCATTTGTACTTCACGTTTGGTTGAGAAATGCACCGGAAGCTGCGGTCACGACAACGCCGAAAAATATTCCAAATTAGATCCATAATATCGAAGCAAACATGGCAAACGTTTTTTTAGAATCAAACCTCAATGTGTTTTTCAAATATCTATTCGATAATATATCAACCGGGACAGGTCTATTACGCACAAATCACTCTGAGAGCCTCCAGCTGATTACTGATGCAATGTTGTCATTCAGGCTTATTTTTCAAAATAAAAGCCTGAAACTATGTATTGTGACACTAGACACATTAGGGAAGCCATGGAAAAGGAATCTGTTTGATATCCCATTCATTGCTCAATAGGGACGCATAGGAACGCAGAGCTTTCTAAATAAGAGTCCCTTCCAGATTTGATTTTTGTCAGGCTTTCGCCTGCAATATCAGTTCTGTTATACTCACGGACAATATTTTTACAGTTTTGGAAACTTTAGAGTGTTTTCTATCCTAAGCTGTCAATTTTATGCATATTCTAGCATCTTGTCCTGACAAAATAGCCCGTTTACTTTGGGAACGTTATTTTTCCAAAAATGAAAATAGTGCCCCCTAGTTTCAAGAGGCTGCCAGTTGAGCACTTGTCAGGCGTCTGTTTTTTTAAACTAGACACTCTAATGTACAGTTGTAGTCGGAAATGTACATACACCTGGGCCAAATATTCAGTTTTTCACAATTCCTGACGTTTAATCTGAGTAAAAGGTCCCTGCATTAGGTCAGTTAGGATCACCACTTTATTTTAAGAATGTGAAATGTCAGAATAATCTCTAAATAATTTCTTTCAGCTTTTCTTTCTTTCATCACATTCCCAGAGGGTCAGAAGTTTACATAGGGTCAGAAGTTTACAGTTAGTACTTGGTAGCATTGCCTTTAAATTGTTTAACTTGGGTCAAACGTTTCCGGTAGCCTTCCACAAGCTTCCCACAATAAATTAGGGGAATATTGGCCCATTCCTCCTGACAGAGCTGGTGTAACTGAGTCAGGTTTGTAGGCTTCCTTGCTCGCACATGCTTTTTCAGCTCTGCCCACACATTTTCTATAGGATTGAGGTCAGGGCTTTGTGATGGCTAATCCAATACCTTGACTTTGTTGTCCTTAAGCCATTTTGCTGCAACTTTTTTTGGTCATTGTCCTTTTGAAAGACCCATTTGCGACCAAGCTTTGACTTCCTGACTGATATCTTGAGATATTGCTTCAATATATCCACATAATTTTCGTATCTCATGATGCCATCTATTTTGTGAAGTGCACCAGTCCCTCCTGCAACAAAGCACCCCCACAACATGATGCTGCCACACCCATGCTTCACGGTAGGGATGGTGTTCTTCAGCTTGCAAGCCTCCTCCTTTTTCCTCCAAACATAACAACGGTAATCATAGCCAAACAGTTCTATTTTTGTTTCATCAGACCAGAGGACATGTCTCCAAAAAGTACAATCTTTGTCCCCATGTAAAGTTGCAAACCGAAGTCTGCCTTTTTTATGGCGGTTTTGGAGCAGTGGCTTCTTCCTTGCTGAGCGGCCATGTCGATATAGGACTCATTTTACTTTTGATATAGATACTTTTGTACCTGCACCCTCCAGCATCTTCACAAGGTCCTTTCCTGTTGTCCTGGGATTGATTTGCAGTTTTCGCACCAAAGTACGTTCATCTCTAGGAGACAGAATGCGTCTCCTTCCATAGCAGCATGACTGCTCCGTGGTCCCATGGTGTTTATACTTGCGTACTATTGTTTGTATAGATGAACGTGGTACCTTCAGGCATTTGGAAATTGCTCCCAAGGATGAACCAGACTTGTGGAGGTCAACCATGTTTTTTCTGAGGTCTTGGCTGATTTCTTTTGATTTTCCCATGATGTCAAGCAGAGGCACTGAGTTTGAAGGTAGGCCTTGAAATACATCCACAGGTACACCTCCAATTGACTCAAATTATGTCAATTAGCCTATCAGAAGCTTCTAAAGCCATGGCATCATTTTCTGGAGTTTTCCAAGCTGTTTAAAAGCACAGTCAACTTAGTGTATGTAAACTTCTGACCCACTGGAATTGTGATACAAGTGAAATAACTGTTGGAAAATTGACTTGTGTCATGCACGAAGTAGATGGTCTATCTGCGTGGATGTGCATTAGGCATGCTGCAAGGAGGCATGAGGACTGCAGATGTGGCCAGGGCAATCAATTGAAATGTCCGTACTGTGAGACACCTAAGACAGCACTACAGGGTGACAGGACGGACAGCTGATCGTGCTCGCAGTGGCAGACCATATTTAACAACACCTGCACAGGATCGGTACATCCGAACATCACACTTGCGGGACATGTACAAGATGGCAACAACAACTGCTATTGTGAATTTTTCAGTACATATGTGGCATTTATTTATTTCAGGAGGAGCCAGCAAAACTAGTGCACTCTATGTGCTCTAGGCCATGGACACACCATTAGACATGCACCTGTCGGTTATTCTTGTAACTGTTATGGCCAACTATGGTTACACCTCTTGGGTCTTTTCCAGAACAGGGGTTCCCCTTTCAGTGGAGTCAGCAGGATGACATGTATTGTTTAATCCTGTAGAGTGCCCAGGTCTTTTGCTATGGTCTTACATGCATGATACTATTTTGTGACTCTATAGGTTGCATGTCCTAATATGAAGGAAATATGATAAGGGTGGCTAAATGCCAGAGGTGATGAGCCATTAAGAGGAGTTACTATGTGTATGACGTAAGGAGGACAAATTTATAAGTATTCTGTGGCAAGACTGGAAGGCAGTTGTTTTCATGATCCAGCTCGGCTTTTATTATGAAGTAATTAAAAGTATATTTGAACTCACATGCTCCGGTATTTGAGAAATCTGATTGACCAAATATTTACATGACATAAATGGCGAGCGGCGAAAAGGGACCAGAGATGGTGAAAATCTGCAGCTGTGAATGGGCTTCCTGGACGGATTGTGCAAAACACAAGCCGCTGCTTGTTAAGACAGTAAACTGAGTTCTTACCTCTAGTTCTTGTGTGGTCCGCTCTAGGAACCTGTTTTCAGAGGCAGGTCACCACAGGTCTCTCCAAATTTGACGAACCAAAGAAACATTGGGAGCTTTCGAGTTCAATGAAAATGCATGCAAAATATAAGATGCTTTTGAGGGTTGCAAATGTGAATATAAGCATAGTAATTGGTGTGTGACCATTGGAGAGGGAGAGTTGTGCGCACCATCTGTTTTGACTGGCTCAGTTAAGTGGGGTTATTCATCTAATTTGTTCAGACGGTTCAACTGACCAGTTGTTGTCACTATGTTGTCTGATTTCATATGGCTGGGATATATTTGATTATAACTGTGTGAGTTGTGCCAAACACAGCCCATTTGTCTGATTCAATTGGTCCTTGACAGCGGGTCATTCAATTCGTCCGGCTCACGCAGTCGCTCAGCTGGGGTGGGTGATCGGTCTCGTTCAGGTTCTGTTTTCCCTGTTGAATTGTTCTGTTCAATCTAGTTTGAGGTGGCAACTGTCCATCTGCAGGGTCAAATAAAATGAAATTGTAATACCGCTTATTGTTTATGTAAATCGATATAGGGTCCGCTTGGATGGGTCAACATCCTGGGTAAAATTCCTTTTGTGTGAATCAGGAAAATGCTGTATAATCAGGTGTTTGATAAGGAACAAAATGGGACTGGATAGACGGTTATTTGATAATGGGACTGCATAGACGGATATTTACTAGTCATATCTGTAAATACCGCCATTTAAGTTGATATTGGGACTGAATAGATGGATAGTAAGTACACTGTATTGAACGGTCATATCCGTAAATACCGCCATTTAAATAGATAGATAGTTGATAATGTGTCACGCCCTGACCTTAGATATCTCTGTTTTTCTATATATTTTGGTTAGGTCAGGGTGTGACTAGTTTTTGTATGTCTAGGGGTTTTTGTATGTCTATGTTGGCCTGATGTGGTTCCAAATCAGAGACAGCTGTTTATCGTTGTCTCTGATTGGGGATTACATTTAGGTAGCCATTTTCCTCATTTGTGTTGTGGGATCTTGTCTATGTATAGTTGCCTTAGTGAACATCAGTAGCTTCACGTTTCGTTTGGTTGTTCTGTGAGTTTCAATTTATTAAAATTATGTGGAACTCTACTCACGCTGCGCCTTGGTCCGATCCTTATGGCGAACGTGACAGAAGATCCCACCAAAAATGGACCAAGCAGCGTGTACAGGAGGAGGAGGAGATCCTGGATGGAAAAGGACCCTGGACATTGGCCAGGGAGTATTGCCGTCCTAAGGAGGAAATAGAGGCAGCGAAAGCGGAATGGCGACAGCTCAACGGAGCAAGCACAAGAGGCAACCCCAACAACATTTTGGGGGAGGGCACATGGAGCCAGTCAGGGAGTCGAGTGAGGAGCAAGATTCCGGAGAGAGGTTTGACTGGCTCAGTTAAGTGGGTTAATACCAGGGACTGGGGATGCAGCTCGTGATGTCATTTACGGTCACAACTTGCAGAGTTGTTTTCGAGTTGCTGTGCGTTTTGTTGCCAACCTATTTTGCCAACCTATTTTGCTACCTGACAACTTCACGGTTTTTACCTTTTACTTACCGTTTATATATATATATTTATTTTCCTCAAGTTTTTCACTCCGGACGCTTTATCTGGACACGATTCGTCAGGACCTCCAACAGCTGGAGCTAAGTAGTAACATTAACATGATGCCTTCTAATTGCGGTCGCTGTACTCGCCTTACGGCGAGGATAGCTGTGCTACAAGCCCAGACACAATCGTTAGGCAAGGTCAATTTCAGTGTAGGAAAGGATGAAACAGCGTCTGTGCCACCAGTAAGTACAGATAGCAGTATAAATCCCCTGGCACAGTCCTGAACTTTACCCCCCCGGTCACCGTCATAACTGACAACCGTCGCCCCTGACTTACTTTGTATAAATATTTACTTTCTCAAGTTTTCTGGAAGGAAATGCTGTAGGAACGCTCAACCGGTGTCGCTCATTCAGCCGACAGAAACTTTCAACCGGTTTTCCCCATTAAGCAGCGAGTCGGAGTCAGAGGCCGAGTCTTCTCTGGTCTCTACTCCTCCCGTTACGGGGTCTGCGACGCCGAAGCTTCCCACCATTAGCTCTGACAAATTGAAAACTCTAGTCATTGGCGACTCCATTACCCGCAGTATTAGACTTAAAACGAATCATTCAGCGATCATACACTGTTTACCAGGGGGCAGGGCTACCGACGTTAAGGCTAATCTGAAGATGGTGCTGGCTAAAGCTAAAACTGGCGAGTGTAGAGAGTATAGAGATATTGTTATCCACGTCGGCACCAACGATGTTAGGATGAAACAGTCAGAGATCACCAAGCGCAACATAGCTTCTGCGTGTAAATCAGCTAGAAAGATGTGTCGGCATCGAGTAATTGTCTCTGGCCCCCTCCCAGTTAGGGGGAGTGATGAGCTCTACAGCAGAGTCTCACAACTCAATCGCTGGTTGAAAACTGTTTTCTGCCCCTCCCAAAAGATAGAATTTGTAGATAATTGGCCCTCTTTCTGGGACTCACCCACAAACAGGACCAAGCCTGACCTGCTGAGGAGTGACGGACTCCATCCTAGCTGGAGGGGTGCTCTCATCTTATCTACCAACATAGACAGGGCTCTAACTCCTCTAGCTCCACAATGAAATAGGGTGCAGGCCAGGCAGCAGGCTGTTAGCCAGCCTGCCAGCATAGCGGAGTCTGCCACTAGCACAGTCAGTGTAGTCAGCTCAGCTATCACCATTGAGACCGTGTCTGTGCCTCGACCTAGGTTGGGCAAAACTAAACATGGCGGTGTTCGCCTTAGCAATCTCACTAGGATAAAGACCACCTCCATTCCTGTCATTATTGAAAGAGATTATGATACCTCACATCTCAAAATAGGGCTACTTAATGTTAGATCCCTTACTTCAAAGGCAATTATAGTCAATGAACTAATCACTGATCATAATCTTGATGTGATTGGCCTGACTGAAACATGGCTTAAGCCTGATGAATTTACTGTGTTAAATGAGGCCTCACCTCCTGGCTACACTAGTGACCATATCCCCCGTGCATCCCGCAAAGGCGCAGGTGTTGCTAAAATTTACGATAGCAAATTTCAATTTACAAAAAAAAATGACGTTTTCGTCTTTTGAGCTTCTAGTCATGAAATCTATGCAGCCTACTCAATCCCTTTTTATTGCTACTGTATACAGGCCTCCTGGGCCATATACAGCGTTCCTCACTGAGTTCCCGGAATTCCTATCGGACCTTGTAGTCATAGCAGATAATATTCTAATCTTTGGTGACTTTAATATTCACATGGAAAAGTCCACAGACCCACTCCAAAAGGCTTTTGGAGCCATCATCGACTCAGTGGGTTTTGTCCAACATGTCTCTGGACCCACTCACTGTCACAGTCATACGCTGGACCTAGTTTTGTCCCATGGAATAAATGTTGTGGATCTTAATGTTTTTCTCATAATCCTGGACTATCGGACCACCATTTTATTATGTTTGCAATTGCAACAAATAATCTGCTCAGACCCCAACCAAGGAACATCAAAAGTCGTGCTATAAATTCACAGACAACACAAAGATTCCTTGATGTCCTTCCAGATTCCCTCTGTCTACCCAAGGACGCCAGAGGACAAAAAACAGTTAACCACCTAACTGAGGAACTCAATTTAACCTTGCACAATACCCTAGATGCAGTTGCACCCCTAAAAACTAAAAACATTTCTCATAAGAAATTAGCTCCCTGGTACACAGAAAATACCCGAGCTCTGAAGCAAGCTTCCAGAAAATTGGAACGGAAATGGCACCACACCAAACTGAAAGTCTTCCAACTAGCTTGGAAAGACAGTACCGTGCAGTACCGAAGAGCCCTTACTGCTGATTGATCATCCTATTTTTCTAACTTAATTGAGGAAAATAAGAACCATCCGATATTCCTTTTTGATACTGTCGCAAAACTAACTCAAAAGCAGCATTCCCCAAGAGAGGATGACTTTCACTTTAGCAGTGATAAATTCATGAACTTCTTTGAGGAAAAGATTATGATTATTAGAAAGCAAATTACGGACTCCTCTTTAAATCTGCGTATTCCTTCAAAGCTCAGTTGTCCTGAGTCTGCACAACTCTGCCAAGACCTAGGATCAAGAGAGACGCTCAAGTGTTTTAGTACTATATCTCTTGACACAATGATGAAAATAATCATGGCCTCTAAACCTTCAAGCTGCATACTGGACCCTATTCCAACTACACTACTGAACATAATAAACGGCTCTCTATCCACCGGATGTGTACCAAACTCACTAAAAGTGGCAGTAATAAAGCCTCTCTTGAAAAAGCCAAACCTTGACCCAGAAAATTTTTTTTTAACTATCGGCCTATATCGAATCTTCCATTCCTCTCAACATTTTTAGAAAAGGCTTTTGCGCAGCAACTCACTGCCTTCCTGAAGACAAACAATGTATACTAAATGCTTCAGTCTGGTTTTAGACCCCATCATAGCACTGAGACGGCACTTGTGAATGTGGTAAATGACATTTTAATGGCATCGGACCGAGGCTCTGTCCTCGTGCTCCTAGACCTTAGTGCTGCTTTTGATACCATCGATCACCACATTCTTTTGGAGAGATTGGAAACCCAAATTGGTCTACACGGACAAGTTCTGGCCTGGTTTAGATCTTATCTGTCGGAAAGATATCAGTTTGTCTCTGTGAATGGTTTGTCCTCTGACAAATCAACTGTAAATTTCGGTGTTCCTCAAGGTTCCGTTTTAGGACCACTATTGTTTTCACTATATATTTTACCTCTTGGGGATGTTATTCGAAAACATAATGTTAACTTTCACTGCTATGCGGATGACACACAGCTGTACATTTCAATGAAACATGGTGAAGCCCCAAAATTGCCCTTGCTAGAAGCATGTGTTTCAGACATAAGGAAGTGGATGGCTGCAAACTTTCTACTTTTAAACTCGGACAAAACAGAGATGCTTGTTCTAGGTCCCAAGAAACAAAGAGATCTTCTGTTGAATCTGACAATTAATCTTAATGGTTGTACAGTCGTCTCAAATAAAAATATCAAGACCATTTCAAGGACAGCTTTTTTCCATCTACGTAACATTGCAAAAATCAGAAACTTTCTGTCCAAAAATGATGCAGAAAAATTTATCCATGCTTTTGTCACTTCTAGGTTAGACTACTGCAAATGCTCTACTTTCCGGCTACCCGGATAAAGCACTAAATAAACTTCAGTTAGTGCTAAATACGGCTGCTAGAATCCTGACTAGAACCAAAAAAGTTGATCATATTACTCCAGTGCTAGCCTCTCTACACTGGCTTCCTGTCAAAGCAAGGGCTGATTTCAAGGTTTTACTGCTAACCTACAAAGCATTACATGGGCTTGCTCCTACCTATCTCTCTGATTTGGTCCTGCCGTATATACCTACATGTACGCTACGGTCACAAGACGCAGGCCTCCTAATTGTCCCTAGAATTTCTAAGCAAACAGCTGGAGGCAGGGCTTTCTCCTATAGAGCTCCATTTTTATGGAACGGTCTGCCTACCCATGTCAGAGACGCAAACTCGGTCTCAACCTTTAAGTCTTTACTGAAGACTCATCTCTTCAGTGGGTCATATGATTGAGTGTAGTCTGGCCCAGGAGTGGGAAGGTGAACGGAAAGGCTCTGGAGCAACGAACCGCCCTTGCTGTCTCTGCCTGGCCGGTTCCCCTCTTTCCACTGGGATTCTCTGCCTCTAACCCTATTACAGGGGCTGAGTCACTGGCCTACTGGGGCTCTCTCATGCCGTCCCTGGAAGGGGTGCGTCACCTGAGTGGGTTGATTCACTGATGTGGTCATCCTGTCTGGGTTGGCGCCCCCCCCTTGGGTTGTGCCATGGCGGAGATCTTTGTGGGCTATACTCAGCCATGTCTCAGGATGGTAAGTTGGTGGTTGAAGATATCCCTCTAGTGGTGTGGGCTGTGCTTTGGCAAAGTGGGTGGGGATATATCCTTCCTGTTTGGCCCTGTCCGGGGGTGTCCTCGGATGGGGCCACAGTTTCGCCTGACCCCTCCTGTCTCAGCCTCCAGTATTTATGCTGCAGTAGTTTATGTGTCGGGGGGCTAGGGTCAGTTTGTTATATCTGGAGTACTTCTCCTGTCCTATTCGGTGTCCTGTGTGAATCTAAGTGTGCGTTCTCTAATTCTCTCCTTCTCTCTTTCTTTCCCTCTCTCGGAGGACCTGAGCCCTAGGACCATGCCCCAGGACTACCTGACATGATGACTCCTTGCTGTCCCCAGTCCACCTTGCCGTGCTGCTGCTCCAGTTTCAACTTCCACCTGACTGTGCTGCTGCTCCAGTTTCAACTGTTCTACCTTATTATTATTCGACCATGCTGGTCATTTATGAACATTTGAACATCTTGGCCATGTTCTGTTATAATCTCCACCCGGCACAGCCAGAAGAGGACTGGCCACCCCACATAGCCTGGTTCCTCTCTAGGTTTCTTCCTAGGTTTTGGCCTTTCTAGGGAGTTTTTCCTAGCCACCGTGCTTCTACACCTGCATTGCTTGCTGTTTGGGGTTTTAGGCTGGGTTTCTGTACAGCACTTTGAGATATCAGCTGATGTACGAAGGGCTATATAAATCAATTTGATTTCATTTGATTTCATTTTGATTTGATTTGATTGAGAGCGCTGCAGAGCGGGCGTGCTGAGGTGCGTGTGTTGTGCCAGCTCTGCGCTATAGACCTCCAGTACGTCCTGTGCCTCCTCTCCGGCGACAGTTCCCAGTCCAGATCTTCCGGCGACAGTTCCCAGTCCGGGGTGTCCAGCGACAGTCCCCAGTCCGGGGTGTCCAGCGACGGTTCCCAGTCCGGGGTCTCCAGCGACGGTCCCCAGTCCGGGGTCTCCAGCGACAGTCCCCAGTCCGGGGCCTCCGGCGATGGTCCACGGTCCGGGTCCACAGAAGCGGAGGGATCAGCGTAAGGAGGGGGGGCTGTGTCCAGGGTAGATGCCCACCCGGACCCTCCCCTATCGGTTCAGGTTTGCGGCCGGGAGTCCGCATCTTTGGGTGTAGGGGGGTACTGTCACGCCCTGGCCTTAGATATGTTTTTCTATATATTGTGGTTATTCTAGTTTTTGTATGTCTAGGGGTTTTTGTTTGTCTATGTGGGCATGATATGGTTCCCAATCAGAGACAGCTATTTATCATTGTCTCTGATTGGGGATCATATTTAGGTAGCCATTTCCTCATTTGTGTTGTGGGATCTTGTCTATGTATAGTTGCCTAAGTGCAAATCAGTAGCTTCACGTTGTTTGTGTTCAGTGAGTTTCATTTTATAAAAATTTTGTGGCACTCTACTCAAGCTGCGCCTTGGTCCAACCCTTACGACGAACGTGACTGAATAGATGGATAGGATAGTAAGTACAATGTATTGAAATATCCATAAATACAGCCATTTAAACAGATAAATAACTAATAAAGTCGCTTAGGAAAGTGTATTGAAAAGTCAAATCCGTGAATACCGCCATTGTAAATGAAAATAGGGGTCAGCTCTGACAGTTAGATAAAAAGCTGTGGTTACCGCCCTGAAATAAGAGTATACTCAGGTCGCTTAGGAAAGTGTGAAAGGTGTGAAAGTTGTGTGGCAAAAAGGCTGCGCCTCTCTTGGTCTGACGGAGGGGACGCAACCAGTCCTGCACTAGGGGAGGTGAATGTGATATGTACATAAGTACCCCATTGAAGGATGATGATACTAAACGTTTGAACAATTGTAAAATATATGTACATTATAGTAACTTAGTAATAAATGCCAAGACGACATCAGCGATTAGGCACCATTGAAAATTGCGTACTGCAAAGTGGAAGAACATACAGTCTATAGAAATTGGAACGTTTGTAGTAATAATATACTCAAAAAAAGAACAATTATAAAAACCTAGAAAGGCCAATAACTAATAGCCTGAGTACAGTAATCAGAGAAAGGAAAATTACGTGGATATAAATAGGAGAGAATAATGTCTGGTCAAAGTCTTTAGGGCTTGAACAGGTCATAGAAGTTTTTAGGATCGGTAGGGATAATAATATATATAGGAATAATCGCAGCGGGCCCCGGACTGAAGACCCTCGTAGAGGACGCCTCTGGACGGAGGGCGGCTCTGGCAGCTCCGGACAGGAGGGCGGCTCTGACGCCTTTGGACTGACGGGCAGCTCTGGCAGCTCCGGACAGGAGGGCGGCTCTTGCAGCTCCGGACAGGAGGGCGGCTCTTGCAGCTCCGGACAGGAGGGCGGCTCTGCCAGCTCCAGACTGGAGGGAGACTCTGGCAGATCCGGACTGGAGGGAGACTTGGTTCTGGGAACAGACACAGGACTCACCAGCCTGGGGAGACATACAGACGGCCTCTTCCTTGGCCGAGGCACCGGATACACAGGGCCGTGGAGGCGCACTGGCGGTCTTGACCGCATAGCTGGCCCCCCCGTTCTGTCTGGATGCCAGCTTTCATCCGGCAAATGCGGGACGCTGGCACCGAGCACACCGGCCTGTGACTACTTGGCCATGACACAGTGCACACGGGGCCTGATCTGTCACCTGCTCGCTCCGGTAAGCATGGGGAGTGGGCTCAGGTCTCCAACCTGACTCCGCCACACTCCCCACTCCCCATTTTTTGGGGGGGGGGGGCTGCCTCTCGGGCTTCCTTTCCAGCCGTGTTCCCTCGTAAAGCTGGTTCCCTTCTCCTGCTGCCTCTGCTCTCCTGGCTTCCTCCACCTGTTCCCATGGGAGGCGATTCCTTCCAGCCAGGATCTCCTCCCATGTCCATTCCTCCTGTTTACCACGCTGCTTGGTCCGTTGGTGGTGGGTAGTTCTGTATCGGCTGTTGGTGGAAAAAGGTGTGAGAGGGGTATGGTCCGGAGGAGAGATGCTGGGTTCCAGTGGAGGACGTGTTGGATCCTTCTATGCTGAGAGATTTCCACATCTCCATCCGGATCGCACTGCACCTCGCCCTCCGGGTCGTCCCCGAGGTCGGTGCCGACGCGCTGCTGGAGACGCTTGCAGGGGGGGGGGGGACTTCCACCTAAGTCGGTCCCTCTCCTTGTTCGGGTGGTGTTTGGCTGTCGACGTCACCGACCTTCTAGCCATCATTGATCCATTTTCCATTGATTTTGTCTTGTCTTCCTATACACCTGGTTCCAAACCCATTCATTACATGTTGTGTATTTAACCCTCTGTTCCCCTCATGTCCTTGTCAGAGATTGTTTGTTGTATGTAGGTGTGTTATTTTGTTCTGGTGTGCGACGGGTATTGCACCCTATTGTTATTTGTTAACCCCATTGAGGTTTTTTGAACAGCTCCGTTTTTACCAAGTTCATTCTCCTGCGCCTGACTTCCCTGCCACCAGCACTCACCGCATTACAGCCGGTGTCAGTAAACGTCAGGGAAATAATGTAATTTCAATTATTGCAAGCAGCACAGTTAGTCACCAATGTGTTTAACAAACAAGTAAAGAGCCTAACCAGCTTTGCAGGGTGAGTCAAATGGAGAGTGAAGTATTTTCTTGTTTATATCTGGAAGTAGTGTTAGCTAAATTAGTTAGCCACATTAGCCTGGGTGCTTGACTGGCATGTGGGAAGAATACAGTGTACCTCTCCTTAATGCAACCGTTGTGTCAGATTTCAAAAAGACCGTACGGAAAAAGCAAACCATGCAATAATCTGAGACGGCACTCAGAAATATAATCAAATTAGCCGCCATGTTGGAGTCAACAGAAACCAGAAATCACATTATAAATATTCCCTTACCTTTGATGATCTTCATCAGAATGCAGTTCCACAATCGATAATATCCGTAATTTATGTCCAAGTAGCTACTTTTGTTAGCGTTAGGTACACATATCCAAACGCTCGTGCATTACTTCAGACAGAAATTACAAAAAGTTATATTACAGGTCGAAGAAACATTTCAAACTAAGTATAGAATGAATCATTATGATGTTTTTATCATAAAACCGGAGAAATCCTTTGTGTCTAGAGCAGCAACGAAACGCAGGGCGATATCATGTGGAATGCGCGTGACCAGGAAATGGCTCTCTGCCAGTAACCTGACTCATTCAGCTCTTATTCAGTCCCACAACACAGTAGAAGCCTCATTCAAGTTTCTAAATACGGTTGACATCTAGTGGAAGCCCTAGGAAGTGCAACTTCATTCATATCCCAATGTGAATTCAGTAGGGCCTGGGTTGAAAATATACCAACCTCAGATTTCTCACTTCCTGTTTGGATTTCTTCTCAGGTTTTTTCCTGACATATGAGTTCCGTTACACTCACAGACATCATTCAAACAGTTGTAGAAACTTCAGAGTGTTGTCTATCCAATACTAATAATAATATACATATATTAGCAACTGAGAATGAGGAGCAGGCCGTTTACTCTGGGCACCTCTGGGTACCTTTCATCCATGCAATACTGCCCCTGCAGCCATAATAAGTTAAGGGAGACATTGGTGACCATGTCTAAAACAACTTTTTATTAGATGCCTAGGATCAAATATCACTGATTTCTTCAGCTGAGAAATTGACTACATTTGCGACAGGAAAAGGTTAAGAATGGTTATCAGGAACAATCTAAGGTGAAATAGCTATTAAATGTGTTGATTGGAAATTGGTCTATTAAAAATACCAGAATATTTGTACATGATTATGACAGTGAGAGACCAATCATATAATACCATATGGGTGTGCACTGTGACTAAGTGTAGTGCATGCTAAATAAAGCATGGGAAGGCCTGTGTTACGACTTCTAGGAGTAGTGGGTGCGGAGTCAGGCACAGAGAGCAGAGGGTAAAGGACATTTATTCTGTAAAGTAGGTCAAAAACAGGACACAAACAGTCCGGAGAAATACAGAAGAAATCACATCCACAAAACGAACAGAGAAACAAGCCCACACAAAAGCCAGCGGGCTTACTGGGTTTAAATAGCCCACAATCACAACCTAAACAGGTGCAACTAATCAGACACAACTAAATGAAGCAGAAAAGGGGATCGGTGGCAGCTAGTAGGCCGGCGACGACGACTGCCGAGCGCCGCCCGAACAGGAAGAGGCACCATCTTCGGCGGGATGCATGGTCATTTCGGTTTATTTTTGACATACGGTTTAAAACACACACACACCAGCACAGACACACAAGTTATGTGATATTGGTGGTGGCACTGGAGTGTGGGATTTATTTTGGATGGACTTTTTTCAATTAAGTTTTAAACTGGATATACAGAAGGATGGAAATGTTTTGAAAGGTAT